>NC_045545.1:18253962-18903962 GCF_009769535.1 Thamnophis elegans
AAAAATCAACTATAGTAGCCTTAAAAGCCAACACTTAAGAACACAGACAGACACTTGGCCAGCATCACACCATGGCTCCTTTCCACACTCGTGAAGCTAATTGGAGATCCTAGTCTGCAAGTGTTCTGCATGCAAAATGGTTCTCAGGCCATAAACAGTGCTTCGTTTCTCCATCAGTATGGCTCCAGCATCAATTGTGAAAGCTAGAGTAAAGGAAGAAGGAGGGGGGGAGCAACTTACTGTAAGGGACACATTCATATTGGACTTCGAGGTATTTATATGTTCCAGGACACGGATCAGGAAACACATCCGACCCAGTACTACTATACATTGAGTTCTGTTGTTGCACCTGTAACAGGATAGAGAGAGAGAGAGAAAAATCAATGGAGCAATTTTAGAATAACTTATTATTTTTATCTTCTGGTGATAATTTCTATAATCCTCCATAGTTAATACTTGTCAGATGCAATGGATTATAATGTGCATGTTTCCCAGAAAGTGGAAAAAATGTGAATATGTAATTAGTTCAATGAATGAATGTTCAATGTTCAGTGTATAATGAAATGTCAATTCACAGCAATCGCGGCTAAGAGTTTGGGTAACAACAGATAATTCCTGTCCTTTTTTCAAAAGTCCAGGTTGTTGTTTTTATTTTGCTTTTTTTGAGGGGGATGGTGAAACATTTTGAATTCATTTTTTCTAACAATTAATGAATTTTCAGTCATTACAATTATAATAGCAATATTTTTAGAAAGCAACATAATTTAAATAGTTATACTTAGTGTTTACAGCTGGATATTTTCCAACAGTTGTGCTCGGCATTGGAGAGGCCAAAGTTTTAAAGACGGAAATACTACTATACCCTCGATGATATTGTGGAGATATGACAACTACTGGGCCACCAACAATTTTATTGGCAAATTCCTAAGTGGATGAACTCAACATAAAATATTATGTTATTGTTATTATATTATGTTAAATTATAAATATTATGGTAACAAATGATTTAATCTGTAAAATAAAAAGTGAATTTAAAAAAAAATTAGAAAATCAGGATATTTTTTTACAAAGTGTATAATATTAAAAATCATAAAAAAGCAAGCATGAACATTAAAATATATCAGATTTAATACTGGAAAAAAATACTCAAGATGTCCATCTGTAAGGCATTTCTCTGAAATGACATTTTACATTTCAAGGACATTCCAAGTCATATCCTTCCTCAACATTCATCTCTCACCCCAAATAAACCTTTACAAGAAATCAAGCTATGATCCATTTCCCATAAAATGACCCATGCTAATCAGAAGCTGTTGATTTGAAGAGCTCTGGCAGCCTGTAGACAGATACAATATAAAAGACTTTGGTGTTTCGAACTGAACTTTAATTTTGAATATAAATGAAGTGATACTTGTCAAAACTTAGAATAAAACTAAGTTCAGCAAAACAACTTTCAGTGTTTCACTGTGAAGTCAAGCAAGGAGACAACAAAACAGTTTGGTAACTAAAACAAAGGAAGTTTGGCTGCTCTCCTGGGTAAGTTCTGTTTGTCAGTAAACTGAAGAAAAGGCAGCCAGATCTTAAAATAATAGTCTAGCCTTTGACTCCAGCCATATATCACACTACTGCATTACTAGCACTTCCCATACTATTGAATACCCTTGCATAAGTTGGAGACATCTATCTTATGCTGGAGACTTAGAGAGTTTCTGACATCTGTCTTCCTAAAAAACAGCTGTAAGATCAAGCCATGTTTTCAAAACAGGTGTAAGATCAAGCCATATATTTCAATTCATGTTTGCTAAATGAATATTAAAGTGAGCTTAATTGCGGCTTTTCAGAGTAACTTCAGTGTTGTTAATAAATGATAAAACAGACATCTCCCCTTCTTTTTAGTATTTAGCTTCTGAAAAAGTTAGTTTAACCTTCAAAGGAAAAGAAGTTCCCCCCCCCCCAGTTTTTGGATAAAACAACCCCATGAAATCTGTTATAGATTTCAGACTGTCATGCTGATTGTCTCATTCCTACAACAATGATAGCTGCCTGTTGGTTCAGGTCTACTATTATAAACCAGACAATGTGTATTCAGCATTTCCCACAATAAACTGACAGACACCCCTCATAATTTCTTTTCAAATGTGCCCATCTTAACTAGGTAGTAGGTACTCTCTGGTTAACTGTTACGTTTGTATAAAATGTCTTACCCCCCAAAAAGTAATACACATACATATACTATACATCTTCTTAATAAATTCAGAAGATATTTTCATAACGGTAGTTAGACTTGTAAACTAACAATGCCTTACATCCCAAGTACTGCAGACTGAAATGGCACGGCTATTCTAGCTGAAATTGGGTGCTGAATTTTGTTACTGTACTTCAAATGATCTGATGAAAGAGACTAGGCTATGGAAAGTATTCAAAGGGAAGGTTCATAAACAATTTGGGCCGTTTAAAATGCCTTTCCTTAAAGTGCAAGGGTAGCAGTGACCTCTGATACACTTGGTATGGCTGCTTAGGCAATAGCAATAAGCACTTAGACTTATATCCGCACTACCATGCTTTACAGTCATCTCTAAGCAGTTTACAGAGTCGCATATTGCCCCCAACAATCTGAGTCCTCATTTACCCACCTCAGAAGGATGGAAGGCTGAGTCAACTTTGAGCTGGTGAGAATTGAACTGCTGGCAGTCATTAGTATTAGCTTACAGTACTGCATTGTAACCACTGCACCACCACAGCTTAGGAAGCATTAATGACTTTCACAGGAAGTCCTCCACTTACAACCATTTGTTTAGCGACTGTTCCAAGTTATAATGGCACTGGAAAAAAGTGACTTACAACTGGTACACTTAAAACTTGTCATAGCATCCCCCATAACCACATGATCAAATTCAGGTGCTTGGCAATTGGCATGTATGCGTGACAACTGCAGCATCCCAATCTCATGTGATAGCCATTTGGAGCCTTCCCAGCCAGCTTCTGACAAGCAAAGTCAATGAGGGAAGCTGGATTTGCTTAATGACCATGTGATTTACTCATCCTCAATAACTCACTTAACAACGCTTTGTTTAACAACAGAAGCTCTATTCCCAACTATTGTGATATGCCAGGAACTATGTCTATGTATCTATGTGAATAACTTTCAATGACCAGTTCCAAAATGGTGGATAGAATAACAATACAAACTATCTTCTTTTGACCTAAAGTTTAGATAATAGTAATTGAAAGTCTCTTTAAACATTGTTTCATATAATTAATAATATAATTTGTTTCTTAATTTCACTTAGATGAAAATACCTTCTTTTAGTTCCCCTGGCTTCCTAATTTGGAAAATTTCCATCCCTTTGGATCTTACAACCATTCTGGAGTAGGTTTTGACCATAGGAACAGGTCTCCAAAAGGGTGAGAATTGCCCTTATTTTATGGGCAAAATGGATTAGTTGTAAACCATATAGAAATTACAATATTTCTATGTCTTATTCTATGACTATTATCATAAAAAAATATTTGCCCTCTTGAGTGAAACAAACAAAATAGATATGCTATACAGTGGTTTTTAAATATGTCCCCTAAAAAAAAAGAAGTGTCTAACGGGAAGAGAGAAAAAAGTCTTACTAGGCTTCACGTTATAGTTTATCAAACCTGCATAATGTAACATGATTGCTATAACTGCCAAAGTCACTAGGCAGATATAAATCACTGAACGATTAGGGTAAGAAGTATATAATATCCATCAGTGGTAAGAGCTTTTCCCTCCTCTAGATAAACAGGATATAATAGGGTATCTTGTAATATTTCTATGGAACAGCTTATCCTGGTTTTCCGGTCCTCTTTCACTTTCTCACACTTCTTAAGAACTATCTTTTTTAGCCAATGCACTTGGGAATATGTAAGTTTAGCCTACACCTGTGAGGAGGACTGTTAACACTCATTGATTGGTGCTTTATATAGCCAACATTTTTAATCCCATGTTCTGACCTTTTGCAAGCTGCCACGACCTACAGAAATTTAGCTGAACAGAAGGTATGGGTAAATATAAATAAATAATTCTGGAAATCCTGCATCAGCCAAGTAAGAAAACAGTTATCTCTGTACTTAGGCTGTCCACCACTGTTCTACAATATTGTAAAATGGAACATGGGCTTTGGAAGGCTTGTAGCTCAATTTTGTCAAATTGTTTGTCTTCCCAGATCCATATTTCGAATATTGCTAGTGCTATAGCTATAGCTACAGATACATAGATTGGGGAATTCTTGGCACTGAAGAAATAGGGAATTATAACGTGAACACTGCAACACCAAAGACAATCAATGTATAAAAACTGTTCCTGAATAGGAACAGAGTCTACGGAAGAGAGAAAAAAGTCTTACTAGGCTACGGTGGGGGGGGGGGAGAGGGGGAGAGAATTAGCATCTCTACCACACTCTAAGAAAATCTGAAAGTTTCTCAAATGTAGAACAATCTATACGTGAAAACAACAGCCAGGATACTTCTAACACATTTATTTTATAGATTAATGTAAGGTACATACATTTTTTATGTTGTTTATGTGGTATTTTTAACTTTTAAAGCATTCAGAAAAACCGGGGCTTCATTGCACTGAGAAATTTTGAAATCAGGTTGCCATCTAATTAACAGTTTCAAATTATTGCGAAAACACAGTCTGCTTCTTCACACAATAGCTGGAAGAAAATGTCTAAGGCTAAAGAAAAGAAACAAGGAGGGGAGGCTGTGTTACATCTCCACTGCTCCTGCATTTTGCCACTTTTCATTTATCACTCTGAAGTCTGTCCCATCTGTGGTTGGCTTTAAAAAATTGCTCTTGTTTCCATTCTAATTTGTTTGCCTTCGTTGCTGTAATTTCAATGCGTACAATTCCCAACAATTGCTTTGCCCTTCTTTGATTATCATATTCTCATGATTATACTTTACCAAGAGAAAAGTCTGGAGATGAGATTCCAGGAGCAATCTATTGGGGTGAGGTGTTTTAATCAATGGTCTTGCTCTGGTGATTAAGCAGAGACTTCTGTTTGGCAAGATAACATTAGTTTCTCCTGTCTTGCTCCAAAAGCCACTGGGAATACTTCTGCAGATCATTAGATAATGCTACAATAAAGCTTTGGTACATTCCCTTTCTTCCTTAAATTCTTCACTGCTCCTATCATTTTCCCATCACCATTGGAAACTGCATTATTATTATCGCTCCCCTGAAACATGCACCAGAGCTATGTCTCCAGGCCATCGGATGCTATTTTTAATTGAGGCTCCACTTCAAAAATATAATTAAGAAATTTCATTATCTCCTGCCAGGGGCCATTATTCACCACTGTTCTAGGGAAGATTAAAATGAAAGATCTATAGTCTTGAACAAATACTCCAGTATGGAAAATGAGAATCTGGGTGTAAACGACAAGGCTAATATACTAGGACTACCTAAATTAAGACTGAATCTACAAACTGAGTTTGTTACAGATCACAGGGCATAGGCAAAGCTAATTCTAACGGACAGCTGAATTCTAAATTCACGATCCCTTCCAGCTGGGACTTCATACAGCTATGGTTTTAACGTACCTAGAAACAAATCTGATGTAAATTGCAATCAGCTTCATTCAAAATCATGGGACTTATATCTCCGTTTTTCTCTCAATGGAGGTCCGGTTTATATGACTGAAATGTGCATCAGTAGATCTAGACCGAAACAATGCTGACCATATTCGTATGCTATCATATACTGAACTTTCTAAAAGATTCTTGCAAATCTAGTGTGGTTCAGAAGTTGTTGAACATATTTTAATATGTGGTATGTATGTGTGCAGTTTTATGCAGTTACCCTAATATATATTAGTTAACCTGACAGCAACAGATGCTAGTGTATCTCACCCTAAGTTTATTTGGGCAGATCATGGGTGGCTATTTTACTCTTCAAAGAATCGACCAGAATTTGTGTAGCAGTTATTTCTGCATATTGCAGACAGAAACATCAAAACACATGTGACTCCATCTCATTTTGATTTTGACAAATCTGACTTACAAACATATAAAACTGCCATGGAATAGAAAATCTAGCCCACCTGGGACTGCTTGAGATGCTCGATGGTGGCTGGGGCCTACAGATATGTAAACACACATGCTTTTGTTATGCATACTTGTTCCCTGAAACATCATGGAGAAGTAATAGTGAAAAAATAAGGTCTGTATAAAAGCCATAATTTCAGTACACAAGGGGAAACACAGATGCACAGTTTTATTTAATTGTTTAATAGCTAATGATTTATGGGACATTATTAATTACTAAATAAACATAAGGAAACTAAATGTAGTGCAATTAATATAGCATAGGAGGTGTTGCATAGTAATGATCATTTGTCATAATTAATACAATAAGTAATGCTTGGGGCAGATATTTTAAAATGTAATATAAATACTAAATACGACAATCTTTTTCTGCTTTTTGTATTCTCAAAATCAATAAAGGGGAACAAATTAACTTGAAAGTAAATTGGCAATTGTCTACTGAAACACAAGGACCCTATGAATTTTCTGCAAGCAGAACCAAAAGGACATGATCCATTAAACAAAAAAAATCTTACCATGCTGCACAATTAGTGAAGTTTTAGCAAACGCGACTGAAAGCAGTGGTTCCAGGAAGAGTTACTCAAAACTATCAGAGGTACTTTGAAGGGTATACAACATGTCAAAAGATTGGGCAACAGCTGAATGACGCAATGAACAGAAGAGGTCACTCTAAAAGTGTATTTCCATTTAAGAAAGTTACTTTTTGATTCAAGTTGGATCTAATTTCAAATATGGGCTGCAACCAAAAGTTACAACTACATTATGGAGTGTCATGTAGATGTTAGTTGCTTAGCCTCTATGAGTATAACTGGATGTAATTACGTCATTTATTTTATTTCATAGCATTTGTATGGATGCCCCCTCTTAAACAAGTAGCGTTAAATGGCCAGCAACTAATACACAAAACATGGTAAAACTCCTACAAACAAACAATTAAAAATAACAATGCATTGCCTAACTCATACATCTTGATTTTATTGTCTAGAGGAAAGCCAAGTCTTCACAGCCTTTTAGATCTTCCATATAGGGCAGGTACTGAATAGACTTCTAATAGAATTGCTTACAATAATAAATCAATTTATGAATGAAAATGAAATGAAATAGATAAACTACCCTAGTATGTAAAGAGAAAAAATAATATTTCTTTTTTCTGTAAATTATGCTCTGGGTGCCATGTTCTCTTAAGCTGATGGTTATCCACAAATGTGCCTTCTTATTGGCATTCTCCTCTCTCTAATAAAGGACGTCTTCTACCTACTTTATTGTCTTTTTAACTCCAAGCAAAGTTTTTATTATTTCAGGATTTTTAATACTAACTTTCTATTTATGCTTGAATAAAAACATTTAATTCAACTCATGTCAGCTGCCTAGTAATCATTTTAATTATCCGTTTAACTGTTTGTATATTACACATTTGTATGCTTTTCTTAGTTTTATGTTATACTTATTTGTTTAAAATGTTAGATACTGGTTTTCAAAATATGTTATAAGCCACTCTGGAAAACTTTTTTTTTTTTTTGGAAGAAAGGCCTATAAATTCTTAAATAAAGAAATTAAAAACATGAAATTCTCAAGCAATGGGTAATTTCCTATGATCTAAAACAGGAACATTGAATTCCTAAATGCAAAGCTATATCTTTTCCCTGGGCCTTGTCAGAAAACTGCTTAGTTCTCCCATGTATTTCCATTCTAAATCAAAAGCTATCAGATATCTATTACTCTGAAATGTATTGCCTATTATTAATAAGTTGGGCACAATAATTCTACAGTCCTTTAAATATGTCCAATTCAGTAAGAACTGTACTGCTGATGTTTGGAGAAAAATATGTCTGCTTACTGTAGAAATAATGAATGTGATTGCTTATTTCAAACAGTTTTCTTATATAGCAAGAAGAATACCTAGTCAATCTAAGCTGATCTTCGAAAGTTAAGCGGAGTCAGATTTGGTTAGTACTTAAAGGAAAATGATCCAGTATCAATCAGGACTCAAAAACAACATTCCAATATGAAAAAAATTACAACCTCTCTATTTTTGTCAATAAAAATGATTGTAGCACCAAGGTACTTTTTCAGTTCTAGTCAGAACTGAAGACGCTTCTTGGATGAGAAGCGAAATGCCTTCAAGGAAAAACAAAAGAAAACCACTGCTTTTGAAAAAGCATCTTTTGGACACCATGACCTGGATCACTGAGAACCTCCCTAGACAGAAATGATGTGGTATCTCTATGAACTAATCCGGAGCTGTGCCTTACTGGATGGGAGATTTTATCTTAAAATATCCTAATGACTGATATAAAAAGGATAAAGAATAAATCTGGCAAGAAACAATGCATGCTACCAAACTTGTTATAAATTACATCTTAGTAGTTAAATAACATAAAGGGTTAAACATTTTAAAGTGTCAAGATTGTCTCCCCCCTTTCTTGTTTTAAAGTGATTCTCTGATTACTACCCAGGATTTACAATGCTAACAATATGCAAATGTTCTTTTATATAATGTGATTTGCATATATGTTAAATAAAATTTGAAACTGCCTCTAAAACTCCTTTAAATCTTTTTTAATTAGCAAAATAAGCAATTTAAAAATAGCAACAATTTGTTAATAAAAAACTCTGATACGTTAGATGCCTTGATAATTCTGAGCCATTTTACAAGACCTTTGGGTCAGTTTAATGCAAATTAGGCTTGAGTCACCCAGAGTCTTATTAATCCAACCCAACTTCCTGGTTTGCAAACTGCACATTCAACATAAAAGTGGCTTAATTTTAGGAGCAAAATAAAGAATATTTATTTGCAGAGTAGACCACTGAGACTCCCTTTATTTCAAGGGGTCATCGTGTCGAATCATAATGTAAGGACACAGTTATCACACACATATAGAGTGAATAATTGTGTATGTACTTCTTTATTTAAACATTCATAGGATGCCTAGAGTTTTGAAACTTCTCCTTGGATAATTACAATGTATTGCCATATATTGGAGCCAGTGTCAATTAGGGCCAATTACTCATGAAAATGTTTTCCCATTACAGTTTTCACATATAGAAACTATCCCCATTTTGACAGAGGAAATGGGAAATCGCTATGGGATGTCCTAGTTAAGATTTAAATTAGCAAGAAACTTGTTACCGGGCATTATAAAAGATATGGAATAATAGGACATAACCTTGCAAAACCTTGGCATCCTCCCCACTACGACCTGTAAATTATCTGCAGAAATTACCTATTCTTGTGCGGTAGGTTATATTTCTCTCATTGGGGAGGGAGGGGAGACAAGAGGAGGGGGCCTTTAAATATTTAATTAGTAGCATGATATGAAGACAACCGTGCATGCCAGGCACTTCGATCCTCAGCCTATACTCCTCCTAATTATGCTCAAATTTACATCGGTCATTGCAAACCTCTGGCATTTCTAATTACTTATTCCTTAAAGACCCCTCCACGGAGAGGTATTTTTTATACTCACAGCTCTGGATTTCTCTAAATAGTTTTCTAGGCCATTAATTACTTTCTCAAGGTTTTATATTCAGCAGTCATTCAAATCTGGGATGGGGACTGTTAGTGTATTTTTTTAGTGGGAGAAACCCATTTTCAAGGGTATTTCTTTGCACACCCTGCAATGTCTTCACTGTATTTATAAAACATTGTAGCCCATTTCAACATGAATATATATATTTGTTGTATTTGTGCTGATAAATAAATAAAGGGAGACTAGTATAGATCTATTTCAAGCTATTTAGCTCTCATCAGCTAGCCATACCCTTACTGGGAATCGAAGGATATATATATATATTATATATATATATATATATATATATATATATATATATATATATATATAATATATATATATATATATATATAATATATATATATATATATATATATATATATATATATATGATTTTTTACAACCCCTGGTGAGTCCCAATTATGGGAGGAAGCTAACTGCTTCCATCATCTGTCAATGATTAAAAAACACAAATAAACACACACACACACACACACATATATATATATCAATGATAAAAAAACACAAATAAAAAAACACACAGATAGATAGATAGATAGATAGATAGATAGATAGATAGATATAGAGATATAGAAATATAGAGATATAGATATATAGTGTCACAACCCCTGGTATGCCCCAATTATGGGAGGAAGCTAACTGCTTCCATTCTCTGTCCATCGGCTCGTCACAAGAGACCATCCAGACAGAAAGCCCAATATTTTACTGTTGCCTTTGTTACATTTTGTGTTTTATTTATCAGCACAAATACAACACACACACACACACACACACACAAATTATATATATATATATATATATATATATATATATATATATATATATATATATATATATATATATATATATATATATATATATAAAATTATGAATGTCTTTTTTTTTTGCTTTCCTTCTTGAACTGGTTAAATGGAAATTTGAAATCTCTTTTCATCATGCATATTTTAACTATCCATGTATGGCTTTAAAAGTATTAATGAAAACTGGGGGTTCGAAATCAAAGGAATGCCCTTGAATTTGATCTGATGATTTCCTTACCACCTTTTTTTCTCCATGTGCGTGGACAGCTTAAAGCATGCGACAGAAATGCTGCCTGCCCCCTAGGAAGGGCCTTTAATCACATCCAGTGCTGTCATTTGTTATTTAAACAGAAGTTTGGGAAGTTTGTGCTAGAAGCAGTGTGTGAGTGTTATTATTTTATTCTCTTAAGAGAGCTTGAACATCATGAAAAGAATGATTATTTATCACCAACATAGCAGTATCTCACCACAATAAATGGAAAATTTACAAAATTGGTAATGGAAAATTTGTAGTGAAAAAATTGTAAATTTTCAGCCTTTGAAAAGGGAGTACTACAAGTTCCCATCCATGATTTGCTGGAATCAGCATGATTCATTCATAAGCTACAATCCATTTTTAGTAAAGAAATTTCTGGAAACAGTGCTTTGACTCTCTCCCTCTTCAATCAAAAGCAAGTTTAGAAGGTACAAGCGGCGTATGAGGCGATATACCAGCTCACCACTCTAAGCTTGTATTTAATTAAGCTGAAAATGTTCATAATCTAATCCTTTTTCAAATTGCCTTCCTCCACAAGAGGGGTCTGTGTTTGCACAATTAAAAAGGCTCACTTTAACCTGACCTAACTAATGTATTAGATGTAAATCCTTCCCTATTGAAACAAGTGCTGGGATGACAGCAGGAAAGGAATCATAAGAAAAGATGGAGCTCCTTTATCATGCATATAACATTGATAGCATTCATGACAACGGAAGCCTGATCATCCTTATTTAGTTTTATAGCATGTTACCTAAATTATTCTCTAATTCAGAATACTCTGAGGGGACTTTACACTGTGTCTCAGTCGCCAAAGGAGAAAAAAAATCTAGGAACCCAGAAAGTAAGAGTTTTTGCATTTATAAGTAAAGGAATAATGCACTAATTAAGTTGATATATTTGACAGGAAGCAAACTTTCAGATCTGGAAGCATATTTTCAACCCCAAGTTCACATACCCCTTCCCCAAGAAGGTTAACAGTTCCTCTGCAGGGTAAATGGTGACTTTTTTCAAGTTAAGAGGAAAAAAAAGAACTGCATGACAAGTTATGAATCTGGGGGACATTTTTATTTATGATAAAATAAAAGCTTTGCAAATCTCATAAAATGCCTAGATTAAAGACATGTTCAACATGATTACCCTGTTTACCTAGAAAGCAGAGCAAGAAAGAAGGTAATACAAAGGCTGAAGGGTGAACTCTTAAGATAAGTTGCACTTATTAAGATGCTTTAACATATGGAGCATGCTTTTGTTTATAGTTGGATGAGACATAGCTCAACTCAATTTTCTCTGCTTGGACTATATGGAGTATAATGTTCACAATGCATTATAGCTCACAATGATGTAAAATATCTGGGCATGTCTGTTGGTCTGTCCGTCCATCCATCTATCCATAGGTTGCCCTCACTTAGTAAGTATTCATTCAGTGACTGCTCAAAATTACCACAGTACTGGACAAAGGAACTTACGAATTGTACCTGAAGTTATGGTGGTTGCAGTGATCTCCCTTAGCCACATGATCATAATCTTTCTGTTTAGCAACCTGTTGGCACTTAAAACTGCTTGGCAGGCACCTGGTGATTGCCATCTCAATCTTTCCTGCTGGCTTCCTCAAAAAGTCAATGGGAAAGCCAGCATGGAATGTTGCAAGGTGCTGCCACTTACTAAGAGTTGTTGTTTCCGGGCACTGTCTGAAAAATCCACACTGAAATCAAAGAAGAATTTTCAGCCATGAAAGATTTACATCACCAGAGTGAAGAAGCAGCATGGATCACTCAGTGCCTCATGGTAGGGGAGGAGCCCTGTTGGCCCAGCACAGACTCTTTGTGTGTCTCCCAGCTTAGCTGCTGAAAATCTTTGTTGATTTGCAGTTCCTAAGTGGAGATATAGCACTTACATACAGTAAGGTAGAGCAAGGCACAAGTAAGGAGAATGGGGTACCTCAGAGGGATGGAGGAAGCTCAGCATAGAGCATGTTCACGTGGTTTCATTCAGGGCCTACAAATTCTTCTTGCCTTTCAGAGAATTTTCAACTATTGAGTGGAGAAACATTCATGCACAGCTTGCACCACATCTCCCAGGGTCTCCCCCATCCTATGACCCGTACCTGGGATAACCACTTACAAGATTGCTTAATGACTGCAAGCAGGAATGCCTAGATTGTGCTTGTTAAGTGAAGTAGTCACTCGTGGACATAGTTAATGACTATTTTGTTCAATAACTGAGATTCTGGTGCCAAGTGTGGTCCTTAAGCAAGGATTGCCTCATCCATCCATCAATCACAATAGACACACATAAATTGCTCATACATAATTTTTAGTTACCACAGATATCTTCAGGCCTTCCTCAAAAATCCAAAAAGGTGAGATGAGGACACAAACTCTGTGCCTCCTTTCCCCAATCCTGATCTTCCCTAGCATCTGAAGATTTTATTTTACCTAAGAAAGTATTCTTGAGCAACAGGATCCCGTTGTGGAAATATGGCACTACATTCAGCCAAATGCAGTCAAACTTTCTCTGACAATTGGAGGCTAGTTCTTCACCAATTCTATACTTATACTAACAAATGCCTAAAGACATTTACTGGAACTCCCAAGAATAGCTTTATGGAGAACAATAGATCTCTTCCTGTATTATTCAATGTATAGGGAAGCCAAGGGATTAAATTCTAGGGGGATGGGGGACACACCTTTGGCATTGTCCCAATGTACTTCCATTTCCTTGCTTTCATTCTTAGCTTCTATGTGTTGAAGGAGTTTGGAGAGACATCTTTCTGTATTAGTAGGCAATCTTTCAATTGTACTGTCTATTAAACTGGCATGTGGGTTAATGTATCCATTGTGTATAAAGTGGGAATGCAAAAATCTGCTCCTATGAAATCATTTTAAAAGGGAAACAGGAACTTCAAGAAAATAACAGATTTGTACAATAATGCAGCAGCACTACAATGCTATCACAGAAAATTGAAATGGGGAGCTTGCAATATATATTTTTAAAATACCCAATTCATATTTCAGTAGCAAGGTAAAACTATTACTCTGAATAAAGCATTTACTCTACATTACTCTTAAACCACATTAGCTTCATAGCATTAACTTGCTTTATGGGTTCAGTTGATCATGACCTATAAAATGTTAAGCAGAACTGCTTTAAATATCCACTAACACCATGCACGGGACTGAGAGCACAAGGCAGTGTTTTATGAAGTGGGGAAAAAGTGTCCCCTTATGAAAAACCAGCACATATTCTTATGTCACTGATATAAACAGGGTACACATGTTAAATAATGTATAACACTGGCAATGTTTTTCTAAGCAACAGGAAGGCAGACTGAGTTTATTTTAGTTCCTGTTCTTTTCCAACAGAAATGCACGTACACAAAGACAAACATGTTCAAATATGACCTTCATGTGCAGGAAAGCTGAGAATTCCTTTGTTCTCTGTTAATGAACAATTCTGTGTTTTTAGGGGAAGGATAGAAGCCTGGAATTACTTTTTGAGTAACGATGGCCAACATCTTTGGCAATTATGATTTTATTAATTAAACCAGAACCACAGAAACATGCTATTGTTCTTACATTTGACCCTTACAATTTTGCATTTCAGCATGTTTGTAGCACAAAATGTCATCGGAAGTTACTAATTCAGCACCAAATGGGTTATAAGAAAGTAACGTTCATATTTTAAAGATACTTTTTAAAAATTAATTGCAAAGGCCTAATAGAATTCCAAAGGTCAGGATAGGATATTTTAAACAAAGAAAACTATTCCTGCTACTTTTTAATTAGAAGATGTTGGCATGCACAAAAACATATATTCACAGTATTTATTCAGCATTACCGACCCACCCATCAACCTATGTTTGGGGGTGGGGGGAGAGGATCAGACTTATGAAAGCACAGACCCATTCCTTTTCCACATGCATCACACCTTACTAGGTGCACCAAAAGAAACAACATAAGCAGCAATGCTGAACATAGGCTACTCCTGAAAAAAGCAATTTTACATGTTCTTAGGAAGCATTTTATTTTTACTGCTTTTTAAAATGTAGCTTAAAGTTAAACACGGAAAGATAGTCAGTGAAATTATTCTTTTTTTTTAATGTTCATTGCCATAACATCTCATCTTCATTTATTTCTTTAGTGAATCAGTACTATTTATTATATGATTTCTACATGTTTCCTATACCCAGACAGCTTTAATCATTTCACATAGGTACCACATTACTCTAAATTGTGCAACTATCATATAATATATAAAATACCGCAATGGAAACTTTGGAGCAATTTGACCTCATGGTTATTTGGCTAACTCTGCTTCATGATATCCAATGCAGTTAATTATACATTTTTGATGTTAATAATGTCTGTCAGTTTCAAGCATAAATTGTCTTTGATTAATATTTAAACTGTGTTTGAATAAAAATAATTGTGGTATATTTCCTATTCAGAAGCCATTATGGCTTACTAGAGGCCTCTTTAGGAAAGAGAGCAAGCTAAATGGCTCAGCTGTCCTTACTACAGGAAGCTTAAAATCACTTTTCATCACTGTATCAACCAGGACTGTAATATAATTATAGCTACCCTATGATTGGGATGAGTATGTGAAGTGTTTATGCACTACTAGGCACAATTACTGCATGCTAGTACTGTCTTATTATTTTGTATAATAAATATTTTTTAAAAAACATAATTCATGTATCTGAGCTCCAATAGCATTGTTAGGGAAAGAAGGATGTGTTTTGATAAGCTGAAATGAACCAGCAAGAAGATAGTCGGCATAGTGGTAGCATTTTTTTTTTAAAGGTTCATTCTAAGATGAACTCAGTACACAATGTACTTGGTAGTCTCAGTTCCAAAATTCAGCAGCTGGGTTGAATAGTAAGATGAAGGGAAGAGAGGAATTAGATTTGCTATGGAACCAATGTAGCCCCTCAGGAGTCTTGAGGTTTGGCACAAAATCCAATCTGTAATTTAAAGCTCTTATTTTCAAAGTATTTTAAAATTAATATACTGCTAATTCATACAAGTGTTGGATCTGTCCATTCTTTTCTGTTAAGGCAATGTCTTTCATCAGCAGATATTTGGTCATTGGAAGGCCTTAGCATAAACAAGAACAGTTTTAGTGTACCACAGCCAAACATAGTACAATTGAGTAGAAAATATTATGGTCCATCAGTGAATTTATCATTCATCTATGTTGAAATACTTATAAAAGAATAAATTACTTTCATATGGTAAAGCAAGTTGTAACTCTTGAGCTAAGACTATCACAAAATTATGTTTATAGAGAAATTCCCCTTCACTGAAACATAATGTTCCATTACCAATATAAATAATTTTCACTGTTCACATAAAAAGTCAATTATTTGGGCTAACAACTATTAGAACCAATTGAGTCTAAATGACTGATTATTAAATCAGTGTGTAGAAAGATATAGGACTCGGAAGCTGCCTCGGAAGCTGACTTTTTGGATGAAATGTATTACAATAGGGGATGATGAGGGAAGCATTAGTCCAGGACTATGAAGATCCTGGTTCAAATCCTGACTTGCATGAAATTCATTGGGTGGTTCTGAGTCAGTTGCCATTTTCCAACCTAAACTATCTCACTGAGTTATTCAGATAATAAAAAGATTGGGAAAAATCATGTAAGTGGTTTGTTCCTGGAAGAAAAAGTGGACTATATAAATTTAATAAATAACATTATAAAGATATATCCTTCAAAAGATATGTCCTTCACTTCAGAGTAGCCATTGATCTACTTTCAAGAGCGCTTGTTAAGAATGTCAGAAGAGTCAAATACAATTGTCACTGCTGCTGATAAAGTTATTTAGTGACAACACTGAAGAAAATGTAGGTAAGAAAAGCACTGAAACTCTGAAATTCTACTTCGGAACTAATTATTATCAAAATATGATTCAGTTATATGTGACCCCTTGGTCAAATATAACCAACATCATCCTTTCTCCTAAAGAGTTCATATTCAACCAATATCAAAAACTAGCCATAAATAGAAAACACTTTGCAAACACCACATCAAACTACAAATGTACTGTCTGAGATGACCATGGCGAAAGAATGTCCATGTTTCTGCATCCACTTTGATGTAACCTGAAGCCAGTTCTACATAAAAGAATGCTTAAGAGAATGCGTCTGGCTCTGATAATCAGGTACAGTAGAGGTTTGTCAAGTATCTCTCAGATTCTGATAGTGAAAACCAGTGACGTACCAAAAGAAAACAAGGGTCTGATATTTGAGATCAGTAATTCACAATGACATCTTTCATGTTCATTCATCCAGAAGCACGCTAGTTCAAATTAGTATCTTATGTGTGGCAATCAATACAATCATTTTTGGAGCAGAGAAAGGACAAAAAGTTATCAAAACCACAGAGGAAAAGAAAGACAGACAAATTCAGACTGTTGTTGGTACCCCATAAGACATATTTCCTACAGAAATGTTTTAAAAAAATAACAGCTACTTTGATCCACAACAGAAGCAACTGCCATCTTGAAAACTCTTGATTCTAAAAAGTCGGTTGAATCCTGATAACCTGCTTTCTTTACAAGAAATAAAAGAGAAGAATGGTATAAATTCATGGAAAAAGTGTAATGGTAACTATCTTGTATTTTCAGTATACTTTACTGAACCAGTTTTTCTGCACTGTCACGAAGTAACATAACCAAGATGCTGCAATATGATTCCAAAGAAGGTGCTGTGTTGTGTGTTAATTTGTATGGCTGGACACAGTTGAGTATTAAGATGGAGAGCCATAGAAAACTTTTAAATAAATAAACAAGGATGCCATCTTCTCAAAATTGGTTCAGCAGACTTGAGGATTACGGGACCAAAGTAACGAAGAACTGATGAAATTAATCAGATAAGATGGGTGATTTCCTGATCCAACCTTCCAATTCTATGATCATCCATGAAAGACTTTCCTTTTATTCTTTATCTTTAGGGGGAAAAAAAAGAAGGGCAGCCTTGTTTTCACTTGAAAGGAAGCTCATCTGATAAACCTGTACTCTTAAAAAAAAGGTTGACAAGGAAGGAAATGCATGTAAACGACACTCGAATAGGATCTGGGTCAGAAAAGTAATTTAGTTTTGTGGATTTTTTTCCTATCCATATGTCAATCATGTCGAGAAAAGCTATTAAAAACATCATTTGGTATAAGTTATTTGTTTCTTACAGGACATCGTGAGAGAGAAAGGGGGAGGAAGGGAGGGAGAGAAAGAGAGAGAGAGATCTTCAATGAAGTTCTAAGAATTTTAAATAGACTGTCTGCTAACCTAGAAATAGCAAGGTCAGAGTGCAAACAGTTCCTGTCTTGAGCTTTGACAGGCACAGCTGTGTTTTAGAAGAATGAATGACTGACATAATGAAAGGAAGGGGATGCCCTGCAGTTTCAGAATGTATTGTGGTGTTCAGTTGTTAATACTAGCATAAAACACTTAATAAACTAGGCTTGGTATCCTCATCTATGGAACATACTTTCATGCTGATATTTCACTTGTAGAAGCACACCGTCTGTGATGATGGTCATTTCTCTACTAGCAACTTATAATCATTGATCTGTTGCTGTGACAAAATAGTAGTAATGAGGATATCATTACTTCCAAGGACGCCTGGATAATGCTATGAAAATACTACTAATGGGCACATGGTCTGTACATCCCTTTTAAGCAGTTGTAGGATAATGAAATTGAAAGGATAATAGCAAATAAATTCTCACTGAAATAATGATAGTAAACAATAGTAGATTTACAACCTTGCTTTCAAGTAACAATTACAACACTAAAGTTTGACCATATGTCGTGTAAAAGGGAAACTGAATTATTGGAGCACAATTCCCTTTAAAAAAATGAGAGAGGGAGGAAGGAAAAAGAAACCTGAATGAATTAGCAATCTGGACTTATCTTAAATTAAATCAGAGAGGAAATCATTGGAGTGTTTTTGGTTTAAGAAAATACAAAGATGAACGATTTTAAATTTACCTCTACATCTTTTTTAAAAAGCCAAAAAGCCCTAGCACTATTGTTATGCTGATTTAGATACTGATTTGATAAATCATTTCTCAGTTTAATGGAGTAATTTGAGAAGAGATTCCTGAAATTTAATTCTAATGAAAATTAAACTCCTAAGAAATTACCAGGAAAATCTGGATCTTGGTATGCATCATTTATTCATTCAATGATTTTTCCAGTGTTTGAAATGAGACTGCAATTTCCCATGGATTTGTCCAAAAAAAATTGTTTTATGTGTAATTCAGACAAAATTAAATAATAATTCATTAAAAACAATATATTAAAGCATAATAGGACCTTTTCAAACATGTGAGGATTTTATTGTAGCAGTAAAGAATGTGAACACTTTGTGGTCAATTTCAATGAATGTTTAGCAAGTATTTCCAGAGTGAAATCAATATGAGAAGGAAAGAAAACAAGTAGGATATTCTGGGAATCTACCTAATGCTTTCTATGTCATGTCAAGCACTGTTCGTATGAATTGTATTAGCAGACTTAAAGTGGATTTTTCCACTGGGATCCTCTAGGCTGGAGTTGCAGCACAATACAGTTCTTATCCCATACAAGTGGCAGCCTTGCATCAAACCTGATGGGTACTGGGTGTCAGTAGGAAAAGGCAGGAAATGAAGGCAGAAAAAAGTCAGCTTCCGTTGGACCACATACATAAGTGACATGCCACAAACTACTCTCACACTCTCCTGCCATTACTCCAGCCATTACACAAAGTATCATCTATGCAAGGCAAGAACCATACTGCAGAACCATATTTCTTTATGCTTATTGAACTTGCAAACAAAATGGACTTACAAATATTCTGTTGGAAGATAACTCTTCATAAGTAGGGGACTAGTTGTATATGTATCACATGTCTACCAAGAAGTGATTTATGCTGAGTGTTATGGATTCTCCTAAGTATAGGGCTTTGGGTTAAAAAAAAACAACTTTGACATCTCAGAAAATAAAAATCATATTTCTCCTTCCTTCCTTCACTTTCCTTTTTCCCTACCTCCCTCTCTAAATAAAGTAAAGATTCCCCTGCACATGCATGGTAGTCATTTCCGGCTCTAGGGACAGCACTCATCTCTGTTTCTAAGCCAAAAAGCCAACGCTGTCCGAAAACATCTCCATGGCCATGTGGCCGGCACGACTAAATGCTGAAGGTGCACAGAGAGTGGTTATCTTCCCACCAAAGTGGTCCCTATTTTTCTACTTGTATTTTTATGTGCTTTTGAACTGCTAGTTTGGCAGAAGCTGGGACAAGTAATGGGAGCTCATTCTGTTATGTGGTGCTAAGGATTCGAACCGCTGAATTGCCAACCTTTGGATCGACAAGCTTGGCATCTTAGCCACTGAGCTACTGCATCCCTCCCCTCTCTAAATAAATCTTAGGGGGAAAAAAACAATCAAACTTGGTAGTAGCTTTATTTAATGAGTGGATTTTTCTCATTGGATCTCATTGGAAGGTATATTGGAGTTTCTTAAGATATTTATATCTATAATTAAACCTTTGCCACTGTATTCTTTTTATTAATATATTTTAATCACTTCTTTTACCTTTGTGTCATAATTTTGTAGGCATCAGGGAGGAAACATTCAGTATTCTCCATCTGGAAAGGATCAGCATCACAGATCTTGTCATCTGTCCGTCCATAATTAGCACTCTCTATCATAATGACATCACTTCCTGGACACCGAAGATCAATGGAGTAGCCCTCACAGGACAGTTCTCTCCTTACCAAACCAAATGGTAGTGCTGCTCGGCTAAAACCTAAAAAAAAAAACACGATAAAAAACAGAAAACATATTGTATTATTAAATTATTCCCTCACAAATAATTTACAGCGATAACTCTAAAATACACCTTGGTAAACACGAGGACATTTTTAGACTTTTACCATTCCAGAAAGTGCCAGACATAAAATGCCCACAGCCCACCCTGGATTTTCTATGTAGATGGATGGGAATATTCATATAATAGAGCAGCTTGTTCACATCCTTCTTGAATCATGAGTTAAATGTGGCCATTATTCTGAATGCATCATTTTATAAATAAACACATGGTTGAAATTTGTTCTTTAAAAAATAAATTACGAACTTTAGAGATTACAGGAAACATCCAGCAGATTTCAGGGTCCAAACAACTCAAACTCTGAAAGAACAATGAGTGGAATTTTTACACTAAGTCTGCAGTGGCGGCTGAGTGGCTGGGTCATTTTTTGGCCATCAGGTTTACAACATACTTTCAGCCAGGACCTTTGCTTAATGAGCCCTAGTTTGTGTTCTAACTAATTTAATTATTTTTAACAGATGTTTATGATTGGCTTTCTTCATCCTGGGTCAGCCCTTGCATTGACTTCACTTTAAACTCAAGCACTATGTCACAAGTATTATTTATTTTCCATGCTCTCTCTGTTCCTAGCCTACTGCTGAACTCAGGACAGCCTGAGAAGTTTAAACAGCAAGGCTATGTTCTCTGCCTCAAAATAACAGAAAAAATAGGGCATCTACTTGTTGAAAAAATAAAAAACCCCAAAACAATAAAACATTACAGGCTTATTCAACTTGATAGTTTAAAACCAATGTGTTCTCAATTCTTCAGTTTCTTTTGTTCACTTTTTTCCTTTCATCTCAGATCTGGTGCACAGGCGTGTGGGATTTGTATGTACAGTAGCTTTCTGCTGAATGAATTTTTTTGAGCTATGTGTTAATGTTGCTTAACTTCTTTTGCTTCCGTGCAAACCATGATTGTATTTTCACAATAAATCTAATTATAAAATGGTTCCGTGGCAAATGTCCAACCTGCAGCTCCAACAATAGCCAGAGAGTTGAAAACTTGGTTTGTAAACCATTTTTCATACCAATTACCCAAACATATTATTTTGGTCCTGATTTATTTATCATAAATTATCCTCCGTGGCCTGTAGTGACTGGAAGTAGCATGTATTCTAGCCTGCATATTTAACCACTCAAAGTGGTTTTTAAATCGTGGCAAGAAGCCATGTGCAAGATTCTCAGTGGACATGTCTGTCACCCAACCATTTTACATTAAGTGTGATACGTGGGCAAACAAATTGGGATTTCCATCTTTAGCAGATGCTGGGAATGCATGATCAGCAGAAAAACTACCTTGTGATGATGAGCTGACTGCATTTCACACTTCTGTAAAACCAGAATATTTTTCACAAGATATGTAACTATTTGAACCAACTCCAATTCTGTGAGAGCAGAATTCAAGGGCTATGTTGAGCCAGAAGGAGAAGCTCCTTGCGAAGGCTGCGCTCTGCAATCTCTGTTTTTTTATAAGGACAGCACTGGGACATGTAACAAAATACAAAAGTCTTTTCAAGCATGTACAAAACACACAGCTCTTTCACTGGTAAAGCATCACAGCAGTTGCACTTAAAATCAAGGCTTTTTATTTCCACAACAGGAGATTCAACTTTGAGTCAATATTAAGCTCAGCACTTTTCTTCTGATTGTATTTACCCTCTGACAGCTGCAAGTTGCTGCCAGCTATTCTGCCAGCCTCGAATACCATTTGCTTATACACACAACTGAGTTAGCAACAACCCTATGCCTCACTGATAGCCTATGCTAACTGGGAAATATAACTGACACAGATGGAAAACCATCATGAAAAACAGGTGGGAGTACAATACAAGCCCATAGCCTGGGCCTCTGAAGAAGAAACATCATTACTGCATTTAACTTCCTCTTATTTCTCTTCATTGCATGGAGGAGGGATCTAGTAGGTTTAGGAGATACGATAATTAGGACAAAGAGAAACGTACTGCAATAGAAGGTGTGTGTGAGTGTGTCTGTGTATGTATGTGTTGACTCCTGAAGACTGCCTGGACAAGTCCTTCAAGTATTTTTGGCAAAGTGTTTTGGAAGTGGTTTGCCACTGTCTTCTTCCTATATAGAAGGACTAGGGGAGACATGATAGCAGTGTTCTGATATCTCAGGGGCTGCCACAAAGAAGAGGGAGTCAAGCTATTCTCCAAAGCACCTGAGGGCAGGACATGAAGCAATGAGTGAAAACTAGTCAAGGAGACAAGCAACTTAAAACTAAGGAGAAATTTCCTGACAGAACAATTAATCAATGGAACAGCTTGCCTCCAGAAGTTGTGAATGCTCCAACACAGGAAGTTTTGAAGAAGATATTGGATGATCATTTGTCTGAAGTGGTGTGAGGTTTCCTGCCTAAGCAGTTGGTTGGGCTAGAAGACCTCCAAGGTCCCTTCCAATTCTGTTATTCTATTCTATTCTATTCTATCCTGAGAGAATAGAATAGCTCAATGTCACCCAGCTAACCTAAAATGGGACTAGAATTTGTGGACTCAACAGTTTCTAGTTTGACCTTGACCAAACTTCACCAAACTGATGCTCACCTTAGTAATTAGCATATAGCGGTAGTCCTCGACTTACAACCACAATTGACCCAACAACATTTATGTTGTTAAGTGAGATACCTGTTAAGTGAGTCTTGCCCCATATTATGACCTTTCTCACCACAGTTATTAAGTGAATCATTGTACTTGATAAGTTAGTAATCTGGCCGTTAAAGTGAATCTGACTTTCCCATTGACTTTGCTTGTCAGAAGACTTCAAAAGGTGAACATGTGACCTTGGGGCACAGCAATCGTTGTAAGGTATAAACCAGTTGCCAAGCATCTGAATTTTGATCACATTTATTTATTTATTTATTTATTTATTTATTTATTTATTTATTTATTTATTAGACTTATATACCGCTTCATAGGGCTTTCAGCCTTCTCTAAGCGGTTTACAGATTTTTTAGCAAATTGAGTCAGCAACTTGCCCCCACAGTCTGGGTCCTCATTTCATCCACCTCGGAAGGATGGAAGGCTGACTGTGGAAAATGGTCATGTCCCTTTTTTCAGTGCTGCTGTAATTTTGAACAGTCATTAAATGAATGTTGTATGTTGAGGATTATCTGTAAAAATTTTTATCTGAAAAACAGTAATGTCTGAAACACAAGACAATTACCAGTTTTCCCCAATCTGCTAGCTTTTAGATAACGTTGCATGTGCTGGCATGGAATGACTAAATTGTAATCTCACACATCTATAGTGCACTAAGTAACACACACTGCCGGAATTCAAGAAATGCTACTTTATTGCTGTGTAGTAAGAGATTTTGAAATCCAGCCCCAAATCCTCACTGTCCTTTTTAAAGATAACATGATCAAGATGGGATTGTTCTCTTTCTCACACTTTCTACTTCCTCAGGAGTCAGTAACTGTTTTTCCTCTCCTACCACTTTCTCAAGGCCAGAGCTAACTTCATGAATAAAGACAGAGAAATAAAATCATCTATCTTCTTGCATATTATTAACCATTTCCAGGCCTCTTTACAAGCTTTTCTGTAAAAACTAAAATAAGAACAACAATTCCAAATACTACAGTCCAAATTTCCTTATGGGAAATATAAGAAATATATAAGCCTTAATAGAAAGCTTTGGGTGCTTTGTCTAAAAATTTTTTTTGCATTTGTTGTGGAAATCAGAACTAATACAGTATTTCAACTGAGGTTGCCAGGACTATAGAATTCAAAACCAGACAAAGTATCAGAAAATCCATGGCAACATGCTTTCATATTAAGGGACACCATAATCACTGAATCGTGAAACACTTCTTCTACGAAAGTAGTTCAGCTGTATCTCTAAACCATGGGAATGAATGAACGCCAAGAAAATATGCATTAATAATTAAAAACAGAAGGAATATTCTTGAGTTTGGTGGCTGAGAAGGATAGATTTATAGTGCAGAGAAAAACATTATATACTGCTGTCATCTAGGTTTCTACAGTCTCGTCTGAGCAATTGAAGAGAGTTGGTGGAAATGCAGTTTACATGCCTGTCTACTAATGCAGCAGTAGTAGAGCAATTAAAAAAAAAACAGATGGGAACACAGATAGTTTTTTTTTTTTTTTTGAAAGAGAGTATCCTTCAACTTAGATTGCTCTATATTCTGGGCTGCTGCTAAAAATAATAGTTAAGACTTGGAGAATTCCCAACAGAGGTAGCACATTCCTTATCATCACCCTCTTATTTATTTATTTTTTTTTTCATTTTTTTAAGAAAAGCAGTGTGAACCCAGAGAGAAACAAGCTGTGAAAAATGATGAGAAGCGGAGATCTTGCTACGAAATCCAACACATCATCAATATGCAAAAACATACCAATCTGTAACAATAAAGGTGAAAAAAAAACCCTTCCCATTTTTCTTTAGGAACCAGATAAATGACAGCAAGTTTTGGGAAGCTGGGATATCTCTAAAAGTGTAGGTGTGCTTTCTTTTATCTTTCAATTGAGAACTGAAACGTGCAAAGGGATTATTAGGGATACGATAAGAGAAAAGTTATGGTCTGGATGAAATGTGTAACAGAATCTGGGAGAGTGAAGAGGAATCAGAATTGTTGCAAAAGACACACAATCCTACAGAAGCAGATTCAGAGCAACTCCATCTTAATTACGTTAGATTCACATTTCATAATGATGTTAAATTGAGTTGGGAACAGTTTAAAGAACCTTTCAAGATGCTGCCGTGTTACCCTATTAATAATATGATCTTCTTAATTATATAAGAATTAAATATATTTCCGTTCAGAATGCAGTTCCTAATGAAGGGATATTTTACTTCCCTATACCATTTGGGAAAGCCCAGGTCTTGGTCTTACTCCTATTTTCTGCATCATTGCAAAGTCTAGATTTAGACCTGTATGAAACTGATCTAAACTGTGTTCTTAAAGCTCATGGATATTTTTTTTTCTGAGACTACTTCTTCGAACACATCAGTGAAAAATATTTTTTGTTGCACACTTGCAACAAATAATTCCCTCTTCCCAATCAAATGTGGAAATTTAAACCTGTGGTATCCTAACTAGCACCTCGCACACATCTCCTTTGCTCGATGACTGAGTCAAAAACTGGGCATGCTCAGTAGGAGGAGGTGTGGTCAAAGATCTGATTGACTCAGTCTCCAAAGTGGAAGAGGAATAGTGTCTATACACACACTATTGGATTACCCTTCCAGCACACTGGAGAAGCTACCCAGTGCTTTCACTGATCAGGCAAAGAAGCCCCTCTTTTTGCTTACTGAAAGTGAAGAAACTAGTTGAAGTAACATCAAAGAAACACGGTTTTAGAAGAACAAAGTACTTCCCAAAAAGTGCTTTAACACTATCAAAAAAGTGCTTTACTCAAAGTATGGTCGAAATGAAGGGTGTCTTTTCCAGTTGTGCACCACCACCACATTTCAGTTGTGAGTAGAGAACTATCAAAATATATTGCTGTCATTAGTGCTGAGATAGCAGTTAGACTTATATACTGCTTCATAGGGCTTTCAGCCCTCTCTAAGCGGTTTACAGAGTCAGCATATTGCCCCCAACAATCCGGGTCCTCATGACAAGCCATCCATTCAGATTTCCTTTATGGTAATTTAGTAATGAACCTGGTCCTTTAGAAATGATCTTGAAGTGTGATTCATAAACCGGTTTCAGCAGTACTATGGAGATAACACACTTCAAGAAGGGATTTAAAGCAGAAGTGCTACGATAATTAGAATGCACTGTAAAACAACTCAAACATGCGTAACAATTTTAAAACATTGCTTGGCATCTAGTTAGAAGATGAATGTACAACTCATTCTTTAAAGGAATGAGAAGAAAAAGGAAATCCTAGAATTTTTGATGGTCAGAAAGCAGCTGCATGCAATAAACAAAATTGTGAAAGCCAATTAGTTCTGGCTTGTCTAAAACAAGGTGGAACATTTCTTCATTTCAGTAAGCTATATTAAACTCAATAATGAGCTTATATATCTCCTGCACATATCTATCTATAAGGCAGATGTGTAAGATTAAACAGATATTTATAGCAATATGTGCTGTTCAGGGGGGGCATATAGCCATGAAAATTAGGATAATTTGCATAGTGTAATTCACATATGTTCATTTGCACATCAGTGAAACATGTATTTCCATTGCACACTTGCAACAGTTCCCTCTTCTCAATCAAAATTGGAAACGTAAACCTGTGGTACTTTGCATTTGCAATATGTAGCAATTTGTTACACAGTGTTACCTATAAAATTAATCACTCCTGGATTTTCTCTTGATTATCTTTGGGACTGTTTGCTCCTGGTAGAATCTGCTTATCCTACTACAACTCATGAAAGTATCTTGTAATTCACCCTCTCCTGCATCAGACCATCTTTAGAGAATAATTTCTGGATTTATTCATTAAATTTTATTTTTCATTAATAGTTTTGTGACTTTATGTCTTTCTGCTTGTTTTATTTATGTAAGTTGCCCAAAGTCTTATTAATTGGGAGCAGAATTAAATTGTACAAAATAAATTTAAAAAAAAAACACTTTCAGTTATAAAACTAAAACAGCTCTGTGGAAAAACTAAGAACTAAAATATTTTCTAGAAAATCTTCTTTTTGGGACAAAAAAAATCTATGTCATTTCAATGCAAAAGAAATGTCCTTGTATAAATAAAGACAGCTTTTTATTCATCTGTACTTTAGTTTTATTAAGAGGCTTTATCAAATTTGAGAAAAGGGAAGCCGGTTGAGGAAAAATAATGGTGAAAACCTTCAACATATAAACCAGTTTCCAGAGCAAACATTGCTTGTCTTTGTAAAATAGGGAAAACGTGTATGCACTATATTTGTCCAATAAATAAACCAATTCTCTACGCTTATATCAGAAATTCGTACTTTATGAAATATACGGTATGCTTAATATAAACTTTTCATACCAAAGTTTCCACTAAGGAAGGCAAAGTAGGTAAAATAAACTGTGTTTCCCCCCATAGACCTTAAATCAGCTTTCACAAACAGTTAAAATTGTTTGCAGAGATTTAGTAAACCGCATGTTTTGTTCGATTCATTATCCCTAACACTTCTTTAACTGTATTTCTGCAGTGAAGATATACCAGAGTTAACAATGTTCTACAATAATCAAGATATAAAAATAACAGTATCTGCCCTTGACTATTTAAACTGGAAATTGCTACCATGGGATCTGCGGAGGGGAGGGGGAAGGACTTTCATTTTTTTAATTTATCCCCAAACAAACAAATAAAAGAGACTGTGACATTTCAATTTACATTAATATTGTCTGGATAAAAGAATCAATATCATCCTGTACATGATTCCAAGAAATTGTATAGAAATTATCAAACATTACGTTCATAAAAATACATAGATTTTTCTATCAGGAATAAAATGATTGTCGTTTAAAAACTTGGGCTGGTTTTGCAGAATGAGAAAAGTCATCTTGCAAATATCACATTTTTTATATATGTATGTGTATATATAAGATATATAAACTAACTATATATATATATATATAATATATATATAAAATATCTTGGAGAAGCACATTTTAGTGCCTCTTGCTTAATAGATGCACCGTTTTGATATTTTGTATTAATTATATTATGCTAATATAAATTATTAGTAATACACTACAAAAAATTCAGTGCACTAATACTTATCACCTGAATTAGATCTGGTATTTAGCACTCTGAATTCCAAAATATATTCACATTCATATATGAGTTCTACTATTAAAATCCTTAGGATTTTTTCATTCTAAATTAAAACAAAAAATGTTATTTTTTAAAAGAAACAGTTTAATAAATATTGCTTTTAATACAGACACTCATCAACTTCAGCTCAATCTCTAGCTCATTGTCCAGTCCTCATTAGAACTCATGAATATTTTAATCTGATTCCAATGAGGACAAAAATGTTGGCAAATAAAGTACAAAATCAAGCCTCCATCTCATTGGTTAATGGATCAGAATGTTACCTTTAAAAAAATGAAATGAGTACTGTACTTTCTCATATGCATGAAATGTATTACAAAAATGCATAAAAACATACTGTATATACACAAAACATGTATACATTGCATACAATAAAAACACAATCTCATACACATTCTTATAAAGCAATAGGGCTGATATATGCAGAAAATGGAAAAATTCTCAAAAGAAGCAAATAAAGATTTAAAGATCACGTGTTTGTCAGATGAAAATAGCTAACTTATAAATATAAATTATAAATATCATCACATATTATAGTTTTTCTACGAACATCATTGGATCTGAACGGAATATACTATAAACAAATATATTACACACACACAATCCTGACAATGTTATGAAAATGCATGTATAATTTTCCACATCTTTTATTCCTTATAAGTCTGGATACAGTCCTCTTTCTCAATTTGTAATACTAATTCAGAACAAACAGATGTGTCTAGTTGTAGAGAACTGTAAAACAAGTTTATTTTTTCACATCTAGTCATGCTACAATTTTACACACATTACTATAATATCCAGACTGGGTTACTGAATTATGTTGTGAAACATTTCTTTTGTTGTTTTAGAAACTTCAAGGCTGTTCAAAATACAGTTTAGTTGATCAGCTAGTACTTTGACATCATGTTTAGGTGTGTATTTTTCTCACATGAATTTGGCTATTTAACAAAGTAATTCAAATGAAAACTTTCTATGCCTGTCACCATTCTTGATGCTGGTTTTGCATTCAAAGATTAACAATGTTTTTTGTGGTGTTTATGAAAAGTTGCCAGTTTCATAATGCTAGTATTGATTTTAAAACTTCAAATGGTTATTGCTTTTATTTTTGAGGCTTTCAAATAGCAAGATAACAGATGTTGTTAAAATAGACAGTTGGATATAAATACATAAACGTGTTGCTATATGGAACGTGGCAATCTTTTGTTTTCTAACTATGTAGACATGTATACATAAACATGTTTATAAATATATGTAGGCAAGAACTTGCAAAATCCAAAGACAATATATTGTCTACCCAGCCAAATAAGATTCTCGATAGCAATAAACCGAAGTGCAAAAAAAAAACCCATGAAAATGCTGATTTTTCTATTTATGTTTCGTGGCCTGCTAATGTTTCTTGTAATTTCTGCTTTTCAAAATTTTCACAAGGCAGGAAATAATACATGCTTTAAATAAACGTGCTAGGCATGCATAAAAGGCTGTTCTGAATTATGAAGCAGAACAGATTGTCTCATGACAGAATAGAGATGGGCAACTTTCTTATAGACGCACTTTGCAAAAATCTGAAGACGGATAATAGAAGATGGCAGTCAGGAAAGTTACATTTTCTGGGAGAATGGAGGCAGGACAATGGGTCCCACCATATACATGCACTTCATTTTAAGCCTAAGTGAAGGCTTCTGTATATTCAGAGTCCCAAGGGAGTGGGCGGCATACAAATTTTATTAAATTGAAATTGAAATATTTTGTTATTTTATGCACCCCACCACTTTTTCCACCAAAAAGTGGAAACTTGTCTTTTTATTTTCATCCATTTGCTGCCAAAATTCAGCTCTAGAATTTCTGAGGGTGGCAAAAGAGAGAGTTCAGGGGCTACAGGCAATCCAATAAATTGTCCATGATGTTTTTGATTCAATAGGCCGTGACAGCAGAGTGAAATGCAGATTGGTGTTTAGCATCTCAAAAACTTTTATTCGGGATGTTTGTCAGAAAGCTCACATATCTTTTCTGAACATGCTACTTGTCCAAAAGGAAAAGGTTCTCATTTCAAGAAGGAAGTATATCACCAAAACAAAAGAAGTGGTATCTGTGTGCTGAATTATGAGTCAACAGAATTTCCTGCTGCATTACAACAGAAGTTCTAGGCGAGCAAAAACAAAACTACACATTTTAGAGATTCTAGGACTGTTTATTGATTGGTGTTGCACGATAAATACTTTTCTTTTAAATTCTCATACAATCCCTCTTGGTTTGAATGAATGACCAACATAAGGCTGATAAAGGGGGGAACAAAACAGAAAAAAGATTGTCTCTAAGCAACATTAATTCAAAGAACCACTGCTGAGTTCATAAACTAACAAAGGAGGGGGGGAGAGCCTTTGTTCCCCGGCTTGGTAAACCAAATTTGCAACAAAGCAGTTTGACACATGAGCTTTGGAGAGTGGGAGGAGGTTCTGTTTTTTATGGGAGGTGGGAATGTCTATTTGCCTCTTTTCTAAATAGGGTTGATTCTATGCATCAAGATTTTTTGGGGGGGTTAAAAAAAATCTGTTTAGAAAACATCAAAAGCATTTTACTACTTCTCATGGTTTAAAGATTGTTGAGCCCTAAAGATATGAAAGCAAAAAAAATCTACTAATGCTAAGTAGTCTTTTTTTATTGAGTGAGTTTTATATCTGAATGTTTAATGCTGTTGTTTGGCAACACTTGATAAAACATTCTAGTAGTGATAAAATATTCTAGTAAATTAATACTTGTGAATTCACTAAGTTCAATCAGGGTTTCTTTCAGGTAACTAGATACAAACATATTAAATGTAATCTTAATGTATTTGACCCAGTTCACTTTGTCTAGTTAACCAATATTCTCATTTGAACACATTCTAACATAATAGTTGGAAGTTTGTGATGCCAGGCTTATATCTCTTCTGAAGAAACAAAGTTTCAAGTTTATTTTTTATTAGTTAATGTTATTACTTTTTATTTATTAATTTTTTAAAAAATATTTATTTGTTTATATTTTTAATTATAAAATTTGCCTCCCATCTTTGTGTCAAATGACTCTGGGTGGCTTACAATGTAAAAAACATTAAAATAATTTGGTACGAAATAAAAAAAGAGGTAAAATAAATCATAACAGAAGATGGCGAAGGAAGGAGCCAGATACACAGGGAGTGGGGAGGCGGATTTTAATCGGTCAACCACTTCCAGGATGAAGCTCCCCCATTCGGTCTCCAAGCAATCTGGCGGAATCAAATCTTGAGGCTCAGAATTGTAGGAGCCAATCTCATGACAGGTTTTAGGATGTGCCAGAGGGCAGAAGCCATGGCAGAGAAGGCTCTTCTCATGGACCCTGCCAGCCAAAATTCCTTGACTGATTGTCAGTGTAGGTGGAACAGACCAATCCCATCGGGGTGAGACACTTCCTCAAGTAGGCTGGACCCAAGTCATGCAGGGATTTAAAGGCAATTTTTAAAATGTATTTTTCTCAGGCTTTATTGCATTATAAACTTCAGGATGTGAATGAATATTTAAGTATTCCTGTTCATAAATAATGTGTGATTTGGTTACCTCTGCCCCTTTTTATTCATCCTGATAATATTTCAGGGCCCACTCTGACTTCTGAGGACCTATTTCAGAACACTATCAATATGAAAATGCCCTTCTGCTGCTAGCTGCAAAATGATGACGATGACGATGATGATGATGATGATGGGAGGAAGAGGAGGAAAATGAGGAGGAGGAGGAGGAGGAGGAGGAAGTAGTAGTAGTAGTAGTAGTAGTAGTAGTAGTAGTAGTAGTAGTAGTACTTTTCTAAAGCCACTTTAAACAACAGCACAAAAATGACTGAACTTATTTCAGACTGGCAACACTTTAGTATCAGCATATCTTTTTTTCCCAGTACAGATTTGAATGACAAGCCAGTTGATCCATTTGGATAGACTGCTGAATCCTAAAATGCTCCAATCATTACTTTGTATCACAATGGTTAAGCCTCGAAAGCAATTAGATGCTGCCAACATTCGGAAGGCAAAACCTTTGGCAACTTCCCCAAAACCTTGATTACTGGCAACAATTTGTGTCATGACTCTTCCAAACAACTTTCTGGATAGGTACTATGAATATGATAGAGGTAGATAGAGATAGATAGATAGATAGATAGATAGATAGATAGATAGATAGATAGATAGATAGATAGAATCTATATCATTTTAACAGCCAAAATGCTAAAGCCTAGTGCTAAATACACCACAGTTTGGGGCTGGATTTCAATTCCCCAAATGTAACAGACTGATCTGCATGTTTGCCCAACAGAGTGAACTGAAACTACACATTCTCATAGGAGCTGATAGCTCTAATACATGAGATTATCCAGTAAAGCTCTCTAGAGTGTTCATTAAACCATGACAGAGGCATCACTATTGTTGGAGATTATTACTATAAAACAATGCATTTGCAAAATGTTGACTCAAGTTATATTCTCAAATGGGGTCATGTTAGCTGGCTATGTGCATGTCAAAGCTATAGTGTTTTAATTACTCTTCTTTCATTATACAAAATAATTTTGTGCTACCTTTCCTAGGCAAAGATTTTATGTATTACACTAGGTGACTGTGTTTCATGACATCATGTGTAAAATGCATAGCCATAAATTTCTTTATTTCAGGCATTTTCAAAGAACAGGATAGGGTGCATAGTTTTATACTCTCAATCGTGCTGTGAGGCAAGTGGGATTTGGTATCTCTCCCAAATCATCATGATTATGACAACAGTCATATCAAACTTGAGATAATACCGTCAAAGCCATAGTTTATGGTTTAGCAATGTTGAATATATTGGCTGTATTCAGTAAATTATTTCAGCCAATCATGGTTTGGGATAATGTGCAAACCCAAAATGAGCATACCAGGAAGCAATCCTTGATTATTTTATTCATGTGGCTGGAACATTGCTTTTCATGTAAACCATCAGTTAAGTAGCATTCCTGAAGCCAGGGTTACAGTTACCAATATTGACTATATATTTTTTTAACTGTCCAATGCTATTTTATAAGATTACACTTAATTTAGGTCCAGCCAGATAGTTTCCATATTTTTAGGTTTTTCTCTCCTCTCCCTTTAGCTTTTATGTCGGGTAATATAAAAATGTTCCACATTTACATATATGACTGTAGAAGCAGTTTGTATTTTAATTTTCCATCAGTTTTATGGACCAGATATGAACACTCTAATATTAGTAAGATGTTATCCATTTAACACTGATATTACAAAGAGCCCAGAAGCAATAGTTCTGCAAAAACAGCAAAATAATAATTGCCTATATAACCCCAGCATTAAATGTGTGACATCATCATCTCCTGTACACTAACCAAATATACTTGAAAAATCAAAAATAATTGGTACGAGACCAGACAATCAAAGGACACTGTGTAATCTTACTTCAAAGTTGGAATTAGTGAAATCTCCATGTCTACTTCATAAGCCATCTGGGTTTTTATTTCTTTTCTTTATTTTTCATTTAACCAGCATTTAGGCAGGATTTAAGTAATATAGTGCATGTGGATCTGATACGTATTCATGGCACAAGTTCTATTTTTCTATAGTTTATCAGTTGGTGAGTTTAAATTTGCTATTGGAACAAGCAAGTCCCTAAAAGAGGTGAAGATCCAAAAGAGATTGGCTAAGACTTTGCAGATGGATCAGAAAGTCCCAAGGCTAGAAATCTTGTGAGTTGACATAACACACAATGAGTTAGGAAATAAGAAGTAAGAGTGGCAAGCATTATGAGCACTTCTGATTCCCCAGCCTTCTGTCTTAATTAAAAGATCATCCTCCCTCTGAGAATTGCACATACAGTGATACATGTTCAAAGATACTTAAAAGTAGTCACTACTGGGATCTTTCTGATAGGAAAAAAAAAAGTATAGTATTTGATTCACTAGCTGCTAAGAACAGGATAGCATGTATGTTACTCTTTCAAATCCAAATCCCCTAGACCCAAGTTGCCCTAGACCCAAGTTGTCAGGGGTCTGTTTAAGTTGCATCCTCTATTATGCTTGTTTTTAGATTTATTTATTGGGGAGAGGGAGGGAGGATTGTCCACAATACTGAACTCTAAAGGAAGGAAGTGTTTGCGTATGCTAATACATTCCATTTAAGGAATCCACAAGTGAGGGGTACGGTTTTGTTTTCAGCCTGTCTCTGAATTTTCCAGTAAATTGAAATGTTATTTTCAACAATATGAGGTTTTCTCAATCTTTTAATTTAATGGAGGTATTTGTTCTGTGTTGTTCACTATGTTGTAAATAGCCTTAGCCTGTGCAAATTTCCTTTTATTATAGTTCTAAAACTATTTTTAAAAATAGTTTTTATTTGATTATTATTTAAGACGAGCCTTCTTTTTCATTTTAATCCTGTGATGAAGAATAGCAATAATACTATTAGAAATTGTTCCCATCCCAAACAATGTAGGATCTATTTATTTTATTGATGAAATTTAGGTACTGCCCATCTCACTTTCTTTATATGTTATGAATTGGTGGCTTGCCTTTTGCTTTTCTTCTCCTTACTTCTCCATTCATTGTGCTTATGTGCCATATCTTTTAGATTATAATTCTGACACCAAGAACTATCTTGCTACTCATAAGTCCTGAAAGTTTTGTTTTGGCTAACAAGCAAGTTAAACCAATATATAAGTAACCAAGTGCCACATTTAACCCTAAGAAACCATCCTGAATTCAAAATTATTCTCCAAACCAGGAAAGTCAATGAGGGGAAACACACAGAAATATCTGAAACTCCTTTGTTGTGTCTAACTTTCTTATCTTGATCATCAAGGATTGACAGGTCCAGTTGAAACCAACTGTGGACATGGTACAACATATGAAAAAATAATGATAGCATATATAGATAGTAGTCTTAACAATATTAATTGGGACCAGAACACCTGTTGCTAAACGACTTAGTGGTGGAAGTTCCAGTTGTGGTTCTTAGGCTGGGGAACATCATCATCAGACAACAATATCATGCTACTCCTGTCCTGTATGAACAGTACTCTACTCCTTTCAGTAGACAAGGTTCTTTTTTTCTACCACAATCATCTCTGCTTCAACTCCTTCTATCTCCCTCCCCATCTAACCTATTTCCCTTCCCCTCTCTGACTTTTTGGGCACTTTGCATTCTGCTACCTATGCCTGGCACCATGTGCTACCAGCTAACTATCATCATTGTCTTCCTCTGACTTCTGATCTAGAATTCAGGGTATGTCCCACAATGTATGCAGCAAATGTAACAGGGCAGCGGAGTGTCATCTGCTAAAGGGAGCTTGGTAGAACAAGCTGGGAGAAAGCAGCCAGATGGAACTGTTAGAGGAGCCATGGTGCTGATACAGCCAGCTGGTCTCTGGGCAAAGGGATGACCTTATAGAAGGTTCCAGAACTGGATGAAGCAGAATGACTAAGTCTTCCTGGGGCTACAGCACAAGGCCTCTAAGGAGGAAGACTGGAATGAGCAAGCAGAAGGCCTGTGGGGAGTCACTTGCATTCCATGCCTTTGCCTTCCCCTACCACTTGGATCCTGGGCCAGCCGGAAGAAGATGGTGAAGATCAACTGGGAGAAGATAGGAAGGTGGAAGGTGATGAATTGCACCCTGCAGTCATAAATGTAGGGTACTTGCCAAGCACCCAAATTTTAACAGGACCACGGGAGTGTTGCAACAGCTGTAACTTCACATAGTTTAGTCCATAAAAACTATGCCATTCTACCTCTGGATGCAGGCCACGATAAGATAAGCCTTCCTTTCCAACTTGAAAACAGGTTTGTATGTGCAACCGATTTGCTTGTTTGCTATCAGAAGTAGAAAATCTTCAAATACCTTTTGACATGTTATGCAGCTGACAACCATACACTAGTTTTGCTTCTTCCAACAATCTTGCTTGGAAACACTTAAGTTTGTAACACTGAGATTTCCTGGTGGTCTTCCATCTATCTGGCCTTTTTAGCTTTTTAAAGATCAGCTAAAGCAGCTAGGAGCTGCCACCTGCTATGACATTGTGCCACTTCTTATTGTTTCATCACTCACTCAGAACTGACTGCAGTATTCTTTAATTTACAAGTCAGACATAAAGATAAACTATCTCTCCCATATTCCAAATAAAGCAGTACCTATGCATGCAGGAAGGTGTGATTATGTTATAAAATCGTAATTTAACTAGAAAACACCTGCTTTGAAAAACTTCCTGGAAGTACAATTCCCAATAGGTTTCACTGATGATACTCTTCTCAGGCAGATTAAATTCAACTGCCTTCCATTTGTCATGTGTGAGTTTCTTAGATGACAGAGAGGGAAATGCTGCCTGCTCTACTTAAACCATTAAATGTATCAATAATGCTGCAGGAACATTATTGTTATTCCCGTTTCTTATTTCTCAATTTAATTTTACAAAGTCAAATTCCTGACATTCAAGCCCTATAAAGTCTCTAAATCAAGCATTCTTACAGTAAATAATTAAGACAAATAAACCTATTATCAATGACAACTTGCAATCAGACATTTTTAAGGACACAGTGTTACTTTGCTTACTTAAATTATTAATTTAATATTAATTTCACTTCACTTGAGCGCTAGTCTAGCTAAATAGCACTTAGCTGTGTTATTCTGTTATTCTGACCACATGTACCTATGAAAACATTTACAGGAAGCCCCTTCCCTTCCCTCCTCCCTATATCCATTGGTAACATTTACAGCATTTTCCAAAGGAGCTGAAACTAAAGATTGGTGCATCTAGGTAACTGGAGCCTCAACCTGACTAGCCAAGGCAACACTTAATAGTACAAGTGTATCTGAAACTTATTTATCAAGTCCAAAACCACACCAAGAAACCAATTTATCACAATTTTGTCTCTTGCAAAAGCATGGAGTTCATTTGGAAATTTGATTTCAGGGGGCAATTCATTCCAATTACTTTTGAGCTGAAGCTTTGCCTAGCCTGATCTCTCTGCACCCCATAGCTATTCACGTTAGAAAGACAAATGTGTGTTGCTTATAGCAACAGAATGCATGTGGGGGGTGAGAGATGGGGAAGCATCTGCCATCCCAGAGGGACACTTGGCAGTCCAGAGCTGAAGGTTGTGTTCCCAAGCCAGAAAGCAAAAGATTTGGGAGCATAAAATGTGTGTCCAAGTTTCTAGGTTTGTTGATGTTGTTGTTGTTGTTTTCTAGTTGAACAATGAGCAGAGGTAGGGGAGAACCCCATACATGAATTGACTTAAGATTCCTGAAATGCTAGCAAATCCATTTAAGAATCCCCTTAATCATTCACCCCCCCAGTAACAGAAAGCAATGAGGCAAAGTACCTAGATTTTTATAACCCATTAGGTATTATATTCTCTGTACAGGATTTAAACACACTAAATGCATTGCCAAAAATTTCAGGGACCTTTCATCTCGAACCCTTTAGAGCCAAGTCAATCTGAGCAGTTACAATGTCATTTAAAAAAAAAAAAAGAACAGGGCTGGGAGTTCCATTTTGGGAGGAAGGAAGAGACTTGTGAATAATCCCTCTTCCTAATTAAATCATGGTACCCGAGTTTGAAGTGGTAAATAATAAATCAGAAAGAATTTGCAATTTGGTTGTCAAGGAAACCGATATGCCTTTGCCATAATTGCTGTGAGTCCCATTTGCCCTTTTGGACACCAAGCCTTATCAAGCATTCAGATCAGAGAATGAGAAAGTCACTCCCCCCCCCTCCTTCCTCTGTCCGTGCTACATAGGCAGTTGTGTAACAGAGACAGAGTTTGATTCAACAAAAGTATGCTACCAACAATTGTGGTATTCAACGATGGTCCTTCCCCTCCCTCCCTCCGTCCTAAATGCCACTATGAAGCCTAACATTAGAGAGATGAAACTAGAATTGATATTACTTAGGAAGATTCCAGGAACCGGATTTAATAGAAAGCGTTCCTCTAATGGCAGCTGTTGTCATTATGGTTGATGGGGAGAAGGGAAAACATTTTGAATATTTGGCACCTGTTTAATCACAATTCCCTGTAAAGCTCTCTTTCTTTGAATCTAAGAAAAAAGCCACAGGAAGGGTGTAAAAAGGTAGACGAAATACATTTATCTTCAGTGCGGTTTACAATGGACTGGTATTTGGAAGAAAAAATAAACAAATGCCGATTAGAAAAAGTTTTAACAAAGAAACATTTCAGGATGAAAATGCTGTCATTTTAATGAGGCATAACAAGTTTTACAGTACTGGTGTAAATGAAATGATTCTTCCTTTTGGATTTCTGCCTCCCTCCTCCCAACTCATAGCCCTGTTGTTGTTTTTTGCCAATCAACAATGTTGCTGCCTTCATTTCCTGCAAATGCTTGTTGAGAAGATGTTCATGATTGTTTCTTCTTTGTCTGGTAGAAAAGAAAACATGGACTTCCATGCTGCTTACATGTTCACTGCAAGCTGCTAATAATTGTTAACTACTTCAGTTTCCTTCTCTCTGTCCTATTCATTTCCTGAATTTTCTTCCCCTGTCATCAAAACTTATTGTCCACTTGGGAAAAAACATTTTAAGTACACTCCTTCCAAATTTGGCATCTGGCTCTGAGGGAGCAAAAAACAGCAGGAAATAAGGACCCAAATCCTGGCACCTTGTTCCTTATCCTCATATCGGCCTTCTGCCGATTACCTCCCTCCGTCCCATCAGATCGCATAGAGTAGGCCTCCTCCGAATTCCATCCGCCAGTCAGTGCCGACTGGCGACTACGCGGAGGAGAGCCTTCTCAGTTGCAGCTCCGACGCTATGGAACAATCTCCTCGTGGAGATCCGCACCCTCACCACCGTCCAGGCCTTCTGCACAGCCCTCAAGATCTGGCTATCCCGTCAGGCCTGGGGATAAGACTTTACTCTCGCCCCTCCCAAATGTTGAATGAATGTTGGGTTTTTTATTGCTAATTATTTCTATTCACATTTTCTTTTTGCGTTTTGTCCCGCACTCCCCTCCCCTATTATTGTAAGCCGCCCTGAATCCCCTCAGGGAAAAGGGCGGCCTATAAATGCTTAATAAAATAGCCAAAAAAAAATACATAACCTGTTCACCATAATGCAACCTGTTCTATTCTGTGAGCTGTTTGTGTGTACAAATTAAGATAAAGGAATTGTAAACAGTGTTAAATGGACCCTTGAGCTATAATGCAGGTGGTTTTCGACTTACAATCACAAACCTCTGTTGCTAAGAGAGGCCATTGTTAAGTGAGTTGTGCCTAATTTTACACCTATTTTTACCATGGTTGTTCAATGAATCACTGTGGTCATTAAATGAATTATGTGGTTTTCAAATCAATCGCCATTGATTTTGCTTGTCAGAAGGTCAAAATGGTAATCACATGACAATATATGCCAGTTGCCAAGTGCCCAAAATTTGATCATGTGACAGTGGGGACACTATGGGTAGTCCTCGACTTACAAAAGTTCATTTAGTGACTGTTCAAAGTTAGAATGGTACTGAAAAAAGTGACTTATGACCATTTTTCACACTCATGACCATTGTAGCGTCCCCATAGTCATGTGATCAAAATTCAGATGCTTGGCAACTGCCTCACATTTATGAGCATTTATGTTACTAATTTAACAACTGCAGTGATTCACTTAACAAATGTGGCAAGAAAAGTTGTAAAATGGGGCAAAACTCACTTAATAAATGTCTCACTGAGCACCATAAATTTTGGATTATTGTCCTATGTTGAGGACTACCAGTATATTGCTAAAAAGTCTTAAATACATTTGGTAAGTGTCTGGCTATCCTTTCTATGTCAACTATTATTTGCATACCTTACAGAAATGCAAATAATAGGTTCCAGGCAATCAGAATTCAAGCTCTAAGGAAGGGTGGATTGAAGATTACCTGTATACAGTTGTATACAGTTGTAAGTATGTCAAAAGGTATGGAAATTTTTACAGCACTGTTGTAATTTCGAGTGGGTGTTAAACAAATGGTCGTAAGTTGAAGAGTATCTGTAAAAGCTAACTTAGTTCCAGCAGGAGTCCAGAAACAGCTGACTATCACCCAATGGCTTATATAAACTCTCTAGGTGGTTTAAAATGAAACAGGCTAAAAAATACAATTACAAGTGTAACAGGTACAATGACACAGAAAGCACTATAAAAATATTATACAAGCTTGGTAGCAGCGACACAAGGGTTCAAAATCGAAAACAATTTTAAATATTAAAATACTATTGAAAATTAAAATGACTTTGAAGAAAAACTTGGAGAAATATATGCCAAAATGATGCTACATGTGGGCACCAAGTGAACCACTCTTGAGAAAAATATTCCATAATTAGATCTCACCACAGACAAAAAAAACAACAACCCTTTTTCTTTTGTATACTAATATTCTGTTTGTCTGAGCCTTCTCAGTTGCTGCTCCGACGCTATGGAACAATCTCCCCGTGGAGATTCATACCCTGACCACAGTCCAGGCCTTCCGTACAGCCCTCAAGATCTGGCTAGCCCGTCAGGCCTGGGGATAAACTCTTCTGCCCCTCCCGAATGCTGAGTGAATGTTGTGTTTTAGTACTTTTTAGTTATTTCACATTTTTTTTTCTGTATTTTGTCTTTCACTCCCCTTCCCTTACTATTGTAAGCCGCCCTGAGTCCCCTCAGGGAAAAGGGCGGCCTATAAATGCTAAATAAAAAAATCTGTCTATGTGATTTGATTGTTTCAAGTCCAAGGCAATGTAGAAATATAAATGCAACAATAGGTAAAGGTTCCCCTCACATATGTTATAGTCATTCCCGACTCTAAGGGGTGGTGCTCATCTCCATTTCAAAGCCGAAGAGCCAGTGCTGTCCAAAGACGTCTTTGTGGTCATGTGGCCGGCATGACTAAAAGCCGAAGGCGCATAGAAAGCTGTTACCTTCCCGCCAAAGGTGGTTCCAATTTTTCTACTTGCATTTTTACATGCTTTTGATAGGTTGGCAGAAGTACTTTTGCCATATTGTATTATTGTTTTAACAACAAGAATAGAATATGGTAAAACCGATCTTTACTCAATCTTTGGTATAGTACCTATAGAGGGGGGATAGTTATGGCTCAGAGTTGAACTCTGAGATCTGTGGTGTTCTCTGAGCTTGCTAATTCGCTTGCAGACATTTCACCACCCAACTAGGTAATATCATCCGTGCTAGAAGGGAATGGGATTTGCTCTCTTCTTTATATCCAAGTGGCTTGCCTTGTCAGTGTTGGTGAGAGTGTTCTCGGTAGTCCCTTGATTAGGCTGTTGTTGGCTATTTGACACCATACTTTGTAATAGGTTTGGAAGGCAACAAAGGTAAGAACCGCCTCTTCATTGGGAAGTGGAGAAGTTGCTCTAAAGGACAGGAGATCCCACAGAGAATGTCCACTATCAAGCCTTTAATCACAATAAAGGCAGGCATCTCCTGTTGATTGGTAGGTTGGGGGCCAAATCTATTTGAGCAAGTTCTCTACTCAGGCCCCAAGACTCAGGGGATTTGTTTTGTACTGCTTATTATTATTGACATAGTAACTTATTAGTATTGGTTCTTGTAATGTTTCATTCTATTAGCTTCCTGAAAAGCATTTAATAAGTTGTTAATTATGTATGCCTGCTGGGATAGTTCTTTCACACTTTCTAGTTGTTTTTCCTATCCTGAAAGGGGAACAACCCACATATTCAGTGAGAAAGAATGAGGGGGAAAAATATCTCAATTTTTTTTTTTATATCGACCAAAAATAAGGACTACAAAATTGGCAGTTTCAAACTAATATGTCAAGCAGCATCATAAAATTCAGAAAATAACATACATGTACTCCTCCAAATTCTTAGCAGTCACCTCAACTACATAATACATCCTCAAAAATGGAAGTAAGGATGGCAATGACTGTTTGGCAATAATAGCATGGGGGTAAAAGGGACACACAAAAAAGCCCTATTGTTTTTGGGTTTTTTTAACTTTCAATCTCTGCATTCAACCTTTCACATTCTACACAGACCCAGGGCGATCTCTTCATGTATTTCCTTTTTATCCAATTGGCCTGAAATCAAAGACAACAGTAAGCGCAGCTAGGTAAACTGTCAATCAGCTTTTCATCTTTGTTATAAGATGTGCCTGAAATATTTTTGATTGTGGCTGATATTGAAACAGTATCTTTCAAATTGAAAAAACACTGGAGAATTGGACCAACTGCCCATACACAGAACCTGAACTAGGCCCAGATGAAATCACTTAGATCCTCAAAAAACAAACTTGACATTTTGGAATAACTTATGAATAACATACAATAATATACCAGATCCATTGTGAGGCCAAATGGAGTCTACTGCAATATGACAAGAGAACACTAAGATTATAAGTACAGAACATATTTAAATTGTATGATAACAACAACAGAAATGCAACTTTAATATATGTATGTATGTATGTATGTATGTATGTATGTATGTATGTATGTATGTTGCATTTGTGCTGATAACAAAGGCAACAGTAAAAATAATGGCTTTCTGTCGTGATGGTCTCTTGTGACGAGCCGATAGACAGAGAATGGAGGCAGTGTGCTTCCTCCCATATTTGGGCGTACCAAGGGTTGTGACACTAAATACATCCATTGTATGTATATCAATTTTTATGTACCTATTACATACATACATACACACACACACACACACACACACACACACACACACACACACACACATATTTACATGATGTTTGCATAACTGTCCACTCCATAACATTTTAGGGCAATTTATAGAAATACAGCTAAAATGGCAGTTGTACTGTTAAATCTTAAAATCAAAGTTAAATCTTAAATTACTGCACCAACTGCAAAAGTATTTTGGACAGGTATCCCAGTAAAGGACATGTTATGAGGTTACCAATTATCACACCATTAGTTTATCAGCAAACACTTTTCTATTCATGTTATGTGGTTATTCTGCACTTTACTGAACTGAGAACCTGTCTCTTAAAATGGATAGCAACCCCATTAGAACAAATATTTCTCTCAAATCCTGAAGTCCACATCCCTTAATCATCAGTAACACTCTTACTCATGCTGAGTTTTAGTTTTGTGCTCTCACAACCATTCCTTGAATCTAAAAAGATTCTCAATGCTCAACCTGGATATTCAGGAAAAATAATTTCATTCATTCATTCTTCTCTATTTCACACTCTCCTATCTATTGAGTTGCAGCTCCTTTATTTTCTTGCAGCATGTTATATCCTACCTTTCATTCATACATAATGATCTCTCCTTCCATTTTCCCTTCAACAACTTTTATGCGAGGTCGGCTGGAATAAGAGTAAGCTGGAATAAGAGTAAGTGATTACCAGAACCACTGCCCAAGCTACAATAACTAATGGTAGGGTTTGAATCCATTTACTTTTTCTGCCAGTATAACACACTTTAATAATTTGCAATATTTTCAAATCTAGGAATTATTTCGATCGGTTTCAAATAGATGTAAATTCTGTAAGAGTTAAGACAGAACTATATCTCTCATGTATAACACCATAGGGTAATCACCCGATTATCTAGTAAAAAAAAATATCTAGTATTATTTTCTGATGGTGATTGCAAACGAAGCTGAACCACTACAAATATTATCTGCAATCCTCAGCTGAAGGTTTCCATCAAGACACTATTCTAAATTATATCAATGGTTACTGAAAGTCATCTAGAAACATCAATAGCCCCCTCCCCACACACACACATGGTTAAACCAACAATGCTACTTTCATACCAAACCCAGGTGTAAGCACAGACTAATAGCCTTATTTGTAAAGCATCATCTAAGCCAGCAATATCCAACCTTTCCAAGTTTGCGAACGAGCAGGGGGGGGTGATTAGTGGCCAAACATGTGCACGCAGCTCCATTTGTGCAAGCAGCAAGCACATGTACCTACTCCTCATACAAATGGAGCTGTGTGCATGCACACTCACCCACCCACAATAAGTTCTGTGTGCTCATCCACCACTTCTGCAGCCCTATTCTCAATGGTGGACCATGGCCTGCAGATTGGGGAACCCTGATCTAAGCTTCTCATAATAGGGCTCAGATGGAAATTTGGCCATAGCCTGTACACCTTCGAACAACTTGAAAGAGCTCTCAACAATTCTCCTTGGATGTGATCATGAAGGGGATCCAATGCTGCTTCTTTTCTGTGGCTGCTGGTATACTGAAGCTGCCTTCTACTCACCTTATACCACAATCACTAAGTTCTTTTCTTTTTGTTTTCCTTCACTTGCAAAACTTCTTTGAACCATAGATTGATATGGGTCTAATATGGGGCAGGGGATGTTAGAAGACACAATCCAAGCACCAGGGACACCAAGCAACCAGGTTGTGGCTAGAACATATGCCAGTTCTGAAAAGTGGAAATTGAATGGCCACAATAAGACAAACTTATTTAAGTTGAGTTCAATTCATTATGACATCATGGTCACATTCAAGTAATTTCCTTCTCAGAAATATGGATATAGTTTCTCACTGTTTTTTCAACTTTACAGCAAAGGAATAACTTGGATGTCTCCCATGTAAGTATTAACCAAGAGGATTTAGACAAGGTCAGCCAGTTGCTGCCATCTGTTTAGATAATATGGAATAGGAAAAAGAAAAGAATTTGTTTTATTTATGCTTATTGGCTATATACATGTCAAAATACAGCTGACTCTAGGGCACAAGCTTATTTGCAACAGAAAAATTACTAGGAAAAAATGCACCTTTTGATTAAAACAACATTAATAAAATCTACATTGTGTAATATAAATAACTGTATGGTAAGTTCTACAAAAAGTGAAGGTGATTAAATAGTGTATCAGCATCTTCCAAAACAATTTAGCCTATTTTATATACAAACAAGCTACATTCTTTTCTCATGATTGAGTCTCCTGAATTCAATATAATCTAATCTGCACACTTCATAGAAGATAAGAGTCTCAACTGAGTTCTAAGAATATCTGTCTGGAAATTTAGAAGTATGCTCATATTTTCCCCCTTCTTGAGTCCATTTAGATACTTTGAACCCAGAAGTCCACTTACCTTTTATGTTTTATTTTTTTCCCCTCTCTCTCTCTTCCAAAGTTTCATATTCTATAAGCACCATACCAAGCACTATTTTATTGGTTTTCCTGGGCTCAACAGGCTACAGAACGAGTTCAAAATTATCTATACCAGCACTTTCATAATCCACTGTGAAAAAAGTACTTCAGCTTTGCCAGTTAGTAGCACACCCAGTGAACCTGGTATTTCTTAATCTGAACAGTTTTCCAGGTGGCCAATTTGATTTGTCAATGCTTCAAAATCTTTAGTATATCATCTGTTAGACTAACAGTTAATCCATCAATCATTGTCTCCAGGCCGTCAAGTTTTTTTTTCTTTGCCCCCTGCAATCTTGAACATAAGCTTTCAAACTTCTCTCCATGTTAACACTTGAATCTGAATTGCTTCTAAACATGCACTAATATTCACTGAGTTTTTACAAACAAATATGAGAATACTGGCAAGGCAAAGCCATCTTTTGACACACTAGTATCAAAAATTTACACATCTGTGCTTCAGATAAACTCAAGAAAGGAGGGAACTGCAGAAAATATATTTTTGTTTTATTTAAAAGCACACATTTAACTTTTATATTTGGTCTGCCAAACAAAACTGCATTTCAATATATATTCCTTCAAAGCATAATCAGATTCTTTCATAGTACTAATCAATATTAATTGGAATTACAGTATACTAGAATAATGCTGAAACAAAGTACATTTATGTTTCTGAAACCTGGAATTACATGTTTAATTTTTCATAAAGCAATTATCCAGATAGAATAAGACAATCAATTTAAAATATTTCTGGGATAATATTTACATTTTAAATTATCTTTTCAGTTATATCACCTTCATAAACATATTTTTTTTTCTGCAGTATATTTTCAAATTAAAAAAAATACTTTGTGAATTATCAGTTTGAACTCATCCATGTGAACTCAGGAGTAAATTTTACTTGGTTCACTGGATTTATTTCCATGTAAGAATGCAAATAATTACATTCTTTCAGTGCCTTCCTATGCAGGTCTATTGTAAAGAAAGTCTTACTGAATTCAGTATTACTCCTAGATAAATGTGAATATGATTTCAGCTTTAAAATATTTTAATTAGAAGCTGTTGATACCATGGACCACATGCCAAGCTCTAATAAAAAGCCTTCTTCAAAAGAATAATTATATTCCTTGTGTAGTGAAGTATAGACCCATAACCATTGAAGAATTCTGTTGTTTTTTTAAATTCCCATGATACCATTTACAGCAGCTTTTAACCTTTTATGTAACATTGTGCTATTTAATACTCATGAAGTAGTTTTAAGGAAGACCTGTTAATTTGAAAGGGACACATTATAACATCTCTCCTTGGCACTATAACAATTTAATCTCCTTTTTTCAAGACAAATCAGTTGGAAAGTGACCATCTGCTAGTGAGCAAGTACTATTCAAGCAAAATAATGAACAAAATGCCCTCCATTTTCAGGAAGTGAAGGCCCATTAAATGAAAGGAATTTCTAAAACAAAAACATGAGGTTAACTGATTTGATTCACCATTCTCTGCAAAATTGCACTTCCATTTATTTGACAATTATGTTTATGGGCTGCAGGAAAGATGAAACATAAGAAACATTTGGCATTACCTTCTGAATAAAACTGTACAGGTTATTGGTATTTTCAGCTGAACAAAAATTAGGCATGTTTAATGCCATGTCCCCTGTGACTTTCACTCATCATCTGGATTGTCAGTTATTGTTAGGTAGAAAACTATATTCTATTTGTCTCTCCAAAAGAAACTGTTTTAGATAATTCTAAAACTGTGTTCCTTTGTACTGTCTTAGTAATAAGGAGGTTAAATATAAGGAGGTGTAAGAAAAGGAGAAATAGACCGATATGAAAATGCTTCCAAATACAATAGATAAAACAACTCAGCTCCCATTCAGTTTGTAGTTCAGACAGTTTCTAGTCTTAATCAACTGCATCCTTATTTTGCCCTATCGATTAAATTCTAAAGAAAGAATATGAAAATTTGGGTAGGGTCTTTATGAAAAGGCGCAACTAGCAGATTATTGTCCTTTTTCTTTTATGTAATTAATCTAAAATATTGCAGAAGACTGTTTTAAAAAGATGAAATTATGCTATCCATCTATGCCAGTCAGAAAAGCAACCTCAGAATAAAGTGACCCCTAGGTCCCCAATCTAATCTGCCAATCACAGTCTGATAAGAATATTCTGACATGCCGTTCAGAACTACTTCTTCAGAGTAACTCAGATAATCTCTAAGTTTCTTGCTCAGGAAAGACATTCAAAAGAACCCATGAGAGTGGCTTCAAAGATAGGCAGTGGTGAAACAAAGCAAAAACATCTTTTTTAAAAATAATATATAGCTATAACTGTGTTTTGCAACTGTGAGTAAGTTACTGAGATGTAAGATACTAAGGTCCAAAACTTTGAATACGAAGACTATAATTGACAGCAGACTCCAAGCAATGTTAAAAGCAAGTAGATCACTTTACACAACAGGATTTCCCCATTATTATCTTCCTCCATTTCTTTTACACCTCAAACTGGCCCAAGTGTTTCTCCAAAGTAACTGGAGCACATTGGCAGCCTATAGGTAGGTGTTAATAAGAATTTGTCCTGTTAGTTAAAAGTTATATACCAGCAAAATGCACCTTACCTGCTGATAACGTTTAATACTCTATATAACTGAAGATAATAATGGAAATGTTATATAATGATATATTGGGTTTTAACTTCTACATACACTTTCTTGCCTCTTATTTTTCCATTCTGGTAAATCACTGCTGATGCTGTTGCCTATGGTGATAAGATTTTATTTAAACATTGAATGGTAGCAGTTCAATTGCCACCTTTTGCAGCAGCTGCACTGTGCATGCTGTAATTTAAAACCTCAGATTCTTCTGGGAAACACTTTTCATTTTGCTGTTGATACAGATATTCATATCCAGCCCTGCTAATGTCTGCTCGCCAGGCAGAATAGTTAGTTTGCTAGAATTCTAAGCCAGAATGCAATATAAATAAAGAGATTCAATAAGATACAATTTTTAAAAGGACAATAGAGGCAAAATAGATAACAAAATGTTTTTTAACAAAGCACACACTTAGCAAGTAAAAAGCAGGCAGAGCAAAAGTGTCTTATTTAACAATAAAACAATAAGAAGGTCGTATACAGAGCCTAGTGCGCCAAAAATATGTTTGTAGATACTTATATGAGCCTCATTTTGTTAAAATCAGGACAGAATATGGAGAAAAAGATCTCTTCTTGTTATTACAGATGAAGAACCCTTATTAAAGTATATTTTTTAAGTATTTATATAGTATTCAATCATTTTTTTAAAAAAATACTGTAGGTATAAAATAAAGAAAGAATGGAACTCTAAAAGTTAAGACTTGTGCTTGAGGCTACAATTATATTATTTTAGTTCTAGTAAAAAAAGGATTCAGATATGTGACTGTGGACACAGTAATGCCTTCCCCTTCCCAAGGCACTATGCCAGGAACCCAGACCATTGGATACATGGAATGATGTCTTTTATACTCATCATTACTAAGTGGTCCAGTAAATGTCATAGGTAAAAAGCCACTGACAGCTCTAACAGAACCAATGGGGATCTATTGGCCCAATTCTCAGTTAATTCGTCAAGGCAAACAAAGCTGTTTCAGTTCAACAGCCTTTAGAATCATTAGAGTTCCTAAAAACGGAAGTGAAGAATATGTGGAGTATTGGTTTTTAAGGTAGCAGAGCAGCATGCTATTTAAAATCCAATGTTTTTTTTTTAATTTAAAAAAAAACCCAGTATTTCTCTCTTTTAGCAATAGCAATAGCAGTAGACTTATATACCTCTTCATAGGGCTTTCAGCCCTCTCTAAGCGGTTTACAGAGAGTCAGCATATTGCCCCCAACAATCCGGGTCCTCATTTTACCCACCTCGGAAGGATGGAAGGCTGAGTCAACCCTGAGCCGGTGAGATTTGAACCGCTGAACTGCTGATCTAGCAGTAGCCTGCAGTGCTGCATTTAACCACTGCGCCACCTCGACTGCTTTTTGCTCTTTGGCAACTCAACCTTTGTCCTTGGTAAATATGATAGTAGGATGGATTAATTTGCAGGGAACAATATTCCATATATGTCCAACTTATTAATTAAGATGCACCAACATTAAACCAATTCATGAGGTTCCACAGACAAGAATACTGAATAAGCAGCACTAGCAGTAATATAGAAACAATCTAGTTTACCCAAGTTAAATATGCTTCAATTGAAAAGACGGTATCATAAAACAGCAGACGGTAACTAAGTTTTTTTAATGGATTCTTGTTTTATGGATTACTGGCTGAATACCTATGCTCCGTTATGAAACTATGTGATCAGGCTTCATAAATCGACACTTATAGCTTGAAAATTAATGAGTAGTTATGGATTGGCTGTCCTCTCCCCTTCTCTCCTCAGGCTTGCCCCACAGAGACCTCCCCTATCCTATCTCCTCCTCTCCCTCAGACTCATCTCTAAACTTCCAGCCCGCAGGCCGGATGAGTCATGCGCTGGCCATGCCCACGTCCAAGTGGCAGTTGGAACAGAGTTATTTTTAGGTTGGGAGGGGGAATAGAACTTCTTACCATCAGAGCTTGTTCATAATAATATAAGAAATACTAATGATCTAACGCAGTGGTCTCCAACCTTGGCAACTTTAAGACCTGTGGACTTCAATTCCCCAAGTTCCTCAGCCAGCTTTGAAGTCCACAAGTCTTAAAGTTGCCAAGGTTGGAGATCACTGATCTAACGGACATTTCAAAAAATCCTTTCTTAGTGAGCACTTAGAAGCCAAGAGGAACATACCTGCCAAATTTCAAGTTTGTAGGCTTTACAGTTCTGGAGATTTGGTGACGTTGCGTGAGTGGCATTTCACTTTTGTGTGTGTGTGTGTAGATAGATAGATAGATAGATAGATAGATAGATAGATAGATAGATAGATAGATAGATAGATAGATAGATAGATAGATAGATAGATAGATAGATTGATTGATTATGATGGAAAGGAAGCATCAATTTTGAGATTTTTGGGGGGATAAAGTAAATTATTACATCTGAATACTAAAGCATCCACATTTTAGTAACACAGTAACATAAAGATGATTTATTGGTGGTGCATATCTGAACCAAATATACCAGAATGAAAAAAAAAACACAGTTCAATGCCCTTTTCTACATTCCCATTACAGCCAAGAGAACTCATTCTACTGAGTCAGTGATTACTGAATCATCCCCATAATTCTAATGAATTTATTTTATTCCTGAAATGATGCTAGAATTTTTAGACACAACTGAATACTGCTGACTGACCACTTATGAAATGATACATGGTACATCCAGATGACTGATAAATGCCTGGATGTCACTGCTTTTCCCTTGTTCCTTTTAAACTATATTTTGTAACAACAATAAGGCACTGTCTATCATGTATTTCGCAGGGAATATAGCCCTTCTGGGACTGATAAAGTTCCTTTGCCTTCATTCAGCCTTGTAACTCTGCATGAGATACAATATAGCTGGAATGCATGTATCTTCATATGCACTGTGTAATCCCAAATAAATTGTTCTTCCATTAAAAAAAGAAGTTACTGTTTAAACACATTCAAACTTTGTAGCATTCAAACAAATACCTGATGTAACACATGATCTCAAAAATCATCACAAAAGAAAATATTGAATAATGGAATTCTTTATTAGTCATATATTACAGAATAGTTTCTATTAAACTGGAATAGTTTCTCAGGCACGTACTAGAGCTTTTTTCAGACAGACAATGTGACTATTTTCATCCGTTTGTTTCCATACTGAACTTTTTATGAAAAAGAAATACTGTGCCAATTACCAGCAATAAAAATGACGTTTAGATTTGTGATTGACAGAACACACTTTATGACAAAGCAACTTTATCTTCAAATGCAGTGGGAATAGATGTTAATAATAGCATCAAGACTTGATTTCTGAAAAGCATTTCCTATTCCACTAGATCCATTCTTCCAATACTTTTTATACACTGGGTTATGTTCAACATGCAATTTAATAATTAATTAGAGTGCAACACATTAAAAACTAGATGTAGTGCAAAAAGGTAAATAAAAATGGAAAATTTTGGAAAAGCAGCACACAAGGCATTCCTAAAATCCTGCTTTGGATTGTAAGTGTAAGAAGAGCTACTCATTAAAGCAGCCATATCTGTCCTTTTCAGAATGAAGTAAAAGGTCAGACTGCCTTCCTGCCATCTTGTAGGGGCTTTGAATGTACAGTATGCATATTCAGCTCCATGGATTTATGAGCTAATGTGTAGATTTCGAAAGGATTTCACACAAATCTGGAGCTAGCCCCTGGCCCATTTTTCTTAAAAGTTCCAAGTCCATAACCATGTTAACTACTGAGAAGTTGCCTGTCATATCCTGTTAATGAAACTTTGACTTCCCTTTGTTCTGACAGCAGCAAACAGCTGCTTGTAAATGAACCACTGTCTCTGGGCTGGCTCCCATTATGCCCTGTTTTTGTGTTTGACAAGGTCACTTGCTGAGGGGATTTTTAAGGAAAAAGACTCTGCGGTCTACGGAATTAGATTTAAACCATAGACAACCCAGTTAAAATATTTTCCCCCCCTAATGCATCAGCAAAGTGAGAATAATAAAGAAGAAAAAATATCTCCCTGACCAAGTTTTTTCTTCCTAATCGTGACTTTATAATTCTAACAATCATTGTATAAAAAGTAAATTATGTTTTCATAAACCATCTTTCAAATCAAATTTGTATGAAAGTTTAATTTTTCAGCAGGATTAAAAAGATTAATGTAATATTATTCATGTGGTTGTCATTGTTGACACATGATTCTATGTAATAGCAGCCATAACAATGTGAAGAGTTTCTTTTTTCTAGATTTAAAAAAAAACATTTTCAGGTTTTGTTTGTTTGTTTTAACATTGGGCCAATTTCGTTCAAAAGGACTAGCTCCCTAGCCAAGTCAAAGACTCTTGTAAACAAAATTATTAAACTGGTTGATTTTATAATGGATTGCAGACTTTTCAAGGGATAGAAAATGTGTACTTCTGGAATCTGTTTTTGAGATAACTAAGACTTCAGCCAAAGACACCAAAATTGTTCAGATGTTATATATAGAACTAACGGTTATTAGATTCTAGTTCCCACCAGAGTTTGACCTATGATCTCAGGGTGAACAAAAAAAAAAAGTGGACATTATGGTACGCAATCCTTTTGTTTGAACATTGTCTTTGAAGCCAGGCATGAAGCCAAGAATGAATGGAAAGTATTCTAAGAAATGGAAGATATGATACTGGGAGACATCCTGTGGAATTTGCATGAATGGGTTTCAGTCGCCCATATTCAACATGCACACAAATAGAAGAATTGGGATGGGCTACTTTAAGCATTCTTTTGACTTCTTCATCACTGGCCATTCAAAACAATGAATAGAGATAAGTCTCTTCTAGTCATTCCTTATATAACTCCAAAATGCCACTATTATCCTATTCTGTATCTCACATTGAATAACCTTTCAGCTCTTCATAATGCAGTATTAGTCTTTCCAGTGTAACGCCAATTAATGCAAAAAGGAAAAGCGGGGGTCAGGAAAATCTCTTTCTTTCATACACACATACACACATATTCATTCTCTTTTTCTCTCTTCCACACAAATACACACACACACACAAACAAACACACAATTACTAAAAATGAATGTTCATTCTATTTTATAAGTTACACAACAGAACATCCTAGTGTGTATAGTTCCCTTAACATCTGTCTGAGGTAAATTACAAAGTAAAACCGTGACTATGGAATGTATGCTTCAATTGTACCACATTATTATTATTATTTTCTTTTAAGAACAAGAGCATGAGGTTTCTGCCTGGTGTTAAGGAACTAGATGTTGATGACCTTAAGTTATTTATTATCACTTCAATAAGAGCCTAATTACAATTTATGGCATAGGAACTCACATTCCAAGATAAGCCTACTGAACTTATATTCTCTTTTTCAAAGTGTTGACAGCATCTGGGACATTTATCTATTCTATCAAAAAGACATGTAGTTTAAAATAGAGATAAGAGGTCTATTTATTTCAATTAAACACAGCAAGTTATAGAGGAAATACAAGTCTTACCTTTTGAGTTGTCTTTACAAGTAGGCAACAGTAAGGTATAACTACAGTACTTTGTTCTGGTTTTAATCACAATCCCACAGGTGGTTCTGCACCATGAATTTAGCCAACATAATCTTGTAGGTTAACAAAGGGAGATGTAGATTAAACTCATTACAGGTTTTATCGTGTGGGACAGCTGGCAAAATGTGTTTCTTAAATGAGTAACAGCAACATTCTCTTCCTCTCATTTTCCCCTTGACTAAAATCCCGGATGAACATATTTGGAATGCCTGTAAAAATGATGAATTGCTGGTTCACAACAAAAGAAGAAGGTTGGATTCAAGATTAAAAACCAAATCTTTAACTGAATTGCATTCCCATTGTAAAAGGAGCATTGCTAGCAAAATTTGGAGAAAATCCTTTAAAAATTTGAGAACTTTCCCCAAAAGGTTTATTGACGTGTGTTAGAGCCGAGCTGGCACAGTGGTTAGAGTGCAGTACTGCAGCCACTTCAGCTGATTGTTAGCTGCAGTTCAGCGGTTCAAATCTCACTGGCTCAAGGTTGACTCAGCCTTCCATCCTTCTGAGGTGGGTGAAATGAGGACCCAGATTGTGGGGGCAATATGCTGACTCTGTAAACCGCTTAGAGAGGGCTGAAAGCTCTATGAAGCAGTATATAAGTCTAACTGCTATTGCTATTGCTATTAGTTCTTTAAACTGATTTTGGCTCCTAATTAAAACTTTCAAATTAGAGCCATTGTATACCTGACTCCCCACTGAGATTAAAATCATGATGCAATTCCTAAAACATGTAAATCCCACTAAAACCTGAACTTACCCCTTGGTCAAAATAGACAACCCCCCAATGCTTCCTGTCAATCAGGAAAATCTATTTAATAAATTTGGAGAATAAAGATCATACTGTTTAGTTACTGTGAATAAAGGGCACAATATACTAGTAAGCAACATAAAACACTCTTATTCTTTTTCAAATGATTTATCCTCTTATTCTACCCAACTTAAAAAGCCTCCCAAATACTTTTAACATTCTTTTTTTCCCCAAAAAAATATCCATGCATTTACTGTCCATTCCTTCGATGTGTTCAACACTTTGCTATAGGTGTGTTTGCACACATGTACATTCACACACAATCCTGTTTCATCTTATTCAGTAGAATCCTAGTCAGTTTTATGTGCATTTTTTTTTCAACAATGCTGAATATACTGCAAGACTTGAGGAAATGGCATGGAAGCAACTGAGTGGCTTATATCTCCTGTTTGGATTTCTTGAATATACAAAGAGAAAGCTAAACATCCTGATGTTACATTACAACCATTCACTGCAATTCCATTCACAATATATTTCTATTCTCCAAATGTATTAAGCAGTTTCATATTCCAGCTGCAACTAACTATTCAAGAAACCTTGACCTTATAACCTTTCCTTGCATGGTTAAGCCTGTTACATGAAGTAAATGTGTGTGTGTTTGTGTGCGTGAGTGAGAGATAGAAACAGACAGACAGACACATTCACAGAGAGAGGGGAGAGAGAGGGGCAGGAGAGAGAGAGGGAGACAAAGAAAGCTTAAGAAATGGGACAGAAACAATGATGTGATGTTACAAATACACCTTACAAAAAAACCTCACTAATTTTATTTGCAGAAATATTTCTTGAAACAGTGCAATATTGCAGACAGTACGATACCTTTGTATCTGCTTCAACTTCAATACCCACTTTGTCAGTCCAGGAAGATTACAGAAGATTTTGAAGTATCAAAATGTACAAGGAGAGATATCTATTTCCCTTTCCACCCGCCTTTCATTCCATATCCTCAAAGTATCCAAGGCATCCTTTTTCCTTCCTGTACTGGCATCAAACAGGCCAACCTAGTCTTTCCTGAAAATAATAATGTATATTGAATCTGTCGCAGGATGATAGTCACTGAATTAATTTAAAACATGATGAAAAGAATGCATTATATGCAAGAATAAAAGAGAATTACTCTGCTATTACACTTATTTCAAAGACAGTAACTTTGGACTGGTTTATTCAAAATGGCATTTGATTTGCTTTTAAGCCAGACTCTTATCAACAGCAGTTGGGGTAAAATTATGAACTTCAGAATCTACTGCCTTGCTAAAGATTGCCATGAGGGGGCATAGAATAGACAGCTAACCTGCCTCTTTTTCTCTGATTTCAGATGCTAAAACTACAGAGATAACTGTTCCCAGAATAAATTTCCTTTGAGATTCAAGGATTTCCTTTGTATTATGCCTATTTTTCTACAACCAATAACTAAAATTTCATAGCAGACCTTAACTCAGTAATGATATTGGGCCAGGGTATCCAAACACCGAAAATCAGAAATAAAACTTTGATAACTAACATGTGAACTGGGAATACCTAGCGAGTGCTTGAAAAGCTTGCCGGTCAATTGTACTTTAACTATACATCTCTGTTTGTTTCCAACTTAATCTTTTCAAGATATTGCAATCACGAGACGAAAGAATGTGTGAAACTAATGTCTGTCATTTCCAATATTATTTTGAAGAGTTGGCAATGACAGTGAATTTTACAGAGGTTAAACTCTTCTTGAAGTTAAGCACTTTTCCATTTCTCTCCAGTACAAGAATAAAGTAAGCAATACTTCATGCCAACTTTAGCCACTGCCCTATCAAACTGCAATAAGTACTATATACCAGCTGTCTTGTTTTATGACCTAAAGTTGGCAATACAATCCTTACCAAGCGCAAGGCAAGAATGAAGTAAAAAAAATCAGATTTCAGTAAACAAAACAGTCTATTTACCAAGCTGGCATGAATTAAGCAAAGAAACTATTCAGAAAACTAGAGCAAAAAAAAAAGTTAAAAAACAAAACAAAACAAAACTAGTAGTTTTAGGAATTTGGTTACATGGCAAGGCAGGAGATGAACTACAGAGGTGAACCTCTAAAGTTTCAAATTGTGTGTAGCAATGAAGACCCTCCCAAGGTCATACCTTTGTATGGAATGGAGAGCTGCTTTCTTCTTAGAAATAGATGCTTGTACATAAAAGCTGGCAAAATCCCTAAATCTGATAAGCCTCAGCTTTAAGCAAGCATTATTTCTCAAACTATATGTTTTCTACAACTTTTTATTCTCTAGCACTTGGAGAAGATCACCAATGACAAAATTGCAAAACTGTACTGCTTGCAGTTTGCCAAAGCCTATTTTCCTACCATAAGAACCAAGAACAAAACACTTTATAAGTGAAGAGCTAAAGAGGTAGTACCTAGAAAGCCTGCAAAATATTTTGGCATTGAAAGGCCTCTATAAACCCAACTGCAGTCTTTGCATATATTGGGATCTACAACTCCCTCCAATCCCCTATAAAAATAATTGGAATGCCAGATTAGGAAAGGCTGGTGATTCCTCAACTAATGAGGAGAACGTATGGCAGTCTCAAAATCCATGAGACCATGACAAGCTGCAAACAGTACACAAAGACATAGAAAATAAAGAAAATATATAGTTTGAAATCAATATATGTGAAGGCTATCTAAAGATGCAATAATCAATCTGATATCCTTAGAGATTTGAGACTTGTAAGGTGGCTTGGGTGTGTAACCAGCCCAAAGTCACCCATGCCTAAAGCAGGCCTATACTTCACAATATTCTGTGAATTTTATTCTGTGAATTTTTTCTATGCTAGCACCTTAATCATATCAAATAAAACTTACTGTTATTCTGATGGTTTTCTTGGTTGCAATTCTTCCTTCCTTTCCTCAAGGATACTCTTATAGCCGATTATAGCTAGAAACTACTAGCAAGTTTCTTTATTTAACAATGTGCCTTTGTTAAATACATTTTATTATATGCAGACATTACTACTGGCATTAGTCACAGAAAGTTGTTCTTATAGCCTAGCAAAATGTGTAAGAACTAAGAGTATATAATGCACTTTGGATTGCAAATTCTCCCTGCTAGCACCCAAAGACAGGATTTATGACTGAACAATATAATACATTTTTTTTCTTATGTCTGTTCTGAAAAAAATTAAAAAAAAATACATCTGTGAAGCCAAATAATGTAACAGAGCTAAACTATGAAGAACACCCATGTGCTTTTTATATCTATCTATTGGAAAATTATTGTATAATGGTGTAATTTTGGACCAAAATCTAAAAATAAATCTAAGATAAAGATAAATTTATATCTGTAAGAAAGCTCCATGGGAACAATTTTTCCACTCTTGTTAGATTAGAACATAGGAAAGCAAAGATTCAATATTCACAATGCTAGTGGCATGTGCCAATTTATGTTTTAGATTTAATAAACTTTTGCTACTTTTTATGATGTTACTATATCATCCTTCCCATTTTTCATTAGGCAACATATCAAATATTTTAAGTTTGTCAGATAAGGGTTTTTTTTGAATAATTCTTATAGCCCTAGCTTAGCATGATATACATCTAAAATCTGAAGAATAGATTGCCCTTGTGGCTGAGTGATATGTCTTCCTTTTAATAGCCTAATTAATCACAATAATTTCAAAGAAAGTCAAAATCTTGTCTATGTAGTGAAACAGAGATTGTAGGTTATCTCAATGAAAAAAATATGCTGCAAAAGCACAATTGAGGGTGTCCATTATTCCATGGTAATAACTTCCATTATAAGTTTTGGAGACATCTTAAGATGATCCAAAATGTTTAATTTTGTTAATTAACTGCAAGGATAAGAAGCAAATATAACTAAATTGAATAATGTAGAAGAAATGATAGCTATTTGGTAAAATTATCAAAATTAAACAGTGAGATAAAGCTAGCTGGTATGGATAATGCAGTGATGCTGAGATACTTATTAAGTCACATCAAATTATTTTGCATTCTGTCCAACCTTTTTTTTAAATAAAGTATAAAGATTTTTGTGGGCTAAAAAATTTCATGGCAATTCTTCCTTCCTTGGCAACAGCATTAAATTATGCAGAATATATACAGATCAACCTGGACTTAAAATAAAGTCAATATTTTCCACATCAAATGTTATTTTATCTTTTATCAACTGGACAAGTATATCAACTGATATAAGCAAATAGAAAATTGTCAATAAATCATAAAAAATAGTGTGTTATTAAGTGCAAAAATTATTTTAAATACCTTTAGCCATGGGCTAGTGTCTTTCAAAATAATAAAGATGTATAATTTATGCAAAATAATTTATTCTGGCTATTACCTTATTATTTTTGCTATTGCTACAGATGCTTTCATGCTCAATCAAAATGAAAAGACAAAAATCCTTATTAAGATGGCTATGTTAAGAGTGAAATTTAATAGACAAGTTAGTTCAGAAAGCTAAATCAAGGGATAATTATTCCTTTGGATGACTAATTGTCAGGAATGTTCAATTACAGCTATCTGTGAATGCCCCAAAGACATTGTCTTTAGCACCAAACTTAAAAATAAGATAGTTGGATTATTGGTTTGCAAGGTCTATTCTTTAAAAAAAAAACCCAAAAATATTTAATTTACTTTTGACTTTGAGGGAGGGGATATCAGGCTTTGTTTTCCATTTTAAAAAAAATAAGACAAGCATATTTTCTGTTCTTAATTTCTTCCTAAATAATTTTACCCTAAATTACTTACTCTTTGGTTTTATTCTTATATTTATATTGTAACTTTGGGGAGATGAGTGTATATGTAATGTTTTTAAAAAGCAGTTCCAATAAACACAAGTATAAAATTTATTACTTAAAAATCGGATCTATCACAAATTTAGTCAGAATGAAAGAGAGAGGGGGAAACACCAAAAGCTATTACATTGTTAATATTCAAGGCTGAAATGGTATTGAATGGGATTGGAGTGTGGAGAACTGCCTCATTTCCTGTTTCAGAACCATTTTAATTTTTTATAGATTTAGAAATGGAAAAAATGATTATGAGTCTATATATGTTTATACTTCCCATTAACAACAGTGAAAATAAATATTGGACAAAGCATAAATAGGCTAGAAAAGAAATAAATACTTTGTTATGTTCAGAACTTGTCTGGCAATTCTCATGTCCTTTTATTCTAAAATAGGTCCTATACATTGGTAGCCTGCCTACAATTAAAAAGACTACCTATTATGTCATTTTAGAGCCACCATGTAGAGATCAAGGGACATTTTAGCATTCAGGAGGAGCATAGTAAAATATGTTAAAGATCTGGTTTACTAATTTGACTCACTGCAGCAAAAGAAGCCAATTCCATTATTTCTTTTGAGAAATTGTTTGATTTAACCTATCTTTTTTCTGTTCATGGTTATTATGAAAATGACTTTATTATCTGGCACTTTATTTGCTTGTTTTTCTCTTCTTCCCATCACCTTTACAACTTGTTACAACTTGTATGTAGATTACTACTTGGTTGAAGAACTTCTTTGTTTTGAATTATAGACAAGGATGCTAAATCTAAGGATATATCATAACAAATTGATTAAAAATATAGACTTCACTTTTACAAAAAGCACCAATTTTTGAGACCATGCTTGAAAAGAACATGATTTCATACATATAAATGAAGAAAACATGGACTAAAAATCTGAATTGCATAACTGACAGGACGAAATTATCTATTATGTTGCATTTCAGACAGTCAAAGAAATAATAGGACTTTAATCATTCTGAAAAGTAGATTCAATATTATGTCTCAACTGAAGGATGAGTGAGTTTTTTAATAGGTTCCCAAATTCAAAGTGTTCCAGACAGGAAAATAAACAACCACAAGGAAATATATTAGTGCCATGAAGGAATCTGGAGAAACAAAATATCTCTTTCACCTTAATAAACCATTGTCCAACTCACTCAGGGAAGGAACATTTTGATGACCTAGTGGAAGTTATTGAGACAAACAAAATTAGACTTTATGCTCCATCTGGATATCTTTTTTCCTTCCGTTGAATTATGTCCAATACTCACAAATTTATTGTCAAGATTTGTCAGACGTGGTTTGCCATTGTCTCCTTCCTAGGACTGAGCAAAAGGGTCCATCCCAAGGTCACCCAGCTAGCTTTGTGCCAAAGATAGGACTAGAATTCACAATCTTCAGGTTTCTAGCCTCATACCTTAGCCACTTCCCCAAACTGGCTCTCATTTAGATATTGCAAGGTGCTTATTCAGTTTCTTCTGCATCAGAGAAGCAGTGTTCTTTACCTAATATGTAAACGTTGGCTGAGTATTATTCAGTCTTTGTAGCTTCTGACCCTCACTTGGCATTTAATTCCCAGTCCACCAGGCTATTCATGCTTGATGGCACTGATGCAGAGACACTCAATGCTTTATTTATGAAATGGTGGAAGGGATAACACTACAAACTGCATTGGACAATATCCTATTTAAATACGCTATGTAAATGGCTACAGTCCTACAAAGTTGAATCATTACTAGATTGGGTCTATGCTACTTGATTTTAGAAGAAAGCATGTAACCATTTATCAAGACCAGAAAAAAACACAGAACAAAGCAAAGAAAGTTATAGACAACATAGTAACATCTGACCACATGTCAACCGACTTATGTGAAATAAGTTATTTGATAAAGGCCTTTTCTGTTAAGTTCAAGTTTCAAGCTTTTTTCGCACTTTATCAAGGAAATGATATAGGTCACCATAGAAGGACTGATAGGAATTAAGCACATACTTTGCAAACTAGAATCCACAAGCCTAATAATCCCTGACATCTTTGGTGCAAATCAAACAAACATACACAATTGTAAAGTTCAAGAAAAAAAAATACTGCTAGCCAAAAGTAGTATGGAATTTAGAAATTAGGGGACCAATACATTGGTTAACACTAGATCTAAGAAGAGTCAGGCAGAAAACACTGAAAAATTCTGAAATACTGGAAGAATATGTCTTATGTTTTGAGAAATAAATTGATTTGGAAATCAAATCATAGTTTCAAATCCTTTAATGTCTGAAGATATATAATTTTCCAGACATAGCTACAGCCATTAAGACCAAGACATTACAGATTTTTTTTTCAGTCTAGACATCGGAAAATATCACAATGTACATATCTAGGTCTTCTGAAGAATTTGTCACAGAATGGAAATGCTCCCAACATTTCTTTCTTTCTTTTTTTCCCTTTCCCTTTTCTTTTTTTTAGGAGGGGGAATTAAATAGCAAATTCATTTAGAGAGATGGTACCAAAATTAATTCATGCCATAGAATAACCAAAACTGCCATCTGCAAACTTTAATTGTCCAACAATGTGACAAGTAGGTGTCTCACAGAAATTCCCTTAGATAAGGCTTCCACCTAATCATTTTCAAAGAAATCCATTATTTACACCACTATACATATATCAACCAAATTGACAAAGCATTTCCTTGTTAAAGATGAATTATTTCACAGCAGTGAATATCTTGTATTATTCAAATGTTCTCCTCTCAAGTGCCTTTTCATCTAAAATTAAGAAAATAGCATTTAGCCCAAATGTTCTAATACTGATCAAAATGGAGCCATGACCTATTAACTGTTTGCCCTATTTTTCTAAAGTGAAAGCAATGACCACAGGAAAACATCACACTCATTCTGGATGACAGCAAAAAGGGATATTTCAGAGGGACTGAAATTATTCTAGAAGCCTGAAACTTAAGACCCATAACGGTCTATATCTTCTGTTGTTTTTAATTATGTCTTTTAAAAAAGGTCTCCTGCTGTGTTTTTGAAATACTAAATGGCCTCCACAGCTATGTGACATAATTCATTTTAATTCATGATTACAAGATGTTTTCAAACTATTCCCTCTTTCCCAGTAGCTACTTAAAAGCATGAGGAGAAGGGAGGGAATCTTTTATTCTCTTCCCCCTCTCTATTTATCGGTCCATTTCCAGATGTACAACTTTGCAAAACTGGGTATTAAGATTAAAATCACAGCATATGTTAACTACTTTTAATTGTTTATATACATTCCCACAGAAATGCCTAAGGAAAATCAGAAAATCATCTTTAAAAAAAAATAAAAAAGATAGCTTTTAAATTTGATTTGATTTGCTGAATGGATCTGAACAAGTATCTGAATTGTGAACAGATGCAGAGTTATCTTTCCATAAAAATGAAATATTGAATTCATAGAGACCAACACCTACAATTTCCACTATTTCACTCCAAGAACACACACACACACACACACAGAGAGAGAGAGAGAGGGAGGGAGGGAGGGAGGGAGGGAGGGAGGGAAAGAGAGAGAAAGAAAGAGAGAAGGGGAGGGAGAGAGAAAGAGGAAGAGAAACGCCTTGTCTGTGCACAAAATCTTTAGGAAGCTTTTTGCTTATATGTAGTAGTACATAATTTTATCAACATCATAATCCCATTATTGTTATAGTGTTGATGGCGGGCTTGCTTCTCTCACTGGCAACTTTTAAAAAATACAAGTAGTCCTCAACTTACAACCACTACCCAAATTTCCATTGTTAAACTAAGTAGTTGTTAAGTGAGCTTTGCCCCATTTTACGACCTTTCTTGCTACAGTTGTTAAGTGAATCATGTAATCAAATGTGGCTTCTCCCATTGATTTTGCTTGTCGGAAGCTGTCTAGGAAGGTTACAAATGGTGATCACATGACCCAGGAACAGTGCAGTTGTCACAAATTCATGCCAGTTGCCAAGCATCTGAATTTTGATCACATGACCACAGGGATGCTGCAATAGTCGTAAGTAGGAAAAATGATTTAAGTCGCTTTTTTCCGTGCCGTTGTAACTTTGAAAAATCACTACAGTAAGTGAATTATTATGACTCAATGACTATCTGTGCCTAAAAATAAAAATAAAAAACACTCTGTGTGAGTACCAAGAATAGCAGAATTCAATGGCAGTTGTAAATAGAGCAAAAAAGGAAGGGATAGTGAGACCACAATGTCTCCTGGGTAATAACAGTTCAGATCCCAAACTCTGTTTGTAGCATAAATAAATATGAGACAAAGGAGAAAAATATTGCAACTACATCTTTATCTTGAATAATGCTTGATAGCAGATACCCCCAGGAACAGGATGTAAAGACTGAAATATGTATAACAAAATTTGGAAGTTAAGGAAAGACAGTTGAAGTAAACCAAAATTCCTTATTCTCAAAGTTCTTCCATGATGGACCTTAATATAGTTTCCAGTAAGTATCAGAGAATTTTGCACTTTTGGAGTCCAATGACATCCAAAGTTGCTCTCTTGTTCTATTTTTCTATCTTCCAACCTGACTTTTAAATACTACATTAAAAACAGACTTGGCAAAATCAGTAGAATTTAAGATGCCTTCATAATATCCTATGGGCTTAATTTCACAACAACATGTTGGTGGCATTCTAAAATCTACTTGTATCATTCAGATACTACTACTATCACTAGTATTATTCAACTGCTACTATTACTTTAACTGAACAGAATCAACAACTTGAGTTAAATAATTAAACCTGCCCAGAAATATCAAGACAAAGATCAGTGTAAAACTATCATTCTTATAAAGCTTCCATTTTCATCTGCATGCTATGCAAACTACTTTATAGCCCTTTAATTTAGATCATCAAACTGCTTCAGGGAATTGCCAGAATACAAGAGGAAATGGCACTGCCACTAGTCAGAAACACATTAAAGTTTAGACCAGGGTTTGTTTTTTTGGGGGGGAGGGGGGGAGGAAGCAACTAAATAACATGCTTGTCAAACTTTATAATCAATGCAGCCAGAACTCCAAACATTTATTTTGTTTTAATTAAAAGTTACATACATCTCTTTTTTTTCTAAAAATCTCCTTTTGGAAGGAAAAGGTTTATGGCCATCAAATAAAAAGTATATTTCAGGGAAACCAGTGCTCTCTGAACGGATGCACACAATCCTTCTCTCACAAATCAGCAGCTATATAGCAATATTCCATTTAAGCTTGAAGGGATAATATAAATTTGCCAGTCAATTATTCAAATTGTAGCAAATCCCTGCATGATATATGTTCTTCAGGAGCATATGTGCAAATCGTTTAGCAAAGCAAAGTGCCTTTTTGGATCTGCTCCACAAAGCTGCCACAACTGCTCAAAGGCTTGTGTATGGATTCCAAGACATTTCTGCTAGGACAGCAAGTGGAATGAAGTCAACACCGCTGGTCTTCTCTAGTATCCTAGCCCAGATAATAATGTTTCTCGTATACAGCCAGTGGCTTCCAAGGGATAGTATAAAAATGCTGTGAAGCTAATGAATAACTGGTAAATAAAATAATATAAATCACTGGCTTTGTTAGTATACCAAATCCACTCCCCGCTCCTTCTTTAGGAAAGATTATGTCTCTTCTCAGAAAAAGATTTAACTGGACACTTATGGCTGTTGCATTGTGTTTGGAACTGAATATGCCTCTTCTGTATGTGTGTGTTTGCTTTTTAACTTCTAAAGCCTACCAACAATAGAGCAAGGTTTTTGAAAGCAGAGGCTTATTTCCAAAGAATGACTTCTCCTTCATTGTTTAAAATATAGCAATATTTTAAAAATATGGTCTTACAATTAACCTTGTGTCACCAATGTCCTAGTCACCTCCCCATTTTGACTATTCTAATGTGTACTACATGGATCTGGCCTTAAATAGTACTTGAAATCTTCAGATGGTATAAAATACAGCATCATATCGTGATCATATCCATACCAATGGCAATGCCACAAGTCTCCATTGCAGTTGTAATCCAGGAATCATGAAAATCATTCAGGAGAGACAAGAGTTGCAGGTAAGAAGGGTGGGGAGTGTGAGGTGCTGCAGGTAGTTACGGGGGCCAGCAAGGACAGTGGGCAGACATTGGAGAGGGTAGGAAGGTCAGTGGGCTGGAAGGAAGATGCTCGAGACTACAAAATCCATGGAATCTCATATTCTGTAGGAGACTCCTGAGAAGAAAAAGTGGTGGGAGTGACTTGCAACCTCCCCTACCAACTTTCTCATTTACTTTCCCCTTTTCTGTCTGGGAAGATCACAAATGGTGATCATGTGACCAGGACTCACCATAATGGTAGAATCATGAGCCAGGCACCCAATTTACAATCACATAACCACAGAGACACTATAGTGGTGGCAATGTCACAGATCAGTTACAAGTTCCTCCTCATTCAACACAGTTGTAATTTTGAACGGTTGCTGAACAGGAGGTAGTTAAGTCAAGGACTAAATGTACTGTAGCTCAGCTAACAGAGTAAACTTTTAATAAGCTTTTAGTTATAGTAGCGAAGTGATAAGATTCAGGAGTCCGATGGAGTATCAATCACCTTGCTGTTCGTTCCACCTAATTTAATTTAAAACAATGCAAACCCCACATGCTGCAAAGCACTGGTTTCCACTGACCTCCAAAGAGATCCCATACATTTTGTTAGAGTTAACTGAGTGTTAAGTTCTTGAGATGGGTGGCCTTATAAAATGAAGGGAAGAATTAATGAGCTTTTTTAAAAAAAATCGGTTCCTTGAAACTGGTTATTTTTTTCCCGACAGCCATGTTATAAACAGATGAGCTCCCACTTTCACAGCAGCATTTTGCAGAAAACTTGAGAGCACTGGACACTGAGGACATTACTTTAGTTGAGTAAACAAATGTCTGCAAGCAAACACCAAAACTCAGAGACCACCAAGGACTCCAGCAAACAGGCTTCGCAAGCATCTTTTCTCATACGAACTCAAAACATTAATGCCAACTTAAATGTATAAAAAGTGGTTGGCTCATATCATTTAACAGTTTTATTTTCTTTGCATTTAATTCTGCTATTTGTTTTAGGCTAGGAATGAAGGAAAAGTCTTCAACCTAAGCTTAACCTTCAGTTTCTCAAATATTCCATTTTGTAAATCTGGACGCCTGAAACCTTTTGGTGCCATAACGAATTCAAACAAATATTCCCATTAATGGGAAAAGTTAGAATGCTTAATTAAGAATAAAATTGTCTCATGACTAGCTAAATAAAGCAACAACAAACCACCCATTTATAAAATAGTCATTAGTTGTTTGTAGCAAGCCCATCAACATTGATTACTTTTTTTTACCAGCGGTTGGCAATTAGTTACCCAAGTTATAAATGTACAATTAAAGTAGTGTTCAACCGACCATATTCTTTAATACTATATCCTGAACCACAATGAAAAAAAATGACTGTGTAACATCAAAGCCATCATACTAAACAAAACTGAACTGAGCTTTATTTCCCATATCGAGAATGTTTTGAGAAAGGTAAAGAATTATTATTCTGAGGCAAACGGATAAAACGGTTCTTGTGGGCAGAAGGGGAAATCATTCCCTACTTGTTCTAAGGAATGTAAAAAGCAGCAAAAAAACTCCTGGAAATCATTCTATTCATACAGCGTAAAATCAGGAGTGCTTTGCTACATTAATACAGAGGTTGGTTTACAAGGGCTCCCCCAATAGGCATGACCTTTAGAAAATGCAGGCTCAAGGGTGGGAATCCAAGAAGACGGAGGGGAAAGAAGATGAAAAATGATGCCAGGGGTGCAGTTGTCTTATGCTAAAGACTTGACTTCATCACGTAATTCATATCACTGCAGCCGGGCTAATTCAAGAGCTCACTTTTCAAAAGCTGATAAAAATGTAGCGTTTGATTTGAAGAAGGTGGGTTGTTGTTGTTTTCTCCAGAGGTGGATTAGGTCTTCTTTTTAATGGCATTGATTAAAATTATAACACTATAAAGGCGATAGTAATGCCTTGCTTTAAAAAAAAAACATATAAAACTGCAGAAATTCAGCTGACTGCCACATTGCTTTCCCGTCCCACTATTTTTTTTCTTTTTCTCATATTGCTTTATGCAATTACTTCTTTGGTTTAATTGCTCAGATAAAATCACAGAGAAGCTACAAATTACCCGAGTTGGTAAAAGAAGAATAATTATTGAAAATGACTTCTTCCATTTTACATATCTAAAACTGTTAAGGGGCAGAGGAAATGACTTAAACATGTAGTAATGCTGGAATCATTTGAAATCTTGGTGGAAAAGTCTCCCAGAATCTTTTCTTTTCGACATTACAAAACTTTATGCCAAAGTAAGCCATATATTCTGCCAAGAAAAGCAGGATTCTGTGCTTTTTTTTAAATGAAAGAAATGTTCATATGCCATTATCTGTGTTGTGTAGTTGAGATTGTTTCTACTAGACATGAAGAAACACAGGAGCTGTGGATAAATAACATCCCTACAATTATTTCAATATTTTAGCTTCATGACATAACATTGATTCCAAAAATAATAAATAAATATTTGGATTATTAGAAGGAATTTTAAACCTACTAATAAACTGGACACTTGTTCAGGAAATATGCTTCCAAAAAGAAATGTATTGATTGATCCAAGCCAAGTACACTGTCCCTGTCCTCAATCTATGCATGTCAGAGTTAAGGATAAATTTCAAATGCAAACTGCTTTCTCAGGATTCCTACTCAAACAAAAGTTTTGACTCAGAATAATATTTAAAAAGGTAGCACACCTTTTTATAGGAATTTTTATCCTGCTTTCCATGACGATAAAAAGGAAGACCAAAAATTCCTCTCTTGCGTAAAATTTTACTGAATAAGAATATAATTTTATGTAATTATATAATTCTATACCATCCCCTGATCAAAGCCAATTTAAAACAGTTGTCTAACAGATACCTATTGGAAAAAATATTATCTTTTATCATAACAGTTCATTAATAATTCCAAGCTACCAGGAAAAACAATCTCAGGCTACCTGATAGTAACTAAGTTATTAGGCTTTCAGGGACTTCTCTCTACCATAAGGATGTTTTTCTCAGTTGACAAACTTGGTCTCCGACCCAGATGCTCATAGTAATGGATGAAGTTAAGAGAGATTAATGTTAAAGCAATACAGAAATAGGATGACACACCTTACTTACTAGGTGGTACCTTGCAAAATCTCTCCTGCTATTGCTACAAACCTAATGATAGCAACATAGCAGAACAATCTGTTACAGCTGAGTTGCATAGAAGAATTTTCCAAAGAATAGTCTAAAATAAGACTATTTTTCACACTGAAACTAAAAAAAATTACAAATAAAGAGCAGTGGTCACATATCAATATTCCATACATCATAAAGTCATTAAGTTCCTTCCAAACCTATCTAGCTGTATTTATAGTAGGCACTACAAAAATCCCTAAACTAGCAATTTCAAAAATCACCTCTCAATATACTAATATTTATAATGCACAAACAATATGTATAGCACACAAGAAGTGTCAGGAACTAATGCTAAACAGGAATTCTGTCAATGGATCAAATCAAATGTTTTTGTGTTCCTGGTTTTAGCTTGTTTAATTTGTCAGCTATCTTTACAAACAACATAAATTATAAGCAAATTACTATCATGTGTTCTGTGCTAATTAAGCTGTTTCTAATTTAAAGGTGTTCTATATTTACAATTTTAAATGCAAATATGCATACATTTTTATAGATTGCTGATTCCAAACACACATCATTAGAAAGAAAAACAAACAGCAACTGCTGGCAGAAGCAAAGTTTGCAGCACAATACACGCACAAGGCAATTTCCCCCCTCAAAAGCCTCAATTCTCATTAACAAAAGAAATTGTAAGTATCTGCTTTTCTTTTGTCTTGTAGCCGCTGACAAGAGGGGGTCGGGACGGGACTTGCTCCTATATCGGAGATTCACTTGGTAGCTCTCAATAAACCAGGTCAAAAACAGTTGAATTAATGGCATTTCTTGATTGCACATTTATGGCCCTTTAGTGGTGAAATGTAATGTGCACAAAATAAGAAAACTTCAGTTGAAGATGCTTGTAATACCAGAGGCTTATTTATTTCTCCAATATTCAAGGCTTATTTATGTGATTAATTGTCACTCATGCAGAAGCAAAACATGAAAAATGCATTTCTAAGGTGAACAATAAATGCTTGCTGTTGATGATACCATTTAAAGGAAGAAATGCTTTACACCGAGTGCACATAAGCACTTTAACTGAAATGAAGTAAGAATCATGTTCTTTTATTCTGCTGTTTGTATCTGAGTGGAAAAATAATATTCCTATCATAAAGAAACATATTAGCAGCTCAGCTCAGATATCATTCCAAGGCATAGAATTGTTTGGGAAGCAAAGTTTGTATGCTATTTTTAGGTTAACAAACCATGGCAGGAAAGCCAGATTCTGAAGCCTACTTGAAAGTATTTGTGTAAGTTGGGGGCTGGTGTCAGATCTCACCCCTCCAGAAAAACAAACAAATACAGTAAAGGATATGTTTCATTTTTTATGAAATCAACAAAAATTGTAACACAATTATTGTCCAGCCAGACCGGATCTATTCTTTCTCTTCATAGGATGTCTTAACACACTATCAGTAATTTGGTTTGCACTGTACCTGTATGTCTGCCCTGTAAAATGATAAGCTGTATATTTCATATTGTCCAGTCAAGTCCACCTATGTATCAAATGTCTGGATGATTAAATGGTAAAATGGCAATGGCAATTACTGGGGAGAAAACCACACCCCTCCAACCTCTTTTGTGTATTCATTTTACCCCACTTTTCTTCCCTTCTCACAAAGTGATTGAAGCATCTTTTTATACAAACTAGGTATTGTGTTTCCCTAACAGTATAATTCCAACTTTCTGGTTTGTGATTTTATTCCAAACAAGCAAAGCAAATTTGTGCATGTCATTGAACACCATTTGGCCATTATTTGAGTTCCATCATGACCCAACCCACAATGACCAGCTAATAATGCCCAAGGATTTCTTCTTCACTTGATACATTTGCCCTGTTTCTGTATTTCCTGACAACAGAAATGCTTTAGGAAATGATGTTTTTACTAATTAATCAACAAATGTTATTGCAGTCTCAGACCAGCACCAAATATTTATTACACTGTGTCAGGTAGTAAAAGAAAACCAAAGATAGACTTTCATAAAATCACTATAAACTACAATAATATGTTACACTAAAAAGCAATCACTTTTGATTTCTGTCTTCCTACACTTCCTACACATTGATACTCAAGGGGTAGATAACTTCTATCTATACCATTCTGATTTCTGTAAGTACAGACATAGCACAGAATCAAAAAGGTCTCCAGTCCTTATTTATTTGTTAAATTTGTCACTTACGAGTAGCCCCACAATGAGACAGGCAGCAAATGAATTTAATAAATAAACAAAAAAAATTCTGCCTTTTATGTTCAGTCATCAAAAGGAAAAGAACATACAGACAAGAAAATATGATGTAAATTAGCCCTGAAGGACTTTCTGATTCTATGTGATGTCTATACTTACAGAGCAGTGGTGAAATTCAATTTTTTAAACTACTGGTTTTATGGGCATGGCTTGGTGGGCACACCAGGAGAAGGATATTGCAAAATCTCCATTCCCACCCCACTCCGGGACTAGTCAGAGGTGGTATTTGCTGGTTCGCTGAACTACCGGTTCTCCAGTACCTGCTGAATTTCACCCTTGTTACAGAGATCAGAATGGTATGTTCCAGTGACATGTGGTGAGGTTTATGGCTGGTGAGGCAAAAAGAAAGAAAGCAGCAAAAGCCGCCCTGCCACTATGTCTGACATAGAGGCGTCCTGCCTCTATGTCAAACATAGCGCGCTCCCCGGCGCTATGTCCCATATAGAGGTGGGATGCCAAAAGCCCTGCCGCTATGTCCAAAAGCCCTGCCGCTATGTTCAAAAGCCTTGCTGCTATGTCCGACATTAAAAAAAAGTGCCAGCCCGCACTCCAGCAGAGGAGGGTAAAACACACACATACACACAAATTACTTAACAAATTACATTAATTTTGAATTCCTCCCCCTCCCTCCCTTTTCCAGCTGTTTCACAGAGAATTTCAACTCTGCTTTTGCCTGCCATGATGAAAATGTAAAAATATAAAAGGAAAATGGCAAGAGCTGCTGAGGTCAGGCTGGGCTAACTGCTGCCAGAGTCCCCAATGGATGACTCTGCTTAACTGTTTAAAAAAGCCTCTTAAAAAAAACACCCTCTACTGGAGGAGGCGAGAGAACCATGTGCCTCATCTACATAAGGAATTTTTCGGCTTTTAACCCTTGCTTAACTCTGCTCAAGTAATCATAAAGATAGACTAAATGAGGCATGTGGTTCTCCCGCCTCCTCCTGTAGAGGGCACTTTTTTAGAGGCTTTTTTAAACAGTTAAGCACTAAGCAGAGTCATCCACTGTGACTCTGACAGCAACTACCTCAGCCTTTTTCCTTTTATATTTTTACATTTTCATCATGTCAGGCAAGAGCAGAGTTGAAATCCTCTTTTCATGATGACAGTGGTGAGGCCCTGACTGCACGTCACTCTTATGTGCAATAATTTTCCTGTCACATTATAGAAGGAAAAATTGTTTTTTAAAAAAGGAGGATAGGAAGAATATCAACCTTTTAGCTATAGTGTTGGAGCCTTCTCAGAATATAGTAGACAACCAAGAATGCATGAGTTAAGAAATGGATCATCAAATACATCAACACAGGACTGGGCTCATATCACTATGCTTTGAACACATTATATATAGACCTAGCTTTTTCAATAAATGCATTGTTCTGGGAAAGGTGGAAAGAAAGAAAAGAAGAGGAACACCAACATCAAAGTGGATAGATTCAATTACAGTAGCTATGAATGCATTATTGGGGGACCTGAAGAACCAGTTTGGATACAGATGGTCCTGGAGAAAACCTATGTGGTCACTAAGACTCAAATTATATTTAATAGCATATAAACATGATCATAATCAGGAACAATGCTTTTTTTGCAATGATATGTTTAGGTAAATCCCTGAACAGAATTCACTTTGTGATTTGAATCTTTGAAGTCCTTTGAGGAAAAATAACACATTTACAAAAGGCAAACTGATAAAACTGCACATTACTAATCCTTCTAATCCACAGATGCTCTCTGACATTTCTACCTTTTTGACATTTCTTTTGGACTAGTGGAAATATTTTCAAACAAGCCTGAAGGACAATTTCAGTTTGTCATTACCTCATTTTTTTAAGAATGTCTATGGACCCTGTACGGGTCATGCTTATTTTAAGTAAAGGGGGTGAGTTCTGTTGGCAACTTACTCAGCAGCATCATAAAAACACCATATAACCTTCCTCAAGAAAAGCTCTGGTCTTAACAATTGCATGAACCAAACCATGGTATTCCTTAAAAACAATATAGAAGTTATTTGTTCTTGTCTTCTTTTTGATTCCACATGTCCAATTCCAGCTTAGCCTACAGCCTTGAAATATCATTTTTGTCCCCCATTCAAATACTTGTACTTTCTATGTACTTTCACCTTCTGTAGAATATGGTAAATAGTCACATTAAATTTGGATAGGAAAGCAAGTTTGATGGTCTTCAAGATGGAAGAGACTCTGGCAGGCATCAAGCTAAACACTCATGTAGTCTAGTTCCTCTGTCTCTCCTCTAAGGTATGAAAGTTGTGGAGAAATTTTATCCATCCACAAAACAAAATCAAGGAAAACACAGAGAGAGGGGGGGAGGGAGGGGGAGAGAGGGAGGGAGAGGGAGAGAGAAGGGGAAAGAGAGAGAGAAGAGAATGAAGGGGGGGATAAGAATAGGGATTAGTGAGAGGGAGAAGAGGGAGACAAAACTATTTGGCCAATGATAATGCAACTGATATATGTCTCAGTTCCTTACAAGACTATCCACTCAGTAAGAAACTTCAGTAATACCTGTAAAAGGTAGAGCTGAAGCACAGTATAATAAAAGATTGGATTTCTTAGTAAGTTAATTTTGCTTTGCTTAAATGTTTAGAAATTCAAATCATAAGCTAATAATGCATGCTAATTTGAGATAACGTTTTGAAAATTGCTGCAATACTAGTGTGGAATAATGTCAGTAAAAAGTAATCAGAAACACGTACTTTTTACATGGACATTTTTCAAAAGGATAACAGAACATATTTCTCATCTTCCGACAACAAAGGCAAATTATGTACCATCTACTTTGGATAATGGATAGCAGACAGACGCTGAAATGTGCATTTATGAGCTGTGGCGCATTAATTAATTGTCATAGGAAGAGTGAATCCATTTCTCTGCATTATTAGTTTACAAACAAGAGACATTTTTCCCAAAATGCTCAAAATGATTCTCTGTTATTACAACAATTCCATTTAAATCTAATATTTAATAGCAGTTCTTTTTTTAAAAGAGGCAATAAATTTTTAATCAATTCAGCTTTGTTCTGTTACTGATTAGACCTATAGACCACAAAGAGCCAGCATGGCAAGAACCTCAAAAAGACTTATTTATGTCAATGACAGATCAAAGCAGCATTACTAGAATTATGTAATCTCTTTAAATGTGGTGTTGAAAGAAGAGAAGGGGGATAAAAAAGGCTGTTCCACATGCATTGTGCAACTTTCTTTACTTGACTGTACTGCTTAAGCAAGTTTTTTGAAGATATAATTAGAAGAGTGCAGTATATTAATCAATATGTCATGGGTTATTCATTGCAGACAAAACCCATCCATTTTTTTGTGTCTGTTTTTTTTCCAGAATTTGTCAGACAGTTATTAAAAAAATACTTTAATAGCATACTGCACTTTTTAAAAGAAATCACTAACTTTCTACAAGAACACCTCTGAATCCAAAATGGGCCCCATAGGATTTCTTAGAAATTAAAAATAATAAATGATTAACATGGGGCTATGTTTATAACCATAGATAAAGAATAAAAATACAGATAAAGTCTTAAATATACTGCAAGAAGAGGAATGCCAGAGCATCAAAGTTGAAATATTAGCAAATCGATGCTTTATCCTCCATTGAAGCCATCTTGTGAATCGGTAAGCCCCTCCCTCAGCAGCCATTTTGGGGAAAAATACGTGCAATATATTTTCAAACTTTTAAATGTGCCTCAATCAAAAATATCTCTTAGGGATCCCTGTGTTAATATAAATGTAGACATTTTTTTCTATCACATAACTATTTGTAACCAGACTATATCTATATCTATATCTATATCTATATCTATATCTATATCTATATCTATATCTATATCTATCTATATCTATCTATCTATCTATCTATCTATCTATCTATCTATCTATCTATCTATCTATCTATCTATATAATATCTCCTTTCTCTAAGTAATCTAGAAAAATAAATAAGTTGACGGGAACAACTCTACATAGATAAAGATCCTTCTCTAGTATTGGAGTATATTTTGACATGGATCATGACATATATAAATGTGTGCTTTTGTTGCTACTTTTCAGCTATCATTTATTAGCATATTTCTGCACATTATAACACATTTTTCATTAGATTACCTTCATCATTATTTAAAAACTATATTTCCTGATCTTAGCCATGGTAAAGAAAGAACAGATGAATTCATTACTCCTACCACTCTTCAAATCCTTGACATATTTCACTAATGATGGATTATTCCAGAGAGATACCCAGATGTTTCTCAAATGTGAGCTAAAAGTTCTCTCTATTCCTAATACGTATTCACAATGCATATATGGCAGTCATGGTTAACCTTTTTGTTATCGCGTTCTGGAAGTGTGCGTGCATGTGCGACAGCGCGCACACACGTGCTCACAGCCATAATGCAATGTGCGTGTGACACCCTCCCCTTCGTTCCGCCACCCCCCACACATGCATGTGCAACGCCCTCCACACCACATTTTGGGCCTAGCAGGTCTCCCTGAAGCCTCCTGGGACCAAAAATGGGGTGTGGAGAGGGCACTGCACTGCTCCCATGCATGCACACGCAACCTCCTGCTCCCCATGCATGCACGGCTGAGACTCAAAAATCAGCTGGCCAGTGGGAGGCACATGTGCATGTGTGGTGGAACTGATCTGGGGTGACAGCTCGTGTGCCCACAGAGAAGTCTCCGTGTGCCACCTGTGGCACGCGTGCCATAGGTACACCATCACGGATATATAAGATTCTTTCTTCACATTTTGGTCAGATAAAAACTTATTTCAGTTTCTTAAAAACAGTAACCTTAAAAGGGATATGTACCTGTTGATTTGCTGATTCTTTGAAAATGTTCATTTATCTTTTAAAAAAAGAATAGCATAAAACCAACTCAATTTCCAATCAAGGGCCTGAGTCTGAAACTCAAATATATTCCTAGCTGCGAAGAAATCTGAGGGTATTTTTTTTTAATTACATAGATGAATGTAAAATACTAGTAGCATTCTATATGCTGTCCTACATGAGCCACCTGCCGCCTGGCACTGTCCTTCTAGGTATTTCAGAAAACACCTGGGCAAGATGTTTGCTGGAGATGCTATGAGATAATTAGCAAATAAAACCACTCCTGGCAGCCCTTCAGCATTAGTGTCGAGCCACAGCAGCAAGCTGGCACCTGGCAAAGAGAAATGCTAGATGCGATAATTCCAATTTACACATTCAGCACAACATTCCATCTGCCTGTCATTGGGAAACAGTTTCATATTCAGTGATAACAAAGATACCCTGAAACAATACGGTGTCCAATTGCTGACATGGAGATTCCCTGAACAAAGCAGACACCAGCTACAAATGCCTTTCTTTTTGCTTACATGATTAGAAGGGTTTCTCTGCCGAAGTAATTAAAAAAAAAGGCAAAAATGGACTTCAAAGAAACATGTACTAACCAAAACTGAAAAAAGGTTGTTATTCGAAGGATGGGCCCAAAACCTGCATGAAAAACAATCATTTATTTTAAGTTGGATAGTGAAAGAAATAACGAATGTGATAAACCTATCAACTTAGAAATTCCTAATGTTTATCACACTACTTATTTTTCTGCAAAAAGTTGTTATAAGCAGGTACATGGAAAAATACTAGACATCTACAGTAGACACCTTAAAAACAGAGATGAGGAATTGTTAAGAATGGCTGTTTGAAAATAACTCTCTATATTATCTCCTTTGCTTTGTGAGTGGAAAAATTCCATCAAAATTCTATCATAGTTGTAGTTGCAGACTATATTATCATTTGCTAACCAAACAAACAAACAAAAACTTTGAAGAATGGAATTTTTTTCATAACTTGGATGCCCCAAAAGAATCTGATAATTTTTTAAAAAAATTGTATAAACATTGCAAATTGTCAAAGATATCTGATTATTTCCTATCTACCTTTTGTAACAATATTTGTGATTTTTTACTGTTATCTTCTTATAGGAGTATAGACATTATCTTAACTAAGTTTATATTTTACACAAAAATAGTTTGCCACAAAGCAACTGCCTGCGAAGACTCCTGGATTGGGGCCTAAAGGCGAAAGTGGAAGCAATAGGTTCTGTCCCATACTTGTGTATGTGTTGCCCTGATAGACAGTCTCACCGGAGGAAAAAAAACACATTATCTTAAATATTCAAAATTCAAAAAGATGAACTAAAGCAGGAGTGTCAAACGCAAAGCCAGATCCAGCCCGTAGGGCACCCGGACTTTGAGTTAGATCTGGTCTGCAAGGCCCTCTGGAAACAGTGAAGGACCATCCCGAGGTCCCTCTGTCAGTGAAAACAAAGCTCAGGACGGCCGTGTGCAGTCCTCCCTAGCTCCGTTTTCATTGGCAGAGAATTGCAAGATGCCGTCCCAGCCGAAAACAGAGCTCGGAAGCCCATTTTCACTAGTGCCAGTGCACCACAGATGCCCCCAACACAAGTGACATCGAGCTGGCCACGCCCACCTTGGCTATGCCCACCCCGAGGTCAAACATACCCTGATGTGTCCCTCAATGAAATCAAGTTTGACATCCCTGAATTAGAGGGTCGAAAGTAGAACAATCTTTTTCATCCTTTTTTGTAAACTTTCAAATTTGGCTATCCATCAGATAACTTAAAATCGTGGTGGCATGCGTGATGCACTGCATTTGTTTATACAATGTACATGTGCGAATGAATGCATGCAAATAAGTCTGCTGATATAAAATGAGTTAATAATTTTGTTTCTTTATCTCAGCAGCTCCTGAAAAAGACTGTGCGTGCTGTAAAATACACCTCAATATTTACTGTAGTATTTCATCCATCTATTTGCTTCTATCAGAAGCCTTAAAAACAATATTCTGTGGTCCTAGAAACTGCATTCTACACATTGCTTTGCCCACTTTCTCCTTTTCAAAGTCAGAAAAGGCTGCAGTTGAGGGCAGCACAGGTGATCATGAGTGTGTCTCTATTAATCAACAACCCTGGGGGTTAACTGCAAGCTTTTCCACTCATTGATTGTTCTGTCAGGAAGTTTATCCTTAGTTCTAGGTGGCTTCTCTCCTTGGTTAGTTTCCATCCATTGCTTCTTGTCTTGATCTTCTGGTGCTTTGGAAAATAAATTGACCCTCTCTTTTTCGTGGCAACCCCTCAAATATTGGAACACTGCCTATCATGTCACCCCAAGTCTTTTTTTTTTACTAGACATACCCAATTCTTGCAAGTATTCTACATGTTTTCGCCTCCAAAACCCAATCAACTGTGTTGCTCTTCTGTGCATTCTTTCCAGATCTCAACATCTTTGGTATGTTGTAAAGAAAACTGGAGGCAGTATTCCAAGTACGGCCTTACCAAGGCATTACAAAGTGCTACTAACACTTTGTCACATGATCTTGATTTTAGTCCTCTGTTAATGCGCCCTAGGATTGTATTGGTGTTTTTGGCAGTTGTAGCACACTACTGGCTCATGTAAAAGTGATTGTTTAATAGAACTCCAAGATCTCTCTTGCAGTAAATGCTATTGAACCAAGTTTTAACTAATTTGTACTTGTAAATTTGGCTTTCCTTGCCTAAGTGTAAAACCTTGCTCTTCTCTAGATTGAATTTCATTTTGTTAGATAGGGCCCAGTGCTGAAGTCTATTGTGATCCACTAGGCTCTTTGGCCTAGATCAAGATAGGCTTTACACACAAACACAAAATTCTTTGAATCATTAGAATAGAGGTTGGGCAGGAAAAAACTTCCTTTTCTCCTATTTCCCTTGGTATCATTTGAAAAAATGTTGTCGGTCTTAGAAAGCAGTTTCAATTTTCTATCCTTCTATTTTAACCTGCCTTAATCTGTTAACAAAAGTACTTTAGGTAAAATGATTCCTTCAGTTGCCTTAGCTACAAATCCCCATAGTATACTATAATTGAAATCTACTCACGTAAGTTAAGAATAATTAGGAACCCAAATTAAGCCAAATAGAAATTTAATTCAAACAGTCAGCTGCTGTCATTTAAATGGTTACGGGGTATTACTATTGCTTAACATATCCGAATGTCTTCAAAATGGACGTTGCTTGTTGCTTGGCATCTTAAGGACTTACTCTTTCATTTCATGGGCCTCACTCAAATGAAGTCCATTTTCATAAAAGCTCACCAGTTAATGTCAAATGAGCTTTTCAATAAGCCAATTTGTAATCCTGCACAACAAATAAAGTACAGCTTCTCTGAGGTAAATAAAACTGACACTTCATAACACCTGAATGAATCCGACCCCCAAAAAATTAAAATGAAAAACACAATGTGTTTCAAAAGTTTACTAGCTCCAAACTCTGTTAAAAACAAAGCTAATAATTAAATATGGTTCCTGACTTCTATTAAGTAGCATAATGCCTGCTGATGTGGAGTTCATTCGTATTTGTATTAGAGGAGGGTTGTTTATCTGGTTTGAAAAGGGCAAGGTAGATTATATTTGTTCAATATACAATTTACAACCACAACTTACAACCACAATTGTGACCATAATTTCTGTTGTTAAGGAATATGGTTGTTAAGTGAGTCACGCTCCATTTTATGGCATTTTTTGCCTATAGCACTATAGTTAAGTGAATCGTGATCATTAAGTGAATCTGGTTTCTTCTATCATTGAATCAGAATCTGGTTAGGAAGTTCATAAATGGCTATCTCATGGCTTCTGAGATGCTGTAACTGTTGCATAGACCGGTTGGTAGACAAAGGCTCAAATTCTGACCATGTCACCATGGGGATGCTGCATTGGATGTAAGTGTGAAGACTGGTTGTAATTCACCTTTTCTCAGCTCCATTATAACTTTGAACTGTCACTAAACAAATGGTTGTAAGTCGAGATTTACCTGCAGTCAAAGGTTTTTGGACTTTTTCCATTTGTAACATGTTCTACATCTTTCCCCCTCATTTTTTCTTTGGTTTTGTGTTATGATGATTAATTTTGAAGTTTTATAATACTGACAGATGGATCTGTTCTTCCTTGGTCCTCCCCAGATCTAATATAGCAATAGCAATTAGCAATTAGTCTTATATACCGCTTCATAGGGCTTTCAGCCCTCTCTAAGCGGTTTACAGAGTCAGCATATTGCCCCCACAGTCTGGGTCCTCATTTCACCCACCTCGGAAGGATAGAAGGCTGAGTCAACCTTGAGCCGGTGAGATTTGAACCACCGAACTGCAGCTAGCAGTCAGCTGAAGTGGCCTGCAGTACTGCACTCTAACCACTGCGCCACCTCGGCTCCAAGATAGTACAGTGAAGTTATTTAAAAGTAGGGTAAGATTAAGTGTAACATTAAAAAAAAATCAGGATGTATCATTTTTCTATCAGTACGAGGCCTCAACATTGGCAAAAATTCCAATTGATCCATTAACTTATACAAAATCAGTAATTCTGCAAAGCGATTCACAAACTATTGTATGAGCAATTCTAGAACTTGTGCACAAAAGAGGATCTAAGCAATTGCACAAGTTGTTCCACAAACTACTGTCTCAATCCTTACACGCGTTCATTAGAACCAAAAAGATAGGTTCCTTGTCCTGCTTTCATTCCTACCACTGTTGATGGGGCAATGGTCAATAGACTATATTTGCTATTTCTTTACCAAAGTCACTAAAAACAGTACCCACCTGTTTTTGTGTTATGTGTTTTGTGCTGACTACAAAATTAACAAATAGTGGTATACTATTGTAGGTGTATTATATATCTGTAAAATCATAATGAAGAAACAGGTTCTCCAGTACTGCCATGGAAAAAATGTTACAGGATTTCCAAATTCAGATATGCCAACATTTAAAACTGAGGTTTTCAAACTATTTTTCCATGAAACACCAGGTTTCCATGAGACATAAAAACAACAACAAAAAGAATTCACTAAAGAAGTAATTTGAATCATGTGACAATATCAAATATTCTTTGCTTTGGGACAAATCTTAAATTGACCTTTTATTACCAACATTTTTGAATATTCTTCAGAGAAGACTACATAATAAAAATGGTAATTAAAGGTAAAGGTTCTCCTCGCACATACGTGCTAGTTGTTCCCGACTCTAGGGAAAGTGCTAATCTCCGTTACAAAGCTGAAGAGCCAGCGCTGTCCGAAGACTTCTCTGTGGTCATGTGGCCAGCATGATTAAATGCTGAAGAGGCGTGGAACACTGCTACCTTCCCTATTTTTCTACTTGTGTTTTTACATGCTTTCAAACTGCTAGGTTGGCAGAAGCTGGAACAAGTAACAGGAGCTCACTCCGTTATGCGGCACTAAGGATTCAAACTACTGACCTTTCTGATTGTCAAGGTCAGGGTCTTAGCCACTGAGCCACTGTGACCCTTTTCACAAATGGTATAGGAAGTCTAAAATCTCAGTGTGCCAAAATATCACAAGATTTCTGTGTAGTTATTATCCATATATTGCAAGATTTCATATAAAAATATTAGTATATTGCATTGTTTATTAATCTTATCAAATTTAAGACATACATGTCTAGCTGTAGTTTCTGGGAGTAAAGCTGAGCTTGTCATGTAATAACACTGATATCTCACAAGATCTGCTGATACCTTGGCAAGTTTGTAATTTAAAAAAAAGAAATTTAAAATATTCTGCAAATGCCACATTATCACCTATTGGTTAAAAGTAACAGACTTGGCACTCCTTGAAAAACACACTGTAATTTAGAACATTTTGAGATGTAGGTATATACCAGAAGACCAGATTTTTAACTAGATCACTTACAATGACAACCCTTCAAGGCATCCTAATTTCAGAGCACAGTACTAACAATCTAACTTTAGATTTTCTTTTTAATTGCATTCTTACATTCTCTCTTTAATAATACATCCTAAATGATGTATCCCTCAAGGAAATTATTCAAAGTGGAATTTGCAGGTTACTAGTTTACTTATAATACATTTTACAGCTCATTAAATCTATCCTAACTGGCCTTTCTGAAGCATTGCATCAAACTCAGACAATTCTTATGACTTTTAATGTCATTATTTACTGTGAATCATCTTAATAAAAGACAAAATATGCAAACAAGTTTTCAAAACTTCCATCAACTTGAATGTGCAAAAATACATCACAAACCATCAGTTTGTTCCTTGTTGCTTTCTATGCTGCATGCCAATTTCATCTGTTATAAATTAACTAATGAAAAAGGACAAGAAACAAACAGTACATTACTGTTTACAAAGAGCAGATTTATCTCAAACCCACCGAAATGCGTAATCAATTCTAAATGACCACAAAACCCCATTTTCCTAAACAGAATAATGATACTGAATAGACATGTGAACTTGGACTATAAGACTCAAATTTATTTTACAAACATTTTGTTCTGGTAAGATTCTCATTTGATAACTCAAGCAGAAAAAAAAATGTGCCTATGCATGTACATGAGTGTGCATTTTTCTGCTTGCATGTTTGTGTGCCATTCCATTTCTATTCTCTCTCTCTCTCTCTCTCTCTCTCTCTCTCTCTCTCTCTCTCTCTCTCTCTCTCTCTCTCTCTCTCACACACACACACACACACACACACACACACACACACATATTTAGATATATTACAGGGGAAATATCAGTTTCCATTCATGAGTGGCTGAATGGATTTGACCGATATGATGGTTTCCAGATGGCCACAGACTAACTAACAATTAAGAAGTTTTAACCCAAAATTTGATTTGCAAAGAGAAGGCAGAATATCAAGGCAAGCAATTTATAAGAATTCAATTAAATTCAAAATTCAGATATAGAGATTGTGGCACAAATGGCCTGTGTGGTATCTATATTTAAGAGCAAATTTGTATTTTCCCATCTTCTTAGGTAAAATTTCTGAGTGTAAATGCTCAAGATTAATTGATAAAATGCACTTATATCACTGTTAACTGTGATGATGCTCATATAAATGCCTCGATGCATTTTTGTATGAAACAGTATTCATGATGTGATTTGGATATGGTCAGAAACAAATTATCCAGGACAATGTTTCTTAAACTTTCTTGTCCCCCACTCCATCCAAAAGCAGCTTTTCTTTGTATGTGTTATATTTACTACATAAAAAAATAAAATTGACATGTTTTTGCTACTACAACTTCTCACTATTGTTAAATATGCTTTTAATATTATATTATTTTTAAAAAGGCTGAAAATAATTTTGTTTTTGTTTTCCAAAGAGGGCTGGGGAAACTCCATAGGATCTATTTTAAGAAACACTTATCTAGGAGTACAGATAGAAGGGGCACCTCAACTAAGCCATCAATACTACAGCTCTAATCAAAGAAAAGTTTGTGGATAAAGCAATTACAAAAAGCTTTAGCAGAATAAAAATTTCAGAAATAGGAGACAATGTGAGATGGTTTATTTTATTTAAGTCCACAGGGTTTTTGTTTGGCTTTTGGAGTTTCTGTATCACTTTTGATTTGCTTATAAGAATTACAGAATCTAAAGTATGCCTTTTTCCAGCTAAGGGGTTTAAAAATGACATCATCAGATGCTGAACATAAGAATAGCTTTTGAGATCTTTATACAGCGTTCCAAAGGTCAGCAACACCTGGCCACTCATGAATCTGCAGAACTAGATAAGATTATGCCCGGGATAAACTAATGCTATATAAAATGGTGGAGAATAGCAGATAAGAAAGAATAAGTGACTTTGATGAGATGAATTTTTTTATTTCTTTTAAGAATTTGATCTGAGGCATAACATTTCAGCATAAGACACACAATACAAGCTGTGCTCCTAGTAGACTACTAAAGAAACATTAAGTTTGCCTATTTCTTTTTCTGGCGAATGTTTATTATGTTATCTGGGAGGATTTCAAGTCAATATATTACAGAAGAATATAAAAGTATTCCTTTCTTTTACACATTTCATTCTTTTAACTTGGATTATGTACAACATATTTTAAGCTTTGTTTAAAAACAAGTTTCCAATTTGATATGACATTCTACTCCAAAGCACATAATTTAAAATTCAATCCAAAGTTGGCCAAACAGAATAAATCAAAAAAATGTTCAGGAAAATATTTTCAGTGCTTCAGAACATGGAGGACCATAAGAATAATACCTCTTTAAAGCAGTTACCCTTTTTCCAGGTTTTTGCACAAACTTAGATTGCTGCTTTAATAAGTCTGTTCATTAAAACCACGTTTATAAATACAATTTATTAAAGCAGTCACATCTTTAAGGATCTAATTAAAACAAGTTTTGGATGCTTGAAAAAAAAAGATATCCCAGTTTTAAGGAACACTGTGCTCGTACTTTTCCACATTCCAAATAACGTCTTCTAAATCATTTCTGAACCATGCACCCTGTCTACCAAAGATAATATCACCACTTCAGTTTCATGTATGTGACTAATCATGGAGCTATTCTTCCCAAAATCACTTATTTTTAGCATTTACATTTTATATAAGAGGGATTCAAAACAGTAATCTTGGTTAATGCTTTGATAACTTTGTCAGGAAATCTGGAGACAAAAATGTTTAAAACATAATGTAGAAAATGTTGAGTGGAGGAACTTAGTTCCAACTCCTTACTCAAATAACACATCTTACAATTAAATGATTAATATACATTTCAACTGAAAGAAGACTAACAATAAAATATATAACTAATAAAAAATCTAATAAAATACATGAAATCCCGGTAATTAAATTTAAAAAAATTATCTTCTGGCTAAAGAGAAAGGACTTAATTCTTTTCCTAAAACAAATAAATGTAGAATTAATGGACAGCTCAGGTTTCATATCAATGGGTAGATGCAAAAATTGTTAAGCTGATTTGCTTCACAAAGCTGTTGTGAAAAGCTACATATGCGGCAAAACATCTCTTTAGCATTTGAGTTGAAACATTTCTGAAAGCTAAGTAAAACAGTATAGTTCATTCCTTTATTTTTTTCAAGTTGGATGCTTCCTATTTTTATATAATTGATTACAAAACCCATAATTTTCAAATATAAAAACCTATTTTTAGGCATTTAAAAACCAACAGGAGAATTTCTAAACCTGAGAGCACTGAAGTCTTCTCTTTTCAATTAATCTGGTTTAGAAAAGCCTTGTTGATTTATCTTCAGATATCAATAAATAATTACAATTCACTGCAGTGTCCTATTAAACAGCTCATCAATAACAAATTTCCACCAATGTTTATCAATACAGTTATTGTGTTTTCTTCTTGTTGCCCCTGTGTCTTGTGTCCAGCTTGTTTTATTTGACGAGTGAAAGTATTTGGGAAATTATAGTCTGCTTTGATGGAGTAACTCACAAAACAACCCGCCCTCCCATACCCTTGCTGAGAATGTAGCTTTTGTGTACAATGCACATATTGTCACTCTTTATTATAAATAATCCAATCAGTTTCATCTCAGTCAACAAATGTATGCTCACAAAGCCACATTGTCATAGTCAAGCATAAATTAATGTGGTTGGTATATGAATATCACAAATACCTATATATGCAAATTCCTGGAAAGTTTTATATATCTTCCCTATCCAAAACTGTATTTAAGATTCTCCCAGACTGCAAAATAAATCTCCCTATTAATAGATGAAACTCCCATTATCCACCTTTTCCCTGATCATGTTACTGTATTAAAAAAGAAAAGCAATTAAGAATTAATAGAAAGATGCAAAATATTTTCAGCCACTAAAATTTGTTGTGCTGGCCTCCATTGATAAAATGAATGCACACAAAAATGGCTTGCAAGTCAAGCAAGTAGGCTTGTTCTAAGTTGGTTTAGGAACACTGTTGCCATTTCTTTTCAAAATTTACATTATTCAAGGTTTCACATTCTGGGTGATAGGATTATTCTCAATTCTAAAGCTAAACTAAGCTCTGTTGAGGTTGATTTCCCTCAGATTTTTGCCAGCTATAAAAACATCCACCTTTAAGCCCCATTATATATCTATTAAACCAAAGGCAGATATCTTGCAAGAATGCCCAATAAAATAAGATTAATTCATCTGTTTTGGCTTGAAGCTACCTCCACATCAGTATTCCATTCCAGAATAGAAAACCACAACTTTTGATTTATTCTAATAATTTTTAATTAGTGTGGCTCCCTTCCGTCTACTCTTCCCAATTTCCTCCCTAATTTTCTTTCAAGTGAGAAATGAAGCCCTTTTTTAAACAAAAAAAGCAGTACATGCCTTCTCATTTGTAAACTGAACTTTCCCGTAAAAATAAAGTTTTATTCAAATACTGGTATGCAAAGACCACCAAGAACATATGTAGATAATTATCTCTAACAAATCGCAACGATTTTTTAACAGACCACATGTGAGAAGTGTGTTTTGAAGACTTGGCCTTCAATACTTTATCAACCCAATAGGGGAGGGGGGGAATAGTCTTAAAAGTTGGTCAGGCAAACCAGGCTTTTGAAGGGCAATATCCCCGGAGAGAGATTGCTGGTCTTCATTCCGTGAAATCTAAATGAGAGTTCCTACTATACTTTTTTTTCCAATTCAAGCCCATGAGCCGTATCTTAGAACAGAGCCAACATTAAACTAAATAGATATGTAAAAGCTTTTTTTCAGGATATTCATGGAGTAAACAGTTGTGTTTGTCATTCAGCCGGCTCAGGAAGAAGTGAATGGGAATATATTATTTCACATGTTATGTTCTTAGCATATATTTTTAGCTAAATTCCAATTGCAGTACCATATTGAATATAAAATTAGATGGAGGGAGAAGAAAAGAAATCTGAATTTTCTTCAGACAGAGGATCCTTTTTTCCATAAATAGTACCAGACCTAACCTTCTGAACATTTTCAAGTATCATAACTGAGCCATCTCTATATTACATGTCATTTTCATAAGAATTGAAAGGGGGGGAACCATAGACCAATGAACCCAGCATGATTTTAGAAGGTAAAAATAGTCTTAAGAATTTGCAGGATTTATCTCCTCATACTGTAAGGAACTGTATTTATATTTACATATTTCATCTAATGATTTCAAACAAAACATAAATCATATTTTTTTAAATTTCCAATGATAGTTACAGGAACACACAAAGTGTTTTTTTAATTGTTACTTGGATTCAATCAAGACATACTAATCTCCAAAATTTGTCCAAAATAAATCAAGATTTTTTAAATCAAATTATGGTCTAAATTATATCAATGCTTTGCAACACCTTGGATTTCACCATCTATAGAATAAAAATACAAGATGCTCACACATCTGCCTCTCTCTGACCACGACTAATTATCATGAATCCAAATAAAATAATCATATATATATATATATATATATATATATATATATATATATATATATATATATATATATATATATATATGATTTTTTTATTTTTTTTTACAACCCCCGGTATGCCCAAATATGGGAGGAAGATCACCACTTCCATTCTCTGTCCTTCGGCTCGTCACAAGAGACCATCCAGGCAGAAACCCAATATTTTTACTGTTGCCTTTTTGTTACCTTTGTTACCTTGCCTTTTGTTTATATATATATATAAAATGGCTGTGTGTATTCCAGTATAACTCTGGAATGCCTCAAGCAATTTCAACCAAACATGGTACACAGATGACTTACTCTCTGGAGAAAAATACTGTGGGAGTAAGACAGGAGTAACACTCCTCGGGGTGGGGGGTGTTCTGTTAAGATAGAGCCTGTTGTTCAATACTGACTTCTACTGTACAGGGCAGTGGAGTTGTCATGGTTACAGCTTCACAGTACTCCACAGGGGCTCCCTCTGGTAAGGGGGACAATGCAACATTAGAAATTACATTTGGTCCAGACATCCCCCCCCTATAAATAAATACCCAAGCAACGGGTTATTGGCCATTGGGTAATGAAGATGCTTACAGAAAATACAATGGCAATGTTTTGTATGTAACACTGTGAATATATTGACTTTCCAGATCTCTAATGGAAAGTGGGGTGCCTACTGAGACTTGGAAGGGATCTTTAAAACTGTAATAAAATTTACAAAACCTGGGGCTCATTCCCACAGTCATACCAATACCTTTTTCTCCTGTTCTTAAGATGGGAAGGAAGCAAGTCTTTATATAGCCTTCCTTACCAATCTCAGCATCAAGGCTGTCTGCATACAGACAGGCTCTCCCCATTCCAGTCTGGTCAAATTCATCATCTCCTCCTTGTTTTGAGTGCTTTTGTATAATACAAGATCAATCACCAGTGAGAATAGGCTGAAATTGCCCAGGCAAAACAAAGTTCTTTCTCTGTTTCACAGAAGAATTCAAAATACAGCCAAAGCTCCTACAGTTCTTTAATTCTGCCACAACTATTGTTTGTTACTTGCAAACTGGGATGTGACAGAGGAGTTGGTGAACAAATTGTCCATTTTATTTTCCTATTATTGAAAGGAATATTGACTTCATGAAACCGCTGCATTTCATATTCCAACAAAGTCAATATTCCGCTAACTAAACCACATACAAACAAGGGAAAACAGCTCCTGGTTCCCTTCTTAAGCTCTATACATCACAGCAGCCAAAACATAAATGACCATCATGGCTCAAAGTCCTACAATAGGAAAAGAAGGGAACAACTAGTGTTGAGCTGTTTATCAACTGCCAAGGATTCTTTCTCCAAAAAATCCAGGTATGTACACAGGAAATTTTCTTTTGTTTTTCCAGAGAACACACTAATTCTGAAATAACTTGGAGTGGCTTCAGTCTATCCTGGCAGCATACCAGCTACAAGACCAAAGCTACCCTGTAAAAACATGTCCTCAGCCAAAACTAAATGGGGTATCTTCATACCTGGGAAGGAGTTCCGTATTCTTACATGTTCTTCATGTAAATACAGAAAAACTGAATATGATACATACATACACACACACACACACACACACACACACACACATATATATATATACACATACATACATACATACATACATACACACACACACACACACACACACACACTTAAGCACAGCTTGCTATAATTTAGCTGCAATTCTATGCATTCCCAAACTCATTTGATTATCTTGTCTTTTCTCTGATTTGATAGGGTTGCTGTATTTTATCCTGCTAAGACTGTGAAAAAAGGAAGGATAACTAACTCAAGATAAATTACCTGACAGAAAAGGAAATCAAACTTTGGAATCTTGCTCAAGTCCAACATCTACTTGCCACACTTAATTTATGGTGATGCATCACTCTATTTTTTAATCTTGACATTTTTAGCAATAAAATCATTTTTTAAAGAAATTAATTTTTTAAAAGGCAGCAAAATTTCACCTTCGGTCACACTAGAATTAGGTTTTACAAAATTCCACGAGATTTACTTCTAAGAAGGACCCCAAAATAAAATTGCATCAATAACTAGTTTGTAAATTATCATCTGTAAAGCGGTCCTGTAAATTGCATCAGATTTCCAGTTTTTTTCAGTAAGGTACTATACATTTTCCTATTTTAATGGCATTCAAATGACAAAAACATGCAATCCCCCATTCAATTCAGAAGAACTTAAATGGATAAATGATGTTTTATACTGTTAAGCTATTGCACATGTAATACTATAACACTACTGTGCTTATAGTATGCAAGAATTGTAGTGAAATATCTTAAGTCTGTGAAGCTGGGGAAACTGAGCAGAAATAAGCATCTAGTAGAAATCGCAATGATGCAAAAATGACAAATTGTGCTTAGTGCTGTCATGACTCAAACTCTAGACTTTTGAGTTTATGTCCTGATGTTGGATACAAGATTTGTGTCATGACACAGTTTGTCATTGGTACCTCTTAGCACCTCTGTGAAAAATATTGCAGAAGAGAAAAAGTAGCTTCTTCTTTTCTCTAAATATTCCCTTAGATATTGCATGAACAAGTAGGAAAATAATTTTAAGTGGGAACAAGATATAGGCTGACAGTAGCTCATTTTCAGTTTCAGTGACCTGATTTTGAAATGAATTATGTTTCTTTTCAACTTACTACACATCCACCAGTAAGACCTAAAAACCTATATATTCATAGCTGTGATTGTGTGTCTGCATCTCTCTATGAGCATATAGATCTTTGCCACTGCATTTTTTTTTACAGTGGATCAAGGAGATTTAAACCTTCACTATCTTATATAATTTCAGAGAAATAGAAGGGTGGAAGATTCTAAAGAGGGAAAACAATTTCTACCAAAATAGTAGAAAATCATGTGAAATATGTCAAAAATAACAGAAATATAACATGTCAAAAATAAACTAAAAATTCCAAAATGCATCAATGTATTTCAAAATATGTGACTGAATAGCATTCCTCCAGGGGACACATGCAACAGAAATATGAAGCATCATTTCCAAAATGAATTATATTGCCCCTTTAGACAAGGATGAATCATAAATCTGAATTATATTTTTTATTCTTACAAATTACACATTGACATATCTTACCTTCTGAACACTGCAGGAAGCTGACTATCAGAAGCAGCCAAAACCTTTTCATTCTGCAATCAGAAGTCACCATTATTGACCCCCTTTAAAACCGATTTCTTTTTTTATTCCTTAACGATCCCAGTTATAAAATGCCCAGCGTCATTCAAGAGGGTGGTCTACATCATTCATCTTCATAACTGGGGAGAAAAATGAAAATGAAAATTATCAACTCATGTTCACCATTAAATGAGACAGTAGAGATCAGATTATATGCTGATGAGAAATCTGGCCGTGAGGGAAGACAGAAAATTGTCTGTTTTCCATTAATAACTGAAGGGAGACTTCAATTAGGAAACCATGAGAAAAGAAGCACGTAATGTGTGTGAAGGATGGTGGCACATTCTTGCAAGAATTCCAGGATTTCGAGGAACTTTCAAGCTAAAAAACGCTGCAAGGCCAAAAGACATCTAACAACACTGGTAGAAAGAAAGCAGGACAGTTGCCTCAAGAAACAGAGCAGAAAGACAACATTTCCAAGCTTCCTTTTGCATTCACATTTTCAGGATCAATGTGATCCTTTGGGTAACATGCAGCTTCAATACCTGTTCAAAGAACTGAAAAGGTGTAAGATTTTTCTGAGATAGCCGGGTTCCCATCCCCGGGTTAAATTCAACATTTATATTTAGTGAAGAAACTGCTTCTTGGAGCGCAGAGGTTTGTCTTCATAAACATTCTTTACCAATAAGAGAAATGGGGTTGCAGCTTTTATCCCAAGGGAAATAATTTCTGCCAGGCATGCCAGGGCATTACCGAAATAATAGCAACACTTAAAACTACGCTTTCGAAGCTTTACAGATTGCACCATTCCCAATCAGTAATTACAGACCAAGAGTATGCAAACTGAACTTCAACAGGGTTTTCGTGCAGCTCTGCATTAATTATTTCATTAAATCTGTTATTAGACATCAATTACCGGGCCACCTTTCCCCATCGCCGAAGCCTTTCTGCATTAATACGACAAGAGCATGCTGCATCTACCATTGCCCTTGCATATTTCTATCCAAAACTATCTACACCCAGAACTAGAAGCTGATGTATATCCGTGGATCTTCTCTGTACTAAGAAGCAAACTGCATTCTACAGCACAGCAGGAGACCAGGCATTGTGCACTTCCGTGAATGTTCATCTCTCTTTGAAAAAGCTGCCTACAGCTAAGGCAGCAAAAGTTATTTTTGCAAATGCAAACAAATAACTACAAAGCTGTGAACAGTTAAATCTGCCCTGGTCACCTTTGTTTGACTCACTACATTGCCAAACAATAGAAGAGTCAAAGCAACAATGTAAGTTCCAAACTTGCTCTTTTTCAAATAGCTGACAAAATATGAGTTGTGCCAAATTCAGCCTACATTACATTTGTGCCTAATAGGATTAGAAAAATTAGTCATAACAAATGTTCTTTCTGATCCTAAAGATAATGCTTAGAACTTATTTCAATGCTCCTTATTTTGGAATATGTTTAGAACTAGAGTCCTTGTTGCAAGATGGACAATTATATGTCATATAAATCAATACACTAGTTTGTTGTCTGTTTCTGGTCCTTGAATGAAGGAACCTCTGCAGCCTAAATATTTTCAGAAATTCATGCTTGCCTGTGCTTACACTGTAATAGCTGCTTTGAGACAACCAGTAAACTCTCTTTTGTTATTTAATGCATTGGTTTGCACTGCTACTCCACATTAATAAAAGGAAGGAAGCAAATGGGTTAATTACATGTACTGTATGTATCTTGCAACTCAGAAGATATTTGTAATGAAAGTGAAAACAAGGAAAAACTGGAGTCTAGTTCCCCAAATTATTACTGTTTTTAACTCCCCTGTGTACTTTTCCTTAATTTTTATACTCTTATAATTGATAACAGATAGTCCTCAACTTAATGACAGTTCAAAGTTACGATGTAAAGGTAACTTACTATAAAGTTGTAAATGTGACTTATTACCAATCCTTGATGTTGCAATCATCACACAACTCCAATTGTCACATCATACAACCCCCATTGTGATGTGATTGCAATTTGGGCATGGAAACCAGTTCCCATTTACAACAGCTACAACCGCTTGTGGTTATATGATTGTGATTTGTGATTTTCCTGTCCAGCTTCTGACAAACAAAGACAATTGGGAAAGCTGGATTTGTTTAATCACCATGTAATTTGCTTAATGACTGTGGATTATTCGCTTAGGCCCATGGTAAAAATGATCCTAAAATCAGGTCCAGACACATGACTCACTTTGTGACCACACCGTTTTATGACAGAAATTCAACTACCAAAGGTGTTTCTGATCAAGCATTACTTGCATGCTATAGCCATACTGTCCCGCACTCTGAAAAGAAAAACTCTTCAGTAGGTCAGCATTTGGGACTGACTTGGAAGCCAGATGGTACCTCAGCAATCATTTAGAAACTATTCATGTGGCCTATTCAATTTCAGAAGGGGTACCAGGCTAACTTTGAACTTAAATTCAGTTTTTCCCACTTTAATATACTAGTGAAGTATAAAAAAGCATTTTTGATGGGTATAAAAACAAAGGTTTTTTTTAAAAAGGAAAAGATCATTTCTTCCCCCCCCCCCTCAAATGGACAACTCTCTTGCTACTTTCGAAAGTGTGACAGAAGAAGTTCTCGGCAGATACCTAGAGGTATAATAAAAAAGGAAAAGAGAAAAGATCTATTGCTAGTTAATCTAGAGGTGGCACATCAGCTGCTGCAGGAGTTTCCTGAAGCTGACACAAAGGAATAATTACGTTACATCTTGAAGTGTTACACCCACAGCAAAAAGAGCATTCTCTGGTGAAAAATCTATAGCATCCGCAAAGAAACAAGTTACATGTATTGCTGAAAGGATGGTTTGTCTTTTTATTTTCATTTTTTTTTGCAAAAACTATTCCCCATTAGAAAAAAACAGTCACGCCCTTTAGGAAAAAAGGCTGCCTTGTATTATACACACAGCATGCATACAAAGAATAATAGTTTAGGATACTTTCCCTAACAAAAACCTGAATAATAATAGCAGACTTCAAAAACTTTATAGACAATAAAAGGTGAACCAATACGCTCGTTAGAATAACAAGAGTGCTCGGCTCAGATAAATTAATAATTGCAAAGGAAATAAAGCTAACTTTTGATTATTACTGGAATCACAAGTTTTTTTTAAAAAAAATTGCCGAGATTTCTTTGTTTATGATTTTTGATTTTGGGATTCAAAACAAAATGCTCATTTACGTACATCTTCCAAAGATGAGAAATGCATCAAAAGGTTGGACATTAAGCAAATATTTAAAACACTGGAAACTAAAGACCATTTTTCTGGAGGGGAAAAAAACAGTTTTCCGGATTGTGTTGTTATTGTAGTTTTAAAGTGATAATATGGTTAGAGTTATGATGAGGTTTGGTCCATCTGAATTGTTGGAATATGTAAAATAACAGAAAGTAATGTCAAGTACTATATATATAGTGGCAGCTATTGACTGGAGGGTAATGCAAAGAGATACATCTGGGTAGAATGAATATTTGGAATGAGGGTTGGCCATAACAAAATGCATCTTGATTTTTGTGTCTTAGATATCATGACAAATCTGAATTCCAGCTCTTAGGGATTTATTGAACCATGTCTTTCAAGGAATGCTATCTAACCACTGCTTTGCAATGATTTCAGGGTAATATTAGTTCAACAATTTTAAGACTTTTTGTAACATCTATATTTATACACTAACATCTTTTTTAAAAAAAAAAATCCTTCAAATAGGAATGAAGAAATTTGATTGCTTATTTTTTCAAAGAACTGGCTAACACATCTGAAAGAAGAAAATCCTTTTGATTGCAAATAACCAATACTTTTATTATATGATTCTAGCATAGCTGCATGCTTTATCTATCCTCTAGTCGGATGCTACCCTCCCCTATCCCCCACAAACATTAGCAGGTATAAATCCTGGAGCCACAGAATACTTGGGACCAAGGATGTTGCTGACAGCCTAGTCTTTCAGACCATGTAATTGCACAGATAAGGAGACACAATCATTAAAATCTTGCATCAACAAAACCCAAAACAGGCAAACACCAGCAGGAAAAGCTGTATCAGGTTACTTCTATGCAAACAGAAAATGTAGATCATAGTAAGTGGTCATTCTTTGCAAATAGCCCATTTCCCTTCAGACTTTAAAAAGAGAAAAAGCTCATACATAGCTGGGCCTGACAGTGAGCAAGGGAGACAGCCTTTAGAGCCAAAAAGCAGATTAGATTTCAATGCAACTAAAGCTGCCTGGAAAACTTCACTTGTAACTTAAATCCTTCCCTCTGGGAAACAGCCTGATCTCCATCTGAAGAATTTTACTTTGGAAAATTAGAGGATATATCCTAAGCCCTTTTAAAACAAACAAACAAAGAATATCAGGAAGGAAGGAAGGAAGGAAGGAAGGAAGGAAGGAAGGAAGGAAGGAAGGAAGGAAGGAAGGAAGGAAGGAAGGAAGGTAGGTAGGTTAGTTTTTAGGGGCAAACAAAAATCAGCTTGAAATTAAATTTACACTTAATCTTAGCTATAACTATGGTTACATCTATCTGTTAAACTTTTCATAAAACTCCATTGCCGTAACTCCAATCTAAGGATTGGATCTCAAATAGAATTCCTGAGCCAGAATGTTTCCTTAGATACTGTTCTATCTACTATTTCTTCAGATACTGTCCAATAGTTCTGGTAAACATTGCATCACACTGTCTGGTTCCTAAAAATCTACAGAAGAACAGGGAATGAACAATGATTCATCATCTTCTTCTTCATCATTTTTATTTACATTCAAAGACTGTAGAAGAAGCCATCTCCTTCTTCAAGCATAGTCATTTGCAGAATAAGTACTTTTAAGTACTTAAGTACTTATAGCTTGGAAATAAACATTTTCTCTTTATTGTATCCCCCAAATCTCTCAAAACCTGTCAAATTAATAATAGTATCAAAATAATATTAGTATTATATAATATGTTTCTCACTACCAGGGCATAGTGGTAGCTAGTCAGTTGTCCAAATGTGAGCTAATCATGCATACCCAAAGCTGGACAGTTATCCAAAATCACTTTCAGAATCAGGTCTTTCATTCAGTGGCCTTTGCCCAAATATTACACTATTTCTCTTTTGAGTATGAGAATGATAATTCAAGATAGAAGACTTGGGCCACGGGCTACTTGCAACAGGCTAACAAATTCAGTACCAGAATTGAATATACCGCAGAAGAAATCAGGAAAAGCTATATTTCATAAAGAGAATATATTAATCTAGGCAAGCACACCTTAATCGTAGCTGAACTGACATTAGCAGCATTCCGGAGCTGGTTGGGGCTATTTCACAAACTGTTGTTAGGAGTGCAAAAGCCAGCAAAGTAGTGGTTAGATCTCCCACATAGTCTGGTCCAATGCCAGAAGATTAGTGAACGCTGCTGGTGTCCAGAAAGAAAGCGAGCTAGTGTAAACTCCCTCAAATTCAATGAAATCCTCTAGAGAATCATGATACGCATTTTGAGAACCTCTGGCTTAAGACTGAGGTGAGCCAGCTATAGTCTTTCCACAAAGCAATGGGCTTTATTTATGTTCCGCAAGAGTGCTAGGATTGTGACTTGAGCAAGGCAAGTCACAGGGATATCTCACTTAGCAACCATTTTGCTAGAAGATCCATAGTCTGGTCCCAATTGTGACTGTTAAGTGAAGACTACCTGTAAAGTATCAGGGAATGGAACAGCATATAGTGTGAAATGCCATATTATAAAGAGAATCATTTTTATGAATTCAGATGCTGTATGCTCTGAAGTGAGAGATCAGTGCTTTAGAAATGCCGGAAACAGTGTGAGATAAACATACATCAGCCCTGAATCTAAGCTGAACATGAGATTACAAAGCTGGAGTCCCAACAGACTAGATCCTATGTTAATCGTTACAACCCAGTTTACTCACAAAGAAGAATTTGCTGCCTGACAAATAAAACACTAATGCTTACACTGTTTCAAACATTATAACTTTTATCTTCTCTGACCACAGAGGCATTAAAACCTACATCAGTTACTTCTAGGGAAAAAAGTGAGGGTAAGAGAGCAGAAATGGGGGGAAAATGGCTGCCATTGTCAGAAAGGTTAGCTTCTTTTCCTAAGAGGTTTTGTTCATTTCTACACAGAATATCTCCCAACTCACTGATCTGTTTCTATTCACATAAAATAATGGTGTCTCAGATTAACAATTTAGGAAAACAAAGTCTGCTTGAGCTAATGAGGCAATAATGATACTCAATTCCCAATATTCTCTTTCTTTCCTCCATGCTTTCTCTATTGTCAATATCATAAATGTTACCAACATTCATTACACTTTTGTTCCAATTCATTCAATTTCATATTACCTTTTTTTAAAAACAACAACAACCATGTTTCGGATGTCCTGTGTGCTAACCAGCCATTCAGTTTGCTCTCATGATTACTCTCTGGATTGGCGGGGGGGGGGGGGGAGAGGAAACAGAATGCACAAGAAAGTCAATTACCACTATGATCAGCTGTAATATCTTAGCCTCATGCTGAGCATGTTAAATATGCTGATAGTTTGGACACCAGAGGCACAATCTGTAGATGTTTACCATTCTGTTCATTAAACACTCCTAGGTCTGTGCAAGAACTGCAAAATAAATAGGTCTCATACACTAAGTTTTATAAGAAGGGAAGGGAAGGGTAGGGAACGGAAGAGAAGAGAAGAACAAAAAAGTAGTATGCAATCAGTTGAACCAATAACATCCCAATATAGGATATGCTCTTTTTAAAAAGGAGAAACAACAGCAGACAGTTTAATGGCTTACCTAGTTATCAAAGAATACCTCTAGCAATAGATAGTATTGGTAAGGATTCAGTTTCACCATGGGATCCAAATGGACTCCTTACATAAAGTCAATACCACTTAGCTTCAATTCTATAAACCTACATATAAGATGTATATAAGCTTCAATTCTATAAACCTACATAAGATGTAGGTTGCATTTGGAATGCGACCTAATATACAAAGTTGGGAGAAAAAAGTAACGCAAAAGAACCAAAAGCACATTTCCATGCTCTGTTTTTAATTAAGTTTCATTCTGTCAAAACTGTACAAGTTCTATCTTTTCACAAAAGTATGGCCATACAAAATGTTTTGAAATGAAACAGTTGTCTCATGTTCAAAATGGGCCATTCTGACTCTTCCAGAGCTGTTTCAAGCCTGAATCAGCTGTTTTAAATTAGAAGTAGATATTCTGAAATTGAAGTAACTCTCATTTCATACCTGGAATGATTCCAGAATGGCTAGGGTAAGTAGTTTCAAATTCAGGCTCGCAATATTTTGCATACCCCTACCTGATAGAAAAATGAGGTTTAGTGGTCAAGGTGCTTGAAAAGAAAATGCATCTGAAAAATAGTTGTGAAGTTTCAAACACAAAAATAGTACCAATTGTAGTGACTTTTCCCTCTCTTTTGCATCATTGCAGATATTCCCTAGATCTGTAATGGCGAACCTTTTAGACACTGTGTGTGCGCGCGCATGCCCAAGTCGAAAGCTGTGCATGTGTGAATGCATGGATATGCACATACGCGGACATCTATGGACATGCAAGTGTGTGGACATATGCACAGACATGTGCAGCAGACACCCTAAGACCAGCTGGCCAGGAGGGAGGTAAGAGATAAGATCTTTTTTTTTTCTTTTGTGAGCTTCTGTTTTGTCATTTTCAGGGAAACAGAAGCTCACAAATGAAATGCCATGGATATCTGACCTAGCGCAATGGCACACTTGCCAACAGAGAAGGCTCTGTGTGACACCTCTGGCACGTGTGGCATGGGTTCGCCATCACGATCCTGTTCAGATCCTGTTCGGGCATTACAAAATCGGTTAAAATTCACCACTCAAATATAGATGACAACCTTTTTAGAAGATACAAGTGGATTATTTTGTAAGTAACTCAAGAAAGTGTACATTCACCCCTCCTATTCCACCCTCTGCAACAGACCCGTGAGATAAGTTGGGCTGAGACAGAATGACTGGCCCAAGGTCAGTTATCCAGCTTTCATCATCATCATAAAGTGGGAATAGAACTAACTCATAGTCTCCTGGTTTCTAGGCAAGCACTTTAACCACTATATCAAACTGGTTTCCCTGGTTTTTAAGCTCTTTTTTCTATCTATCTGTTTGTTTATCTGTCTGCCTACCCACCCACCCGCCCATTTACTTATCTACCTACCTATATACCTAAGAGCTGCCCAAGCTTATGAGAAAATGATTCTGAGCAACATACAACAAAATTAAAGACAATAAATATTTAGTTTTTGAATACAGGTAATCCTCGGCTTACAACCACAATTGAGGCCAAAATTTCTATTGCTAAGAGAGACAGTTGTTACATGAATTTTGCTTCATTTTACAACCTTTCTAGTCACAGTTGTTAAGTGAATCACTGCAGTTGTTCAGTTAGCAACATCGTTATTAAGTCAAACTGGCTTCCCCACTGATTCTGTTAGTCAGAAGGTTGTAAAAGGTGATCACATGCCCCCCTCCCCGCCCTGGACCACAGCAACTGTCATAAATATGAGTCAGTTGCCAAATGTCTGATTTTTGTTCAACGGTCATGTGAAATCCAGTCATAAGTCACTTTTTTCATTGCTGTTGTAATTTCAGTCAATGAACTTTTGTAAGTCGTGAACTACCTGTATTGGGAAAGTGAATTTTGGAAGTATAGTCAGAAAATATTCTACAGGCTGCAGAAAGAGAGATCATTACCTGCCTACAGCTCTTGGATCATAATTTTCCCACTCCTGCCTATATTAGGTACAGGTCAGGCTATTATAGCTTGTTCAACAACCCATAATGAAAACCTGTTTTATTTTTAAGAATAAATGCAGCCATTAATTCAATACCATTAATTCCTATGTTATTTACCTCCTTAGCCTAGGAAAGAAGACATCAATCAAGAGTTCTCCTTCAAGGCACATGACCACCCTCAAATTATCATAATTCCAACACATTATGGAAATATCTAGCTCTCCAGAGAAGTCTGTAATTCTGGGAAAGAAAGAGAATAAGAGGATGGCCACCAACAAGATCAATGGATTCATTTACAGTTGTGACAGGTGAGGAGACCACTGAAAAATCTGAACTACCAGGTGGGGAGAGATTGTCCTGACAAAAATCTATCTTTATATTAATTAAAGTGTCAATGTTGAATTGGTATAAGATAATAATTCAAGAGCAGCAGTGGGATTCCCAATCTTTTCCTAGCGGTTCTATGAGAGCTTTGCGCGCAGCGCTCAAAGACTGCCACGGTGTCAGGACTATTGTTTAGCTCAGCTGAGGTGTGGAAATCTGCCACGCTAATCAGCTGAGCTAAAAAAAACAAGGGAATATAGGACAAGGAACGGAAGGGGCGGGTGGGCAGGCCCAACCAGAGGTGCTATTTTCTGGTTCTCCGAACTACTCAAAATTTCTACTATGAGTTCATCAGAACCAGTCTGAACCAGCTGAATACTACCTCTGTTCAAGAGGATATAAGGTTATAATCTAATTAAGATCCACCCATCACCGGTGCTAAGTGAGTGTGTGTTTCCTCAATATAAAACAGATAATTTATTAGAACGATTAGCAAACAAAGATAATGAGACTATGATAAAACATGCCAAAAGCTCTGGATGATATATTTATGTCACTTGACAGTGAAATGGATGGCATATAAATTAAATAAATAAATTTATTTTGTAACCTTTTTCTTCTCAGTGTAAGAAAAATGGAAATAGGAGGAATAAGTGAGCTAAGAAAAAAAGTAAGTATACACATATCATTCATACCTGACAATCCCAGTTCAAGTGTTAGCGGCCCAATATCCAACCTCCACCAGGCAAAATAAAACCAAGCATGAAGATTTCACAACAAATACATTTGTGGGTTACGTATACCATCCTGTTTATTTAACCCCATTGATTAATTGAGTTAAATAAAGCCTTATGTTCAAGGTACTGCAAGTTGCAACTGTAGTTTACATGGGCTTGAGGCCAATCATTATCCAAAAAGGTGCTCCTTCCACACACAATATAACTGTGTAGCAGTATGTGGATTATGCAAGAAACACTAGTTTAAAATCATTTAATTTTTTTAACAATAAATGAAAGAAAGCTGGCAATTAAATACCTTACATTAGATGGAATAACAACATGAAGCTGGAAATATATTAGGCACAAAAGCTTAATATATGTGTATACACACACACATACATACACACACACACACACTATTCAAGTAGAGTTTTTTTTTTCTGTTTTGCACCAGTGAGGATGCCCTTCTATGCCTTTTGTCAGTGACTAAAATACTTAGATGAATGCATTATGTTATTCCTTAAAAGTTGTCATTTTTAAATCTTGAAGGAAGAAGAAGAAAAAGTGACTGGAGTACCAATTGTCTAATTCAATTGGGAAACTTTCAGAGCCAATGTGGAAACCCAGTGAAACCTGCATTTTGTCTTAGGTCATCAGAGGTCTTCTCTATGGAGGTCAAAGGAATGAATGGAGGAGCCCAGCTTATTCACTTAAAATGTTTTCTCATAAAACTCTACAGGCACCTACTGTATTATGCTTTAAAACTGAGAAAATATAACCTCCATGTACAACTTTTCTATACATAAAATAGACTAGGAAAAGACTAATCAGGGAGAAGAACGCAGAATGTAACTGATAGGTTAATATTTTATGCAATTATTCCCTTAATATGCAATAATAAATTCAAAAACATCAGCCATGTTTTTTTCTGTTCAACATGCAGACAAGCTGCAATGTTTTACACTATATTAGGAAATCAGTTTCTCATTATGTTTAAAAATAAGAAATCAGTTTCGCATCAAAGTAGGCAAAATTGGACAGAAAACAACCTAAAATCAGCATAAGTAGGAAAAGAAAAAACAGCGTAGGCTGACAATTCTGAATGGCAACTCTCAAAGCTGTGCTGATGGACATGTTATCTGCATTTACTGCTAATTAATTCTACATTCTGATTCTTCAAGAAATAACACAGGTTCCAAACTAATATTTGTGATAGCATAGTCTAATCACTGCGCAGCAAAATATGAAACAAAATCAATCGTATCTCGTAAGATGTAATCTTGCTACTCTATTTGGCTCACTGTGCTGAATTCCTAGCTCATAAATCATTGTTACTAGCCATTCAGAGGATCAATATTCAGATTCCCTCTTGGTCTATACATACAACCACTAAATGAAATAATAATGACCTAAGGTCTGTCATATATTAGGTCATCAATACCACCAGCAGTGATTTCTTGGCAACAATGAGGTAACTGAAGATAAAAAAAATCTGATTTTTTTAAACAAAAAAACCCCTGTAACAACAGGGTATGTGTGTGTGTGGGGGGGGAGAAATAACTCCTCGTATGACCTAAATATGTTCATAAGCACAGTCCAAAAACCATTACCTGCCTGACATTTTATGGAAAATTTACATTTAAGGAAAAGTCAGCTTTGGTGACACTGCTGATGCTAAATATATTTAATTAGACTGTAAACATACGATCGTTAAATGCTATCTTGTCTAGTTCTGAATCCCCCTCCTCTCTTCTATATCCTCTCTTTGTCTTTTAAAAGCACCATTAGTACATCTGTAAAGAGAATTCCTCAACTCCTTACTCTCATTCCGATAGCCCCAAAGTCCCAGTGGAACAAAGATTAGTCCCATTAAAAACCAACAACAAAAAAATAAAATAAACTATTAGAGTGCTTTCCGTGAAGCCTTATTCCCCAAATGCTTTACAGACCATTTAATTATCTCAAGGTAGTGGAACGCCTCTCTGCAGACAAACGTGAAAGCTACACAGCTCTTTCTATCTCTTTCTAGTATCCCAGTTGTAGACTATGGGGCTATTTTAATCTCCAAAAGAGAAAAAAAATGTTGGCTGACATATATTACTTAGGGCTAAAGAAAAGAGAACAATTTCTTGAAATCTTTAAATTACCGCCAAAACAACACAATAAAATCCATAAGGGTGAGTATAATTTATGAAAGGAACATATATAACGCTATCAGCTAGCTTTTCACCTAACCCCACTACGCATATCATCAGCAGAAAAAGCAATGCCTATTGCCAGTCATTGACATAAAGTGATTTTCCAGACATACCACTTTACACAGCAGGGGAGTTGCACATTTAGGAAGCTTTATAATAATTATGTTTTTTTAAATAATGGAGGGGAGGAATCAACTCTCTCTGGCTTTCCAGTTTGTTCTCATTCTATTTCTAGACCATTAGAAGATTTCACAAATAGCGGGATAGAAAGCTGCACAGCGAAAGCTGCCCCATCCAACATTAAAAAGTGACAACATGCTTGACGCAGACTGAATCTTACATGTTGAGTTTTAACTCCAATCACACAACATAGCATTGTCACAAGATGTGGAGGGCAACAACCATACCAGTACTGCTCAGCTGATGGAAGTAAGAGGTCTACAAAGGAAACAAGTGCTGGAGTTTCATGCAGAACCTTCTTGCCTTTAAGGAGATGGCAAGCAATAGTGTTTTCTATTTGAATTTTATTAAGGTGTGAAATATGCAAGCTGCATTAAACAACCCTCAATTTCCAAAACTTTGTGTAGATTCCAAAGAGCCTCACTCGGCTCCTTCCATATTTCATATAGTCAAGCTTGGTTCTTCTTTAAATAAGTGGAGTGAAGATATCAAGACGATTGAGAAGAGTTGTGGTGGAATAGTGGTTAGAATGCAGTATTGCAGGCTAATTCTGCCGAGTGCCAGCCGTTCGATCTTGACCGGCTCAAGGTTGACTCAGCCTTCCATCCTTCCAAGGTTGGTAAAATGAGAACCCAGATTGTTTGGGGCAATAAGCTGACAATGTAAACTGCTTAGAGAAGGTTATAAAGCACTGTGTCTAAGTGCTATCGTTATTGCTATCAAACTTAGGTCTGTTATTGTGAAAAAAGAGTAAAATTGCATTTTGCATGCAGAAATGGCACTATTCTAAAGGCATTTAAAGAAATATCAAAGATTATGTAACTTTTCACACTTTTAAAAATTCAATTTAGAGTTGATGGGCACATTTTAATTTTTTTAAAAAATTCAATTTTGTATTACTATACGCTGCTTTAGAGTAAGATTACGGACACTGTACATAAAATAAACGCTGCAAATATGTATTTCTTGCTTATGAGATTTTAATGGATTCTAGCATTCTTTAATTCTCACTTTGAAACTCTTAAACCCAAAGTTTTTGACCATAAATTTTAGTAACACGGCTGAAATAAATTCAAGACTGATTTGCTGGAGTATCCTTATTTAAACAGTTGCAGATTTTAGTTGCTCTCATTTTCTTTTCTTTTTTTAAGTTTATTTTGTTCATCCTGTGATTTTTCATATTCATATTGGAATTTGGTAACACAGATATTTGGCCACTTTTGTGTTTCCGAGATAAATATTTCACAGAATACAAAATTCATTCCGCCTATTCCAAATGCTTGGCTTAATAATTACGCTCATAATTTTTGGCCTGGCTTGCTTCAACATGCCACTAATACGAATTACATTTTTGAACTGCAATTAACAGCACACTCCATTTGCCTACTAACCATCAGATAGTAAAGGAACATTGGTGTGTTTTTTTAATGTGCAAATGAAGAGAAAATCTGTCCATACGTGAAAGAAGTAAAGAAGATTACAAAATTTTAATAAGAACATTATATTATGGTAACACTAATCTAGGTGTTTTACTGGAAGCAAAGTGGATTACCGTAAATGAAATTTTAAAATGTCCTTTCCATTTTATAGATAACACAAAATGACTCCTTTCATGTCTCCTGCGATAAGGATACATTTGCCACACATTTAAATGGTGCCTTCACCCCATCCAACCCAATGTATAAATTAATAATTCAGTGACATTAATACAAGAAGATAAATGATAAAGCAGCGGGGCACAAGGGCAGCATTCGAAACAGACGTCTTTGGGAGCAGCTAATACCTTTCTGCCAATTACAGGCAGAACTTTTCAACAATCTTCAACAGCATTTTTACAATCTAAATAGCAGCTTATGCACACACAATTTCACACAACTCAAGCTTAATAAATTTCCTGCTGGTACCAAACAATCATTTTAGGGGATTAAAGTGCAACATCTGCTACCATTAATAAGCATTTTATATAGCTGTAAGTATAAAAAGCAGTTTTCACTGAACTGCAACTCTGAAGGGGGGAGAAGGTACCAGTTTAGTATAAATCATAGTTTTATCACTTTAGTGGTGATTTTACCTTATGACAACAATGGAAAGTATTACTGAAGTATTACTCTACAGCGACTCCAGAATGAAAATATATGCTAGGCAGAACTATTATTTTTCCAGTATGGCAATGTTCCAAACATTGAAAAAGTAAATTATATAGCCAAATGCTAAGCATTTCCAGTCAGACTTGTAAATCACCAATGTGTTTTCAATTGACTTTTTCAGCTGCAGAAATATACTTTGCCTTAATATTTGAGTGACATCTTCTCTTTGAAATGCTTATTAATGCTTTAAAAAGTTATTAATAAATTGGATTGGTTTCAAAGCAATCTGCCAATATCAATATTGTTCCTGATACAATCTTCTTGTTAATGTAATTGGAACAAAGTCAGAATTTGGTTATGATATCAGTTTTATGATATTCAACACAGTGAAGGAATTTTGGTACTTTCCCACCAACATCAGGGAGATTAATGCGTACAGTACTATGTAGAGGCTATGAGAGGATTAAAAAAAATAGTGCTGAAGGATATGTGTTTTGGTTTTTGTGTGTATGCCTGTATGAAAAGAATTAAAGCAATATATTCCACATCAGGGATCTAAGAAGCAAAGCTCCTAGTCAAAGTTGGAAAGTCCTCAGAGATCTGGAATAATAAGTTCTACAACAAACCCCAAAATACTATTTATTAGCATATACTGCCCAAATGTTTTTGCTCTGTATTGCCAAAATAACCTAATCCTGCTGTTTTCATTCAGAACACTGGAATACCACAAACTATCATATCTCTTGGTAAAATAGGACTGAAAAATGAGGATGTTAAAAAAAACTCGTATCAATACTTGGTCGGCCTTTTGAAGGTTCTGAAATGACAAAATTATCATTCCATTACCCTCAAGTTCAAAAGAGAGAGAACACACAAGCACTTGGTATCATTTATCTATTTAATGTACCATGCTAGCCCAAATCAAATATTATTTTATATATGACTGTTGCAGACAACAGACCAGCTCCAGAACCGTAAAGCCTACAAATTTGGCATATAAGTTCCTTTTGGCTTCTAGGTGCTTGCTAAGAAAGGATTTGTCAAAATGACCATCACAACCTTAATATTTCTTATACAGTAATTAACATACTCTGATGCTAAGGAGTTCTACTCCCCCTCCCCACCAGCAAAGATTTCCATTCCAACTGCCAGTTGCCTTATATTAACATGCTCTGATGCTAAGGAGTTAGACATTCTACTCCCCCTCCCCACCTGAAAAGAACTCTGTTACCTCAATTCAAACAGGCAGATGTTCCACTCCTTCACTCAGGAGTAGTCTGGTTCTCTTTACAGTACTAATTGTCGGTACCTCACAAAAATGTCTACGCCTTCCACTTATGGAACTGCTTCTGGACTCAAGGCGGGGGGAGCGATATTCCCTTATGTGTTTCAATCACCGATCACCACTGAGCCAACGGATTGAACCGGAGTGAACTGGATTTCCCCTGCATTGCCCAATCACATAGTTTTGTCGTGAAGTACGGGTATCCAGCTAGTATATATATAATCAATGAAACCAATAAAAGATGGCAAGCAGAAGAGTCCAGATGAATGAAGCAAGGGGTCTCACCTGTCCTCACAAAAAGCCTGGGTGAGGATCCAGATGTCCGTGATTCTTCTAAATAGCACCAGAATGGAGGGCATCCCAAGTTTGGGATGGCAGGTGCCACTCTGAGGTCTGAATAGATGGAAATTATTTAATCAAAGGAAACCAGAGCATGCCAACCCTGCAAGTTTGAAAGAGTCAACAGATACGATCGACTATCAAGTAACCAGGCCTACTAATTATTATATATAATAGTGTAGGGTTGCTTTCAGTAAGAAACAAAGGAAAAAAAAAAACAAGAGTTGCACTGTCTTGCAGGAACTGAAAACCAGGGTCAAAATATAAAAGTTGCCAAAGCCATTTTAAGACCAATTCAAGGATCAGCTGAATCTATTTATATTTGGAGTTGGTTGGTTGGTTTTAATCCACAATTTTGGCTGGCGAAGTTCTAGTGCTTTTCATTCCAAGAACTCAGTCTACCATGACACACACCAAACATCCTTCTTAAATTCATCATGTGAGACTAGAATGCCATCAAGGGAATGCTCAATATTTCCAACTTTACCCTGCTTTTAACTTTTTGGGAACAGCCACCATCAGTAAGGTCAATCATAGATAACAAAATAAAGGCAGAACTAAATATGTGGGATGAGCTACAGAAAAACCTCTTGCTTATGAAAGAGAAAAATTCTAATAAAATTAAGAGTGCAATTTAGAAGGGCGGCAGTTACGTCTAAACTGGATTTGGGCTTGACTATTATTTTCAATAATAATTGAAATATAAGCGACCATAGTTACATTGGTTAACTTTTTACATTCAACTAGCCTTAATACAATAGGCTTAACAATATAGGCTACCCACATTGTATCACATCGTCTGGACACTCAAAATTACTGAACTTATTTAATAATCAGGGTTACCAACTGATGTAGTTTATGCCATTGGGTATAATTTAGATGGTTAGAATTTGCACACAACACTCTTCAAACAGAACACAAAAGACCTGTTCTGGCATTTCATTTAATTAGAATCTTGGATCCCCACTGCAAGAATGTGTGTGTGTGTATATATATATATATATATATATATATATATATATATATATATATATATATATATATATATATATATATATATATATATATATATATATATATATATAGAAAGAAAGAGTTTATTAATGTCTTAAATCAAACTATTATTCAGATTTGCATAATGAAGTTTACAACAGTCTTTTTTAGTGATGAGAAAGCAACCTCCACAAAAATTTTAAATGTTAAAAATCCAGACCTAAATTCACACCCAATGTGAATTCCTACTACTTAGAGTTGGCAGTTAAATACTGCTTATGGACAAAAACAACCTATTTTTACTTTATATGCATCCAAAAATCTACACCATTACTGAACTATTGTAACTTTGATATTCATTCTAGATGACAACATGTCTTTCAAAGAAGAAAAAGAATGAAAAAATAAAATTATATCACTGGACGGTTGATGTCATAGTGATGTGGTCCATGGTGAAGCTGTTAGAATGCATTATTGCAGGCCAATTCTGCCCATAGGAAGGAGTTTCAACCTAAGTAAAGAGTTACTGAGCCTTCCATCCATTCGAGGTCGATAAAATGATGATCCAGATTGTTGGGGGCAATATGCTGACTCTATACACCTGCTAAGAGAGTGCTGTAAAGCACTAAGAAGCGATATATACATCTAGGTATTATTGCTATTGCTATTCCACACATAATAATCAAACAAGTAAGAAAAAAATCAGCAAACTATGTCAAAGAAAACTCTATTCATGTTTACTTCAGCATCTGTGTAATAACGTATGGAAATAAATGAATAAAAACTGTGGTTTCCCTTTTGCAAGAATCTTTAAACAAACCTTTCAATAATGATTGTCAATCAAAGCCAAAGCTTGCTATTGAATCATTTTTAAAGTATTGATTGACCACACATTTTTCTTTCCCATAATCAATGTAATTACAATTACATTATAGCTATCATTCCAGCAAGACTCTTATAATCTATTCATTTATAGATAATATGTGAAATCAAACAAAGAAATATGAGATAGCATAGCAAAAGATAATTCATTTTAATATGTTTTACTTATTATCATTTTAATACGATAATACATTTGAATACTTCAATAATATGTTTCAATCGTTAACGTATTAACGGGGAAGAGATACTGAGCTTTTCTCAAGTATCAAGTTAGAATTAATAAAAGTTGGTATCTTTTACATATTTTAGACTGCAACTCTCACATTTCTATGACAATGATGATGCTAATTCAGATAGATGGCTATTTAGAATCATAATCTCTAAACAGCTTGTTCTAATTAAAATTGGATATTGGAATTTTTTGAGAAAATATGGTTAAAACTCACTACAATTTGTTAATGAAATAGGCTAAATTGATTAAAATTTGACATAAAACTTTTTTTTAATATCACCTTGCAAGATAATGAGGCACACCAACAAGAACATTGTTCAAGATAGTTATCCACATTGTTACTGTGGAGGAGGTAGCGGAAACTTAGCCAGGGGAACCCTTCCATCATATCTTTAGTAATATTGTATCATACTGGAACTGAAGGAATGTGAGTACAATGGGTGATACCTAAATTTGATTAAATAAATAAATGAAGTTCACCTTTGGTGCTCTGTCTTCTAAATTCTAAATTACCGAGATACATTCCTAGGGATTTTGAATTCTTCTTCTTGTGCCATATCCATTATCGGACATTGGCGATCATTTTGCCAATCCTATTTTTGTCAACAGCCGCATGAAAAAGTGCTGCTGAGTTTTGTCCAAACCAGTCCCTTAGATTTTGAAGCCATGATGATCTTCTTCTGCCTGGACATCTTTTGCCTTCAATTTTTCCCGGGAGGATTAAGTGAACTATGCCATATTTTTCTGGTGTCGCATCACATCACAGGAATTTTGAATAGCAACTTCCATTTATCTTATTTACATCTGGATCACCCAGTGTTTATTGTTAAATATTTCTATGGTATAAGTGATATAATTTACAGGACTTGCAGGACTGATAGTAGTTGTAGAAGACAAATTTGTTGCAGAAACTCACACTGCAGTACAAAAACTGTAGTTTAAAAAAATCCAGGCTTATACTTGGCTGAGAGTACTGTTTTTGTAGGATGCAAAAGACATTAGGAGGGAAAAAAGCTTTTAAAGATCTTCTGTTCAATAAATCTGAGCTGTAATAAGATACAAAAATAGATCTTACATTTTCATATGTCAGCTCTTATTACGCCTCTTTGCACAACTCCTGCATGTGTCAATATACCCTGTCTCAAAAAAGGCCTTTCTGATCTATTTTTAAAAAGCGGAATTGGTCAGGAGTTCATGCAATGCTTCTTGACCTAATGTTATTTTTTATGTTTTTTAAAAAAACCATTTACTCAATAAATTTAAAATCCACACTGACCACTTCCTAATATTCCAATAGTAACCAACATTACTCATTAGTGTATTATTTTAAAAAATCCTAAAGTATAAATAGCAATAGCATTTAAATTTATACACCGCCCTATAGTACTTTACAGCACTCTCTCTGGTAGGTATACAATGTAAGCATATTGCTCCCAACAATGTAGGTCCTCATTTTACCGACCTCAGAAGAAGAAAAGGCTGAGTCATCCTCATGTCCTGTCAATATCAAACAGATTGTGCTAAACATAAAATACGCACCTTGTACGTCTATGTAACTGCAACACTAGTTCCTAGATGGCTTCTGTCACCTTTAAAGCTTTACAGGGCATGAGACCAGGTTACATTTAGGACTACCCTTCCTGGATGATTTCTGCCCACCCCAACAGATCTGATAAAGTGAGCATTTTCTGGATCCCCTTGGTGGAAGTGTCATTTGGTGGGACCTGAAGAGCATGCTTTGTCTGCCAGGGTGCCTATGCTATAAGAATAGCCTACATAGACCTGAATAGTTCTAATTATACTGGCCTTTTTAAAGCTATTTAGGTCTGACTTTTACCCAAAACATTGGGTCCAGGATATTAAAGACGGAACTCTGGCATGGATATATAAATAAGGTAAAGGTAAAGGTTCCTCTCGCACATATGTGCTAGTCATTCCCGACTCTAAGGAGCAGTGCTCATCTCTGTTTCAAAGCCGAAAAGCCAGCGCTGTCCAAAGACATCTCCATGGTCATGTGGCCGGCATGACTAAATGCTGAAGAGGAGCGGAACACTGTTACCTTCCCACCAAAGGTGGTTCCTGTTTTTCTACTTGCATTTTTATGTGCTTTCGAACTGCTAGGTTGGCAGAAGCTGGGACAATAACGGGAACTCTCTCCATTACGCGGTGCTAGATATTTGAACTGCCAAACTGCTGACTTTTCTAATTGACAAGCTCAGCGTCTTAGCCATCGAGCCACCGCGTGCCTCAAATATATATAAATAGTCCATAGTTAATTACTGTAATTAAAACTCCATTGCTAGGTAACACGGCACACTTAGCTGCCGACCATATCATGTGTGGTTAAGCGCGATGTCAATGCGACCTCTACTAGCAACTTATTGCTTGTTTCTGCATTCACTTTGCTGATTGGAAGTCAGCTATGAAGGTTGCAAATGGCGATCAAGTGACTGAGGAATGCTGCAGCTTTTGGAATTGTCTGCTGCTTGACAAATGCCTAAATTGTCAGGACCAGTCCTAATTGTTCGAAGTTATGATGGTGGTGTACAAGGAGACTTATGACCAGCCATAATCTGAAGACCGCTCACAAGTTCCAACCACTTGTTCACCACCATCATAACTTTCAACATTCACTGAACAAGTGATTGCTAAGCAAAAACTATTTGTACTGTATGACCGGTGATTTGGATAGGTGAAAGGGAATACAAATTGGATAAACTAAATAAAGAAAACACGAATGGAGTTTTACCAGATAATAAACTAATGGTCAAGACTTTAGTTTACTCTAGCCCTTTGAAATATACTATATGAATATCTGAAGTGGGACATTAGAACAATTCTTGGTGAACAGAATGTTTTGGCGAAGGTCAAAACCTGAAGTGGACGTTGATACTACCTTTCCACTATGCTTCCCACCATCTAAGCGTTTTACAATTTCATCCTTCTTCAAAGGTAATGTTGTATCCAGGTTTACAAGCCCTCCAAACTTCTAAAACATGCCACAGAATAAGTGACAACTAAACTTTCAAAGTACATGCAAAGATTTGTGCATACCTGTTATAAAAACTCCCATGCCACTATTTCAAAATACATATGCAACATTCTTTTCCTCGGGGAAACAGTGTGCAAATTCTCCTTTTAAAAGGTCATCTGTATGAGTCACACATTGTTTCTTGCCTTTTCTAAGAACATTGACTTACATAGTTTTTAAAAATGTTGCCTTACCTTGTCTGCAGGGTTTCAAGCAGTTTTCAAAAAACAAAACAAAAGGATATAAAAATTAATAGCACAATTTCACTATTTTTCACCAGGGCTTCCCACAGTAGAAAGAGCAACATTAATCATCTCTTTCCACCTGAAAATCTATCTCTGAATGAAGTGAATTGTACCTACTAAAATCTACTCAGTTAAAATTAAAGGTTGGCATTCTAAAAAGATACAGCAGAATAATTACATCCCTTTATTTCAGTCTTTCCATATAGTGTTATAGATAGAGTGCTCTGAGGCAGAAAGTTAAACTCTAGTTTAGCGAGATATGAATTAGCTGGGATATCTGTCACTATTTATAAAGTTTTTTTCTTTTCCAATTTTTGCTGTGCTGTTTCATTTAGACAGACAAGCAGGAGTAGTACTCTTCACACAAGCTACCTTGTGAAGCTACTTCATCTTGATAGTTTTGTTTTGTTTTATCAAATCTTGGATGAGACAGAAACATTCCAGAATATCATTTCCAAGGACCCAGAAAGGAGGCCTTTTCAGCCTCAGCACCTGCCATGGGAATTTGACATACAGTGAGATGCTAAAACTTGCATGAGGCAATTGTTAAAATTTGAGAAATTTCATGAGGTGGTTGAGAATTGAGCCTAATCGCTAGTCCTAGTCTGCCAATCTGTTGTTCAGCGGCTAATATAATATGGCGGCAGCAATGCAGCCAAGCAAAGCTGCTTCTTAAACATTTACCATTGCACTGCTGACCATTACCCAGAGATGAGATTGTCTAGTGGTTTCCAGAAGTCTTATGTATAATGTAATTTCTATAATACAGCATATGCACTCATAAATGTGCATAATATAACATTTGTAAGTACTTGTTGCAGCGAAATTGAGTTTTTGCAAATTCTGGTAAATGGTAAATGTTATTTTATCTCAATTTCAAAATTAATTTTAAACAGGTCTTTTCAGCTGTGTGAATAATACGGTAAATGTTATGTTCACTTTTGAGTATATATAAATTCATAAATATATATGAATCTTGTTATTACATCTAGCATTGAACCATGTCTTCCTTAATTACTTTTGTGCAATAAACTATCAATAATTTTTGATCTAGTCCTTGCGTAAGTATTATGCGATCTATTTTTCAAACAGAGATACATTAAATAACCAACAATTATTAAGTCTTTCTTATTTGTTTTGCAACGTTCTTTTCTAATTAAGAATCTAATTAAATTTGCAGCAATTAAAATGAAAGAAAAAATGCTATTGTATGGAAACAGAAGTAAAATCATACACAGCCCAGATATCTGTTGTTTTAATTTATTTGAGAAGCATGATTTATCTTTTTTATTAATCAATTTAATTGTAAAATTTAGAAACCACCCATGTCACTGAAAAAACAACTGTGACAATTTAAGGAAGTATTTTTTATGAGTGCTGGACAAGAACCTGGGGCTCCTGGTGGGGAAAACATGTGGGTGCCCCCAATGAAAATATGTCCCTTTGCAGAACCAAGGAAATGTACCTTCTTTGTTGTAGCGCTTGCCTTTGGAACACTGTGACTCTAAAGATTAGACTAGTCCCAACATGCCAATTCTTCAGAAAAATTTAAAAACTTGGGCGGGTTCTAAGGCATGGCGATAAGTCAATAGATTAGTTGGACTCTATGAGATGTTCTTTGATTGTAGATTGGATTCTGCCTTGTTTGTCGTTATAAATGTTAAATATTGCAGTTTTGCTATTTATTTTCTATTTTTCTTTTCTATATTATTGGCTTTGTAGTGTCATTGCAGTAAGATGGGCGGCCATGTAAATCGAATAAATAAAAATAAGGTGGTTATGCATTATGCATTTATTATGTTATGATATATTTTTATAGTTTATGCGTTATTATATTTTAGATTCAGATTCTGCATTCATTCAGGAGATCAGATAAGTATACACATTATCCCTTCCCTCTTCTTCTTTCCCACAATCACCATTTTGAAAGTATGTAGGACTGAGAGTGAGTGAATGGTCCAAATGGTTCAAAAGGATGAAGCTATATAGGTAGCCAACCAGATTTAACTTAGTAAAAAGTTTGAACCCAATGATTAGTTTGGAAAGCCCTCAAAATTTTGCCATCATTTGTAGCCATGCCTAAAGGTTAGGGCTTCAGTTCCCCTGATCTGAAACTAAGACAACAGCTATCCAACTTGGAACTTTCAAGATATTTTGGTTTTTTTCCGCCAAATTGTTTGGAAAACTGGCCATGCTGCCTGGAATGTGTGAGAACCCTAAACTCCCTACATCAGCAGAGCATCAAACTGGAGAAAGTGCAAGTTTTGCTCCGATGCTGCTGTCAAATCTTCCCTGCAGATATGAAAGACACAATTACACAATATCTGAAAGGAGATTATCAGCTTGTTTTAGATAGCTAGATATTGCAGTTATTCTGTTATGGTTTTAGAAAAAAATAATTTCACATTCTCCTTCAGCAGAAACTTACTAGTAATGATCCATAAACAAAATCATTTTTGGAGTAGTTATTGGTATGTAGATATACAAACCATGTTACTAATTCTTATCAAATATATTGACATGAGAAACATAGTTATTAGCGATGGGAACACAGTAGTCATTAAGTATATCGGAGAATGTGTTCACGTAGAAAAGTATAGACTACTGCTACTGTGAATAAACAAATACTGCAAAGAATACAACATTAGGAAATCAGGGGATATGTTAGTGATTTTCAATATAAGATTTTATTTCCTAGTTCTAAGGGACAGCTACTTATCTTTAAAAACTTTTAAAAAATTAGAACTCTCGCAAACACTAAAATTGCTCCACATTTAATAGGATCTTATTTAGTGAACATGAAACAAATGATGCTTTCAGAATAATCGCATTTGATTGTTTACAGGAACAATATGTGAGGTTTTTTTTAACATAAAGAGCAAAAGGAGAAGCAGCAGCATTCATTCAATAATATTTATACCATATCAGCATGTATATGTGTAGTTACTATGATTCTACTAAGTACACCTGTGTATAAAAAGGGGTTAAAAAGAAGAAAGAAGAAAAAGAAGAATATGACACAGCCCATTATTAAGATACATATGTACATGTTATTTAATGTCATTTTGATGTCACTAAAAGAAAGAAGAATGAAGGAATAAGAATATTTCAGAGAAGCACCTGCTATTCCTTGGGATCCTTCCTGAAAAGAAGACATGTATTATAAAAGAAATAAGAAAAGCACATAAAGAACATATTTTTTTTGAAAATTCATTTTAAAAAAGTTCTGTCACATAAATATGGTAGCCCACTTCTGGAAATTCCATATATTCAAAGAGTCTTCAATTAGACAATTCATTGGATCACTTCCATTATAATTTCTAATTCCTGCATCCCCAATGCACTTCCTGAAGTCAGATAGTACTTGACAAGAGTTTACACTTTGCTTTCTTCTTCCTTAACAATTTTACTTGTGATTTTAGCTTCTTTCTTTTTTCTAAGACTCAGTTTTGCAGTTTTTGGTTTCCTTTAGTTAGGATGTGGTTTTAATTTTAACAATGACGTAAGAATATATTGTGTAATAATTATTTTTAATTGTTAGCTCATCCAAAGTTAATGGAAAAGTTTGGGGGAGCAGCAGGGGGGAGAAAAGAAAGCAAAGTTATTTGCAAATTTACTGTGAATAACAAATAAAAATTTAAATTATCAGAATCTTCAGTCAGATTTTTTTTCATTAGCAATTTATAACATTATCCAATCATCGTTATGTCAAAAGAAGTGTAGTAAGTACAGTTATTTTAAGCACTTTAGTTATGACCTGATAAAAGTTATAAATGCTATATATAAGTCAATAGTATGGAAATGATTAGTGTTCCATAGATAATCTCCCCCCAAAAACTGTTTTGATTTTTTTAACAAAATAAAACAAAGCCAATTTTATCTTAGTTACATGGAAGACAATCAAATTCAGCAGAATTATTGAATAAATGAATATTAACAAAAACATTTGTTTTAAATTAAAAATTGTATTACATTTTAGGCAGTTTTCCTCATACAAGTTTAAGGATTTAAATCGCACTGCACTCCTTGGGAGTGACTTTTGAGATGTCATGCATAAGCTTACTCTGCATAAAATATTTGCATAAAATATTCACTGTCATCCCCCCCCCCATTTCTTTTTAAGGACAACACAAATTATTGCAGCTGTATTATTTCTTTAGAGGCACTTACAGAAAAATAATGAAATGGATATTAGTTATTTTTGAGAAAAGGCCACTCAATAAAAATCATATACTACAAATTAGTACTTACATAGGGAATGAAATTATGAAACAACTAATTATTTTGCTCATTCTAAGCATTTGTTTCTTAGAAATTAAGTTCTGATTCATCTCTAAATATACAGTCATTTGCACAACTCTTGATACTAAAATCACAGTAGGATCATTCTTTATGTTTCAAAGACAAATTTTATCTAAAGAAACATATCTGCCTGAAAAATAAATTAACTAATTTTATAAAACACAATGTTTCATATTAGCATTCAAATTATATTAATTTGAAAAATGAAGTAAACATAAATTAAAAAGAAGACTACATATTTCTATATTAACAATCCAAATGATTAACTTGTTTTTTTTAAAGAAACTCATTTATGAATTTCATAACTGTGAAAACGCATGCAAAATTAATTCAGTGAAAACAGGAAATATTTCTGTCTTTGAGTTAACCTGGGTATTGAATTTCACTTTCAGAAACAGAAGCAACGCTTTATTCAAGTGCAATGAAAATAGTATACTTTCTGAATGTCACAGTAGAAATAATGCAAAACCAAGAAATCACAGAGAACCTATATGCATTGCCTAAAAAAGATTTTTAAAAAACCCAGTCATGTAAGGTCTATGTTAAAGTAAAACAATAGCCAGTTTTTTTTCTGAGTATAAATATTAGTCATTGTTTTAAGCATCTTATTCATCTAGAAAATGTTATAATCCATAATATAGTGCCATAATACTAACCTGATTGGAAATATCACATTCTTGACATAATGTTTTTTAAAAAAGTGCTGTTAACAAAATATCTTGCTGGGTGAAAGAGAAATTTGAATTCTATGCTGCTGACAAGTTAAAATCAAATTGTTCCATCTACAGGTAACATTTCAAAGGTTCCACGGCTTTGATGTAGAATCTGCAGCAGGGTTTTTCATTCCTCAACCAATCACTCCTGTCACTTACATTCCATTTGCCAAATAGTAAAGATTTTATTAGTCATACTCATGGCATGCTTCCAAAGGCAGAGAAGAAACTCCCAAAGAAAACAAAGAACAAAAATCACTCCTCTATACATAATAAGCAGAAACGCTTTCCCACCGTGATTCGCTGGTAGAGCCTCATCATTTAAAATGAGCATGGCCAGCAAAAGGGCTACAGCGCAGGCTCATGACTGAATTTATGATCTCACTGAACAGGAAAATGCTACACACACACACACACACACACACACACAGCTTTACAAACACAAGCACACACATACGCACATTTAGCACACAGTCCAGTTCAGCAATTGCAAATCACACAACATTTTTTTTAAAAAAGCAATGTAAGGAAACGTTGTTTGTCAATCTATTTATTGCATGGGGATCATATGTGCATCAATTGAAGAAAGTAGATGCAATTTTTAAAATTGCAATTCTTTTGTTTTCCTCTTACACTTCGGTTGCAAAGTTTGGAAACAGGATTCTAATGGTTTCAAAGGAGCACGTGTTGAATCTAAACAAAAGATACAGAGGGGGGAGAAAGGAGAGAGAGAGGGAGAGAGGGAGGAATGACTATAAAAAAATAATCCCACGTACAGGATTTTAATCTGGATTCTCCTTGCTTAATAATATTTTTTCCTTAAAATGTTTAGGAAAATGTGTGATCTTAACGTTTTATATTCTTATTTCCCTGGGATGAAGCCACACAATAGGATTTCTTTTTCGGAGTAAGTATCTGTATTATCAGGCTGCAGGAGTTATAGCAGTGATACCCCTTCCCAATAGAGAGCTCTATAAAAAGCCCTCTTTCAGAGAAGTAATTATATCTCTAAAATCCAATAATCTTTATTTAAATAGCTTTACTACCTCCAAATGGAATTCTTTTTTTTTCAAAGTAGCATTTGTTAATATCAACAGTCTGAAACCTTAAACTGCTCCAAAAACTGTAGTGTGTGTATAGGCACCCTATTAATTACTGACAACAGGTGCAAAAGATAAGAGTTAACAGTCAGAACAATCTGAAAACATTACGGACATTACCGTCCTCAATGGAAAAAAAAATACAATTATAATGAACAGAAGTGAATGGGTATGATAAAAAAAGGCAAGGTTTTTGTTTTCCTCTCAGGATTCCAGAAAACCTAGGTGAATAAGGGAAAAAATAGGTTGGCATGTTCTAATTTTCATACATTCAAAAGGCTTTCCGAAGAAGAGAGATTCTATGTTGGCATAGCCACAAACGTTGTACAATCTAGAACCCAAATTTATCAAGAAAGGCTGTACTTAAAAACTCAAGGAAATGCCAAATGTGCCTCTCTCCTCTGGTATAACGTATGTTCCAGAGAAAAAAGCAGAACTGTACACTCAAGCCCATTCCCCACCTTGTTATGGCTCCCAAATAAAGGTCCGAATGGACTATAGCTAGTGTTGAATTTAAATTTAATCTTTCATTTGGGGACAATTGTAAAAATAAAAAATACTAGCGAGAGTGGGCTCCTCCTGATGCTCCTGTCTGGCACCAATTCTTTCCCTTCAATGCCATGTACAAGGCCGCCTCTTTAGATATTTTTAATACCGCCTTTATTATTTTTATAAATAATTTAAGATGGCAAACATTTCTCTTCCATTAAGTGGATCCTATAATCCCCTCAGTCAGTGTTTAAACTTTTTTTTCCGCCAAGGACCACTACCCACTTTTTAAAATTATGGAGGAGCCCAAAAGAAATTTTGTTTGTATGGGTTATATTTATTGATAACGGCTGTTTTAAAAATTAAGACACAATCGTTTCCGCTACCGCTTCACACCACTCTTTGAGAGGATTTTAATATTGTGTTATTTTTCAACATAGGTTGGCAAATAATTTTGATTTCTCAGATCCCTCAGAGGTCTCAGGACTACACTTTAAGAATCATTCTCTAGCACATATATTCTTTGGTAAAATTAAAAGGATATCCATTCTGTATATACCAGGTTGTTACAATTTTATGTTCAAGTCAGGCGTATTTATAAATTCCATCTATACTTTTATTTACGTCCTTCTATGTATTCATATTTTGAGCTGAGGGTTTAATTTTTTTAAAACTGAAAAAAATGTCTGCATGTATGTCTGCTTCATATTTTCATATCTGAAGAAAAGACATCTTTTGATCAATGTACAATTAAAGTGTATATTTTAATCTTTATCTTGATTATTTTAAGAAACTATTATTAAGGGAATTCCCAAATTTGGAGAAAACAAGGTCAAGCAGAGGCTTCTAGAGTCCTCTTCTGCCACTACCACACAGCAGAAGTACAGAGCAGGGAATACACAAGCAGAGACAGCTTAAACTGGGTCAGTGGATTTACTGAATTATTTTGTGCAGGGGGGGGGAGTGTCCTCTACCGACGTATTTTATTGAATGAAGTACTGTCACTGCGTAAAAACCCATAGCCTAAGAAGAAAGAGATGAGAAGAAAAGAACCTATGCAGATTTGACCAACAAGCTATTGTACACCAAAGATATTGAGGTAGAAACAAAATGTGGAAAAGTATTTTTTTTTGTACTAGACAATGGACAAAGTGCCTTTATCTGCAGCCACTAATAGGTCTTTGCAAATCATCGAATAAGGCATTTTGCATGTGAGTGATCCACCCCTCTGGAGTCGCTGAGACACCTGATTTATGCATCAGAACTTCAAAGCAGCTATACCAAACAGCTGTGGCCAATTCAGTTTCATAGCAATCCAGAGGGGCCCTTCACTCGCAAGTAAAGCACCTTAACAAATAATTTGCACAAGCCTACCTATTACTGCTATTGCTGATAGTATAAACAGTATTCTTTGAACCCAACATTTATCTTAGGTGGCCTCATACCTGATGTATGCCCTTGTATTTGCTGTCAATAGGTTGCAAATATCTTAGCTATGTAATTACGAATTAATCAAAAATCATTCTAATACATTGAGATATTTAGCTATCTACAAATACGTACGGTCAATCAACCCGAAGTCTGTCAAATCAAGATGAAACAATCTCATCTTAGCAGAAGCCAATGTGCAAAAGCCAATGTGCTCAAGCAGATGACAGGTCTTTACGTTACTATCGCTTTTTGTAGTCAAGCTAGTGGGAAGTAAGGTTAGTGTCCAACTCTTCAAGTATCTCTTCAGCATAGAAAGAGACTGTTGTCTGTCTGTCTGTCTGTCTGTCTGTCTATCCACTATGTCATCCAACCAAACCCAATGATCATTAGAATAAAATGCACCTGCAAATTAAGTGTACTCAAACTTGCTTGATGTTCTATGCAAACAAGCATCTATTTAAGTCAATTCTTTATTCCACTTAAGCCTTCAAAAATAACATTTCAAATTGTCTATCTGCATCATGCAAGATAGTAATAGGAAATAAGAGAAAAGAGCGAATTCCGAAGCATGAATCTGGAACCAAGACTTTTGTCAAATTTTGTGTACTGATTATGGAAGTATTTATTGGTATTGTTATTGTATATTTAGGAAGAATCTACATGTATTATTATTATTAGTAGTAGTAGTAGTAGTAGTAGTAGCAGCAGCAGCAGCAGCAGCAGCAGCAGCAGCAGCAGAAATAGTAGAAGTAGTAGTACTAAAGCAATAACTTGTTTTTTATTCCATTCAATTGTGTCTGATTCTCAGTCCCTGTAATTGTCTTGGCAATGCTTTTCAGAAGTGGTTTACCATTTCTTCTTTTCTAGGGCTGAGAGAAAGTGACTGGTCACCCAACTGGCTTTGTGCCTAAGGCGGACCAAAACTTCCAGTCTCTCAGTTTCTATCTAGCCCAATGCCTTCCTTAACCATTACACTAAATTAGGTCTTATAACAACATTACATATATCAAAAACTGTACTATTCGTTATATTCTTCTTTGTCTAGGCAAAAATTTGATAAATAGTTTTTTCTCCGCCCCTCCCTGCCTCTTCTCTTTCTCACACACACAAGAAAAAATCAAGACAAATAAAGATGATTTTTTTTTATTTTTCCCACCACAACATTAGGACTACACAGCTCTTAAGCAATCTGCTTAAGATAATGTCTTCCATTTACCAAAGTTGGGGGAAAATATATTGAAATGTTAGTTTAAGTCACCCTTTCTGTTTTACTTACAACTACTTACATCAAACGTTTCCAAGGGTTTTAAGCTGTGGAAACTGTTCCCAAATGGCAGCTAGGCTTTTAAAAAAAAATCTAAGAACAAGGCCTGCCTTTTCTGTGGTACCGCAGAAAAATTGCTATGGATGCTCCTGATTACATTTTTTTTGCCCCTTTTCTTTCACAAAATCCCATTAGATTTTTTCAAGTTCCATTAAACTTTTGGAATAATCCTGCTGTAGTCGTAGCTGCAAAAGAACAAAGTTTCTATGTAGGAGAAAAGCCAATAGATAACAATAAGTTTATTATTAGATGTATTTGCTCAATAAAGGATGGATCAAACTTAGTAAGAACCACAAATCCAGATACTAGATTATTTCAATATTAGTATTTCTGGATCTTTAACCAATCTTACTATCATAATTCTATTGATATGTAATTGCTGTGGCTAATATTCTTATTCTCTTAAGAAAATGTTCCATGCAAATATGATACTATATTGCTATGATAATACATAAACATGATTTAGAACAGTAATTCCCATTCAATAGCCCTTATATGATACTGTAAATCTCTTTATTAGAGAATCACCTATTGCAAATCTGCATGGTTTCTCCATTTAAATGGCCATTTGGTGTTATAACAATAAGCCAATTTTTTTTTTATTAGCAAAGATTAGCCAGTTCAAATAAATGAGTCAATATTAATATATTTATTATTAATATATTAAGTATGGTTTTTTTAATATCATAACATCTTCTCTTTTTTAAAGAAATTATTACCCAAAATACAATCATATTATACTGCATTCTCCTGAACATTTTACACATGAAGTTTAGCACACTGTAATAAAGCTATAGAAAAAATACTATCAAACCAATTTTCTGGAAGGATTGTTTCAAGAAAGGATATTATTGAATGCTATTTCTGTTTTGTGGAATTTGAAACTGCATATACAATTTTGCATCAACATCAAACTGAATAGCAGACAGTATGATATAAACTATTTTAAAAGGGGGGAAATCACAATTTTTCTGCCTAAATGATATTTCAAACACCTTTGCTATTTTCCTTCTTGCTTAGCAAGTAAGATAAGGAGTATATTTATTTATCTTACAAATATTTCTTCTATTTCATGGATGATTTTATGGATTTATTATAATTTGCTTTGGTATTTGAACCCTGTTCCAAGTAGCAAGTATAAATCAATTTATTTTAAAACAGTGATATTAATTAATAAAAGAGGAATATTTTATTGATTTAGTTCCTTATACCAAATGGAGTAGTCAATATTGATAGAAATATGCTTATTAGTCATAATTCAATACTTTTACTTTTCCATTAACTTTAATTTCTGTATTTATTAAAACAATAAAAGGTTTGCTGCTGTATTTTAAATGTTTAGCAATTGGATGTCACGTTTAATTACGTTTTACATTAATTTGTCAGTTAAATTTTAATTAAAAATGAAATATTAAGCATTCACGTTGCATTTGTATGCAATAAATCTAATGAGAAAGAATACTGAATTTACAAAATTCAAAAAAATATAGCATTAAATTACACTAATAAAAATCATGTGTTTTAATGAAGATAAAAAAATCATTTAACAATATTACCCTGACTCATAATTGTTTTCCAAATATTATTTATAATTATTGTCAACTATTGTAACCGAAGTAAAGAGTTAATACAATTACATTTAAAACAACTTACAACACCTGAGAGAGCAGCCTTTGCCCTGAGTTAGAGGTAATGTGCTAATCTTTTTAAGATTATATGTGGCAAGACACTGTCCACCATAAAAAATATGCCTATAAAAATATAGTCTTCCACTCTCTGGCATGTTTCCACATAAACAGTTATAATCTGAGTGATATAACAAAGAATGCTATTAACAAACAGAAACTGCATTTATGCTGGAGAGAGGGAAATGTTTTATTCCCAAATAAAATGATTATTTAGATTATCATATATACAAGCTCCCTCTGCAGGTAATGTGGAGAGTTGGCAAAAAAAGAAAAAAAGAAAACTATGTAGGAAATGCAAAGTTTATCAAAAGAATTCAAACAAACTGACAATATTTTAGAAAATTCTGAAAGCTATTTCACTTCCATAAGCATTACCTGATGTCAGTAGGTCCTGAAGGAGGCATCCTGATTTTATTTTTATTTATTTATTTGCTCTCTTGGTGACTCTATACAGTTCAAAGCAGCTAAATTGGTTCTGCGCACCAAGATGCAAAAGTCTCTTTTCTGAAACCTCATAAAGTCTTTTATGGGTAAAAGTAAACCAACACCGGACCATCCTGAAATGGAGAGGACCACCCAAAACAAGTCATCACTTCCAGGCTAAATCATCTTCTTATCCAAAATAAACAAACCCAGCACTAGGGCTCTGTTTAATGTCCCTCTGTCACCTAAACCAAAACTGATTCCATTTGGGATTAACTCAGTGGCTCAAAGTTTAGCATCAATTACACTGGATACGAGAGTGCACATTTTAAGAAAAACAAGCTCATAATCTGAAAGGAGAACAGTATTTTGGGGAAAAGCTACCCGTTCTCATAAACTGTTTTTTTCCGCTCTCTTGCAAATGAAAGAGTTCTATTCTTTTACACAGAAGAAAAATAATTTCATTTTGTTTGATGTACATGTTATAACTATTGTCCCTATCTAATGATCGGTATAATTTCAATAAAATTCAATCATACTGCGCCAAAGGTGCTAGAGAAATCTAATGGAACTATAGTTAATAATCAATCCACACTACTGTTTGAATTCTCAAAGAGTCTATATTTTACCATAAAACTATAATATCACCTTTTTCCCAGATGAAGAATATTTCATTGCCTTTCTAAAAGAGATCAGTTCTTATCTCTCACACAATTTTATGTATTTCTATTGAATTCAATGAGGGTTTCCATGAGATAAACGATGTATTCTTATATAAACAGACCAGATTTTAGTTTATCTGTTTGGCATAATTTTTTCTATTAATCAGGAAATCACTTCCATTTAAAATTAACTTCTGACTTATAAAATTTCAATCTCAGCAGTCTGCATATAAATTACAGAAATAAGGACCAAACTCTAATATGGTTGGTAATGCAAACCATTACCAAAGAGGAGAAAAATAAAAGTTATTATCAAGTTTAAATAAAATAACATAGACAGAAAGAAGGAAATTTATATTTTAAATATAAAGAATATGGTAAAGGAAATATAGTTAAAGAAGATTATTAAAACAAATTCATGGGGTTTTCAGTGTCAAATTATAAATTAAATGTTTATTTTATTTTAGACAAGCATATCCAAAAAGGGACATTTCTAGTTGTTATTTTGGTTATTTGTTACTATTTGTCATGTACTGATTCTTTTTTACTACTTCCAAATGATGTGTTTCTGTGGATATTAGCAAAAAGTTAGTTAGTCACAATCACAATGTTGGACTGCAATCATGTAAGTCAGAACACTGAATCAAAATCACTGTGTAAGTTTAATAATCCAAAACATAGATCAGGAAAGAAGGACAATGTGCAATAATAAGGAAGGGGGTATAGATAGAACAGCCATTTCAAAAACAAATGAACCAGGTAGTATTTTTGAAAACCTTAATTAGTCTCCCATGCACAGTAAATATAAGCCAAAAGAGAAATGAACCATTCACTCTAAAAATTCTGTCTTTCTTTCCTAATGTTTTTGTTTTGGCCATCAGCAACACTGCATTTTCAATTGCTTTTCTGCAGGTGAGCAAGATTAACTTGAATACATCAGACAAATTTCTTCTATGTATACTAAGGTAGCGACAATGATTTCAAAAGACATTCATCTAGTACAGATATGTATACCCGACACTCAACGCAATCAGGTCTTGTCAGTCAGCGAAGAATATTCCATCAGCATTAAAATGCAATCACAGTTGTTGCTGAACCGTCCATGCCACTGAAAGGGCACGAAACAAAACTCTTAGGGAAAGTATGTTTTTGGGAATCAATTTTATTTCTCTAGTTCAAAAGGTCTCTATATCATTATTTGCATTGAGCCAACAAAATTCTTCCTTTAAACTCTGACAAATAGCATCAAGCTATGACATGTCAAAAATGGTAGACAATGACTGAGTCATATTAACAATCATGTTCTATCATGAAATCCGACTGAACTGCTTGCCAAAAAAATGCCACCCAACAACACTTTAAATGGAAAAGCAGAAGAATATGAACTTTGCTTTGTTTGTTTGTATGTATGTTGTGTGTATACTTATACAAATTTGGTGGAATCACTTCTGGTGGGTGGGAGTGTGGGAGTGTGTGTCAGAAATGCTTGGCATGCCAATAAAGATATCATTCCCTCTACAATTTCAGTTATGAGAGCCACTGCTTATCTAAGCAAAATAATGCAGAGAGCTACACAACAGAACAACAGCAAACTTGAGAAAACTCTGAGATTGCAGTAATGCAGAAAATTCTTTAGACTAAAATCCTTAAGGTGGGGGTGGGAATGGGGAGCAACTAATCTAAAAACAGCTCAGGAAGAGTGCTCAGTGACTAGAAAGTAATTCAAACGTAAAATAGAAAATCAATGATAGGGGGATAATGGCTCAATTCCTGAATACTTGCACTTCATACCACAACATTTCGTTATAGATCCTACTTGTAATTTTAGGCTAAAAATCTCTGATGTCTAATAAACCACTGGTCTACTACATAACTATGGGTTGAATTATGATTACTCAGTGGTCAAAACTAAGAATTATTTCCCTCTTCTGAGTGATTGCAATGACTACCTACTCTAAGTTATATAAAACCTTGCTCCAAAATCAATTCTAAACCCCACCTCAATTTAATTACCAACAATATCAGCCAAACAAGAAGAAATCAAACTATCCAAAGTAAGGCAGTCATTTCTTCACTCAACAGCAAAGAACAATTTTAGTAGTAAAGGAACTTTAAGTACTCTGTCAACTGAACAAAATAATAATCAAAAGGCAGTCACGATTCATACAAAAATACAGCAGACAGAAACTGCTGTGCCAAGATAGGCTGGATGCAAGACTGAATTTGCATCAAAGAAACAAACTGAATGGTAAAGATTTTAAAATACAGGAGGTGGCAACATGCTGAAAAGTTCCAATAAGCATTCTGGAAATGTTTATAGTACTCAAATTTTATTATCTAAATTTTCACAAATCATGAATCAAACTGGTGTAATTTTAATCTGTATGTCATGTCTCTGGTTTTTTATATATTGTATATATATTAATTGATCATACAGCAGGCTATAGTATCTTTGGTTAAAAATGATTATTTATTCACTGAAAATTAGCACATCCATAAATAAATGCTGGTGTTATAATAATTATTTCTGCGACTTGTTTTTCCCTGCTTTAAGAAAACTGAACTATTCAGAAAACAAATGGAAACATTTACCAGTCTTCACAATGTTATAAGAAGCTGAAGGTGGCAGCAGGGACAGGGCGTATATATTGTTAATAGTAGACATTTAGTGCAAACTTAGCCTAAGATCTCCATTTTTAAAATGAATGAAAAATATTGAAACATAGTTGCAAAATTAGCAAAAATGATATAAAAATTAAAAGGATGCTTTAGCCAAAAATCCTCTAAGCTAATGATAATTTATTTCATTATATTTGACTTAGGACCTTAATTCATATTTTATTTGAATTATCCTTTGTGCAAACTGTTGGCTGAACAGATGAATTACACAGTGCGGTATCTAAAACACAAGATTTTGATCAGTCTTTGGTTTGCGTACAATTCATTTTTGATGTGCTTCCTGTAAAAATCAGACAGCACAATTTAATGTTGAACAATTGAAGTAGAAATGTTTATAAATCATGGATCATATTCAGTGGCACAAATCTATTTAAATGTTAGTTACTTCACTTAAGAGAAAACAAATAAAATACTTCTTGCAAAATATTTTCAGTAAATAGGCAGGTAGGTGGAAGGAAGGAATTCTCTTGCAAGAATTGAAGTGGAAGTCAAAATACTTGTCTTTGTTTTAAATATTAAATCACTGAGTGCCAGCTTCATTCCTGCAACTTGTTCAGAGAATCATTTCTGTCTATAACGCCCTCACCACAGCTCACAATTAAGTTATATCCTGTTTATCCATCTGCCTTCAGCTGAAGAACAAATAAGTGCAGAAGTTTATTTCATAATCAATCTCTTAAATTCCTTAAAATATTTTAATGTCACTATTCCAAAACATCATCCTCCAAAGATTCCTCTTTTCTTCTCAAGATATGCTGCTCTACTGTCATTCATTGATTATTTTTGTGCTCTGTAGAGGGAGACATTACCTCTGGACTAGAGCATACCTCAATTTTAACCTGAGGCAAAAATCTGGTTTAACATCTTTATTCAGTTGGCATTTGTCTTCTCTTTTCAGCTATTTTATTCACAAATTCAAGTGAGATAACTTTGTGATTCACAAAGGGGCTCTCCCAAATAAAGTTGTTATGGTGCCTTTCCCTTTTAGCTAAGACAGTCCTAGAGATTCAGTGAAGCAGGCATTTATGTGCTTTAGGAAGCAAAGGCAGGTGCAAAATGTCTCAATGAGAAAGCAAGACTTAGAAATTCTAACTTCCTCTACAGAGGCAATATTTTCAGGCTACCAAAATACAAAACATATAATCAGCAGACAAAATGTGCATGTTTGACAACACTGAAACCCTATCGCATATTCAAATATATATTTTACTAAAGCTGAACAGTAGTTTGTGGAGTAATAAACAGTGTTTTCCTGTACTGATGGCATAAATGTGTATATTATTAAGACCACTCTGCAAAGTACAATTTATCTTTAGCCTTTATTTTTTCTTGAAAAAATGATGATTGTCCATCTATCCTCTTCAAAAACAAGTTCAATGACATTTCCATCAAAATTGAACTTAGCAACTATGTGTCAGATAAATAGATACAGATTATGTATAGTGTGAAAAATAGTGTTGCACTTTTAAGGAATAAAATAAAAGCAGTATAAATTGATACCTGGTAGGCTCTTTATAGAGAAAGAAAATAGCTATGATTGAATTTGCAGACTGGTGTATATTCTTCTTAGTGCATTAAATACTGCAATTCTTGATCATCCTAAGCAATTTAGACACTGTAGGCAAGTTCCTGCTTAACAAGGTAATCTCATTTCTGTGGTTTTTCAGTGTAAATTGATTTTTTCCTTCTTAGCTGCTTTGATAATTGAACAAAATTATACCACCGTGATGGGATTTTACTTACCAGCAAACAACATATAAAAATCTTCTGCGAAGATGAAGCATATTACTTCATAAAACTTCATTCTGTGTAATTACACAAGTTGCATTTAAGCTTGTTTCTGCCACTAAAACAATCAATAGTGATTCTGTTGCTTTTCTGAATGCACTTTCCTTGCAGGTGTTACTTCTGTATTTACTACAATCTACCGCTATGTTTTTGATCATTACTTCTTTGGGTGTATGTGTGCGGGGGGGGGGGGGGGAGGGTGAGATAGCAGACTTCCAAGTAGTTGAAGAATTCACTGTTACAAATGCCACATGGAAAGGGAAATAATGACACATGCTAATTATATACTATTTCTTCAATTTATAAAATGTACCATTTGTGATAATAGTCCCTAATCTTTCTTGCAGTGTAATTCAAAACCTGTTTGAGAACATTTTTCTCCTAAAATAAATTTTAAATATGGCAAGTTACAATGCAGTTTTCAATTCCAATTAAAGAACTGTCATGTCTATGTCAATAAAAATACTTATAAATACGAATGCACTTCACAAGTAATTTTCATCAGAAATAAAGAAGCAAGCCGTAAGAAATAATGCATTCTATTTCACTAAATTGATACAAGGGTATCATCTTTAATATATCTTTTTAAAAATGCATTTCCCCAGAAGTTCAGCTAATATAGCTGTATAAAGAACTGACTGAATTACTACTTCATGCAGAATTATTAAACATCAATGACTCCTATCCATCCAGAATATTTTATATCTTTTAACTTTAGGGTATGTTGGTTTTTAAAATGAATTATCAAATTACCTCTACTGGATTTTTTATACGTGCCATATTAGCCTTATGAAATACTCAGACAACAGTTGCATGTAATATGTGATATGTAACTATTAGGGGTGATTTCATTACTGTAATTCTATTATGAGTGGCCTGATATTTGCTGTCCCATAACTATTCTTCTGCACATGGATTAAAAATTATAAGCCTATCCCAGTTATACCTGATTATTTTTTCCTAGTCTTCATCTGGTGGAATAATAATGGGTTCTAAAACTTCTTATTTGAAAGTACTAATACCAAATAAGCCTAAAATCCAGAGATTAGGTGTAATATGTACTGTGAAACAGCTCATTTAAAAAATACATTAAAGAGAAAATGTCTCAAAATGACAGTAAATTCAATTATATTTGAGACATACATTAGGGAACCACACTATGTAAATTGAAAGCTTGTAATTTTAAATATCAATTCATATTTTTCTTAACTTTTTAATGTAGTATTTATTATACATTTGTATTTGTCATTAGGAACCCCAAATGGCACGTGATTTCACTCTTTTGCAAGCAGGTGCAAAATACTATAATTTTGTATTTCATTTTGAAATATGCATTTTTGTCAATTAAAAATGCAATAAGTAAGTCAGGCTAAGTGACAGATATGAAAATCAGTTTATTTCAATGTCAATTTATATGTATGTGTGTATGCACCCCCGCATGCGCACACACACACACACTTACTTTTACTTTGATTTCAGCATACTTTTCTTAGTACATCTTAAGTACCCCTTTTTAGTACTTCTCATTCCTCCACATAGGAAACATGAAGCCATATTCTGAGGTACAAATTATGGACTAGCTGCTAGGCAGATTTTCTTTTAAAAAATACCTGTCTCTGTTTATTTGAAGGAAGGAAACATACAGAAGCTCTCACTGTTGTCTTAAATTAAGATTTGGAATATCACTTGCAATATTGCTGTTCACAAAATGGGCTACTTGCTTTGATGTTGTTAATGAATATGGAAGCTAAATATGTAAATACGTGTACATGCATGTGAGGGACAAACAGAGGGAGAATGAATGAGGGTTTAATGGAATCTCTCAAATCAAAACCTTAAATAATTGGTTTGTTCTACTCCATATTGATACAATAAGTTGATTTCTCCATCTGTTAGCTTCCAGAGCAACCTAAAATCTATGTACAATTTCTATTGCCAACAGAACATAACCCAGTATGATTAAAAATGTCAGGCTCAAACACTGCTGTGGCACATTAATTTCTAAGTGACCTAATCTTGCTCTACAAAATGCTGAAAGTTTTTGTTCTATGACATTCTCCAGCATTTGAAATTGTCAAATATCAAAATCAAATCCAATGTGTCAAAATAATAAGATAAATTTTAGATTATCTCTCTTAGCTCTACAGGATAATCTATTTCCTCCATAGCACTCTATATCCAAAGCAGAAAACCTAAAAGCAATTTAAGTGTCCTAATGAAAACTGTCTTAATATATACCCTCCAAAAAGGGACTAATGGGAAAAAGAGCAACTTTAAGAAACTATCCTTACATAATTTCACATTATCCTAAAAGACCCTATACAATCATGAACTTCTGCTATCAAAACATCTTACATTAGATTTTGTTCCCATTTTGCTTCTAGGTAACCCTCTTTGTTTATGAACAAACAATTCTGAATATCAGAACTGTCTTATTATAAAACAATTGCATTTAAAATTGAACATCAAAAGTCATATCAAAAGATCTCTGTAAAGACTTAATAAACTGGAGAAACAAAACTAAGCATGAGAGAACTTAGAGATGACAGGGAAGTTCTTTTTGTAAAGCCTAATATATCTCCTAAATTCTGATTTCCTATGAATGATGTACCGAAGAAGGACCGCATTCTTTTGCTCTCCATGTCTGCTAGATTGTGAATACTGATTTTTAAAGATAATGAAGGAGTAAAATGAGCTATCTCTTTTACTAAGACAGGATAATCAGTACTACAACAAATGAATAAAAGGGTGCAGGATGCAACAGCACCTTAAAATATAATTTGCAAATATTCTATAAGCAAATGAAACAGTGGTTTCTTGATATAACTATTTGAAAAATATTGATTATACTACTTTTCACAATTTTTCAGAATGGCAGAAACAACAGTAACAAAACAAAATTTTAAAAACCCCAAACATATCAGTAAGTTACCCATATATTGGGTATCTTCATCATCAGTAATGAAAAAAGCAACTAAGTATTCTTATTATCTTGGAAAACTTGTCAATAAATTTACCGGACACATAGTTTCAAAAATAACATTCTGCATCAACTATAAGGAAAAACAATGGATTTCCTAGTAGATGCATTGAAAGAAATGTGTGCTCATTTTCAAAGGCTGTGAACAGAATGGTCTTTTATTTCAAAGACTGATTTGTGTGGATGTGTGCGTTTTAAGTAATTAGAAGTTCTTTTCCATTCAGCCCCCCAATGCACTGATATGTAGACCATATCCAAGGATGAGCCAGAAAGAAAAGGCCTCACAAATCCCACTAACAAAATAACTAGCAGATACCAGAAACTATGCAACAGTGGCTGCCATGAAAAAGGTCATTCTTTTTTCTTAGTATAAACCATTAATCAATGGAATATAATTGTTTGGCTGCTTACAAGGGCCAGCAGCATACAGACTATGTTTCTTCCCTGGCATAATTACAAAACAGTAAAAGTTCAGAAATATAACCCAATTCTACCTCCCCTTTTTACCCCTTTTCAATTCCTCACTGCCCTTTGGGCCTCTGCTTTGGAAGCAAATGGAAGACAGACTGAAGTTTTCTCAATTGAGCTGAAAGCTAAGAAACCTTTGATATGCTAATAGGATCCTTCAAAGGGTAAGAATTCACACTTGCATTAATTCAAACAATTTGTGCAGAATGATGTGAAATGGCACCTCTTTTAGTAGCAAGTAACAAAAGGGAGGGAATCTGAGTATCTGAAGAAACTAAACAACAGAGGATTTGTTCTGCAGGATTCCTTTTAACAAGGACAATATTTTCTGAAGGAAAAGAAACACACACCTGAAGCCCCAAATAAGCTATCTTTCCCTTCTGCCATACCAATTATAGGTGCATCTAATAACCATCACTAGTATTATCAGAAGCTATTATTATCTCCAACATATGAGCAAGCAAGAAATCTTCCCATACCTGAAAGCCTCTGAAAAGGTAAGAGTTTTTTCCTATATCCAGTATCCCCTTCCCCTAAATTTCATTGTGACTTTTATTTTTGATATTCTAATGCTAAAAAGAAAAGAAAAAAGCAAACATCCTTCCAGACATCTCCAGCACGCCACACACACACACACACACACACACACACTTTCTTTGCATTGTCTCCAGGTGGCCCTAGACTTCTTTCTATGAGCAAAGAAGAAACCAGTCTTTAGGCCACAACCGGGAAAGAACTGTTATTTATTGCTAAGTGGCAGCCTTTATAGGAGACATGCAAAGGACGGTTTGATCCCTTCTGCTTCCTTGTATGATAGGTGAAAATGTGTGTGCAACAAGTGGGTCTTTTTATTCAAGGAGTGAAACTTTTCCCTTTCAATATACAACTAAAATGCAAGAGGAGGAACAAGAGAAGGGCCTGCTTAGGCATTCATGCAGCCAGATTAATGAAATCAACTGCCAGGCAGCTTCCTCCAAAGAATCTCTCTCAGTCGGGGAATCTGTGCTTCCACTAAAGAATGTTGGAGGAGCAAACCAAAAACAGAGAGGAGAAAAATCTCTTACAGTAACAGGATCCAGATGGCTCTTGCTGTTACTATAAAACTTGCAAGACTGCCCCTGAAGCTTTTTCTTCCATCTCTGAAGCAAGGAAGGTTACCCAAGGAACTTTCTTACATTCATACATACACACACTAACCTCTTTCCATGATGAAATAAGAACTTAAAACAGTTAGAAGACAATGGCTGGAAAGATCCCCCTCCCCTCCATACATTTCTTGTTCAGCCCCACTCTCTTTGGCAGGCTCCTTTTCAAGGGAACTTGTTTAAAATCACCTCCCGTTTCTTACAGGGAAGTATCACAGGGCCTTATGAATAGCTCTAACAAGCTGACAATAAGTTCCATCAAAATTGATGATAAACGCTGCCAAATCAAATGGGTAGGGTTGGGCAAAGTTTAGCAAGTCAGAGAGGTACCTCTCCTTGAACCCACCCAACCAATCCAGGGTCTGATGCCAGCCAGCCACAAGAACAGGCAAAACAAGGGGAACAATCACCCCCATGTGAAGGTGTTCTTCCAAAACCTCAATCCTCTGAACAAGAACTTGGTTGCTAAGGGATATCAATGCGTTCCTCTCCCAGGACAGTTCCCTTGGCTTGAATCTGATCTATCTTGCTCTCCGCTACCAGGACTCTTAAGTCTTTTCTCCAAGATGCCTTGATCCTAAGGAGTGCCATCTCTACTAGCCTTGGTTCACAACTAATTGCATTTTCAGGTCACCCTTCTTTCCCTATCCCTTGTTTCATGGGTCACTGGCATTCACCATCACTCCTTTCTTTGCCAGGAGGAGGAACGATTATTGGAAGCAGTGGCAATCACAATCTTCCTCCACTCCCCTACCTACATGGGCCTCAGGTCCAGTTCTCACTTCTTTGCCTCTCCCATCCCTGGTCATAAATAATACTCTTGATTTATGTAGTGGGTTTTTTTTAAAAAAGGTAAAATAGAAATGTTTGAATGAATGCGAATAAGGAAAAAGTGGGACAGGAAAGAGTTCCCGGCATCTCACGGGTGTATTGGCGGGGTTCCCTTTTCCCCACAGGGAAAACAAAGGACGAGGAACGCGCACCCCGTTCTCCCACGAAGCCGCCCCCTCGCGTGGAAATGGCTCGCAAAGCAGGAGGAACCCAAGTAAGCAAACAGGTACCGTAAGTATAGAAAAGCTCATTCTCCCCCCCCCCACACACACACACACACCAACCTCGCTTACCTTTGGATTTGCAGCCAATTGCGGGCCAGGGTTTCTCTGGCATCTGGGTGCCCCAGAAAGGAGGTGCACTGGATGAGTCCCTTTACGATCACGAGGGTTGGGCCTGGGAAGCGGCAGCAGCAGCAGCAGCAGCAGAAAGCCAGATCGAGCCGAAGGATCGCCGGTCAGGCAAAAGAGCCGGGCTGGGTAGAAGTGTTTGAAAGCCGGGGAAACAGCTGGCTTCGCAGCTCGCTGAGCTGGGACAAAAAAAAAAAACGTACAAAAGGCAGCGGCTTCTCTTCTTCTTCCTCGTCCTTCTCTCTTTCTCCAAGCAAACCCAGCCAGCCGAGGGGCTTTTGGAGGGGTTAAGTCAACATTTTCCCCCCACAGTTCCCAACGCGCGCTGCTCTTTCTCTCCCTCCCCCCTCAAAAAAAAGAGGGAGGAAGGCAAATTATTAGAGGGAGGAGAAAAGAAACGGCACAAGCCAGAAAGAAAAATCGAAACAATTCTTCCGGTACTCTAAAAGCACCACAACAAAAGAGAGCTTAGGTGCAAAACCCACTGGATATGACCAGCCCTGGAGTCCTAGATTTCTCTTTTCTTTGAGCAACTGGAACGGTTGTTTAGAAAGAAAAGAAAAAAACGGAAAAACAAAACCACGATGCCAATAATTCGATCTTCGGTTTCTTTTCTTCAGGGAGGAGGCGAAGGCGAGAAGGGGGGTTGGATGCAATTGCAATGCTCAGAGACCACCAGGCATTAAAAAAAAAGAAAATCAAATATCTTCTTCTAAAAAGGCAGCCTCTCTTTCTCCGTCCTTTTCTTCCATCTTCTTTGCATCACCCTTGATGACATTCTGGCCTCTGGCAGGATCCAGTCCCAGCCCGCCCTTCCTTCCTCGGGCTTCGCGTCTTCTTCCCTCGGATGCTCTGCCCCGTTGAAGAACAGGAGATCAAGAGCCCAACTGGCCGCGCTTAAAACCACGGGGAGAAGAGAGCATGAAATCGCCCAAAAGGAAGCAAGGAATGGAAAGGGTGTGGGGGGAACCCAATGAATAGTACCGCCAGCTCCTTTTCGTTCATGCACCTCTCCGTGTGTGACTGGGGATTGCGAAGTCCTGACACAGACTCTCCACTAGCTCTGAACTGGAGCCACCTCCAGCCTCCACCTCTTCCAATCTCCACCCCCTCTTTCTCTCTCTTTCTCTCTCTTTCTCTCTCTCTCTTCTCCCCACCCCTGGGCTCAGCTAATCATATAAACATATTATCGTAGAGAGAAACGGCGACAGCGGCAGCTTTTCTTCTGCTCCCCCCCACACACACCCCCGCCCCCTCTAGCCCGCTTTCCCCCCTCCCTTTTCTCCCCTCCTTCTCCCGCCAAAACTAGGAGTTCTGGCAAATAAAAACAGATTAGAGGCAGCTAAGTACCAAACGTGAAACGGATAATCTAAAAGCTCGATCTGCCACCACTGGCCATTTTCCAGTCCATTTCAGCTGCTTGCGGCGGCACCGCTGGGGGGGGGGGGAAAGAAGGTGGGCTGGAATAAGAGAGAGAGAGAGAGAGAGAAAGAAAGAGGAACGCACGCGGATCCGAGGAGGGGGAGAAAGGGGGAACGGCGTCGGTGTAAGCTTGAGCCGGTCTGGCGGCAGCAGCAGGAGACGCTGGTTCCCTTCAGCCAATGGCAACGGCAAGCTTTGGGGCAGCCTCGAAGCGAGAGCGCATCTCAGGGTCCCGACTGGAAAGGCTGCTTGACGGCCGGGATCCCTTTCCAACCGGTCGCGGCGCTGCAGACTCGCAGACGCCGCGGCCGTTCGCTTCGCCGGCCCTCTCCGTTCCCTTGCACAAGGGGCGGGCGGATGGGCAACGAGCGCCGGGCTCCTTCAAACTTTAGTCGCCGGCTTCTTTCCCTTGCCCGCTGCACCCCAGCCCACCCTTCCCTGCCCGGTCGTTAGGTTAGCCCCACGATCCGATAGGAGAGCGTTGGCGAGCTGAAGCGGCGACAGCGGGGTTCGGAAAAGGGAGGAAGGTTAAGCGAACGCCGCGGGAGAAGCGAAGGCGGCGGGAAGCTTTGAAAGTTCGAGTCGCGGAGCTTTTAATCGGGCGCGGATGATTATCCGCCAGCAGGTTTCAAACGTCAAGCCCGTCCGCCATTCTTCACTCTGACGGTTCGGGTCGCCTGCGATCGTGCGTTTCACTTTGCGGGGCAGCGAGAGGGGGCTTGAGCAAGCTGCCCACGTGCAGCATTGAGGAAAAGCAACGGCGAGATCAAGAAAAGAAAACGATACAAATATTACAACGACCCTCGCAGAGCCCCAGGCTCGCTTCTTTCTTCCTTCCTTTCCCTCCCTCCTTCCTTCCTTCCTATCAGTGTGCAAATATGTGTGTCGGTGTAAGATCAATAAAGCTTGTAAATAATTTGAGGAAGGTGTACTTTCCCCAAAATACTGTGAGGGGGCGGACCTTGTTTATTTCCTCACTAAATTGTTTCAGAGATAGAATTTCTCTCACTTTGACACAAACACAAACTCCATTTCAGGAAGTGCTGTTTGGTCTGAAAACTGGATGTTTTTAAAACTGCTAGTTCTCTGGATTGGTTCACACATCAGATTTCATACACCTCATGGAGTGGCAAGTGTGGAGCTGTTGCCCTGCGATAACCTGCCCTGATCACATTTTTAAATGCAGTATGTTATATAGACGAAATAAATTTACACATTAAATCAGTAAAGCAAAACGTGTCATTTATCTGCAATATATCGGAAACCATTTCTGAATGTTATATAATTAGAGATTTGGGCATTTTACCGCTGAGATTATTGAAATGAAGGAAAGTTTGAGTTCACCAGAAATGGATTTTTGTGTGAAGAAATGCAAGCTCAGTTCAATTCTGACATGAGGATGAATCCTAGAATAGTAATATTATTTAATGTGTTATGTAAGCATTTTGCTTCATTCTCATTAGTTATTCTTGATTCTTTGATCCAATAAACCTGAAGTATGACCACTCCACTTTAAATTAACAATAATTATTGATACCAGACATGGCAAGATTATATTGTCAATTAGTTATAAATATTCTGTATGGTTACTGTTTCATGTTTCTAGTAAGAATTTGAAAGCACAATATGCCCCTAGTTTAATCAAATAACTTTATGAGCTAGTTATTTACCAGTCTGAATATGCATAAACTGAACATGGTTCATTTTTTGCATGGATAAAGACTAAATAACATGTCACTGAAGTGCCCATGTAAGAGACCAGAGAGAAGACTTTCACAACAATTGGTTGCATAATTAGTTACAAAACGTCTGGCTTTAAGTATGCAATGCATGTTACAATAGAGACACCCTATGATCAGACCATAAGTACAATATAATTGTATCTTGCAGCCCAAGTTGAATAACCATAACACACGCTTGGATCAGGGCATGGATCTGACCCATGCATTTTTACCCCACTCCACCCTTTTGGCTATTGTTTAAATGGATCACCACGTGTTAAACCATTTTTCCCCTGCCCATACTATCTGGGATAGGAATCGGATTGTCCTCCCTTTTGCCTTGCTTTTCTATGTTTGCTCTATCCTGATAAACAATGATGTGGAAAACTTCAGGTTACCAATGTTATCATAGATGATGTAGAAAAAGGAGATGTTCACATATAGTATGCCATAATTCAGGATTCACTTTGTCTACTTCCATCCCATAAAAAAACAACATAAAAGGACACTAAAGTCATACACAAAATCTTAAAAGATAAAACATGGGTCGTATGGACTGTTGCAAGAATATTTTAGTTTTAAAGCAGTCTTATAGGTGCGATGGGTCGGGCACGACTTCGCCACTAACAACAACATAGGTGCAGTTTGTATTAAAATCAAAGATACTATGTGTTTACTGGTATACATATTACAAAATAATTACAGCTTTGCATATGCGATACAGCTGTGACACACCCATGTCCTGATTGTCTAGCCAATCCCTTTTTCCCTTCCCTTCCTGCTGTATTTACTACAAGGCCCAGATTGGTATTCAAAAACCTCTTGTATTTGCTCTGCTTGCCACCATTAATTGCCCTAGGGTCAATCTTCTGAAATGAATTATGTCAGTTTCAGAGCCAGTCCTCCCATATTAGCTACACTGTGCTACCACAAATTGTCCTAGGGTTATTCTCCTTGGGTGACTTATGCAGTGCACACTTGAAAGAGCTGAATCCTTTACATTCTGGGAAACTGCACATAAAATCAGATAGGAAACATTTTCACTTTGTAAACCTTCAAAGTTACCATAACCTTTTGGATCTGTTGGCACAACACATTTTGCTACAATTTTTTTTAAACAGAAACTGCTTTAAAGAATATAATTATCCTTCACAGCATAAAAGTAGTGGTCTTAAGTGTAATTTGAAGTGATTAAAAAGATTCCATACTCTAAACAACATATACCTTGAAAATTAGTCAATTGAGGTTTTTTCTCTCTCTAAAATAATCCATGAGGCCACAAAAGGCAGTAATATTGCTCATTATTATTGCAAAACATTGTGCATGCCATGATCCTTTCTTCTGTTCTAGCATGCTAATATAGAAATGAGTTGATGCCTTGTGTATAAATAATCAGTACAGTTGTAGAGAAACAGTGTATTCTCTATCTATTAAATAGCCTATATTTTCACCTGATTTTAGAAAGAGTTTGCTGGATTTTATATCATTCAAGATAATAAGAGAACCAGCCTTGATTATTTGTTTCCTTATCCTGGCAACCTGAGGGAAAATCCTAAATTCAACTGAGACACTCACAACCTCACAAGCTGTAATGTTAATATGCACATAATCCTCCCCATTCCATTTAGTATCTGACCAGATAAGGTCCATGAGTTTAACATTCAACATTATATCAGATTCTTCCCCACGCCCCCAGCCCCGCACATTTGTTTTTCATTATAACATACCGGGTGGAGAGATCTGAAAATTTAAGAAATTCTTTTGCATGCCTTGCGACCACTGAAGAGGCATCATAATGGTCTTTTTTTTTTCCTGATAGCCAACATAATCATTTTTAAAAAACAAAATTTCAGATTCATCTAAGAGGCCTTTTGATAACCAATTAATATAATCAAAGTAAAGAATATGCTTCTGACATTTGTTGAATTTTTTAATAATGCTCTTTTCATGTTTACCTTCTGCATTTAAAAACTCTGACCGTTCTAACTAAGTCTAGAATAGCTGGAAGCAAAATGTTGTTCAAACAGAAGGAAAACATGCTTTGGAGAAGAAAAAGTGTCTCTTTGCCTGGATTTTATGAAAAAAGATAGACACTATAAAAGAATCCCAGGATGTACAGACTCAGTCTTCTCTAATCATGCATTATCCAAGCACCATATCTCAGGATGTGCAAAGCTTTCTTGAGGAAAAAAGAAAGTCTAGGACAAGGAATTCACTGTATAGAAAAATAAGAATATGTACCATAATCGAAGAAGAGTGAAATCTTGAGAGCTACATTTTTTTTTGACTGCTAGATGATTCACATGGAATTCTCAAAGTCTCACAGAGGGGAAAAAAAACACTAGATTTGACAGCCTGGAGATCTAAAAGACATGTTCTATATCTGGGAAAAATCACTGAATCTTGCTTGATTCTGTGCTATAGGACAACATTGTTACATGCAGCTAAGATTTCCCTAGGTATAATCAGTTTTACTACAGGTACAAAAGTGCTTATATGCCAGTCTTGCTTTTCAAAGGGAACCTCACTGATCTCTTAAAAGAAAGCTAAAGGGTCACATTCCCTTCCCCCCCCCTGAATTGTTTAAAGACAACATGAAAGTGAATGTTATATACCAGAACTGGATTATTTAATCAACTCACTGAAAACTGAAACAAGCTGGTTCTGATTCTTCAACTTAAATTCCTTTGGGCTGTAAAGTATTATCCTTACAGAGCTTTTTTTTACAAAAACAAAGTTGGTATATATAAAGTGATCAAATACATTAAGTTGCACATTGAACTATATCTTATTACATAAACTATATCTCTGTAATTCAAAGGTAAATGCCAGTGCAAATGAGAAACTTGCACGGGGAGTACTGACATAGGGACTGCTGATGACCTTTGTACAGTCAGAAACTGGGAGCAAGACTGGGTCACAAACCTTGCAACAATAAACAGGGATTATTGTGTTTGCTTTTCTTTTGCTAGAAGAAAAAAAAAACACCTTATCTATTAGTTGTCAGGAAAGAAAGAGAGAGAAAGATGTGCCGGACAGGGAATTACAGAAAACTCACATGTGAGTGAAAGTTTTGCACTTCTATATGCCCTACAGACATTTTGCTTTTTATTCACTTTGCCCAGAAGACAAGTGTTTGTATGTCAGAAACCATTTTTCCTCCACCCTCTATTTCATTATATATGTAACCTTAGATAAATTGAAGCAATTGTTTATAATATAGGGCACACAATCCAGTTATAGCTAAACATTGATGGTCTTATTGATCTTAGCAGGAGAATTAAGCATGTGCAATCAATGCAACCTAAAAGGGTGTGATTTAGACTAGATTGCTTCACATACTGTAATTTGGTTGGAATATCAACAGATTTTCATTGTGTTTCTTAATGTGGATTAGATCCTTATTAAGGGGATCAGAACTGTAATAAGAAAGCTGTCTCAGAATACTGATTTTAAAAGCATGACACTAATTATACATTTTACAACCCCACTATTTTCACACTAAGAAAATTACACAAATATTTGGCTTTCTCCTGCAATTTCAGCCAGAAGTTTTTTGTCAGGGCTGTGATAAAACTTTTAATCCAACATTAATTCTACTTTTGTGTGATCACAATATTTTGTGTTTGTGTGTGAAAAATAAAAGATACATGATAGAGTTGTTACCTCTTATGTACTTACATATGGCTATATGCATTGTCCTTACCATGCATATGTCTATGTATCCTCTTTGCTTATATCTTATCAGAAAATGAAACATTTTGTATTCATTCTTCATATTTACCACTCACCCTTCTTTTTATTTCATTTGGGCTTTATATTGTAAGTGTTTTATATACATTCTCTTAAAATTGTTTGCCATTTTTTTCTCCCCTCATGTGCGCATACCCAATTTACAATTTGTATAACAGACTATTCGATACCTTACAAATTTAGTTCTAACAAGACTTTTCATTACTGATATTTTAAAAATGCCAACCGCAAATATCAGTTTAGGGTTTTATTGAGTATCGGGGCCCATTTCATACACTGATAACAAGCCGCTTAGAATAAGATAGAAGGCAAATATACTTAATAAATAAAATAATAAAGCAAGCAAAATAACTGATAAATCAGCAGTGTATGAGTTTCACTGCTTGCCTGATTTCATTGGTGATGCCTTGGTCATATTTGATAAAATGATGAACAATGAATATCATCAACAGCTTTCTTATATGATCCACATCTTTAAATTATCATAGCCCATGCAAGAAGTGTAGAATAATGCAACACTTTCATGACTGTCCATGACATCTGATTTTCAGACCATAGAACAAAAATTATTCGAAACAATTGTGACACTTGTGTTGTTGCTTAAAGAAAAAAAAGCAGCAAATCATCTTCCCCAACACAATTCTATTAAATATTAGGTTTTTCTTTCTGTTATAGGTGCAATTCTAGTCAAGCCAGTAGGAGCTATTCATAAACCTACTGGATAAGGCACTTGAAGATTAATGGCCAGCCATTATAGATTATTGCAATGTTTCTTAAGGAATTGTGTACGGTTTCACTGTATATAGGCTCTAATGAAAGGGTTCCCGACAACACTTTTAGCCAATTGTCCTGACAGCTGCATTCTTGGGGAGAACACATTTCCAAAAGGAGATTGAAACTATCTGACAAAATGGGTTAAATTGCCCTTCCAGTTAGAGCCATACAATGTTGTTTCCTCTGCTAGACAGAGAAATTGTTGAGAATACCCAACTACCATCTGAGAGAATATCTTGATACATGATATACAGTTCTGTAAAAAAAAAAAAAAAAAAGTATTCACCTCCTTTCCAATTTTCTCAATTTTAGCATATTTCTGCCATTGAATTCTATCCTAGTCTGGAGTAAATAAATAATACTAAATTCTGGTGCTTGTTTCATTTATTTCATTAAAAAGTAATACAATATATTATATCCATTATGCAGTGACGTGCTGTGAGATTTATGGCTGGTGAGGCAAAAAGAAAGAAAGCGGCTTTTGCGACATAGAGGCATCCCGCTATGTCGGACATAGCGCCGGGGCGTCCAAAAGCCCTGCTGCTATGTCCAAAAGCCCTGCCGCTATGTCCAAAAGCCCTGCCGCTTTGTCCGACATTAAAAAAAAGTGCCAGCCCACGCGCCAGCAGAGACAGGTAAAACACACACACACACAAACACACACAAATTACTTACAATAATACAATTACTTACAAATTACATTAATTTTGAATTCCTCCCCCTCCCTCCGACCCACATACCTTTTCCATCTGTTTCACAGAGGATTTCAAATCTGCTCTTGTCTGCCATGATGAAAATGTAAAAATATAAAAGGAAAAAGGCAAGAGCTGCTGAGGTCAGGCTGGATTAGCTGCCACCAGAGTCCCCAATGGATGACTCTGCTTAACTGTTTAAAAACCCTCTAAAAAATGCCATCTACAGGAGGAAGCAAGAGAACCACATGCCTCATCTACATAAGGAATTTTTCAGCTTTTAACCCTTGCTTAACTCTGCTCGAGTGATCATAAAGATAGACTAAATGAGGCACGTGGTTCTCTCGCCTCCTCCTGTAGAGGGCACTTTTTAAGAGGCTTTTTTAAACAGTTAAGCACTAAGCAGAGTCATCCACTGTGACTCTGGCAGCAACTACCTCAGCCTTTTTCCTTTTACATTTTTTTTTCTTTTCATGATGACAATGGTGAGGCCCTGCCTCCCCTGCCTCCCCTGACTGCACGTCACTGCCATTATCCCCATTCCATTCAGTCCTTCAATTAAAGATATGTGAAAATGTCATTAACCAACCAGAGCTGACTTTGTCACATAGAATTTCACAAACCTTTGTGTAACTCACAAGATCTCATCTACATATTCCAAAGACCAATTAAGCCCCACCTGAAAAAAAAATCTGGAGGCTGCAGTTGTTTTTTAAAAAGTCTAGAAAAGTTCACACCACTTCTAAAGCTTTATGGCTGACTCTGATGCATAGTCAGATGCATTGTCTTGAAATGGAGTGGCTGTCTTGTCAAAATCACTCCAAGGGTGCAGCGTAATGTAGTTCAGGAGGTCACAAAGAACCCCAGAACAACATCAAGCAATCTACAGGCCTCTCTGAAACATCAACATTCAGGAGTTTGCCATCAGAAAAGAACTAAGTAAAATGGGATTTGTGGGAGAACCTAAATAAAAAGCCTATAGAGCATTCCAGGAAGCTCTAGATATATCCCACATAAAAGCTCAGAAACCTCTCACAAAACAATTTCTTCTCAGCTTGAACATGCCATTTAAACAATGCTTTTAGGAGTGGAACACAAAATCAGAATGATGGGATCTGGCATGCGCTGTTTAAAAAGAGTATTCTGGAGATTTATTGCTAAAACATTATGGCAGTAAGCATTTCAAGTCCCATCTCAATTTCTCATCTCCCAGTATATTTTATAATAGATTCTGACATACAGAACTGCATTTTTATACAATCCATTCATACCGCCATATACTCCATTGTGTCATTCCTGAAATCTTCGAAGTTCAGCATTTATTTTTGGCTCTTTTACCACATTACCTTATTTTACTGCATGGCACAGATCAACAGGACCACTTCTTTCTTGTGAAAAAGGCAGGGGTTTTGAAACTTTATATTCCAGGAAACATTTTCTATGCTTGCAGATGAATTCCTGAGTGTCTGAACTCAGAGCAATGTTATTCCAGTAAACCAGCCAGTTGCTTGGGATCACTGTCCTATGATATGCCCAACACTAACCTGAATTTGTGCATTGCAGAAAAATAAATATCAGAAGAGGTGGCAAACATTGCATAATATTTGGAAATGTATTTAGGCTTTTATTTAGGAAAATACATTAGATTTTGTCTTTCCAAAAAATGAGAAAAGCAATTACCATGAGTTTAGCTGTCTCTGACAGATTTGGCCTAACAAGCGTTCTTACAACTCTGGGCATGAGCGCAGTTGCCAGCTGCTATTCTGGGTTCCGGCATGTGCATGGTTTTCATGCATGCGGGAGCACCAGAAACCGGAAGAGCATCTGCCCTGTGTGCATGTGCACGCCATCCAGCTGATCTTCCATGTTCTGGCACATGCGTGCACACCGTTCAGCTGGTCTTCACATGTGCATGTGCACGCCGGAACCCAGAAGAGCAGCTGGCATGCATGCCCAGAGAGAGGGCTCTGCGTGCCACCTCTGACATGCGTGCCATAGGTTTACCATCACGGATCTAGTGGAAGAACCCCATTCATATTTTTTTAACCTTCCTGTTTTATTATAAACTTCACTATACATCCTAGCTACACTTTGAAGTGAATAACTAACTGGATGGTGCATTTCTTCTTACTGCAATAGTATAAATGTTAATACATTTTGGCTCAGAAGTAAATATAAGGGTCTTTTTCTGGCAAAAGATCTTCCCAATAGGCTACTATGTCTGTTTTAAGTCTGGTCTAGTTGAATATTTTATGGTTTTGTCTTCAGACAAAGAAACAGTTTTGTCATAAACTACATACATATGTGAATGCTCTTGGTAACTCATATTCAAAAATGTGAATGGTAGTGAACCACTCAAAGCAATAATTGAAAGAATTTGAATAACACCATGTTGATGCAACTAGTTTATATTTGCAGGTAATCCTCAATTTATGACCACAACTGAGCCCAAAATTTCCATTGCTAAACAAGACAGTTGTTAAGTGAATTTTGTCTCATTTTATAACTTTTCTTGCCACAGTTTTGAGTGAATCACTGCAGTAATTAAGTGAATCCCCCTTCTCTGTGGATGTTGATCAAAATACAAAAATCATTTTTTGTATTATTATGAACCATATCTTGACCCCAGATTCTGAATTAGAGTGAAGGGGAACGTAGAAGGGACAATATGAGAGCTTTATATATTTAGGATTCATGGTGACGCAGTGGCTAGAATGCAGTATTGCAGGCTAATTTAGCTCAATGCCAGGGGTTTGATCTTCACCCAGCTCAAGGTTGACTCAGTCTTCCATCCTTCCGAGGTTGGTAAATTGAAGACCCAGATTGTTGGGGGCAAAATGCTGACTCTTTAAACCGCTTAGAGAGGGATGTAAAGCACTGTGAAACAGTATTTAAGTCTTAAGTGCTATGGCTATTTATTTATTAAATTTATTGGCCACCATCTTACCACAAGGTAATTTGGGGCAGAGATATTAGGGATATACCCAAAATATTACTTTGGTATTAAAGGACTCTATTTGCATAACTGCAAAAGAAATAATAATACCTTGTTTTCCCTTCCTTGCTAATTCATATATATTGTCATTATCTATTTATACTGTTCAAACTAAGAGTGTAATAATTTTAGGAAGTTTTTCTGCCTCTCTATTGAGCTTTTTAAAATCTGCATACCAAATTCTGAATGCCAGATTGTAATATAAGTTTAATTTGATAATTACAATAGAATACAATATGGTACAATATTCCACCTGAAAAACTGTATGTTTTAGTATCAAATGGCTGCAAAGAATTCACTGGAGTCATGGTTCTGGCCTATTTTAGTTAAATACTGTATTGATATTGTTTTGCTGGTTCCCTTGTGCAAAATACTGAGAAGCACTTTTTTCAAATATTTTTCACACCCGCCCATCCTCTCTATCCTTTGACTCGATCCAAAAGGATCCCATGATCAATGTTATCAGAAGCTACCATCAGGTCAAGTAGGGTAAAGATAGATACACAACAGTGGTGGGTTTCAAAAATTGTTCGAACCTACTCTGTGGGTGTGGCCTCCTTTGTGGGAGTGGCTTGCTGCCCATGTGACCGGATGGGAGTGGCTTGCCACCCATGTGGCCGGATATGAAGATGCCAACGACACTTGTCAGAACCACCTTAAATTACCTCACACACAGCACTGGCATGGATAAGAATATGATATAAACTTGTTTTTTAAAAGGCATCTTTGGTTTGCGTTAAAACAACTTCAACACACGCAATGTTCTGATTGCACCACAAACACAGTAGTCATCCTTACCTTTCACAGAGGCACTGAGTTTTATAAATATGAGCATGATAGTGTAGAATAATCATATCCAAGGACCAGTGGTGGGTTTCAAAAAATTTTGGAACCTCTTCTGTAGGTGTGGCCTGCTTTCCGGGTCCACTGGTGGAACCTCTTCTAGATTTGACGAACCGGTTCTACCGAATAGGTGCGAACTGGTAGGAACCCACCTCTGATACACAACCATCATACCATCCTCACTGCAGTCATTCAAAAGTCTGACCAGTGCCATTTCTCTCCCCTACCTGGGTCTGAATCTTTACAGAAAAAGTTCTAGATAATCTGCTTCATCCAAGTTCCTCAGAAGGTTTTATCCAACCACATTTTCTACCATGTAAACCCAAAAGGGGAGGTTAGAAAATTGTTCAGTACATTCAAATCCATCTATGGTTTGTTGAAGAGGAGGGTGAACTAAGATCCTTAAGATGTGAAAGACAACATCTCACTTAAAGAAGAACTCACCACTAGTAGATCCCACCCACACACTACCCCTGGTCCACTTTATCAAGATTGCCATGGATATAAAGAACAAGTGGCTAAGCTTCCAGTCCTAAGCACCATGTCCACTTCCTCAGGCTCAATGGTTGAAACCAATCCCAGATAATCAAGAAAGGAAGGAACATTGAATTTGTTCTCTGCCATGAATTATTTATAAAAGTGATAAAATCAGGATATAGCTAACTAACTAACTAACTAACTAACTAACTAACTAACTAACTAACTAACTAAATCTCTAATATGTTTCATCTTCTCTGCAGGTCTATAATTTAAAAATGTCTATTGTTAAAAAATTATAAACTTATTTTACAAGATTTAAACAAAATAGTGTGCTTTAAATTCATTTCAATGTGTATTTAAAAGCCAACAAGGATGGGAATTATGTAGGATTGTCTATTCATATTTCCCTTCACCCCATTATTTTACTGCCATTGTTATACTTTTATGTAATTCTTAAAGGTTTCCTGATTTCAGTGAGATAACGCTTCTATATCAATTATCTTTATTGCTGTTTGCATCAGATTTAATCCTGAGCCTTATTTTTCATAAAGTTAATAGATAGACATGTTTAGTTTTTACATGTATACTGTATATCCAATTGGTGGAATTTTAATATTACTGCCTACGTTGGTATTCTTGACTGGCCTTTCTTTATATGGCATATTTCTTTTCTTATTGCAATGTGTAAAGAGGCTCTTATCTTATTTGCAAACACTGCAGGGACTATCTAATTAAAACAAAATTATTTTTATTGTTACGGAGTTTTCGAAATTCTCTAGTGTAACTCTTTTAATTTAAGGCTGGCTCTTATTCTGCATATGGTTTTTTCCCCCCTTCCTCTCTTTCTCATGTTAATATTAGAATCACAAGATAATGTAAGTTTTCTAGCATGGCAAATTTTCATCTTCTCCAGAGCATTCAGAAATGACTGAATCTGCTATGGCTGTGATTTCCAGGTTTACAAGTCATAGCTTACATTGCTCACTGAAATGAAGTCACCCAGCAGGATTCCTTGAAATCCTGTGGTTGGTTTTATTTATTTATTTAAAGCAACAGGTACAGTACAACTTCCTAACTTACTAGTATTTTTCATTATGTGTAACATGGTTAGCTATTCAAATCCATCTTAATAACGTCTAAAATATTATTTAATAGCTGGCAAAATCATTGACTTACTCATAATACTTACTAATTATTTTCTTTCTTTCGCCTTTCCCCCCTCCCCCTTACAAATGCTACACATGACTAAGGAAACACCCATTTCCATTTGTTTTATGTTAAATCAACATCTAACCACTCTGTGATTTCATTCAAAGAAAACAGAAGGAACACATTAGCTTTGTGGTTAGAGAGATTGATGGGCTTCAAACACTTTTAACCAGGGATGGAGACTTTTTATTTTCTTTTTCCAGCCCTAGCAGCTGGTGTTTTTAATTTAAATAGATTTAAGAGAATGAAGATCATTTTATTGAACATAGGCCTTGTTCCTTGGACAAAAATTAAGTTAACTATTTTAATTAAGTAATATTCAAAAGGAACCTTGCTTAAAAAAGTTAGAAAATACAGTAATAAGGGGGCAAATTTAACTTCTTTTAACAGTAAAAACATACGTGAGAAATAAGCACTGACTCCCACTCCACATGCCAAATTCCTTATTATGTACAGTATAGGAACAAGAAAACTAAGAGTAATAAATTGACTGTTAGGCCTGAAAAATCATGTCCACACATGAAGGTCCAATTAAACTGATTTATTGCTAAAAAAAAAAAAAAAAACCTATGCAGAGGATTCTTCTCAATTAAAGCAGCTCAGCAGTAAGGGTCAACAGCATTCAAGGTGGTTGAACTTAGTCTGCTTGTCACTAAATAGGGATTCTAAGCTGATCCATCTTTTAACTTCACCCCCAGGTTCTGCTACTTCTTCTACATTAAAAACTTCCTTTTTACAAGCCTGTAATCACTTAACTTGGGTTAGAATCTGGGCAACTGGATAGAGCTGAGCGTTAACTGGCTGGATGCCTTTCCTGACATCACATGGAGTTCACAGCAGATAATTTTTCTTTGCACAGAAGAGAAAACTCTGCCACTATCTAAGATTGAACTCATTCCGTGCCAAGTGGGAGGTAAGCCTCTTCACCATTAGGCCACCACACCCGTCTATTCCTTCTCCTATATTGACTGAGTATAAATGATATAAAACAATTTTCTTCCAAATAATTCATAGCTCTACTACGGAATATAAAATGCTTCAATCCACTTCATAGATAACATTGCTGGACTATGCCATCTTGTCATAGAGATTCGGACCCTCACCACCCTTCAAGGGGCAGCCCTTGAAGAGCATTTGGAGACTATAGCTTGTCCAGAATGCAGCTGCGTGAGCGATTGTGGGTGCACCTCGGTACACCCACGTTACACCTATCCTCCGCGAGCTGCACTGGCTGCCTATTGGACTCCGGATGCGTTTCAAGGTGCTAGTTGTTACTTTTAAAGCCCTACATGGTATCGGACCTGGGTACTTGAGAGACCGCCTCCTGCCAATTACCTCCCTTCGACCAATCAGATCCCACAGATTAGGCCTCCTCCGGATACCATCAGCTAGTCAATGTCGACTGTTGACCGCCCGGGGGAGGGCCTTTTCTGTGGCTGCTCCGGCCCTCTGGAACGATCTCCCCGTGGAGATTTGGACCCTCACCACCCTTCAGGCTTTCCGCAAAGCCGTCAAGACCTGGATGTTCCGGCAGGCCTGGGGCTGATGGAGTTCCCAGCCCCACTCCAATTGCTGATTGTTGTGTAGTTTTTAATTTGTCTTTGTATCCTGTTTGTCTCATTTGTTTTTGTATTGCCCCCTTCCCCATGTGTTTGTTCGCCACCCTGAGTCCCCCCGGGAATAGGGCGGCATACAAGTATAATAAATACTATAAATACTATATCTGGTTTTATATCTAAAAAATAGAGTAATAAAAGAATAGTTATGTTCACTTTTGCAGAGGCAACCCAGGTTTGGGGACCTGCAAGTAGGATAAAGTTAAGAAATTGCTAAATCTTTCCATTAAGCATAGTATTTTAGATTAGATGTTAATTTATTTTATTTATTTTAATATCACCCAATCCCTATTTTTTCTTCTATTCAATTAACACTGATTTTCAGACATTGCCTGGGTAAGTTTCCTTGGGAAAATTTTCAGAAGTGGTTTGCCATTGCCTTCTTTCCAGGCTTAAAAAACTTTACTAAACTCAAAATCACCCAATTGGCTTTGTTCCTAACGCAGGATTAGAACTCATAGTCTCCTGATTTCTAACCAGATGCCATAACCACTACATCATACTACCCATACCTTCATCCATATGTGTCAGCTACCACTTTATGCTTGCTTGGGCTTTACTATTATGCAATGATAGACTGCAATGAACTGTGGGGAGGGTGAATGAAAGAGGGAATGCTTGGGGAAATGAAAGTAAGTATCGTACCCCCTGGAACTGCTGCTTCAAGGTTACCTAGCTGGAAGAAGGAGGGAGCCACATACTAAATGGTGCTTGGACTGACAATTATGAAAATATCTTGCCCGGACCTGATTGGTTTTAATGGGGTGGGCAATGAGAGACAGTTAAGGGAGGAAAAAATAGAAGTTAGGGATTTTGGCGCACAGTTCTCAGTTCTGGCTATGCAATACCACAACACACTTGATATTTAATAAAACTATACCTTTCTCAACAAATGGAGTCAAGAATCATTTCTATTTAGAGGTTTTAAGTTATGTCAGGTCCAACAATATGCTTCACTGACACAAAGCCTTCATGCAATCAAATGGGGGGGAAAAGCATCCCTACTTTGGAGCAAAAAAATCAACTAGACAACATTTATTATAGTTCTCTCAACTTCCCAGTATGAATCTAACTGCTGCAAAATCTGTCATGTTTTTATTTCACCAATTATAAAGCTCTGTTGTGATAATGATTTCCTGCATTGCAAATACCTAATGTTGAAGGCTATTAATGTCATTTAAATATAGGAGGGCCAAAATAATACATCTCCTGTCACCTCCTCCATCACTCTAAATGAGCACTTTCAAACATTCTTGTTTTTGACCAAAACTGTTCCAGTGTGATTGAAAGGTTGGTTATACCTTTTTAAAAACAGCAGTCAAAAGAGTTATATCAATGCCATGCCAGTATTTTAAATAGCATCAATCATTCACCTAGTAGCAGTTATAATTACTACATATACAGTTCTCACATGAAATTGTTCATCAAGGTGCTATTGAAGTTTTCTGTTTCAAAAATCACCAAAGCACCTTTATAGTTTATCATGAAAAAAATACATATAAAGAATTTATAGGAGAAAGGATGGCTTTGGGACTCGGTTTCTTTCAGTTCAACCTATTTCACAAAACCAGTGTGGGGAAAATTGGAATATGTATGACATTTTGAGCTCCCAATGAAAGCTGGGATATAAATTTAACTGAAAAAAACATGCTAAGCTTCTTTTAGGAAGCCAGGTCAAACTGTTTCCATGTTTCTTGTTGGGAGTTATTATTGCTCGTAAAAAATAATGTTTACAAAGGATTTTTATCCAATATTATTACTTATAATAATTGGGAGCAGATAATTAAAAAGAAAACTATTTGGAGCCTAAAGAAACATAGCTCAGTCTTAACTCACCCACTTTTTTATTACTCTCTACCGTCTGCTATTTTAATGGCACTATTTTCAATGTTTTATTATTTTTTCAGTTTCATTTTTTTTAATGATGCGGCTTCTTGTCTCTTACCATGAGAGCCACTGATATACAATGTTATAAATGGCTTAATGAATAGTATAAATAAACATTCACTAAAATATAAATTACAATAAAGCAAGAAGCCCATAATGATTTAGTTCCTTAAATACTGGATGCTGGTTTAAAGGGCTGCAAGGAAAAATCTTCAGGCCTTCATAATTTCTGAAAGAAAGAATCCACAAAATAGAAGTAATTACAGTAAATTCAACTGTTGTAATATTGCTTTAGGGAAATTGTATTTCATTTCATTTTATTCTTGATCATATGCATATTATGACACATGGATAAAAAAAGCAGATCAATAAGAATAAGCATCATGGTTCAAAAACAAGGGGTCAGTATTCTTTTGTGGTATTTGTTTATACCTTTCTGTCATACCCTTATACACAATAATATATGGCGTTGTACCTGTAACTAGTGAAGAAGTGGCTTCAATCTGTCTCCCAGTTCATTCATAGGAACCATTTTGCCTCAAATCAATTAATTGCTCATGACCTATAAGAATGCTGATCATTATAGATGATGCTGATTATGATTATTATACAATTGTATCACAGCGGCCAGTTGTTTCGCCGGATTTGGCATTGGTTGCTAGTCGGGCCCCACCCAGGGGCCTAGCACCCAGTGTGCCAATTACCACTGGAATTACCACTGCTGGTTTGTGCCATAGTCGTTGAATTTCGATTTTTAAGTCCTGGTATTTTGCGATTTTTTTATGTTCCTTCTTGGCGACCCTGCTATCACCTGGTATTGCGATGTCTATGATTGTGACCTTATTTTTCTCAACCAGTGTGATGTCTGGTGTATTATGCGCCAGTATTTTGTCGGTTTGTATACGGAAATCCCACAAGATCTTGACCATCTGATTTTCGGTGACTTTTTCAGGCTGATGTTCCCACCAGTTTGTTGCTGTTTTAATATTATAATTTTTGCACAAATTCCAATGGATCATTTGTGCTACTGAATTGTGCCCCATTTTATAATCAATCTGTGCGATTTTTTTACAGCAGCTGAGTATGTGATCAACAGTTTCATCAGCTTCTTTGCAAAGTCTGCATTTGGCATCATCAGAGGATTTTTCGATTTTGGCCTTAATGGCATTTGTGCGGATAGCTTGTTCTTGAGCAGCCAGGATTAGTGACTCTGTTTCTTTCTTTAAGGTACCTGTTGTTAACCATAACCAAGTTTGTTCACTGTGCACTTTATCTTTTATTTTTTCCAGAAATTGTCCATGCAGTGCTTTGTTCTGCCAACTTTCCATTCTTGATTTTATCATATCTTTTCTGTATTCTTGTTTCGTCTGTTGGGCCTTCAGTAGATTTTTGTTCTTTACTTCGATTAATAGATGTTCTTGACTTTCTTTTAAATAATCAGCCAGTGCATGTTTTTCTTCTTCAACTGTTTGTTTCACTTGTAATAATCCTCTGCCACCTGATTTTCGGGGCAGGTATAATCTATCAGTATCACCACGTGGATGTAAACTGTAGTGCATTGTTTTCTGGTTTTTTGGTCCAAAATGTCCAAATCAGCTTGTGTCCCGTTAACTATACCAGCTGTGTATCTTATAACTGGTATTGCCCAGGTATTTATGGCCTTGATTGTATTTCCACCATTCAATTTAGATTTCAAAATTTTCCTAACTCTGTTGGTGTACTCTCGCCTGACAATCGTTTTTACTTCCCCATGCTTGATGTTATCCAGCTGCAGAATGCCTAAGTATTTGTAGGGTTCATTTTTGTTGCATTTAATTAGTTGGCCATTGGGCATTTCAATTCCCTCACATGCAGTGATTTTGCCCCTTTTTATGGATACAGTGGCACATTTTTCCCTGTCAAACTGCATTGAAATATCTGCGCTGAATACTCGGACTGTGTTTGTCAATGATTGGATTTCTATTTCTGACTTTCCATAGAGTTTCAAATCATCCATATATAGTATATGCGAAATTTTTTCAGCTTCTTTGGCTGTTTGGTAGCCTAATTTCATTTTTTTTTAAGATTACTGATAGTGGGATCATTGCGATGATGAAGAGAAGGGGTGAAAGTGAATCACCCTGGAAAATTCCTCGCTTGATATTAACCATTCCGTAGATCTCATTCCCTACCGCCAACTCAGTTCTCCATTGTTTCATCGCCTTTTCAGTAAAGGATGTAATATTTTTGCTAATGCCAGTTGTTTCTAAGCATTTTATGATCCAACTATGTGGCAGTGAGTCAAATGCCTTTTTGTAATCAATCCAGACTATATTAGTTTGTTTTTCTGTTCTTACAATTTTCTAATACCATTTTATCAATTAGGAGCTGATCTTTTGTGCCTCTGCTCCTTCTTTTGTTGCCTTTTTGCTCTACTGGCAAGATGTTGTTTGTTTCCAAATAATCCATCATGTTATCTGCAATAATGCCTGTGAGTAATTTGAAGGTTGTTGGCAAGCATGTTATTGGTCTGTAGTTTTCAGGTGTTGTTCCTTTAGTTGCATCTTTCTGAATCAAGTATGTTTTTCCAGTTGTCAACCATTCATCAATTTGGCCCTTTTGTAAAATTTCATTCAGTTGCCTGGCCAATATTGCATGTAAACTGGTCAGATATTTGAGCCAGAAACCATGTAATTGGTCCTTTCCAGGTGATGTCCAATTCTTTACCTTTTTAACTCGATTTTTGACCATCTCAGTTGTTATTTCTAATACTTGCATTTGTTTGTTGCCAATGCTTTTCTCAAAGTCATGTATCCACTTTGCTTTCTTGTTGTAATCCTTTGCATTTTCCCACAATTCTTTCCAGAATTCAACTGTGGCCTGCTTTTCTGGTTTTTCACTTTTGGTGTCACCATTCACATTAAGACTTTGATAAAAACGCTGTTGGTCTGATTGGAATTGCTGATTTTGTTTATATTGGATGATTCGTGCCTCATATCTTTCAACTTTTCTAGCTGTTGCCGTTATCTGCTGCTTTACAATCTCTACAGCTTCATTGATGTTTCTTGTATCCAATCTATATCTTCTGATTAGCCGATCTATGATTTTGTTGTTTTTAAGCCGTTGCTCATACATGTTCTTTAGGTTACTAGCATCTGTCATTATTATTATTATTATTATTATTATTATTATTATTATTATTTTCCATGAATGGCCATTTAAATTAATTTGCAACAAGCTCTAACTTTGGCACTTTGTTGCAATTGTGTCCTGAGTTTACTGCAGCATTAATCATTCAAAACTGACATCAAGCAGTGATTTATCTTGCTGACAGAAATCTGGTTTCTGGCATGTGTGTCTGTGTTTGTAAGTTTGTGTGTGTTTACCATCCTGATTGCTGAACTAAAGGATAGCAATAGCAATAGCAGTAGACTTATATACCGCTTCATAGGGCTTTCAGCCCTCTCTAAGCGGTTTACAGAGAGTCAGCATATTGCCCCCAACAATCTGGGTCCTCATTTTACCCACCTCGGAAGGATGGAAGGCTGAGTCAACCCTGAGCCGGTGAGATTTGAACCGCTGAACTGCTGATCTAGCAGTAGCCTGCAGTGCTGCATTTAACCACTGCACCACCTTGGATCCCAATTTAACTTTCAAAATTTGTTTAGATTACAGTATATTCATCCTGAACGAAAATTATTAATAAACTAGAGTAGGATCTCTCATAATTGATTCAATGGAGAAAAAATACAGCTCAATAAATACCAATGAAAACTCTATACATTTAATTAGCAATATATTATTCTATTAGTACTTACCATATTTTTTGGAATATAAGACACACCTTTTCCCCAAAAAATAGAGGGTAAAAATCTGGGTGTGTCTTATACACTGAATACAGCATTTTTGGCCTCGCAAAACCCTGACCCCTTTGCAAAAATGGCCGTGCATAGCCTTTAGGAGGCTTCCAGCATGCTCCTGGGGACTGGGGAGAGCAAAAATGGGTGAAAAACAGGCCATTTGTTGTGAAAATGGGCCCATTTATGTCAAAAAAGGGGCATGCATAGCCTTTAGGAGGCTTATAGAGGGCTTCAAGGAGCTGGGGGGGGGGCAAAGACAAGCAAAAAACAACCATTTTTTTTGCTCTTTTTTGCCCTCCTCAGTCCCCAGGAACAATCTGGAAGCCTCCTAAAGGCTATGCATGCCCTTTCTTTGACATAAAATGGACCCGTTTTCATGAAAAACAGGTCATTTTTTGCTCATTTTTGGTACCCTTATATCCCAGGACAAAATTAGGCCATTTCTTGGGAGGTCTGCAGAGTTCCAAAAAAATTTTTTTTTTTAATTTGCCTCTTCAAAATCTTGGTGTGTCTTATACTCTGGTGCGTCTTATACTCTGAAAAATATAACATTCATTTTGTAAAAAATATTTTCAAGTTACAAGAAACTTTTAACAGCTTTACCCAGTTGTAAATTTTTTATAAGGAATGAGAAGTGGTTACTGTCATTTATTTATCAATACATTTATGAAAAATTACAGTGTTGTTATGTTCAGCTGCCAGAATATTATACAGTATTATTGTATTTATTAGTACTTGAAATACTACTTCTTCTAATCTGCATTTCTTTGTCTCTGGGACATGATACTAGGACTCCTGACACTGCTGTATATAGGTTATCCTGTCCAAAGTCAAAATTCCATGTCAGCTTTTATTTAAAAAAAATTTTTTTGCCTTGAGATAAGAAACAGCTAAACTAGAAACTGACTAAAAATGGTCAGGTGATGATGTGAGAACCAAGAGATGCTACTAGTGAGTTCAAGTCCTGCTTAACTATGAACGCCAACTGGTTAAGTTTGGGTCAGTCACTCTCTTTCAGCTCAGCTCAGCTCACAGGGTTGTTGCTGTGGGGAAAATAGGAGGAGGATGTGTGTTGGGTATGTTTACCTTCTTGAGTTATTTGTAAAAATAATAAAAGCAGGAGATGATAGATAGATAGATAGATAGATAGATAGATAGATAGATAGATAGATAGATAGATAGATAGATAAGATAGATAAATAAGATAGATAGATAGATAGATAGATAGATAGATAGATAGAATTCCCTCATCTCAAATCCCAATCCTAATTCCTGAAAGACTATATAATTTATGATGAGCTATTGAATTTATAATATTAGTTTTAAATACTTTAAAACTATTCAAATAACACATATTTTTATCTTTATCTTTACAACTATTATTATTTCAAATCAAGAAATAAACAATTGGCAATCATACTTGAATGGAAATGTATTTTATTGTATTAAATGTAAGCTTGAAGTCTATATAGTTATGCTGGGTGTTTTGAATTTAAAATCAATTTATTACACCTTGATTTATCTATTTTAATTTCCAGTATAACAATGAAGTTTCCTTTATGATAAATTCTCTTATCCATGTGTTTATGGTGACGCAGTGGTTAGGGTGCAGTACTGCAGGTCACTTCAGCTGACTGTTATCTGCAGTTCAGCGGTTCTAATCTCACCGACTCAAGGTTGACTCAGCCTTCCATCCTTCTGAGGTCAGTAAAAGGAAGACCCGGATTGTTGGGGGCAATATGCTGACTCTGTAAACCACTTAGAGAGGGCTGAAAGCCCTATGAAGCGGTATATAAGTCTAACTGCTATTGCTATTGCTATTGCTATTGTGTTACTTGAAAAAATACTAACGAAAAATTCCAAACATTTTCTACAATATAATTTTAGAGAGCTGGCCAACTTGGGGTTTGTTTGTTTTTTAGTGGGAAAAACGAAAACAGAATAGCTACATTAAAAATAAGAAAAAAGGAAAATGATATAGAAAGTATAGAAACTAAACAGAGGTAGGGTAAATAGAATTGCTGGATTCTATTTGTTTTCTTCAAAATATTAAAAGAATGGATTGTTACAAATACGGTTATGGTATCTCTATATTTTAAGAATAACAAATGACAAAAGGAAGGAAAAAGTTGTAGTTTCCATACAAAGTTGTAATTTAAAATAGGAATGGGGAAAATCATTCATTTTCTAACATTTATTTGATTTGATTTGATATTTCCTATTTGTAAACTGCTCATATCTGTCACATTAGATTGGCTGATAGATGTCAATCCTGAACTAAGTTATAGGCATTTTTTTTCTCTTTCATTTTCCTTCTATTAGTCTTAATATTATACTGTATACAATTATTAGAAATTCTGGAATTCTTACTGGTTTTAAAGCAGGATTTTCTTCACAGTAATTCTGTGAATTAATAAAAAAGAGAGGTATCAGAAAACATAGGGACTTAATCAAATACATAAAGAAAAGATGGCATTAATCGGTAGTAAATGTTATTTTGTATCAGGCCAAAGTAGTAATCATATGTGTTAATGTAAATATGCTCTGAAACCTATTTGCAATTTCATCTTTTACAATAGTTAATTGGTGTTGGCATATTGTTTTCTTTTCATTTCAAATCAGTTTGTGTGTGTGTGTGCACGCGCGTGTGTGTAAACATTTGTGCATAGGTATACACTTAATTCCATTAGCAAAACTACTCTGGCATAATATACATCTAATTAAAGCTACATATTCATCATTATATTTGTTAAGAAATACTCACTCCCCATCTATTGTACATGAAACTTCTGTTAGTAAAACAATATATATCTGTAAGTCCAGTAAGTGACATTGCAAAGATTTGTTAAACATTGAATCAACTAATGAGCAATAGACGGTGGCAAAAATCATATGTTATATTGTTACTAACTCCTGAGATTTGCAGTCTGTTGGCATAATTTGGGCATGAATGCATAATTTATAGGAAAGCCTCTATTTTCCAGAGTTCTAGTTGATGAAAGTTGTATTTAAATACCCTGTAGTTAGATTATTAACTTTTGCAAAATAGAAACAGATGTGTGTCTTAGTATGCCATTAAATTTATGATTTACATAGTACCCCTGAATACATCAACAGAACCCAATGAATCTAATTTGCTTCGGGATTTACAATAACCTGATCTGGCATGTGTAAGCACTGAAACACAAATTAGAAAACTATTACATTTTGTTTGATTAAAAGTGCAATTGTCTTTATTAATGACAAAACTTAGAAAATTTTTCTTTGTTCAAGGATTTTTCTTTTATACAAATGTGCATTGCATTTAATACATTTTTGCCGCTACTTTCCACATTTTAAAATAAACTAGTCCATTGAATAGGAGACTGCCCAATACAGTGCCAAAATCCAACTTTCAAATGAATAGCAGATTTCATTAAAAAGAGAAAGAAAAGTTAGTATTTGTTGTCAAGAACTTGTGCATAAAGTTACCCTTTTAATGATTATATTTAACTTATGTGTTATTTATATAGATTTATATAGTTAATAGATGGTATTTTTTTTCAGAACTTAATCTTACAGTTGGGAAGGTTTATTTCCCAGTAAACATAAGCTGTAGCTCCAGTGCTAGTGAAGTACTACCACAGAATTGTGCATTTGTAACTTACATACGTTTTGTGCCTTGAATGACTAGAAAAAAATATAATACTCATTAGCACGGGTAATGTGTATTATTTCTTTTATTAAATCACATTTTCTATCATTACTAAATAATCAGAACATTGAACACCTTAGGAATGAAGGCAAATATACATGTTCCAGAATAACGTTACAAGATCCAATCTGGCTCGGGCACTGGGACTAGAGTTTTCGAACTTTTTCTGGAATCCTATTGTATTCATAAAATAGCCCAAGGCACATATTCCAGTAAGAAGTTCCCCAAAGATGGATTCTAGCATGAATCCAACAGCTCAGAAGAGTAAACCTCTGGTTCCAGTGACCGACTCAGATATTGAATACCTTCTTTCAAAGGCAAGATGAAAAAAGAATTGTGTGTGTGTGTGTGTGTGTTTGTGTTCTGTGAAGAGATACCCATGCTAATGAACATTTGAGTCCCTGGAAAATAGCTATTGGGAAAAATAAATAACCATCTCTAAAGACCTAGCTTCTTGGGCTGGTGAAGGCAAATTTTTCTCCAAGTCATATTAATTTCTTGAATAAAGTAGTAGCTCCATTTTATATCCAAAGACTTTATATGTTTAGGACAGCGGTGAAATCCTCTGAAGTCTGCTACTGGTTTGGTGAGTCTGCTACATGCACCTGAGGTGCGCCCGCACAGCACTAAAAAAGGAACATTTTGAAGCCTTTGGAGTTTGCAAAGGGGGACTCCGCGGTGCCATGCAATTTAGATTAACTAGAAAGCAGGAAATCTGACGATTCTAGCTAATATAAATTGTGCATCACAGATGATCATCACCCAGCTGATTGCCAGAAATACCAGTTCGCCCCAAACAGTAGTAATTTTATTACCAGTTCAAGCAAACTGGTCCAAACCAGTAACATTTCACCCCTGGTTTAGGGAATAAGGAAGTGAAGTAGAATGGTAAGTGGTGCAGAATTCATTTCTATAAGGGTATCTTCTTCTTACATAGCAATGGATGCAATCTGTTGATCATATGGACATCTGAATAAGTATAACAGTACCAGATGCAAGGCAGCAAAGGGGGAAGGTAGCCCATCTACCCTTGTTGGTTTGCTTCCTGAATTAATCTGGGTTGTCCATTTCAGGCATAAATCATTATTCTTACATGTTCTTATCTATCACAGTTCAGGAAGTGATAATGTGTTATGCTCCCATGTATTTAACATTAAACCAGCAAAGAAACAAGATAAACAATTTTCTAGACAGAGAAAGGATTGAATGTCCAGATATTTTTAACGAATCATCCTTAGCAAACGGCTGATGAGCAACTGGGCATCTCCATTGTATCCAAATTAATAGTTTCACCTCCTTTGAATGAATGAAATGTGTCAGTTTTATTTCAGACCATATGGAGATAAGGGAAAAAGAAAGCAACTCCCTTGTAATTCCGCTTCCCATGAAGTTTAATTATGAGGTAAAGCATTGGGACAGTTCTCTTTCTTTGATTTCCTATCTTCAAGATAGGATAATGCTAAACTTCATAGCAACAAAGTGATTATATTTTATATTAGAATATGCAACAGGTGTCATCCAAGGACATACTGACCCAGATAATCAGAGTAGTTTGTCATGGGAAGTAAAGAAGCTTTTGTCCGTGGGTTGGACTTTGCAAAACAATTACTGTTTGGAAACTTAATTATAATGCTGTATAACTCATAGACTTGGGCCTTTAGATCTTCTAAAGATTGGTCAGAAATTGCAATCTAATAAATAAGTTATAATTAAAAGTATTCTTTTGTTTAAGGTAGTAGTAATTAACTTTCAGAAAACTAATCTTCCCATTTCAATTATATGCAAAAATGTAATTAAAACTTTACATTTGATTTAATTATTATTTAATTATATGTATATTACTTCCTTTCCCCTAAGTTTGTTATAAAACAAGTCTGCATCAATTGTGATCCTCCAAGCTAAACAAAGCACACAAGCCAAACAAATGTTCAGAGGACTTCTTTGCCACCCATTACTTCAATATATGAAATCTTAGGCAGCTTGCAGGCTAAAGCAGTGTATTAGACTCATGATACAGCCTGCAGTCAATATAATTGATCCAAGTTTTGTTGATTTACTATAATGTGACAGGAAACTTTGTTAGCATGCTGTCCAAATGATCTTTGCATTTTCAGAATTGTTAAAACAAGGATGTTTTATAAGCCAGGATGTTTTTGACTCTCTATATTTCTAAATGAGTTAATTAAGTTCCACTTTAGACTCATTTACTCGCAGAACATTCCACCAGAACATCATCCAGGTGCTTTTTTGGCAAACTTGACATGAGCATTAAGATTCTTCTTAATGAGCATTGACATCTTGTTACTCTCCTAGGGATTCTACATTTATCTAATATTTTTCTAATGGGGTAGTTATGAACACTTATTTTAGCCAAAGTGAGGCAGGTGCTCACAGAAACCTTCAGTGTTGTTCTGGGATTGTTTGTGACTTTTTGAACTGTTTTATTTAGATTGTTATTAACAGGGTAGCTGCTTTTGGGTAATTGTCCCAAATTATCTCAATTTCAAAGTTTGAGTCTTTGGACTGGTCCACAGTTTCTAATTGTCTTAATATGAGGATAGCCGATCTATCATTTTAGGAGAGCAGTAACAAATAGTATTATCTATACTTAGGCTGTTGAAATCAAAAGTGGTGCATTTCCTTCTGTAGTAGAGCAAATGGGGCAGACTTAATTGCTTGCCCTCACCAAGAAACATGAGATGACCAGGGTAGTCCATCAGCAACAGTGAAGGATTTAACTCAGGCAGGCACACAAGTAGCCGTGATTAAAAGCCTCAATGTGGAAGTCAAGGAACCCTTGGCAGACCTTCAAAGTGACTCGAGCACAGATGAAAAGATGCCTGAAATAGTAGATGTGCAAACCTATAGCACATCAGCCAGTCCAGCAGTCGACAGCTTCATCAACGTCCAAAGTAAAGGAACACATTTCATGACATCAACGTGCACCGGGTCCCAGTGCACGATGGAGAGGAAAGTGGATAGACTCTGCATAGAAGTGTTAGATGAGAATGCACAGTTCCACTGCTGCTATTACTAGAATGGGACAACCCACCAGATAATCACAGTCAGATTGCGACACTAGAGGTAGCAAGCACCACATCTCACCTGAAGCCTCCATCCTTCTATCTGATACAAATATTTATGTTCCAGCTGGCAGATTCCAGACCTCAATTTGTAATCTCTGTCTTCAATGGCCATCCTGTACTGAGTGCTAGATACCCTACTATGAAATGGTGACTTGCTTTTTGGGGGGAACAGTGTGGAGGGTAAAACTTCAGCTTCTCTTTTTTTCTTTGTCTTTTTCACTGCTCTTTCTCTTTCTATTTTCTTTCTTCTTTGAAATTGATAAGTGTTCTGCCAGTTTCTCCTTCTAGCTCACATACTGGAAAGAACAGAAAAATGCTTCAAGTCCCCTCCCCACACACACATGCACACCAAGGAAGGCAGTCTGCACTTATTCTCCTATCACAGGTGGAATGGGAAAAAGAAGCATGGTTCTAAGTTGTTACCATGTTTCCCTGAAAATAAAACAGGGTGTTATTTTCTTTTGACCCATCCCCAAAATAAGTACTTGGACTTATTTTCGGGGAAATCTTATTATTTTTGAGGCACAGGAGGCAGCGTGCATGCTCACCTCATAGCTGCTGCTGTGTTGCAATATTTTCAGGGAGGGCTTATTTTCAGGGGAGGGCTTATTTTAGCACATGCACTCAAAAGCCTAATTGGGCTTATTATCAGGGAGGTCTTATTTTCAGGGAGACAGAGTATAACATTCATGGTCTCTGGAATCCAACCAAGAATTACAGCTTTTTTTTCAACTTTATGGCAATTCCTGGAATATTCATTCAGTTCTCATTCTCTTTATATCCTGAATTAATAATCATTGGAGATTATGCCAAAGAACAAAATGAGAACATGAGGTGCTGTTTGTCAGGTGATATGATTTGACATTGAGGCAAGCTATGGCTTTCTAGAATCTAGGATGCAGAACAGTATTTTTCGTCATCTGCTATTGTGGTTTCTAAAATATTAGAGATTACTAAGTAGTTAAATTTGTTATATATTTTTTTACATGCTATATTTTCCATGCATGCAATGCTCAGTTGAATAGTGACAGCTAAACCAGAATTTCACTGTAACAATTTTTTTCAATATTTTTTTTCATGAATAACAGTGAATAACAGTGTCCAACATGGGAATAGCAATGTCCAACATGTCCATAATAAGAATAGCAGTGTCCAACATGGCTTGTCCTTTCTCTATTTCTAAGTTGTTTGTGGAGAATTTTCTGACAGCAAAAGAAATGCTATTGTTTTCAGTTGATAGAAGAAACTAAAAAGCTGTTGGCACATATTACTTACTTACTTAATTGTGATCTTGCTGAGTTGCATGTGATTTTAAAGAGGTTCCTTATTAATGTGGATACAATTTACATAATTTATTTTCCAATAAACCCTGTGATTCAATCCTGTTCCTATTGAAGTTAGGAAGAATCTTTCCATAAGCATCAGAAGTAGTTAGTTTCATAAAACTCAGCTTTAACAAGGCAAGGAAAGCTTTTCATTAAATATTTGATGTTAACTGTCAATTATCTTCTTTTTTTTAAAAAAAAAGAGCAGACAGCACATTTCTAAAAGAGACATTGATAGTATTTATTATTTTAAAAGTATGTTTTAAACTATTTTTATGCCATTGCTGAACAAATAAGAAATTGAAAAGCAAAATTGCACTTAATTGATCTTAGTTCATATGGGTGAATACAGTAAAAATTATTATTAAAACCTCACTTCTAAAAAAGGATCATTTGAAACTTCATTTAAATTTAAAACATGAGTCAGCCTGGAGAGCTTAAGTTCTCTTTCTTTTTTTCTTTTTCTTTTCTCCTTTTCTTTTCTTTTTGCTATAATACACACTAGCTGAAGAACTTACTTATCCACAAGATAGTTAAGCTGACTAAATCAGCTTAATGGAACTGGCAAATCAGCTTATATCTACATATTTCCACTTAACTGAATTGTAAATCAAGCTGGATGAAACTCATTTGTTGCCCTTTTCCAGCTGAATGACATTTATTTCAATTTTTATAACCTACCTTATCCTTTGGGTGCCGAGCTAACCAAATCCAGTGGAAGAAAATGTGTATTCACAGATGTATATACCATTGCATATTGTTATAATGTCATATCAGTTTAATCTATTGATTGAACTTAGTGTTAGGCATGCTGATGATAGAAAAAGTGAAATAATTTCTATTCCGCTTTTCCATTTTTTAAATTAAAAAATGCTTTTTTTGAATATCTCTATTGTTTGCTAGAGAGCCCTGAACTTTTGGGAAGCTACAGATTTTGAAAGTAAGTCAGATAAATAAATTATTAACCTGTAGTAAAAACAAGAATGGGATAGCACATGACAAAATGTGACATAACTTTATACATTTGCATGATGCTAATATGTATTTACAAATGCAGAAATTAGAAATAATGTATATGTTTAGAATTTATGCATTATTTGGATAGTTAAAGTAATAATTTCATTTGCGTCATTGTAGGTGGGAAGACACATTAAGCCAAAATTATCCGAATCACAAGACAGCTAGAAAGACAATTTGTGAATCCAGGAAAGATCTCATAAGTAAAACCAACACTCATCAATACTTCAACACTCTGAAGTATTTGTCCCATCTATCTGTAACGTGAGCACACATGCGGAATACATACATTTGCAAACCCACAAATATTGACCATGCTCTCTAGCAGAATTTGTATTGAATTTTCCATCTCCTGATTATACATTTATTTTTTATTTCCTACTATTGATGTTGGTGCCTACAGAATAGTTTTATTAGGGAATAGTTTTAATTTTTATTTTTCTCTCCCAGAGCGCGTAGCCAATACAATCAGTTAAAGTTCTTCATTTAGTATGTTTCAGAGAGAGGAACACCTGCTGGTTTCTTTAATAACAAGTTGTCCTTTCTTGAGTTATATATGAAAACTAAAGCACAGAGGGGAGTTCAGAATAACCTTTAAACATTAAAACTATTTTTAAAAGGTCCGTTTTTAAAAGGTCCAGCCTCCATGGCGAAGATTGCAAAATAAATTTGGGAAAGCTTTTTTTTTTTTTCCTGAAGATGGATGGTTTTTTGTTTTTCCTTCTAAAACGAAAATTACACCAAATAAGCGAAATTGCACTTTTGGTTAGTGGCTTTGAACATAAATGTTAATGTTCTACAAAGTAATGTTTTCAAAGTAGTTTTTTAAATACTGTTAGAGTAATACAGGTTTCTGGATGTATTTACTCTACCTTGTTCTTTAGCTATTATTTGAAGAGGCTGGGGTTTTTGTCTTCTTCCTTCCAGCGAACTAAGTAAGGGTTTGTCATTTAACAGTTAGAACATTCCATAGCTTTTAGGCATGAATAAAGATTCACAGTCCGTGCTTTTAGCGTTTGGTTAAATTGACTTTTTCCCTTCCTTTTCATTCATTCGGCAGGCTGCTGTCTTAACTCAGAGCCAAGACAGATGATGTGAGTCCTAAGCCACTTCTTGTAAGACAAATACGTTCACGCAAAGAGTGTATCTAACTCGGGAACAACTGTTCCCCTTATTTTCAGGATGAAGCTGACTGAATGGAATGCTAACTGTTTGGGTTTTTTTTGTGAAAACTCCTGTCCAGCCAGCTGAACAAAGAGCTCAGTGGTAGATCCTAGTGATAGTTATGCATATGAACTTTCAGGGGAAGTTGAATTTAGCTGAGTAAACATAACAGCTTAAAAATAAAATAAAAAGCATATAAACAATAACCAACATAATTAAATGGCCAATAGAATTTAATTGCTATTTGTACTGCATGCAGTAAAACTTCTCTCGCTGGCTTCTTCTCATACAGAAGCTATCTTGTATTGATGCTTACTTAAATGTTTGTGTGCATGCATATATATATGGATGCTATCTTCTGACCTGTTTTGCCCAAATTCCTTGTTCTGATGTGTAGACCCAGTGCCTAGAATATTTTAAATTATAAGGGGACTGAGATGAGAGAAACAGGTAGTCTTTGAATTACAACAGTTTGTTTAGCGACCATTAAAAGTTATGGCGTCACGGAAAAAAGTGACTTTTGACCAGTTTTCATACTTATGAATGTTGCAGCATCTCCATGGCCACATGATTTACATCCAGGTGTTTGATAACTGATTCATAGTTTTGATGTTTGCAGTGTCCCGGAGTCACGTGATCTCCTTTTGTGACCTTCTGACAAGCAAAGTCAATGGGGAATCCAGATTCACTTAACAACAGTGTTACTAATTGAATAACTGCAGTGATTCATTTCACAAATCTGTTTGCAAGAAAAGTTGTAAAAAAATGGGACAAAATTCACTTAGAGAATTCCTCACTTAGCAACATAATTTGTGGCCTCAACTGTGATCGTAAGGTGAGGACTACCTGTACATTGTTGTTGTTCTGTTTAAATCTATCAGATTTTATTAACATGTTCACATCTTGCAATTTCCCTGATTTTATTTGAACTTTTTTTTTTTTTTTTTTCCCCTGATTTTATTTGAACTTGCTAGACTAGTGCGATTCTTATCCTGCCAGCAAATATATTCCCCATGTCAGCCACTCCTAACCTAATGGCTTCTTGCCAGGTTGCTATTACAATTTTTCATCTCTCAACCATCTTGACTGTGGGGAGATATACATCCCATGCAATGCTTCGAATTTGATCAAGGTAGGTACCAGGATGTGTGTGTGTGTGAGGGGGGGAACAGATATATATCAGTGCTTGGAGAAAAAAAACCTATGCTGGTGTGAAAGCAGATGAAGTAACCACAGTCACAAATGCATTCTTCAAGATCACTGGCAATGAAAAGTGTGTGCTCTATTAGTTTTTTGTTTTTTTTGACAACCTGTTATATTTCAGCTGGCATCGTACTCCAAACAATAAGGTGCCCTCAAACACAGACTAAGTGGCAGACTCCGTGATCTTGTGTACTTTATTCTTTCTTCACAGTTGTGCAATGTTTACATTTTCATCTAGGGCGCCGTCTGGCCACCAAGCTAGATGGGTGTGGTATAGAAACTTAAACAGAGAACAGAATTCCTTCAGTGGCACAGAGGATACTAAAGTAGTCGTGTGTAAAGAAAATGCTGGTTGAGATTACAGCTATTCACCATATTCTGTAAAATAAGCCTCAGCCTTGTTTAAAGAGGAAAAGAGGATACATCTAAAGGAAAATTTCTGCGGAAATCAGGATTCAAGAGAGTAAAATAGACCATAATGTAAGAATATGCCTTGCATTGTCTCAGGCTAAGAGAGGTCTCAAAAAGGGATTCATAATCCTCTTATTTACAATGTTTGTAAGCTAACCGAGTCTGCAGGGACACTGGGACACAAACAGCAAATCAGGAATTAAAACAATAGGATGCAATAAAAGAAATATAATAAATAACTGCAACATCATAGGTCCCTGCTTACCTATGATGGAGGCAGTTAGCTTAAATCAAAGGAACAATATGAAGGGTTTTGTGGAAATGCAAGGCACAATGAGGACAACCACATAGCTACTGACAGTCTGTTGTGTTGTTCACACTTCTGAGAACCACTTGGGCTGAGAATACAGTTTATTCTTAGTAGATGTGCCTCTCAAGATGTTCACACCAGTCAGCAATATTCAAGCCTGGCAATGGGGAGCCTACTGTACCATATATTATGTAATATGCCATATAGACTTTTATAGATAATGAGAAATACTGTGAACTGTGAACAGAGCTCTACAGACAAACAATGTAGTAACCTAAAGATTAACGTTATTCTGCAATGTATGTTGTCTTGCCAAGAATCTGGCTGCTGTATCCTGTACCAATTGCCCCACACTAAGTATATTGCCTGAGTCCAACTGGGGTAAATCCTATTTAAATATATAACCAGTTCTATGCACTGTCTGTACTCAATCATTTATCCCAGTTCGACATCTCTAAAACTGTGTTTTTCAACCTGAGAAACTTTAAGACGGATGGACTTCAACTCTCAAACAACACTCACCCATCTTAAAGTTCCTGATGTTGAGAAACACTACTGTAAAAATAATAATTTTATAAAGCTGTACATATTAAACAGATTATTCTTCCCAGCACAGGAAATTGAAGTTTGGGGTGCTTCTAAGTAGGGAGAGATTGTGGCATTATTTAAGACTGGGAAAATGGGTAATTGGGTCAAACAATTTAAGAACACTGCCTTATGGCTTACTTAGCTAGCCTGGTAAGTAGAGTTGCTAATTTAGTTTTACTCCCTTTATAGATTTCCTATGATTTTTATCCCTTTAGGACAAGCAACAATTCAGCAATAAAACTTTTTTTGTCTCTCCTCATAAGATAATTTCCATCTACCGAAAGTCTGTCAGTCAGACAGCTGCTACTTGCAGGAAACCAGCCACAAAAGAAGCTGGTACCCCAAACAAGTATGTAATATGTTATTTTACACCTTGAGATTATATTTGTTCCATTTCTATCACACATTTCCTTCAAAAAGCTAAAGGCAGAGTAGGATATTTCTGTTCTATAGCCTATGAGGTAGGATAGGTGGAAACCTCAGCATTAAAAGGAAGTACCTTTCTGATAGGGATTTCAACCTGAGCTTTTGCAGGACTAGTCTGAAAAAAATATTTTATTTTAATATTTATTATATTCTTCAAAGCCAATCTATGTTCTTACTTTCCTAAATTATTGTATTATGCACTACAAAATGGTATGAATCTTCTTTCATTCTCTCTCTCCAATTTTTAAACTGCACTGTTAAAATGCTCCATATGATTATTTCTAGTATACAAAGAGATTTTTTACATGTATTTTGACTCTTTAAAAAAAATAAAAGGTGATGATCTAGTCAATCATTATAACTTACAAGTTACATAATGCATTTGAATAATAAGTAAGCAGTGCTCCCTCTTTTTTTAAATAGTTCTGATTTTGAATGAATAGCCAAAAATAGCCAATGAACTCAAGTTAGGATTTACCCTCATTGTCCCAAAAAAACTCATCATGGTTACTCATCAAGTTCATATCTGGCAAAAATGGATACAAAGCTATAGAAGAACCTATTCTGCTGTTTAGCAGAATCATCTGGAATTGATAAGTACAACAATGATGGCTTTTGCTTAATTAAGACTACTGTTCCTATGAAATAAATCACATGTGATCTAAGTAGCCCCAAATGATCTCCAGGAAACAGGGATGATATATAATATTTTATAGTAATTGTAGCACAAATCTAATAAGAGATGTTTCATTTTCCTAAGAAGGAAAACTAGACTTCTAGTGTAACAAGCATACCACCACTAGCAGAAAACATTGAATATTTATTCTATCTTTATTTCTAATGCAGATTTATTTATTTTGTAAACACATAAAAAAGTAAGAACTGGAAAATTCTGAACAGTTATAAATGGAAGATGATGATATCTGAAATACTGCAAAAAATTTGGAACAAGATGACAATTGTGCAAGAAAAGCCTAATCTAAATGCAGCCATGGCTTTAAGCTAATTATAGACAGTCATCTGAAAGTTTCATTGTCTATATTTTCTATAGTTATGTAAGCAAAAAATCTTGCAAACCAACAGAATAAATTCTGCCTTGAAAATCTTACCAAATGAGCTGTATCCAATAGCAATAGCACTTATATACCGCTTCACAGTGATTTACAGCCCTCTCTAAGTGGTTTTACAGAGTCAGCATATTGCACCCAACAACCTGATTCCTCATTTTACTGACCTCAGAAGGAAGGAAAGCTGAGTCAACCTTGAGCCATTCAGGATTGAATTCCTGGAGTGAGCAGTGAGTTAGCCTGCAGTACTGCATTCTAACCACTGCATCACCCTGGCTCTCAAGATTATGTATTCAATATGTTGCATGCAGTGGTGTTATTCTACTGGAAAAATGGAATTTACTAGGGGAAGATTCCATGGTGCTGCCAAACATGGGTATAGCATGTCATAATAATTCCAAATAATACAATTTTCCATAGGCTGCAGTGGTTTCTACTGAGTGTCTGGATGCAATTTAAGATGGTGGTTGTCACCTATGTAGTCTCACATGGTACAGGTCATCTTATTTGTGGGACCACTGGTCTAAATTGCTTAAGGTAAAGGTAAAAGTTCCCCTTGCACTTATGTGCTGGTTGTTCCCGACTCTAGGGGGCAGTGCTCATCTCCGTTTCAAAGCTGAAGAGCCAGCACTGTCCAAAGACATCTCCATGATCATGTGGCCAGCCTGACTAAATGCCAAGGTGCACAGAATGCTATTACCTTCCCACCAAAGGTGGTCCCTATTTTTCTACTCACATTTTTACATGCTTTTGAATTGCTAGGTTGGCAGAAGCTGGGACAAGTAACGGGAGCTCACTCCATTATGTGGCACTAGGGGTTCAAACCGCCGAACTGCTGACCTTCAAGCTCAGTGTCTTAGTCACTGAACTACTACGTCACGTTTAAATTGCTTACTTACCTCCAAAGTGACAGGGCAGGGAATGTCCATGTCTATCAAACATACTATCTTATACAACTCAAGGGGTGTGCTTTCTCAGTTGAGATATCTGCCTGTGGAAAAGCATTCTCCCCTACCCCCAAATTCAAATGAGTGTGACCCTATTGGATTAAAGATGTGGGTTTTCCCTCGACAATTGGAACAGGTAGTTTACATGAAACCCAGTACATAGCTGCTTGTCTTCTATGTGTTAGATGGAAGAAAATGTTGGTCATTTGAAGAACTCTATTTGGGCTGTGATTACTTTTAATTGTTTGGATGGCTGTTTTTTCTTGTGTTCTTTAATTACTGGTAGCAACACCAAGGCAGAACAGTGAAATGGACAATTACATAAATTTTCTAAATCTTTTTTGCTGCTGATTTGGCTGTATATAGTTGAATACACAAGAGGAGAAAGAGCAAGCAAATCCTCCTTACTACATGAGCACAAGTCCTATCACGTAACTAAGGGTTTAGCCCTTTGAATGGAATGGAATGGAATATGAATTACGGTTTTTAACATTAAAGAAAGTTAACAGACATCAGATCATTTATTAACATAAAGAGTGCAGGAGAATTGTTTTGAATGAAATCTAGAGTGCGACCTGAGTATTCACCGTAATGTGCATTTAATCTTTATTCATTAGGCACAGCTAGAGGTGGAAATGAGAAAGTGTATTGTTAAGGTGCAGATTAATTATATTCAACAAGTTATTTTCTTTGGCTATCTGACATTTATTGCTTCTACGTGTGATTTAAACACATATGGTCACACACACACCTATACTGATGGAAATGTTATGGGTACATTCAGCATCACTTTTTATTACACGCCAAGCATCTAATTCAGAATAATATTTATGTTTCAGTTAATGACAGTGAAAACACATTTGGAGATGAGCAGTATAAGCAATTTACTGATAAGCCTATTTGAATATTATTTACCTTGAATATCTGAAGGTGTTTTGTAGTCAAAATTGGGGTATGGTTTTGTACTCAAAGGGGGGAAAAACTTTTATTTCCCATTCTATGCTAAGAAATATAATGATGGATGATGATGATGATGATGATGATGATGATGATGATGATGATGATGACGTTCTTTAGCTTACCAGTTTAGGACTTAGTTTTAGTTGGAAAACAAATATTTTAATTAAGATATTGTTGGAAAATTAATATTTTAATTAAGATATACTTTACACTTGTTTTTGTAGTTCTATGTAACTAATTTGAAGTTTGGAAAGTGACATATTGAAAAAGGTTACCTACTGTAACCTAAGAGAACTTATTTCTCTTTTTTCCTTTGCCTGAACTATCAAAGAGAGAATTAAAATTGAACTGTTCTCTCTCCTACTGTATATCCAAAACTTGGTTAGGTGACATGAATGAAAGAAGTGCTTAATTGAGTTTATGACCCATGCTATTTTTTTATCTTTGGGTTCTAAAAATGTAAACAGCAATAGCAATAACAGTTAGACTTATATACCACTTCATAGGGCTTTCAGCCCTCTCTAAGCGGTTTACAGAGTCAGCATATTGCCCCCAACAACAATCTGAGTCCTCATTTTACCCACCTCGGAAGGATGAAAGGCTGAGTCAACCCTGAGCCGGTGAGATTTGAACAGCCGAACTGCAGTCAGCTAAAGTAGCCTGCAGTGCTGCATTTAACCACTGCGCCACCTCGGCTCTAAAGCCAATGGAAAAGGAATGAGTCCTATGGACATTACTAGGAAAGAACACAAGATAAGGATTGAGTAGATAATTACTCATACTGCAAGCTCTGGAAGTTTGTTTCCCAAGAGAAGTAACCTTGAGTAATATAGGTAGGTTGGAGCAAATATCACATGCATCATGACATCTTCAGGCAAATGATGTGACATGTACTTCCATCAGATCAGTGGTGGGTGTCAAAAAAATTTGGAATCTCTTCTGTAGGTGTGGCCTGCTTTCCTGGTCCACTGGTGGAACCTCTTCTAACCGGTTCGGTAGATTTGACGAACCGGTTCTACCGAATAGGTGCGAACTGGTAGGAACCCACCTCTGGATCAGATGATATAATTACAATGCACCATTTGCACAGTGGTCTCATGAGTTGTGTCATTTTTTTCAAATCACCAATGCCGCTATTAGGAACACACATCTTTGTAAGACAGCATCCCATTCTTCCCTTCTTGTTTCTTGTATTTCTTACAAAATGGACATTCCACATTAAAGTTTTAGGTGTGGCAGATTATTGGACAGGAATCAAATCCCCATTAAAACATAAAGTGAAGTTGATGACTTTCTGCCTTCACCTCCTTTAGCTTAATCTCTCTCGGTTGATGGGGAAATAGGAAACCAAATCTTATGATGAACTTTTAAAATAATGGTTATGTTTAGCTTGCAGAAGAGAAGACCAGATTGAATGAGTTAAAACCACATGGAAGTAGATTTTAAGTTTAGGAGAAATGTATTGACAGTAAAAGCTCAGTAGAATAGATTGCCTTCTGAACTGGTATGTTTTCCTTCAGTGGACATCTTCAAGCAGAAGCTGAATAGCAATTTGTCCAAAATTCTTTAGTAGATCCTTCACTACATAGAGATTGGGCTAGATCACCACTGTGATCCTTCCCAACTCCATTGTTCTGATTCCAAACTAGCTTTAAATGTGGTTTTTAAGGGTGAGCTGTTATTACAAAATATTAATTTTTTGCAAATATCACAATACAGCATTTCAGTGATGAATATTATGATAGAAACTAGAAATCAAAGCTAACATCCATATGGGCGTTTGCCCGAGATGCACTAAATTCAAGAACAAGGACTGTCAACTGAAACCTATTTTCTGTCCCTGCCTTGAAATGAACTGCTTGGACACACCTTCCTTTGTTGACAGAAACAAACAAACAAACAAACTAAAATTAAACATTTCTCTGAAAGCCAGTTTTCTCTGTTTATCTGACTGAACCTGTAATGTTTAACATGCAATTAATTGAAAGAATCAAATAACATCTTTTCTGACCTAAATCAATTGTTGGCAAACAGCAATTCTAGTACATAACCTCATCGTTCTTTTGAACTCTTTAAATGTATTACAGCATGACTTTTGTAGTATGTTAAAATAAATTTGGCAGAGGAGTCATATTAAAAATAAATAAAGTATGTGGTTGACCCAGAGAGAAAGATCCAGTTTTCACCAGTATGTCCAGTTTTAGGAAATGCTTAATTAAAAGATTCCAGGGTGTAGATGTCTTTGTACAATAGAAGATTACATGTTGTGATTTACTCACTGATGTGAGAAAGACAATCTACTTGTTCTCACACCCACACTACAGTGGTAAACCCTAGCACTGAAACAACATTAGTGGATTGATGAAGAAAGAAGTTTAAGCAGAGGCTAAGAAGATCATTCTAGGATTTTCCAATTATTAAAATATGTTTTCTTAGCTTGAAATGTGATATTCTGACAATTTGGAAGTGCCTAATCTTGAAACAGTTCTGCTTCTAAAGGCTTGCCCAAGGTGGAATCTGAGATTTTTTTAAAGCTCAAAATATCTTCAGAGTGACAGAACATTTACTTTTTAGGTAAACGAGGGTTTCAAATTTAAATATTTGCACATAAACATTTCTTTTAAAGGTATTGTATGAAAAACATGTCGGTGATGTAATAAATTGCATAGAACACAAACTTTCTATCTCAGAAGGGCCAAACACTAGGTTTATATTATTTGTTTGATAGTGGTGCTAGATCTAATTCATATGATGTTCTCTGTTAGTCTTACAAGAAAGAATGCTGAAGTGAAACCTTCCTTTTCCAAAGTCTATTTCCCACTGACCCAGATTTCCCATTCCCCTCGTCTCCCAAAAACCTTTTCAAGAAAACTGAAAGCTCCTTTCCCCCCAGAAACAGAGCCAAGTCATTGTTATGTATAATATTCAATAATGACACTGATAGAAGTGACTCATTTTGCACTTTAGGAAAATGATTCTTTTTGCTGTCCATCCCCAGAATCTCCTTCATTGCCAGAATCAGAATGGAATGCTTCTAAATAGAGATGCACATTTTTGCATAATGTGCAGCAGTGTGTTGACAGTGAGGTATGCTTAGAAATGAAGCCTTCAGAGGACTGTCAATTACCTCATGCTGATAGGTATATAATACACAGAGGTTATGAGCATTTTGGCTTCAGACATATGTTATTGTCATATATTGCATCGTTTTATTTGAAAGTGGTTGCTGATTTGTTTCTTTGTTTTGACTTATTTGTTTCCAGCCTTCAAGCACTGAATCCATTGTGTGTGTGTTTTTTTAAGAAAGAAAGATGAAGAATAGCTTGATACAATACACTTTGGAATGAATACAGATAATCCTCGACTCAACCACATTTGGGAGTGGAAAAAACTGTTGCTAAACAGTGCAATTGTTAAGTGAGTTTATAAGTATGTGAATTTATGACCCTTTTGTCATTAAGCAAATCACCTTCACCCCTTGACTTGCTTATCAGAAGCCCCATGGAAAGGTAGCAATCATTGCAAATACATGCTAGTTACCAATGTCTAGAATTATGCTACTGCTTTATTAAAAAAATACTCCATTGTCTTCATGGAAAAAATGGTTTCAGATTGTGTTTTGTTTCTTCAAGGGAGAAGTAAAAAATAGTTCAATTTTCATAGGTGGAATGCCGGGCTCTTAACTGATCAATTGTTGAGAAATGTCTAGGAGTATTTGTTCTTTAATTGTGCAGCCATCTTTCCAACAATCTTCAGTCTTATTGGATTCCCACGCATTAATGACTTTCAAAGCAAAGAAAACAACAGCACTCTTTTCTCATCATAAATAATATAAAATAACTTTACAGCTTCTCCAAAAGAAAATTCTAAAGCACATAACAATGAGATGAAAAAGTGAGGTCTTCTTCATATGAGGATATATATTTTTTGGAAACAAAGGTATCAATTTAGCTCAACATCCTTTTATACCAGAGCAGCTTTCAAACATTGTTTTCCCTCACTTTAGGTAGAATAGATCTGACGGCAAATGGAACCCACACTGGGTTCCATAGCTTCTATTTATGCTAAACTGAAGACTCTTCTAAGAGAAGGGACCATCTGCAGCTCAGAGTTGGACTTGATGAGTTTGGTTGTTCACTTGCTGACTTTCCATTGTCCAATTAGATGACAACATTAGTCAACACTAAAGACTGAAGCAGTCAGGGTTGGTTTGTTTCTGCCTGCTTTTCAATGAAGTACATGATTTTCTGAAGAATTAAGATGGGGAGTTCACCTGTCTGTGGGTCAGTGCTGATGAACCCTTTTTTTTTTGCTTTCATTTCTAAAGGCCTCGCTGGATGTCTTTGAGCAGTTCTTTTCCCGCTTCTTCTAATTCTTTTACCTGAACATATAGAATAGTGTGGTTACTTGACCATAATACCAATTTTGGTTGTAAAAAGATGTTGAGACTTTGTTGCATAGAAGTGCAACAAAGATGATTAGACTGGAGGCTAAAAGATATAAAGAATGGTTGCTGGAATTGGGTGTGTTTAGTTTGTTGAAAAGAAGGACTAGGGGTGACATGATAGCAGTGTTCCAATATCTCAGGGGCTGCCACAAAGGGGAGGGAGTCAAGCTATTCTCCAAAGTACCTGAAGGCAGGACAAGAAGCAAACCAATCAAGGAGAGAAGCAACCTAGAACTAAGGGGAAATTTCCTGACAGTTACAACAATCAGTGGAACAACTTGCCTCCAAAAGTTGTAAATGCTCCAACACTGAAAGTTTTTCAGAAGAGACTGGATAACCATTTGTCTGAAATGGTATAGGGTTTCCTGCCTAAGCAGGGGGTTTGGGCTAGAAGACCTCCAAGATCCCTTCCAACTCTGTTATTCTGTTCTGTTATCTTCTTTTCTGTTCTGTTCCGTTCTGTTCCATTCTGATGGAGCAGATGGCAAGAAGCAAGTGAGCGGACATGGAAGGCCTATCAGATACTTTTAAGGTAAAGTGATAAGTCTCCTCACCTCTGTTAATTCCAGTTCTCTCTGTTTCCTTTTATCAATTTTGAACCTCTTTCTCCCAGTTTCTTCTTGTCTTCATGGAATAAATGAATCAGTGCAGCAGGAACTGGTGTGAATCTATATGCAATTTGAAGTATTTTGAAGAGTCCCTGGAGCGTACATTATTAGGGTACAGTGTTCAACTCGTACAATTATGTGCATCTCAACACTAGGTCTGAAAATGTTGCAAAAGATCAGACTGAATACAAATGTCTCGGGCCAGCCAAATCAGAAATCCCAATGGGTCAGAAAGAATATACTGGCTGAAAAATACATGTAGAGTCTTAGATCTTTGACATCATACATAAACTTTGATTTGAAACCGCACCTCATATTATGTTTTCTTCAATTGGAAGCATGCCTTTGCTATTTTACAGACAACAAAAAAACTTCCAGGCTTGCTTGCTTGTGCATATGTGCGTGTGCACACACACACACATCCACACACATCCTGTATCTCACCTCCTGAGATTATAGTTTTTCAGCAGTATTTTTCCTCAGGGCAAAACTAGTTCAATTATTAAATGGCTTTATGTTTATTTCGATGAGAACTTTGAGGAATGAGAAGGTCAAAGAACAATGAACATGGAAGATTGAGTGGTTAAGTACAACTCTCCTGAACAATTAGCATATCTTATCCAGGTTACCTTCATTTTATTCACGAACTCTGCAGGTACAGTATGATGACCTTTCATTTATTTGCTTGCAAGGATGCTCTAATTAAAGGTAAAATCAACCTATTTTTATTTAGTCTTGAAACAGGAAAAACTTTGCAACTTTTAGTGTGTATGTTTGTTCCCATATACAACACGGTTGCATGCAACTCTAACTGAAGATGGAGTGTCTATATTCAGAAAGTACGGTATACCATTTTAAATTCACATATGCACGCAAAACCCCAGTGAAACATAAATAAGGATCAATTTTTATACAGTTCAACATGGTAAAACATATATAGGCCTAACCCTCTTTCAATCTAAAGGAGAGATACAATTCTTTTCTTTACTGATAGAACATAAACTATATTTATGTGTGTGGTATGTATTATTACAATAAATTATGTAGCAAAATGCATTGGTGAACACCCCAGGTTTCCAAAGCATTTCCAGCAGAGGTGGTAAATCTTTTTATTTCTTTAGAAACAACCACCAAAAAATACTCAACAAAATTTCAATGGGAGTTTTATAGATGGCTTTATAGAGTCTGAATATGCAAATACTTACATCTATATTAATATTATCCTTATCAACTTGCATATTTATTTTAAGTGAATTTTCATTATTCTAAAATGACAATTTGCTTGTTCTCACTGCATTTATTGGTGTCAGATACAGAAAATAGATTTCTGCTTACCATTCTGGGAAAGATGAAATTCATCATTATGCCAAAATACCCTGGAAAGCAAAGACACGTTATTAGTTATTATGCCCTTATCCACGGGGATTCTCAACATAATGGATCAGCAACCACACACAAAAAAATGAAACAAATCAATGACTAAAAATACAAAGCAAGCTTTTCAGAGTGTGTCAAAAATGTCACATCTGCTTTTGTGTCAAAAATGTCACATCTGTCTAGGCCACTCTGGTCACATCTGAAACTCCTTGGTGTCTGTGCTTGTTTGAGTGTCTGTGTGTGTGTGCATGTGTCTGTGTGTGAATGTTATGTATCTATAGTGTGAAAGCTTTGTATTTATAGATCATTCATTAAAGATATTGTAGCACATAGATGAACTACTTGCCTGTAGGAAGCCTTGAGTTTCAATCCCTGGTATTGCTAACAAGACAATCACAAAACAAGTCATGTGACGGCTTCTGACACTAACGAAGCAGCTATCACTAAACTGGATCAGGGTTGAGTTTTTGTTTTTTCTCCTCAGAAGTGTTTCCACCAACAAAACTAAAAGGTTTGCTATCTTCCCCGTCCCATTTCTTATAATGGTTTGGGAAAACAGAGTTTTCTTTAATGCAAAAATTGGCCCATGGACTCTCACAAAGGGTTCACAAGCTTCTTTCCATTCCCTCCATCACCACTCCATGAAAAATCATGCCCCAGAGATCTGTTTGCAAATTTCAGCAGCATACGGTAATTTAAACATAAGGGATTGATCTGAGGATAGCCTACAGGCCATGGATTACCCATTGACAGAGCAATGTGACCTAAGTAAACAGTTTGACCTGACATAAGACTTTTCTGTGTTTCTAAATTATCCTTTCTACAGTTGTGGTTAGCACATTTGTAATAAGTAATCACTCTAATTTAAAACATCTGAAGGAGTAAGGTCTCCAACACCAGCACTCCACATACCCCAAAAATAAGACTGGGTCTTATATTAATTTTTGCTCCAAAGATGAATTAGGGCTTATTTTCTGGTTAGGCCTTATTTTAGGGTAAATACAACACTAAATGCATCCGTCTGGCTGACAATGTTAAATGGGGCTTATTTTTGGGGTATCCTGAAAAAATCATGCTAGGGATATTTTCAGGTGGGGTCTTATTTTCAGGGAAAATACAGAGTTCCAGATAAGTACAAATGTAATATAATCTGCTTGACCAGTTCAGAATATTATCAGTCCATCCTTATGCTCACCCTCGCAGTAAGCATTTAACTTCCTACAGCCTCCCCAAAATTGAAATAATTCCTCACATAGTTCCAGGAGATGCAGTGGCCTCCACAGGAGAGTTGGAAAATGAAAGCAGCAGCCAGCATGGTGAGATCATGCTGCTTCTCCGTGCACCTTTATTTATTTATTTACTTGGTTGATTATATCCCCGTCCATTTCGCAAATTGCCACAGTGGGTGGCCAGCACTGGATTAAAAATCAACATAATCGCATGCCCCGTAGAAAGGTGTGGACTTGTGGCACAGAGCCACAGTGATACTTCTTAATCATTCTGATGAAAAGTGACATCTGCCTAAGGATGCAGTTGGGCAGCTGACAAAGAATCTTTGAATCCAACATTTTGAGAGCTTGCCAAGTTTAGAAAGCCTGTGAAAAAACCCCAACTGGTAAAGTAAGACAACAACAACAACAACAACAACAACAACAATAATGCAAAAACTATAATATTAAAACAGCAACAAACTGGTGGGAACATCAGCTGAAAAAGTCACCAAAAATCAGATGGTCAAGATCTTGTGGGATTTCCGTATACAAATGGACAAAATACTGGCGCAATACAACCAGACATTACGACGACCTAGGCCTTGGGTGGGGCCCAACTAGTAACCAATGCCAAATCCGGCAAAACAACTGGCCGCCGTGATACAATTGTATAATAACAATAACAATAAACAATAACAATAACAATCCCTCCGAGGAGCTTTACCTTGTTGTGGTGGAGGGGCTTGCATGCTCTAATGATCCTAAGGGATATGCTGAACAGGTACAACCATATCAGGCAGGTCTTAGGTGAAGGGCCAGACAAAATTTGCTCCACAACCAATTCAAATATGGTGAATACAAAAAATAAAAAAATGAAATTTATGTCGGTTGAACCATCGCCCGGATTAACAAGGGTTCCATTGGATCCTATGGCTCCTGGGCATTCTGTGCAAAATGAGCTACAGGGCTCAGCTCCCTCTGCTAGGCAACAGGGCATGGAGCTGACAAGCTACTGGAAGAAAAAGTGAAAAAGCGAAAAATCTGGACTAGGGTAGAAAACATTTCTTTTATGAAAGCTTACTAGCAGTCTGAGCCAGCAAAACGTGGATTTCAAAAATGAATGTATCAGATTTGGAAGGTGAACCACACGGACTGTGATATCAGTGAACAAAGGCTAATGGACCAACGTCGTGTAATTCTAAGCCACAAATCTTTCACTAGAGCAGAATTAATAGGAATCAAAGAGAAAGCAACTAATGGTCTGAGTATACCAACAAAGAAGAGTAACATCAATAATGATTTGCAGACTCAAAAGCAAACTGAGGAAGAAAGGGAGGAAGAGGATGCTGAAATGGATGAAGATAAAGAACAAGGAAGCACTGAAGAACAAACACCAACAGATATTGCTCATTAGCTGAGAAAATAAAGAATCAAATGGAAGATGCTGAAAGAACACGTTTGCCAAAAACTGAACCAAGTGAACTGGAAAGAATTGAGACGGTACTAAAAATGATCAATGATGCTATGCAAACCATTCAAACCATTATATTAGCTGAAACAAACCAGCTGATTTATGCAGCAGCCTCATAACCACCAAAGAATTGGGTTTGAAAATACAAAGAACCAAAGAGGCAAGAAGAGGAAGCCTAATGGAAAAATTCAGTTAGAATTGAACATCAAAAATTTCCAGGAGACTTGAGCAACTTGAAGAACATAAGGCAAGGTCAGCTAAAGAACAAGCAGGTCAAAAACAGCCTGGAAGCAAGATACAATTTGGAGAATAAAGAGATTGTTATAGCAATTGAAGAGTTGAAGCCGAGGGTTGTTGCCGTTGCTGGAAAAGATTAAAAGATATGAAAACTGAGTAACTCAATTCAAGGAAAACTCACAGTTCGAGCAAATCAGCACCAGTGTTATAAGAGCTTAGAAAGTGGGAGATGGAGTAACAAACAAATGAAAAGCATGATAAAGAGAAAGCTCTGAAATTCTGGAAGAATTTGTGGGAAAACAACAAGCACAACAAAAATGCAAAATGATCAAAACAGATTGAGGATTCTATTAAAGTGCATACAATGGAATGTGTGAAAAGAACAAAAGAAATGGTGCCAAAGACAGTCAAGAAAAGTGAAGAACTGGAGTGCACCTGGACCAGATGAGCCAAATGGCTTCTAGTTAAAAGCACTTACAAGTGTGCAAAAAAGATTGGCAGCCCAAATGCCAATGAACCAGATCTTAAAAACACCTGAAAATGATGAATGGATGACAACTGGAAGGACATTTTTGATCCAAAAAGATAAATAAAAAGGAAAGAATCCTGGAAACTATAGGCCAATCACCTGTTTGCCAACAACATACAAGCTCCTTACTGGTATCATTGCAAACCAAATTTATGGATACTTGGAAAGAAATAACTTGCTTCCTGTAGAACAGAAAGGATGCTGCAAAAGTTCAAGAGGAACAAAGGACCAACTGCTGATTGACAAACTAATCCTAAAGAATTCAAAGAAATGACAAACCAACCAGTTCATGGCGTGGATAGACCATAAGAAAGCATTTGATTCAGTTCCCCATATCTGGATCAAGAAATGCCTGAAAATCTTTGGCATCAGCAGCAACATACAAAATTCTTGGAAACTTCGATGAACCTCTGGAAAACGAAGCTTATAGCTAATGAAGAAGTATTGGGTGAAGTTGAAATTAAACAAGGCAATTCCCTCATTTAATTCCCTTTCACCCCTGCTTTTTATACTCTCAATGTTACCACTGACAATCATTTTGAAGAAGATGAGCTATGGATACGAACTTGCAAAGAAAGGACTGAAAATTTCGCAGTTGGTGTACATGGATGATTTGAAGCTGTTTGGTAAAACAAAAGCTGAACTGAATTTATTAATTGAAAGCACAAAAGAATTTAGCCAAGACATTGGTATGCAGTTTGGAAGTGACAAATGTGCAACAAGGGCAACCAAAGCAAGCAAGGTCATAGAAGATGATGGAATAGAACTTGAGAATGAAGAAATGATGAAGGCAGTAAAACCAGAAGGCTACAAGTACTTGGGGATTTTAGAGGCCTCTGACTTAATGCATAATAAAGTCAAGCAATTAACTTCAGCCAAATACATTCCATGAATTCGCAAGATATTAAAGTCCAAATTGAGTGGAGGAAACTTCATAAAAGCCATAAATACCTGGGCTATACCTATGATCTGATACTCTGCGGGAATATTTGACTGGACCCAGATGGAGTTGGACAATTTGGACAGAAAAACAAGGAAGCTTATGACAATGAATCATGCTTTGCACCCTAAAAGTGATGTTGACCAATTATATCTACCAAGATCAGAGGGTGGTAAAACAGATTGTGGAAGAAGAAAAACACAGCTTGAATGATTAAATCCAGAAAAGTGAAGAACCAATGATTAAGGAAGTAAATAAAAGAGGCCTTTTAAATACAACTAAGTCAAAAGCTGAATATAAGAAAGAAGTAATTAAGAAGCGAGCTGAAAATTAGAAAAATAAAGCTATGCATAGCCATAGCTATGAAAAGTATTAAAGGCAAAGCTGACCAAAAGCTAACTTGGAACTGATTAAGATCAGGAACACTGAAAAAAGAAACAGAAGGCTTTATTTTGGCAGCTGAAGAACAAGCCTTAGTCACAAACTGCATGAAGGCAAAAATTCAACATGTTACCACCAACAGCAAATGTCGCCTCTGTAATGAGAAAGACGAGACAGTCGACCACTTGATCAGTGGGTGCAGCAAAATTTCACAAATTGACTGCCTACAATGCCATGACTGCGTTGCTAAGATCATTCACTGGAAATTGTGCCAAACATTTGGATTTGAGTACAGCAAAAACCACTGGGACCATCAGATTGAGAAGGTTTTAGAGAATGAGAAAGTCAAGATCTTGTGGGACTTCAGAATTCAGACTGACAGGCACTTGGCCCACAACACACCTGACATAAAAATAGTTGAAAAGAAAAAAAGTATGGTTCATTGCAATACCTGGAGATGTACGAATTGAAGATAAACAGCAAGAAAAAAATCACAAAGTACCGGGACTTGCAAATTGAAGTTGAGCGACTGTGGAAAAAGAAATCGTGTGTTGTCCTGATTGTAATTGGAGCCCTTGGAGCAATTCTCAAAGGGCTACCTTGCTATTCGGAAATTTTAAATTTATCACTTGAACATTCTGATTCTACAAAAAAACACCCTACTTGGAACAGCTTATATCCTCTGACGTTACCTTAACAGTTCCTAGGTCCTTGGTTAGGACTCAAGCTGTTGAGCTATCAACCAGCCCCAAAGGCTGTGAATCTCACCAAAGATTAACCACATAATAATAATAATAAAAAGATGGGAATAAATTAAACACATAGCGCTGAATTTTTCCGTGACATCAAACAGCTTACTGTTGTGAATTCTAGGAATCAATTTCTTTGATCTTTGGATCTTCAGCTGAATGTCTGACACAGAAACATAATTTTGTCCTTCTTCCTTTAAAGCTTCAGTATTCACTGTAAGCCTACTGCTTGTATCACTAATGCTGTGACCTTACGAGATCCTTTAGGTCATGTTTGCTCATCCAACTTTCTAAAACAGCAAACTCATAGTCAAAAACCATTCTTTTTTTTTTCTTTCTTTGATCCACCAGTTCCTGAAGAGGGCAGCACGTTCTAGATATTATTGAATCACAATCTAAGGCTGTCTGGCTTTATTGTATTGAGGGTTGGGGGAGTACATAGGTAGATATAAAGGCAGATAGCTGGCTATTCATACCTGTTCTGTGGAAGAATTAACCAGCTCATTCTTTTGTCAGGTTGTAAGTCAAGGTCAAAACTGCATGAGATTATTAAGGGGAACATTTAAATAAGATACCTGGAGCCGTGTATTTAGTAGAGAGAACAACAAAATATCAACAAAAGTACTTACATGACGAGTGAGTTTTATCTCTAATATGGGAGATAACTTTTCCCCCTTATTGGCAGCACATAGACTGTCACAAAAACTTCTAAAGGGGTTAGATTTAATTATCTCACTCCTTGAACATTTCATCTCGATTGCTATGGCAACATGCAGTTGCCTCAGCAGCAATGCACACTTTAATCAGATATTTCCTCACTCATTTCATTGCTGTTCACCACAGCTATGCAATGAAATTTATAGCCAAGCCCTGGTAAGATATTGCAGGACTTTTACAGAAATGAATGTCATTCCCTCTTCCCATTCCGTAATTCCAGGCGTGTGCATTCATAGGTATGCAAACATGAGCCACCTACTCAAACATTTTTTTTTCCTCAGGGAGTTTGGCACCAGATTATAGGGTAAGATAAGTATGTGTAGTTTGAAAGACATTTCTACTTCACTGAATTTAGGTTGTTTTCTTTACACCTCCCTCTTTACAAGGCAACCATCCCCTTATATAGCAATTCAATCCTGCAAACTAACGGGTAGGTCTTTTAGTTTCTGCACCAATTGTGAGAATAGAAAACACCATATCTAACCAGACTATCATTTGATCCATTTCCACGCTCACCCTACCCCCCCCTCAAAAACAAAAACCTTTTTGTTTGATTATTCCTTCCTTGATTAGACATTTCTGGAGCAGATAACATGACCTCCTTCAACTGTCTGATGGAGAAATCAGGGACAATTGCTACAACAAAATAATTAGGGGCAGTGAACCAACAGTAGGAGTACAATTCATAAAGCAGACAATGCAATCATTCAGAAAACTAGAAAAAATGTGCTTGCTGTTGGATTATAGGAATGTGTGGTATACTCAAATATGCATCTGGCGAAAAAAAATGTCAGCAGTTAGGCCTGAAGTACATGAGATGTTTATGTTTCACAGATGTATGTGTGTGCACACCCCTGAGAATTGAATGGGTGGCCTTTTTTTCTGCTTTGTTTATGAAAACATTAGCATATTAGATGCCATAGTTCTCCAAATTAACTATATTTGAATCACGGGTTGCAGTAAAGGAAAGGTTGTTTTCACTTTTGTAAGCAAGCTTTATTCCAATAACAGATACTTGTAGTATCAGAAGGATTCTTCTTTTTTGAAATAGAGTTCTATTATTGCTGGTAATTGTGAGGATTCTTTGCTTTTTAAGTTTGTGTATTAGAATAACCCAAACCAATGGCAATGGTAATAGTGTTAGAACAGTCTTTGAAAACCAGTGATCCATGCAAGGTGCCCATGAGAAAAATATTATAAACCAGAATTATGTAAGATCATTCAGGACTTAGTAGCATATTCAAGGTCAACATTTCATTCTGCATTAAATGACGGATGCACGGCATTTTGCTTATCATTAACCTTGATTTTATGCAGACCTTCTCCTCCATATGGTCCTGCAGAACACAATCCTTAGTTCCTTTAATATTCCCGTTTAAAAGATTCTTTAATGCTGTTGTTTTTAATTCTCTGCTTATGCTATGCTTTTTATAATTACTGTAAATTGAAGGGGTCATTTTAATATGAGTAGTGTATAAAGACTTTATGTAAATAAATATAGATCATATGAGCAGGCTTTATATTACTTTATAAGAGCTTTTTTTTAAAAAAAAAATTGCTCTCCACTATATATATATATATATATAATATATAGATATATATATATAATATATATATATATATATATATATATATATTATACATAAATAAAAGCCAAATACCACTCACTCATCATGAAATCTCCAGAACCGTAAAGCCTACAAACTTGAATTTTGGCACAAATATTTCTCTTGGCTTCTAGGTGCGCGCTAACAAAGGATTTTTCGAAAAGACTATCAGATCATTAGTATTTCGTATACAGTAATTAACACACCTGATACTAAGGCAGTGTTTCTCAACCTTGTCAACTTGAAGATGTCTGGACTTCAACTCCCAAATTCCCAGCCAGCGAATGCTTCGCTGGCTGGGGAATTCTGGGAGTTGAAGTCCAGACATCTTCAAGTTGACAAGGTTGAGAAACACTGTACTAAGGAGTTCTAGTCCCCCTACCCACCTGAAAAGAACTTTGTTCCAACTGCCGTTGTCGTCTCCATTTTGTTACCATCAGTTCAAACTGGCAGACGGTCCACTTCTACTCAGGAGCAGTCTGGAGCTCCTTACTGTACTAAACACTGGTACCTCACCAAAATGTCTATGCCTTCCACTTAGGGAAACTGCTTCTGGACTCAGGTGGCGGGAGCAATATTCCCTTATTGTGTTACACTCACCGACACACCACTGAGGCCAACAGATTGAATTGAATTTCTCTGCATTGTCCATCATATAAGTTTCACCATGAAACATGGGTATCTAGCTAATACCGAATATATTCAGTGCATGCACAACGTCTAGATTGAAGGGACCCATCCATTCATACCTCTTCTGTAGAAATCTTCTTTGAGAGCTGAGGTGGTGCAGTGTTAGGGTGCAGTACGGAAGCCACTTCAAATCTCACTAGGCTCAGGGTTGACTCAGCCTTCCATCCTTCCGAGGTGGGTAAAAACAAGGACCCAGATTGTGACTCTGAAACGCTTCTTAGAGAGGGCTGCAAGCCCTGGAAGCAGGTATATAACTCTAACTGCTATTGCTCTTGCTATGTTCTAATATATCACTAGTCAAAGATGGAACTGGAGAACTTTTTTATTTATTACATGAACGTAATTTGTTAATTTGGTATGCTACCCATCTCAACATCAGGTACCTCTGTCCACCCTTTTTCCTTCTCCATATTTAAAAAAAGCCAACCTAGATATTACATGGGATCTCACCCTATTATTTTGTTCTATGAAAGCAAATGAGATTAAGGTACAGATGAAGAGATTTTTTTCCCCCTTTCTAATCCAAATATTCTATGTTTTTCCATTGCCTCATTATTGATATGCTTATGAAAAAGAGAATCATGTAAGTACTCCATCTCTATGTACCAAGTACCTTTATTTCCATGGCCAATATAGTCTCCCAGTGATTATTTAGATTAAGGCTATGGAGTAAAGGAAAGTCTTCAGACACTATTCCTTGCCCGATAAGAAATGTCATGGTTTCCTTTAGAGAAGAAAAAATGTATAGCACAATTTAGGCTAGAGTCCTAATTTGAAACAACTCATAGTTATAGAATAGTCAGAAGTAGAAATGGCTCTGTGTTTGTAAACATTCAAAGGTGACAATCAAACTTAAGAGAAAAATCATATTAATCCAATGGAAGGTTGTGGAATAAAGGTATAAGCAGGGTGCAGGCTCTCTGCTACCACTTCAAATGACATCAGGAAGATGTCATCAAAACTGCACCCTCTCTGGAGAAACAGTATCAGGATGATGGGAACATTTTGAAATTTTCTTCCTGGGAGCTGGCACTTGAAACGGGCCAACTGCTTTCTTTCTCATGCCTCGGAACACATCTATCCTCTTGATTCAGTGGTTAAAGCTGCAAACACCATCTTGATAAGTGAAGAAAAAGACTAATTGGTTTTTTCATAATGATAGGAAAATGAATGGATGGATGGATGGATGGATGGATGGGTGGGTGGGTGGTGGGCTTATAATTGACTTTTGGCCTTATTTATGTCTAGGCTTTCTCCAAATATTCTCAAAATAACAAAACATAGCACAAAGAAAACTTGAAAAGATCAGGTAGGGACACATTGTCATTTTAAAAGAGAAAGAAAAATGAAACAAAAATGCCAGCTAAACCAGTGCAAGATCGTAATGACTGCAACAATTATTTTACAAAACTGAAGTATGTCTACATTAGACATTGGAAAAACCCTTTATGGCTTGGGTCCTTATACTTTTATCTGTTCCAGATAGGATCTACCTATCTGATATATTGATGACTAGAAGCTTGGAGGCTTTATCAATAATAGCCTCATCCCTGTGGAATTGTGTCCCCTCTCCAAGGTCAAATTAACCCCTTTCTTATTGTCCTTTTAGAAGAGTCAAAAAGAGTATATTTGAAAGGAGACTTTGTTTGAAGGTGCAACAGTTGATTGGAGGCTGTCACTGTTTTTAATTTGCATTTCCTTTTGTTGATTGTAACAATCTGGAATGAACAGAGTTGTATATAAGTTTATGCCAATAGTAGTAATGCCTACAGTGTTTATGAGCCACCTGACACTTACTAGAGAAGAACCTTGATGGACCATCCTTGGCAAGCAGTTCCAGATTGTTTGCACCTGGATCATATCTCACTTTTACACTTTTTGCAATTAACCTCCTCCTGCGCAGCAGAGAATGCTTCTGCAAAACCGCATCATGTGTTTTACAGTATGTTTTTCTGGTCTGTCAAAAGCCTGATTTGCATTCAACAAGATGTCACATGATGACATCTTTAGGCTAATTCATACTTAATTCAGTGTTGGCACCATCTTTGGGGTGATTACCAGAGGAATAAAGCTAAGGCAAAAATCCTTGGGATTTGGTAGATGAAGGAATAATGGGAGGAGCCCACTTGTAAGGTGTATCTGTGGCTATTTCAAGTCTCAGGCCACTTATAAATGCACAGATGGTAAGCCCTGCACCTTATAGTGTGGCACTAGAATTAGTAAAGTATAATTGTTGTGTCTTTCCTAGAAGGCACTCGAGTCTAGAGCAAGATTTTCCACTGCTTCTTTTGCCAAATTTTACAGAAAATTAATCCACTGAGTTTGCAAAAAATATAATATATGCAAGCAGGCATATATTTGAGCAGAAATATTAGGTGACATGCATACTTAATCAGTAACAGCATAAAATAAAAGGCAGGCTTAAAAAAGTCTAATAAATAAGTAAAACCCAATACCGTACAGAAATTGTTTTTAACTTCTAGTTAACGTATGAAACTGAAACCTGTGCACTATCCATGTTTCATGAGTATGCATGTGTTCTTGGTGCTATTGATGTCTAAAATTATTAATTTTATACTACTACAGTTTGCTTTCCAGCATCTCTATGGACATCCCAAATCAGTTTTATATAAGAAGAAAAAGTGGTATTTAATCAGTCTCTTTCTTGCAAGGGAAGCCATTTTATTTGTTCTCTACCATGGGTTACAAAAGGCAAATGCTGCAATGGTGAAAGTATCAATATGCTGGAAAGAGATTGCAACATAATGTTAGTCAGTGATGTGTGGTGAGGTTTACGGTTGATGAGGCAAGAGCGCAGCGGCGGTGAGAAGCAGCGGCGGCGAGAAGCAGCGTCCCCCACCACTGTCCCCGACAGAGACGTCTCGCATTTATGTCCACCAGAGACGCAAGATGCCTCTGTTGGACACAGCGGTGGGGATGGAGGAGGCGGGGTGCAAGGCAGCAGCCGGCAAAGAAAGGGAGAGGACGAGAAGGAAAGGGAAAGGTGAGGGGAAGGTGAAGAGGATGGGGGCTCCCTGTGGGGGAGAGAGGAGAAGGGAAGGGAGGCACAGCAGGGAAAAGAAAGAAAGTGCCAGCCCACCAGCAGAGGTGGGTAAAAGACCCGCCTCTGCTGGCGGGCTGCCCCTCTCTTCTCCAACAAGGCTGCCCCTCTCTTCTCAAACAAGCTGCCCTCCCTGCCTCTCTCCCTTCCCTCTCTTCTCAAACAAACTCTCTCTCAAATTGAGAGAGAGTTTGTTTGAGTGAAGTGAAGAAACAAACACACGTGCACACACACACACACACACAAACACAAATTACTCACATAAAAAATTACTCACAAATTACAATAATTTTGAATTCCTCCCCCTCCCTCCAACCCAGGACCCACATACATTTTCCAGCTGTGTCACAGAGGATTTCTCCTCTTTTCTGCCATGATGAAAATGTAAAAAATGTAAAAAAGAAAAAGGCAAAAACTGCTGCTGCCAGAGCAGGAGGCGGCAAGAGAACCATGTGCCTCCTTTGCATAAGGAATTTTTCGCCTTTTAACCCTTGCTTAACTCTGCTCAAGTAATCATAATGATAGACTAAAGGAGGCACATGGTTCTCTCTCTTCCTGCAGTTAAGCACTAAGCAGAGGCATCCACTGTGACTCTGGCAGCAACTACCTCAGCCTTTTTCCTTTTACATTTGTTTTTATTCATGATGGCAGTGGTGAAGCCCTGCCTCCGCTGCCTCCCCTGACTGCACGTCCCTGATGATAGTCCTCATAGTAGTTTTGTAAAAAAAATTTGTATATCACTTTATGTAGGCATCATGAAGGGTATCCGGTCAGTAAATGCTCAGCACCATTCACTTGGCCCAACTCTATCCTGATGCAAGGGATTACAAGGTCATTAAAAGAAAAAAAATGTGAACACTTTTTTGATCAAAAGTGTCATTAAATACATAAAGAAAATGAAATCTATTCTTGGCTGATGTTGGAGAATAACCATCCTAGTCAGGAGAAGGCTCAAGCAGCCTGGATTCATTACAGAAACAGAAGGGGCAAGGTCTGACTCCTCTATCCCCTAAAATGCCTTCCTAGGCAAAAGCTGTCAGTCTGAGGAGATTCCTGTAGAATAGGCATCAAACAATGAAGTTGCTGCTTTGAACTCTACTGATATGTTTGCGCCTGGCGTTAATGATTAACTTAGGAATTGTAATAAAGTAGTATTAGATTGATTATTGTTAGATCCATGTAATACCTATATGAAAGAAGGCCATACTTACACATGTAAATTGATCAGTAATGGGATGGTAAAGAGGACAAATTATGAAAGCCTATGTTGACAGCATTAGCGAATGCCATGACTTGTGAACTTGCATTAGATGTCAGGAGTCATGTATACAACATCTACATTTGGATGATGATGTCACTACACAGCAATTGTCATTTTGGCATTATCATCATTCTCTGTGGACACCATCATTCTCTGTGGTGCAAGACAAGCATATCTAGTTATAGCATCATTAGGAATCAATTAAGAATACAGAACATTTTTGAAGAAGAAGGAAGATTGAATTAGCTCATAAATTCCTGGCTGCACTTGAAAAAAAATAAAGGAAACTTCAGGGAAGTGTCTGCACAGATTGAAGAAAAAGAATTGAGAGTGAGAAAAATATTTTAAAAAATGATCTGTTTGCAATTTTCACCTATAATATGCAGTGTTACCATTCTCTCACATAATTTCTATCAGAGAGAATATTGATTTTTCTCCCCCTGCTGAGTTGCCTAATAGCTCTGAAATGATTCTCTGAATCTGACTTTAACATGAGATCTTTGCTTTCTTTCAAAGTAGTAATTAGGAGGGGGTGAAAATGAATGTCATGTTGGAAAAAAGAAAGAAGAGCCATAGGCAAAGATTTGTCACATAAGGAAAAGAATTTGCCATAGAGACAATAAATAATATAAATAACACAATGACTTTGTTCCCATGAGACTTTTCCTTATGAACATGTCCTACATAATACATTGATTCTCAAATGTAAACATATCAATGAATTGAAAAACAGGAAGGTAGTTATAAATTACCATAATTACTTCAGGCAGATATGCATTCATAATCCTATTGTATGTGCATAATTCTATTGACATAAGGTATCTTGTCAATTCTATAGGTATAGCCTGGAAAAAGACTCTTGCAACTTGCATTTTGTTGAACCCACTGGGACCCACTGGGAGTGGCAGGAAACTAGAGTGAAACCTCTAAGTCTCAAATTTGACTATTTTATTTTTTTTCCTATTCTGTACTGGGTAGATTAGCATAAAGAATTTAATAGGACTGGAAAACATCCATGGTTAATCTTTACATAGAGGTTGCTTGATTTTGATTTTCTATCTAAAATTCTTGTCTACTGCAAGTATCAATTTTGTATGTATCACTCAACTATACTATATGGTAGCCAATTTATGTTTTTATGATACTATTTATTTATTTATAGCTACTTAATTGTAGAACCTCAACCTTGATTTTCTTGAGCATTGGCTTGATCATCAAGAAAATTTAATTGCAGGGGTCTTTGTATAATCTTGGCAATATAATAGATTAGCCAATGTGACTCTTTTGATATGCTGAATTACCACTCTACCTCACTTGCCCTTGCTTATAGAAATAGCACTTAGAGTTATATGCCACTTCACAGTGCTTTACAGCCCTCTCTAAGTGGTTTAGAGTCAGCATATTGCCCCCAAAAGCTGGGTCCTTATTTTATCCACCTCAGAAGAATCAAAGGCTGAGTCAACCTTGAGCCTAGTGAGATTTGAACTGCCAAATTGCAGTCAGCCGACAATCAGCAGAAGTAGCCTATAGTAATCACTTTGCTGCCATGGCACTTAACTATATTTATACTTGTGCTAGCAAGAAATGCTAGGAAATGCATTCTTCTGGGAGTTATGGGCTGTTAGGGATGCAGTGGCTTACTGACTAAGACACTGAATGTGTCAATCAGAAAGGTTGACAGTTCAGTGGTTCAAATCCATAGTGCGGCGTAACAGAGTAAGCTCCCTTACTTGTCCCAGCTTTTGCCAACTAGCAGTTGAAAGCACATAAAATAAGTAGAAAAATAGGGACGACCTTTGGTGGGAAGGTAACAGTGTTCCATGTGCCTTCGGCATTTAGTCATGCGCCACATGACCATGGAGAAGTCTTCAGACAGTGGTAGCTCTTTGGCTTTGAAATGGAGATGAGCACCACCCCCTAGAGTCCGGATAGACTAGCAGTATGTGCAAGGGGAACCTTTACCTTTATGGCTTGTTTATCTCTCCATGGAATGGCAATGGCTCTTTATTATTAAGTAGATTTTATCAATACTTGAAAGAACACAAAGTTAAAACTATAGTGATGATTACAGTAGTGGTGAAATTCATTTTTTACTACCAGTTCTGTGGGCGTGACTTGGTGGGTGTGGCAGGCGAAGGATACTGCAAAATCTCTATTCCCACCCCACTCCAGGGGGAGGATACTGCAAAATCCCCATTCCCACCCCATTCTGGGACCAGCCAAAGGTGATATTTGCCAGTGCTCTGAACTATTCAAAAATTCCACTACCAATTCTCCAGACCCTGTCAGAATCTGTTGGATTTCACTCTGGATTACAGCTATTACCAATGAATTACTCCCAGTCAATGGATAGTTTTCATTGCACAATGATACACCAGAGTGGTCCAGTTTGAGTTGGATGAGAAATTTCATTACCAAGTAACCATAGTCATTGCATTTTTTTTCAATATAGCATGGGATTTGCCATTCATCAATCCCAGAAGAGTGATGGGAACAGCTATTCTAAATGGTAGCATCACAAAGAAGAAAGCTTTGCCACTACCTCTGTCTCAAAATGTGATGAGAAATATACATAATTTAAGTTCCAGCTGTTTGCTGGGATATATATGCATCTGGAACTACCTAAGAGAATTTTAATACCATTCCTAAAGTTAGGAAAGTTTGAAATTTACACTATTGTTTAAAATGTATTTGTGTGTAATGGAATTATGTGTACAATTCCTCCGTTTACAGACTTTAAAAACCTATACATAGATTTGCACATTTCAGAAAAGTTAATGGCAATTAATATTCTCAAAATCTGTACTGTATTAGAGAAAACCTTATTTCTCAAATATTAAATGGCATCTTTTATTTAAGAGAAAACCAGCAGAATTAATAGACTTCCCCCAACTTTTCCCTTTTCACCATTCAACTGGTGAAATTCAAATGGAATATTGCATAAGCATTAAATACTGAATTAAATTAAATACTGAAAAGAAGGACTAGGGGAGACATGATAGCAGTGTTCCAATATCTTGGGGGTTGCCACAAAGAAGAGGGAGTTAAACTATTCTCCAAGGCACCTGAGGGTAGAATAAGAAGCTAATCAAGGAGAGAAGCAACTTAGAATTGAGGAGAAATTTCCTGACAGTTAGAACAATTAATCAGTGGAACGGCTTGCCTCCAGAAGTTGTGAATGACCCAGCACTGGAAGTCTTTAAGAAGATGTTGGATAGCCATTTGTGTAGAATGGTATAGGTTTTCCTGCCTAGGCAGGGGGTTGGACTAGAAGACCTCCAAGGTTCCTTCCAACTCTGCTATTGTATTGTATTGCATTGTATTATAGTTAGAAATCTCTTTCTCTCTCTCTCCTTCTCTCTCTCTCTCTCTCCTCTCTCTCTCTCTCTCTGTGTGTGTGTGTGTGTGTGTATGTTTGTATACACAAACACATATTCTAACTAGTATGTATATATATTTATGGATTTTAAACATAGTTTTATAATACCACAAATATTTCCTGAGGAGCTTATTAAGTGGTTAGATAAATTAAAATTTAAAAAGAAGCAAAGGTACGTTTGAAATAAAAACTGTTTAAACATGCCTACAGGTAAGGACCAAAGTGAGCAGCAGGAATAATTCCTCTTGTGAGTTAACTGAAGCTGTAGGAGACTTTTTGCAGTGGGACTGCCAAGAACAAGAAAAAAATGTGAAGGTCTTCACTTTGCTTTTTGAATAATAGTGAAATAGATTACCTGAGCCAGACTAGAATAATCAGAGTTTGCCAGGATCCAAAACCAAGGAAGGCATACTGAGTTACTTCAAAGCAATTTCCTCTATTGTTCTTCACCTATACTATAGACAAAATCTTAGGTACAAAATCCACCCATTCTTCAGTAGGCTGCATATCCATTTTTCAAAGGGTTGTTAATTCATTCAGTAATAATTGGTTGTGGATCATCATTTTTGACTCCTAGCATTCCACATTAATAGATTTCTCTATGGCTCTCTGCTCCTAACTTGTTCTTTCAAGTCTCCCAAAGGTGGACTTGCCAACCACCCGTTTGCTACTGGTCAACCTCTTTTCTCTTTTCTTCCCTTTTTCTAGAAATAGAGCCCTGTCTACAGAGTTGGATCTTCACATAATGAGTTCAAAATCCACTAACAAATCTGACTTGAAAGTAAGTTCAACTATCTTGGTTGCTGAAATAATAATAATAATAATAATAAATAACAATAATAATAATAATAATAATAATATATAATAATAATAATAATAATAATAGGTAATTCCAGTGGTAATTGGCACACTGGGTGCTATTCCAAAAGCACTGGAATTACATTTAAAACAGTTAAAAATTGACAAAATCACCATCAGTCAAATGCAAAAAGCCGCACTGCTTGGATCTGCACGCATATTAAGAAAACGTTACGACGTCCTAGGCCCCTGGGTGGGGCCCGACTAGTAACCAATGCCAAATCCGGCGAAACAACTGGCCGCTGTGATACAATTGTATAATAATAATAATAATAATATGAAACTCCGCCGTTGCCGGTCCAACTCCGCCGTTGCCGGTCCAACTCCGCCGTTGCCGGTCCAACTCCGCCGTTGCCGGTCCCAAGCCAACTCCGCCGTTGCCGGTCCCAAGTTAACAATTGAACCGGGATCCATCTTGGAAACAAACCAGTTAATGTACAGCGCAGCTGTAATAGTCACTAATGAACTAGGCATTAAAATTAAAGTACCTAGTCACACAACAGAAAAAGCATCAAAGCCAAAGTGGAAAATCCGTCTAGAACAAAAAATCAAAAAATTAAGGGCAGATGCTAGTAACTTAAAGAACATGCATGAGCAACGGCTTAAAAACAACAAAATCATAGATCGGCTAATCAGAAGATATAGATTGGATACAAGAAACATCAATGAAGCTGTAGAGATTGTAAAACAGCAGATAACAGCAACAGCTAGAAAAATTGAAAGATATGAGGCACGAATCATCCAATATAAACAAAATCAGCAATTTCGATCAGACCAACGGCGTTTTTCAAAGTCTTAATGTGAATGGTGACACCAAAAGTGAAAACCAGAAAAGCAGGCCACAGTTGAATTCTGGAAAGAATTGTGGGAAAATGCAAAGGACTACAACAAGGAAGCAAAGTGGATACATGACTTTGAGAAAAGCATTGGCAACAAACAAATGCAAGTATTAGAAATAACAACTGAGATGATCAAAAATCGAGTTAAAAAGGTAAAGAATTGGACATCACCTGGAAAGGACCAATTACATGGTTTCTGGCTCAAATATCTGACCAGTTTACATGCAATATTGGCCAGGCAACTGAATGAAATTTTACAAAAGGGCCAAATTGATGAATGGTTGACAACTGGAAAAATACTTGATTCAGAAAGATCCAACTAAAGGAACAACACCTGAAAACTATAGACCAATAACATGCTTACCAACAACCTTCAAATTACTCACAGGCATTATTGCAGATAACATGATGGATTATTTGGAAACAAACAACATCTTGCCAGTAGAGCAAAAGGCAACAAAAGAAGGAGCAGGGGCACAAAAGATCAGCTTCTAATTGATAAATGATATTAGAAAATTGTAAGAACAGAAAAACAAACTTGAATATGGTCTGGATTGATTACAAAAGGCATTTGACTCACTGCCACATAGTTGGATCATAAAATGCTTAGAAACAACTGGCATTAGCAAAAATATTACATCCTTTACTGAAAAGGCATGAAACAATGGAGAACTGAGTTGGCAGTAGGGAATGAGAGCTACGGAATGTTAATATCAAGCGAGGAATTTTTCAGGGTGATTCACTTTCACCTCTTCTCTTCATCATCGCAATGATCCCACTATCAGTAATCTTAAAAAAAATGAAATTAGGCTACCAAACAGCCAAAAAAGCTGAAAAAATTTCGCATTTACTATATATGGATGATTTGAAACTCTATGGAAAGTCAGAAATAGAAATCCAATCATTGACAAATACAGTCCGAGTATTCAGCACCGATACTTCAATGCAGTTTGGCATGGAAAAATGCGCCACTGTATCCATAAAAAGGGGCAAAATCACTGCATCTGAGGGAATTGAAATGCCCAATGGCCAACTAATTAAATGCAAAGAAAATGAAGCCTACAAATACTTAGGCATTCTGCAGTTGGATAACATCAAGCACGGAGAAGTAAAAACTATTGTCAGGCAAGAGTACACCAACAGAGTTAGGAAAATTTTGAAATCTAAATTGAACGGTGGAAATACAATCAAGGCCATAAATACCTGGGCAATACCAGTTATAAGATACACAGCTGGCATAGTTAACTGGACACAAGCTGTGTGTTTTCGGACCTTTTGGACCGAAAAACCAGGAAACTAATGACAGTGCACTACAGTTTACATCCACGTGGTGATACTGATAGACTATACCTGCCCCGAAAATCAGGTGGCAGAGGATTATTACAAGTGAAGCAAACAGTTGAAGAAGAAAAACATGCACTGGCTGATTATTTAAAAGACACTCAAGAACATCTATTAATCGAGGTAAAGAACAAAAATCTACTGAAGGCCCAACAGACAAAACAAGAATACAGAAAAGATGTGATAAAATCAAGAATGGAGAGTTGGCAGAACAAAGCACTGCATGGTCAATTTCTGGAAAAAATAAAAGATAAAGTGGACAGTGAACAAACTTGGTTATGGTTAAAAACAGGTACATTAAAGAAAGAAACAGAGTCACTAATCCTGGCTGCGCAAGAACAAGCTATCCGCACAAATGCCATTAAGGCCAAAATCGAAAAATCCTCTGATGATGCCAAATGCAGACTTTGCAAAGAAGCTGATGAAACTGTTGATCACATACTCAGCTGCTGTAAAAAAATCGCGCAGACTGATTATAAATTGCGGCACAATTCAGTAGCACAAATGATCCATTGGAATTTGTGCAAAAATTATAATATTAAAACAAAAACAAACTGGTGGGAACATCAGCCTGAAAAAGTCACCGAAAATCAGATGGTCAAGATCTTGTGGGATTTCCGTATACAAACCGACAAAATACTGGCGCATAATACACCAGACATCACACTGGTTGAGAAAAATAAGGTCACAATCATAGACATCGCAATACCAGGTGATAGCAGGGTCGCCGAGAAGGAACATGAAAAAATCGCAAGATACCAGGACTTAAAAATCGAAATTCAACGACTATGGCACAAACCAGCAGTGGTAATTCCAGTGGTAATTGGCACACTGGGTGCTATTCCAAAAGCACTGGAATTACATTTAAAACAGTTAAAAATTGACAAAGTCACCATCAGTCAAATGCAAAAAGCCGCACTGCTTGGATCTGCACGCATATTGCGAAAATACGTTACGACGTCCTAGGCCCCTGGGTGGGGCCCGACTAGTAACCAATGCCAAATCCGGCGAAACAACTGGCTGCTGTGATACAATTGTATAATAATAATGACATCACAATACCAGGGGATAACAGGGTCGCCGAGAAGGAACATGAAAAAATGGCAAAATACCAGGACTTAAAAATCGAAATTCAATGACTATGGCACAAACCAGCAGTGGTAATTCCAGTGGTAATTGGCACATTGGGTGCTATTCCAAAAGCATCGTTGCCGGTCCCAAGCCCGGATGAGAAAGGAGGAGGCAACCTGGTCCCATAAAAAAAGAGCCAACCCATACAATATGGTGCAAGAAACGAATAAAAATTCTATACCACATCAATCGTCGCACGGGTTAACAAGGGTCATGGCGGATGTTGAGGTCCCTGGACATCTGCCGACAAGTGGGCTACAAGTGAACCAGCCAACAAAACGACACAAATGCAGACTTTGCAAAGAAGCTGATGAAACTGTTGATCACATACTCAAAAAATCACGCAGACTGATTATAAATTGTGGCACAATTCAGTAGCACAAATGATCCATTGGAATTTGTGCAAAAATTATAATATTAAAACAGCAACAAACAGTCTGAAAAAGTCACTGAAAATCAGATGGTCAAGATCTTGTGGGATTTTCCCATACAAACGGACAAAATACTGGTGCATAATACACCAGACATCACACTGGTTGAGAAAAATAAGGTTACAATAATAAACATCACAATACCACATGATAGCAGTGTCAACGAGAAGGAATGTGAAAAAATTGCAAAATACCAGGACTTAAAAATCGAAATTCAACGACTATGGCACAAACCAGCAGTGGTAATTCCAGTGGTAATCGGCACACTGGGTACTATTCCAAAAGCACTGGAATTACATTTAAAACAGTTAAAAATTGACAAAATCACCATCAGTCAAATGCAAAAAGCCGCACTGCTTGGATCTGCACACATATTACGAAAATACGTTACGACGTCCTAGGCCCCTAGATGGGGCCCGACTAGTAATCAATACCAAATCTGGTGAAACAACTGGCCGCTGTGATACAATTGTATAATAATAATAATATGGTTTTAAAAAGTGTTGGAATCTTGGCAGTTTATTGATAGTCAAACTATAACAGGAGTCTCCAAACCAAATAAATTTTGGCAGCCATCTATATCTCCTGTGTTTGTGCTTTCTCTTCTCTCTTCTCTAAAGATCACTTCCAATTGCTCCTTCACTTGCTTTCAGTCCTTGCAACCCACTCTCAACTTTGCAACCTACTCTCTACAGCAGGGGTGTCAAATCCCTGGCCCACAGATTCCTTACATCTGGTCCGCAGTGCCGCTCTGGAAACAGAGAAGGACCCCCCCCCCATGCCTCTGCCAGCAAAAACAGAGGTCTGTTTTTACTGGCAGACCACTCAGGCCACCACAGGCACCCCAGCACAAGTGATGTTGAGCTGGCCATGACCACTATGGCCACAACCACTTGGCCTCCAGGGTCAAACATAACCCTGATGCGGCCCATAATGAACTCCAGTTTTATATCCCTGCTCTATGGGTTTAGGCAAAGTTGCTCTATGTCTGCTAGGATCATCCTAACCCATGCTTTCTTTCAGAGTAATTCCTTCCCTTCCATGCACACACAAACTCACTCCTCTGCCCATCATTCTTGCAAGCGTATCTCCCTTGTCCATTTATCATACATAGAAACATATAGACATCTTTCCACCATCATCTCACTTTGTTTTACCTGCTTTGGCAATTCTGTTTTTCCTTCCCATGTTTTCCTCTGCTTCAGATCCTCAATTTCTCAACACCTGTTTTTTTCCGCTGTCTTCAAAGAAACAGCTTAACTAAAGGCTATGCTGCATGGTTTGTTTGCCACATATTTGCTTGCCACATATCTGGATTTGTTTCCACATATATGGACAATGCCAGATTGAAGGACCCTCCCTTCAAGGAAGGAGAGAAGAAAGAAAGGCAGCTTTTTCTCTTGTGAGAAACAAGAGGCATTGGGTTTTTCCCCTATTTTGATTGGAATGATCATATCCAGAATATTTTGTGAACAGCAGGAACTATGCAATTTTTAAATGTTCCAAACAATCACTATGATTGTCATATGCTTACTTCTTTGTCTTCTATTTTTCTTTATGGGGGTTCTTCCATCTCTTTTGTTGTCCACTCCCCATCAGCTTTCACTGAAGCTTGATAAACTTTGTAGCATCTGGAATCACTGAACAGTGATCAATGACTTGTGTTGTTCAGTGTTCAGCCATTGATCACAGAAAGATAGGTGCATATTTGGAAAGCCATGGCAAACAGCTGCTTCTGCTTTGCTTGCCAACTTCATCTCTTTTTTTTTTTTGTTTTCTTTGTTTGTTTTAGATTCCCTAAGGGTCTGGAAAAATCTGGAAGCAAGATAGTTGTCTAATTTAGTCAGGGTTGTATAGTATTGTTTTATTGACATTGTTTTCCTGACCTTCCATATATTATAAAAGCACAATCCAATCACATGAACATGTCAGATGGTTACAAGGACACAAATGAATTCACTTTTGCAAGTAGCAGTAAATGGTTTAGTTTCAGAACACCCTTCATAGTCTCTTGCCCTCTAGATATGTTGAGATTCCCAATATTCACATTCAAGAAAGTCCTCAAGACTTTTCTTACAAGATTTTACTAGTGTCTACATGCTACTCTCCATTTAATTTAATTTTCCAAGTTACTGATGTTATGTTCTTAAAAGACCCTTGTCTTCAAAGGTCTATGAACCAAAGAATTCCCAGCGCAGAAATAAAAAAAATAATTAGAGTAACATTTTAAACTAAGCAGGCTCTATGATTACTGAACTTTACAATGAAAAGTATCTTTCAGAAATCAACCTCTTTGTAAGTTAGTGTAGGCTTCACAAAACAGGCTAAGTATAAGACTCTAGCTTCTGTTCTTGGAGCGAGTATCCACTATGAATAAATGAATATACAAACATGCAAAATGAATGGATGGTTTGGTTATGTTAAGAGAATGAATTAAGATCAAATTGAAAACATATATGTGAAGGAAGAATAAAAGCATCTAGAGGAAGAAAACCACTGAAAAATAGCTACACTTGATAAGAGAGAAATGAGAAATTTAAACAACAAATAGCAATGTATGAATCAGAGCAGCGATATAGGAGAAACAGAAATACAAAAGTGTGAAGAAGTATAGTAAATGATGTTATGAAAATGAGTCTTTCCGAGCATGTTTGATTTCTTAACATTATATTCCTATTCTTTGTTCCATGTGCTGCATAATATTTAATTAAAGGTAAGGGCATGAGGCGTATGCATATATGGATGTATGGCACAATGTGCATGTCCCTTTATTTATGCCAATATGTATGGTCAAGTATGCGAAACAAAAATCTACTAATCTCACACTTTTGCTGAAATTATTTTGAATGTTAGCTTGATTTTGCACCATCAAATCGGTGTCGGCTCTTACCAACCACAGAGAGAAACCTTCGAGAAGAGAACCTTGGCTTACATTCAATTAGTGAGTACATTGAAAAAAAATCATGGGATTTCAAGAAACATGTTAATATTTGTTCTTTATTGTTCTAGCTACTGTGTTTCCCTCAAAATAAGACAAAATCTTATTTTCTTTTGATCCCTGAAATAAGCACTTGGCCTTATTTTCAGCGAGGTCCTATTAATTTTGAGGTGCAGGAGACAACAAGTGTGATCACTTCATGGCTGTTGCTGTGTTGCAATATTTTCAGGGAGGCCTTATTTTCAGAGGAGGGTTTATTTTAGCACATGCGCTTATTATCCATGGAGGTCTTTATTTTCAGGGAACACATATACATATACATATGCATATACATTTACACACACACACACACACACACACACACACACACACACACACACACATATATAATATATATATATATATAATATATATATATTATATATATGTTATATTTGTGCTGATAAATAAATAAAGGGAGACTACTATAGATCTATTTCAAGCTATTTAGCTCTCATCAGCTAGCCATACCCTTACTGGGAATCCAGCCTGTGCTGTATTGTCTCTAAGGCAGATGTGTTAACCATTGAGCCACAGAGCTCGACTCCTTATCAGCCAGCCAGGGTGAAAGGTATCTATTTATATTTATTTATTTTATTTATCAGCACAAATATAACAAATGTAACAAAAAGGCAACAGTAAAAATATTCTGTCTAGATGGTCTCTTGTGACGAGCTGAAGGACAGAGAATGGAAGTAGTGATCTTCCTCCCATATTTGGGCATACCGGGGGTTGTATCCCCAATTATGGGAGGAAGCTAACTGCTAACGGCTCGTCACAAGAGTCCATCACGACAGAAACCCAATATTTTTACTGTTGCCTTTGTTGAAATAGATCTATACTAGTCTCCCTTTATTTATTTATCAGCACAAAAAAACACACACACACACACACACACATATAATTTACATAGTATTTCCCCATACAAAAATATGACCCCCCCCAAAAAAAAACATAGAAATTGGAAGCATTGGACTTGTATTTCTATTTAAGACACAGTCATAGTGTGTCACCTACATTTAGAAATTAGACATGCAAGTTTAAAAATATTCATAGCAACACATGGTCATATTTAGCAATCTGCTCCTTTTTCTTCTTAGAGCATTTAAATCCCCAGGAGTAAATACCAGCTTCAAAACACTGCCCCAGCTAAAAGTATATATGATGCACTTATTTGTATATTGCTTTAAATAGCTGGAGATTGAGACAGAGATTCATCCATTCCCCCTCCTCTTCTCCTTTATTGGGAAAAGCAACCAGAGCAATAAAATCCAAAGCATCTCAATTTTGGGGGAGGCTTTTCTATTTTATTCCTGCATCTAGTGATGATCAAATGTCTGTGATCATTATGCAAAAATGTCACACTGCAAATTAGCATACCATCTGATCACCCGAAACATCACTCCACTTGCCTTAAAGTCCTTTCAGGGGCAGAAGGGAAGGATGCTAAGGTTACTTCCTGAAGATCCATTGAATTTTAGTTGGTTTAATTGTTTACCGAACAGTTTATTCCAATTACACCAGATATGAAGTGGGGAAAAAATCTGGCATCTAGGTTTTCTCGTGTTCCTTTTCAATCCCCTTCTTTTTAATTTCCCTTTCAGTGTTTTCCTTCCTTTTCAGAGTTAGTGCCCATGCTGTGACTTTTTTTAAGGTTGTAAACTAAAAAAAAAAAAACTAACAGTGTGTGTCTTGTCTTTATTTGTCTGTAAACTACTTGGGGCAGTTTTCTAAGTGAAGAGAGGGGCACAAATGGTTGAAAGAAATGAAACAAATAAGTAAATAACGCTTTGGGTTGGATAAGCAAATGATGGCTACATCTCAATCCAATACAGTTTATTAGGTCTTTCTATTGAAGCTCAACCCTATTTAAAAGAGCAATGCTAAAGCAAAGTCAGCACAAACCAGTGTATTTCAAACAGGATAGTGGCACAGCTAATTCTTCCTGGAAATTTTCCAAATGTCTCTTGTGGTTTATATGGGTAATAGAGTCATCCCCTTAAGCATTTGTTTTCCAGTCACCCTGCAAGTATGTCAATGAGGAATGTGAGCTGGGGCTATTTTGTTTGAATGCTGTGCACCAAGAGATATGGATAACTATCAGCCACAGTCAACTTTACTCCCCCCCCCAAGTTAATTCCTTTTTAATGACCATTGCTTAATGATCTTCGGTGACAATGTGAAGCAATCCCATCTTGATTAGTGGGTAAAACTAAAAAAATGAAATGAAAGTATAAGGCTTTTGAGGTGCACATATTTTTGCTTTGGTATTCTACAATCACCTGGCTGTGTGAGGATCTGGATTAGCAATGTTTCCAGAAGACCAATCTGAGAGATCTTTGACCCCAGAAATGTGATCTTTGCAGCACTGCAAGAGACTTCTGGAAGAAATCTTATATTGACTCCTTAGTATTTTTAAATTACTCCCTTGAATAGTTACCATGGATTACATAGCTCATGGCTCATACATTTTACGCCTTCTTTACACCCTCTTTCCTCCACCCTATTCTTTCAATAGATAAAAATGTGAATGGAGCTCTATTTCATTATTTGTCAGCTTCCCTTTCATATGTTGTATTTTATATAGGAAGACAAACAGCACATCACGTTTGATTTTAATAGATAATTGTCACACCTCTTGAAAACCTCTTGAAATTATTTATTCCTTGTTCATTTTTAAAAATATTTTGATGTATTTCTTATTATCTGGTTTGGCAGGTCATCTATCTTGTTAGCTTTTTTTTTTTTTTTTTTAAAGCATGTTATTTTTTTTTAAAAACTGAGGAATGCCCACACCTGGTTTAGCAAAGGGGAAAAAAATCCCAATACATCATGTGATGCTGCCGTGACGCTGCAAATTTGACACCCCTGTACTAGATATATAACATGCTAAATGTACCTATTGCCATTTATGGCAAATCCCTTCATAAACTGAGGTACAACTTTCTCTAGCTCTGCTATAACCAGCATTACCAACCTTTGTGACTTCCAGATGCGTTGAGATTTTCAACTTCCAAACTTCTCAGCCGAGGCGGCGCAGTGGTTAGGGTGCAGAACTGCAGGCCACTTCAGCTGAGTGTTTTCTGCAGTTCAGTGGTTCTAATTTCACCGGCTCAAGGTTGACTCAGCCTTCCATCCTTCTGAGGTGGGTGAAATGAGGAACCATACTGTGGGGGCGATATGCTGACTCTGTAAACCGCTTAGAGAAGGCTGAAAGCCCTATAAAGCGGTATATAAGTCTAACTGCTATTGCTATTGCTAATTGCACTTGCTAGGAAATCCATTGAAATTTTAAAAGACAAGAAAAGTCCTAGCAGAACAAGACTATCTAGCGTTGCATTTATTTTAAAATCACATAGTGATCCTAGATGGTTCACAACAGCCAATTAACAACAGCTAGAAAGAAACATTTCTCACAATAACCAGCCTGATGACTATGGGATTTCCATAAAGGATGTTTATAAAATCTTGTGGTGGTGCCAGTTGTGGGTTGCAGATGGTACACCCCGGTACAGGCATACTGGTGCCTGCCCGGAGCACTGGGTACCATTCCGGTATGGTGCTCTGGAGGGCCCACCTGCCTGCCTGAGCTCCTTATCTGTATTTGAGCTCTTGGGTGCTTCTGCACATGCACACTGAGCGCACGGCACCTGCATGACACTCTGCCTAACATCTGGAGCTTCGTGGAGGCTTGAGAAGCGTTGCAAGAGGTAAGTATGCATGCACACACTGCACACATTGATGTGGTGCACGCTGGGCCCTCTTGCAACCGTACAGGTTGCAACAGGATCAGAACCCACCACTGGTTGGTACAGTGCATAATCTAGCTGTGTGTTGTGTTTAATATATATATATATATATATATATATATATATATATATATATATATATGTATGTATGTATGTATGTATGTATGTATGTATGTATGTATATTTATTTACTATAGGAAATTCAGGATAAATATATTATAAGAATTACATGTATATAGTAAAACAACAGGACATCCAGCCACATGTCTGGGAATTTGAGGTAACAACTTCCTTCTTTTCTTTTTACCAGATGAGGGTAGAGGTGGTATTCAGCAGGTTCTCACCAGTTCTGGAGAACTGGTAGCAGAAATTTTGAGTAGTTCAGAGGACTGGTAAATACCACTTCTGACTGGCCCTGTCCCCATCTATTCTCTGCCTCTCGAGTACCAGCGACTGGGAGGGAATGGAGATTTTTCAGTATCCTAACCCTGCCGTGCCCACCAAGCCATGCCCACAGAACCAATAATAATAATAAAAAAAGAATCCCACGCACTGGATCAGGACTATCAAATACTCAGCCATGGGCCGGATGCATCACACACTGGCCATGCCTACGCCCGGTTTAGCAAAGTGAGGAAAAGTCCTGATACGGCACGTGATGCTGCCATGACGACACAAATTTGACACCCTTGTACTAGATGTATAACATGCTAAATATATCAATTGCCATTTATGGAAAATTTCTTATTCAGTGCAATAGATATATTGTACACACACACACACACCACACACACACACACACACAGAGAGAGAGAGAGAGAGAGAGAGAGAGAGAGATTCGTCATTGGTACAATAACTTAAATTTTGTTTTTAGCATTCAATGTTCTTCTAATATACAATGGAGTATCTTGTGGAACTAACTGGGCTTTCCTTTTGTTATGTCCTTTGTTCATATTAGTCTTCCTTTTTTCAATTCATTGTGTACTGATCTAAAACTTTGTAGTATTTCCTTCCTCCCACCGATTGGGGACTAAATACTATTGCTCATTTAAAATTGGAATCAAAGTCATATTTTCTGTAATTATCATGATTTTGTAGCCACTCTGCTGGCTGCTTACTGCAGTGTGCTTTGTGAAATGCAGAGATTCCCAGCGTCTGTTTGATCTTTTGTTTCATGTCATCCCAATGTTCCTTACTGTTAGGATAAAAAAGCCATACAGTACAGCATTTCTCAAGTGCACTGTTCGCAACAAACCTAAGAAGAATAACACATAATTTAATGAGACTAATGTAAAAGAAGCAAGGGCCCTTTTCATCCAATTTACTAACCAAGTATTTACAGCTGAGATGCCTATCTGGAGCTTGATGTTTTTGTAACCCAGGCTTCCAAGGAATGCAAGGAGAGCCCATTAAGGCACTTTGTTAGAAAGAAAAGAAAAGAAAAAAAATATATATCTATGTAGGTTTAGGGCAATACATCAGCGAGATAAGGATCTCACATTAAGATGACCTTTATGTGTGAAAAGCAGCTTTACTTGCAACCAGCTGCCAAACTTGCTCTGACCTGCCACAGGTCTCAAGGCTATGCAGATATGATGTATAGTTTCTTTCTTCCTGAAACAAGCTTCAGAGTTTAGTGTAATCAACTTGCATAGAGCCACCTGCAAAGCTGCTTTTTTTTTTTTTAAAGGAATCTGACAAGGGTAAAAATATCCAAGACACCATCCTATGTTCAGATGTCGGTCCCAATGACTTTTAAGGGCTTCTTATCAACTAGGTGGGGGTAAGATCACTGCCTTATTGCTGTCACATTTATTTGTGCAGTGTACAGACAAACACATTTTTTGTGTATGTGGGCAGGTCTAGTTTTAGAACTGGGCATGTCTACTTTAATGAAAAGAAGGACTAGGGGTGATATGATAGCAGTGTTCAATATTTAAGAGGCTACCAAAAAGAAGACGGGGTTAACCTATTCTCCAAAGACCTGAAGGCTGGACAGAATCAGTGGGTGGAAGCTAATGAAGGAGAGAAACAACCTAGGATTTAGGAAAATTTTCCTGACAGAACAATTAATCAGTGGAACAACTTGCCTCCAAAGTTTGTGGGTGCTCCAGCACTGGAGGTTTTAAAAGAAGATACTGGAGAAGATACTGGATACTAAAAGAAGTTTCCTTCCTTGGCAGGGATTTGTCTAAGAGGCCGCCAAGGCCCCTTCCAACTCTGTTATTCTGTTATTCTGTATATTGTACAAAAAAGCTCTAGTTAGCCATCATCTAGCTTTGGAAGAACATGCTGTTTGAAGTTAGCCATTGTGGTTTCTAAAGCACATATACATCATATCTACCCATTAATAGTTTAATACAACACAACATGACTGAACAAACCATGGCTTAGTGTGAGGTATAGATTACTCACACTAAAGGATACAACAATGCTCAGTAACAGGTCAACCTTTCAATAAGTAGTGATCCCTGGTAGAGGTCCAAGGATTTTTATTTGTTTCTTGCTTGCTCCAAATCTAAATCCACATATGCAAGCTTGATTAAGTACTTCTTTACTATAAAATTATCTCTTGGAATACTGAGCAATATGCTGCCATAACCAAGCAGTGACATCAAGATCTGTTCAGGTGGAGGGGTGTTGCCTGTTTTTTTTTAAATAAAGATTTTGGAAAAGGCAACCGAAGAATATTATTAATGCAACCAAAGTTAGGGAAAACTGGTCAAATGTTATTGCTAAGGATGAATTACACAAACATGACTCAGTCTGCAGATTAGCATTTTATTTTGTTCTTTACCTTGTCTGCATTAGTTCTTTATTTGGAAAAACCTACAGTCTTTGAACACTGAATATAATGACTAAATCAAATTAAAACTCAAGTCCTATGGAAGAACTAATTTCCCCAAATTATTAGTCTAATCTGCTAGAAGATTTTATACTTTTAGTTGTTCACCTCCTTTACAACTATTCAAAAATGAAAAACCACTGCTTGTATCATTTCTCAAACCATTAATTGCCAAAAATTTAGGACTCATTCTAAATTAGCAAAATGGTGGAAACTTTAGTATAAGCCCCCAAATACACATAAAACTATTTTTTAAGAAAACAAAATCCAATCCTCTGATATGCACGACAAATCATCATTCATTTTAGATCTCTCAACCCCTAAAATTTAGGGGTTCCCTTGCTCACGTCAGTTTACTCATCTGTAAACTTGGTGTTTGTGACTATTAATGTGAATATAAAATGAGTGGAACTGAATATAAAATATGCCTGTTTGAAAAATTCCTTCCAACACATGGAAATGGATCATTAGAATCAAAGTAATCATTTTAGCAAATCAGATGTAATTCTTTACTGAATCTACTTCTAATCTGGATGGATAACAGAGTTGCATAATCATACCCTAAAGGCATACTATAAATATGTCAGAATTTGTTGCAGAAATCACTTCCAGAAAGCACCCACAGATAATTGATTCAGCAAGATTCATTAACTTCTTTATAAACACAATAACACATGAGTAAATGTACAATACCAATAACTGATTCTTCCAATGTGGTAGAGAGTTACAGGCAAAAAACACAGAGAGAGGAGAGAAGCAGTTTCAGTTGCACAGACTCAGAGCTACATAGGTAAGCCACACGCAGACTCTGAGCCATTTGGCATGGCTCTCAGTCACCAAATAGTTCTTATTGGCTGACCTTGTTACTATGTCTCATGTTCTAGTTCATGGATATTCTGACAAAATACTTCCAAGGCAAATTCGACAATTAAATACAGATAAGATAAAGAAAATGCAACATCCTTACACAACTGAAAACTATCTTTAAAACTGATGAGATTTTTAAAAAGCAAGAAAAAACCCCACCAAATACTGCAAATACATAGTTTCAGACGTTTCTACTTACTACATCACTTATGTCTTATGCAAAAAAAGTATACTTAATAATGGATTATCTTGCAAATTGGGGTCAGAGATAGGTCCCTTATTCACCTTTGATATTCAAAATGTCAAGCTCTTTTAGAATCCACATTGTGGGAAAAAAACATTTAACATTTTAGATAGGGTTGTACAGTTAATGCTTATTAAACCTGTGATCTATAGTATATTCATAGCTTTCTTCCTGACATATCTTTTATACATGCAGAAAATACATATGTGTTCTGACCCCCCCTCCTCCGTCCAGTAACGAAAGCCAAGACACGCTTATGAGAATGTCCTTTAATAACAAGACCAGATTCTTGGTGGCTGAAAGCCAAGTAAACAAACAGATAAGGACCTTGGCAGCAAGGCCGACAAACCTTGGCAACAATTCAGATGAACTCTGGCAGCAATCCAGCCTGCCAAGTTTGTTTCTCTTTAGTCAAGCGTTGACTTCTGCAAGAAGGGCATGGCACAAGCAGTCTGTTTTATAGTCTGGACAGGAGCCTAATGACCATCAGCTGAGCGTAATTACCTACTGTAATTACGTAGTTGTTCTTGACGCCAAGTAGCTCTTCGACAGCTTGCATCCCGGAACAACTCACTGTTGGTTTCTGGATCACTCTCTCTTGTCTCCTCCCCACTGATCCAAGGCTCAGGTGCCATCTGGTGGCCAACCAGTCTCTCTGTGCCCTGCTCAGAGTCAGAACCCTGTCCAGAGGCCTCCACATCCTCCAGGGGCCGACTCATAGGGCCCCTCTCTGTCGGAGTCTGGTGGCAGCTCCAACGGCTCCTGCTGGGCCACAACACATATGTATTTGTGTGTTTGTGTGTGTGTGTGCATGTGTGTGCATGTGTGCACATACAGTAACAAGTCTACCAGACTTAATTTTCCGCTCTTCAAGAAGATCTAAACTGTTACAGGTTGACTATTCTTAGATTCCTCTCACTCTTACCTTAGACCCACACTTGATAATAGTGAAATATTATATATGCCTATTAAATCATGATTTAATTGATAGTAATGGATGTTGGTACAATAGTTAATAAATACTGAGCTTAGCTCAAAAAAAAAGAGAGAGAGATTTAAATGACTTATGTAGAACAGAGAACACAAAACAGGGTTTGAAAATGTAGCTTTCCTTACTAGTGCTTTAAAAACAAAAACAATCTTAAAAGTGGCATAAAAGGATATGCAACAAGTTCCTGGATTAAGAGCGCCCCAGTTTAATTAAGAATGGAGTTTATTGTAGCAAAATTCAAGTTAAATATATAATGATTAAAATTAAATACACAATGGTTCAAGTTCATTATATCATCTATAGTAGTATTCAATACAATTATTCTACTTTGGGTTACATACAGATTTGACTTAAGGACAAACCTCGGGACAGAACTTATTCTTAATTTAGGAACTACCCATAATTTTATATGCTAACAGGTATTACTATTTTTGCCATTTGAATTGACAAAGTGGTTTGAATTTTTTTTTAATGCATGACTTGGGACAACTATCTATGAATACCCTTTCAGACAAACTGATATCTTTGTTGTAAGTCAGTTCATTTGTATTATATTTTCTTATATGTATTTGTACTGCAAGGACAAAAACTGTTGTGTTCGGACCCTGGCAACCGCGGGGTGTCAATCAACACCAGCGGTTGCAAGGATTGGCTAAGATGTGTAGGCATTGTCAGCAAGACCTAGCGTTGTTCTAATTGGTTGCACAGCTGCACTATAAATAGCTGTGAAACCGGAGTTGCTTGTTCTGTTCTGTCAGTAGTTGCTGTTAACAATAAAACATGTTCTGTTCCTGCACAATTTGCCTCAGTGAATCTCCTTCAGCTGAGAACACAATAAAAAACTATAAAGAGATATCCAGGGGGTGTGTTCCCAGCAGGGCAACCACTAGCCCGTAGTCGCACTTGTGTGCGCTTGATGTGCACTGCGTGCATATGCGCAGTGCAATTAAAATTGTTCTGCGCATGCACAGAAGTGAAAAACAAGATGGTGCCACCGATGGTGCTGACTGGGGAACTGGTTCGGGGGCGTGGCAGGCCTGGGTCACTGGCAATTCCAGCAACCCAGGCAAGCCAAACCACTACCGAGGTGGGCACAGTGGTATAAAATGCAGCACTGCAGGCTACTTCAGCTGACTGCAGTTCTGCAGTTCGGCTGTTCAAATCTCACCGGCTCAGGTTGACTCAGCCTTCCATCCTTCCGAGGTGGGTAAATGGAGACTACGGATTGTTGGGGGGCAATATGCTGACTCTGTAAACAGCTTAGAGAGGGCTGAACGCCCTATGAAGCAGTATATAAGTCTAACTGCTATTGCTATTGCTACCAGTTCGGCCGAATCAGTCCGAACTGGTAGGAACCCACCACTGAGATATCCCATTTTTGTGCTTTCTGATTAAAAGTGAAAAATGTTTAGCTATTAATGATGTGGCTGCTGCTCCAAATACCCTTGTTTGAGGAAAGCTCTTTACCCATCACCACCAGCTTCCTTGGTCATGTCTTCATATAACAAAGCCAAATATACAGCAGTTCACTGCTTTTTTGCACTCTGAAAAGCAAGAAATAAGAAGAAAAATCAGACAGAAAAACCTCTTGAGTTTATTTCTGCATGACCATAGGTTTTTCAGCCTTTACACAGTTTTATCCAACTTTCCTTACCATGAGCGCTACATTTTTTTTCCATCCAAACTGTCTGGCCTGGCATGATGGGAATAGTAATCAAAATGATTTGGCAGGATCAGGTTGGGAATGGTGGCTTAGCAGAGAAAGTTAAATGTATTCAGCATTTTCTGTCCATGGAAACTTTAAACCTTCTTTTGCATCTTGGAGCGAAGGGAAGGGACGCGACAAGCGGGTATGCAAACAGCAACCTTTATTTAGAACATAGTAACTACGATTCAACGTGGCGTGGTTCAGCGCCAATATTTATACCTCCGGTTTGAACGAGGAGCCAATGGGGCGTCGAGTAGCTCGACCAATCGGGGCGAGGATTGAACCGGCTCCGCCCGGGAACCAATCAGAAGGGGGTTCTTTATTCCCCCGGCTAGTATTCAACACCCCTCCCCCCCCAGTCAAAGAGTTCCCTTAGGAAGGGCAAACATAGTCTTGCAAGTAGCGGGACGTGACGTTCTCGTCCGACCTTCGTGGCTCACTCCCGGCGGGTTGTCGGCAGGGGGGGGGGGAACCGCCTGGCGGAGGTGTGTAGCCGTGGCGGGGCGTGACTACTGCGACGCGGCCGTCCCCGCGAGATGCGCTGGTCCCGGGCCCCGTGCCCGATGTTCCATTTGTCCGGGGAGGCGGCTCCGTGGCAACAGGATGTCCCGACAGTGGCTCCCGTGCAGCCTGGTTGGGGTGTAGGTTCAGAGTCTCGATAAGGGCTTCGAGAAGGGAGTTAGCCGGTGAGGCCGTCTTCCAAAAAGTTCGCACCGGCTTGTCCCCCGTTCCCCGTGTGGATGCGGTCCGTTGGGGGGGAAGGTCAACGAGGGTGGCCTCGTGCTGAGAGCGGTGTGGTCCTGAGAGGCACGGGCCGTCTGATTTCCGCGGGGAGACGTCGCCTTAACTGGTCCACGTGGCTCCTCCATTTGTGTTCCGTCGAAGCCACAGGTGGGCCGACCCTGAAGGAACAGGGGCCAGTCAGGGCTGTAATGGTTGCGGGAACCCACCGTGGATCCCCAGAAAAGGAGCGGGCCCATACAGGATCCCCTAACTTAACGTGTGGGAAGGGAGGCCCCCAGGTTGCTCGGCAGATCCCCTGCGTAAAGTGGATGGAGCCTGTCTAGGGGGGTTCGCAATCTCCTACCCATCAAGAGCTCCGCGGGACTTTTATTAGTTGTTGGGCAGGGTATGGAGTGCTGGCTCAAGAGGTAAGCCGCCACTCTTTCTTGCCAGTCGCCCTGGTCCATGCGGCCCAAGGCTTCTTTGGCTGAGCGAACTGCGCGCTCTCGCCCCGGCCGTTACTAGCTGGGTGATAAGGGGCTGTGGCTGCGTGTCTGATTCCTGTTCGGCCAGGATCTTGGAACGTGGTGGAGGTGTAAACTGGGGCCCATTATCTGAGACTATCAACATCCGGTAACCCATGTGTGGCGAACATCTTTACGAAGGGCCCTCACTGTACTCTCTGCTGTGGTTGGAGGTCCATGATTACCAGCTCCACCCACTTGGAGTAAGCATCGACCACTAGTCAATGAAGTTTCGGCCGTTGGAAGGGGCCGGCAAAGTCAATGTGTAAACGGGACCATGGGCCCTAGGGATTTCCCACTCCGAGGGGCGGCTGTGGGGGGATTCGGCCTAGAGTTTGGCAGATCCTGCATCGGCCCTACGTTAGTCTGCAATTTCCGAGTCTAGCAAGGGGCCACCACACATAGCTACGGGTAAGGCTTTCATTCGCGCTTGCCTGGGTGGTTTTTGTGGAGTGCGGGCAGGATTCGTGTCCCGCAGGGGCTATGGGAATCACTACCCTATCCCCCCAGACAAGACAACCCCCGTGAAGGGCGAGTTCGGCTTGTCGTGCTTTGAATGGTCAGAATTCTTCCGCTACTTTTTCCCGCGGGGCCAACCCCTCAAAACCCATGAGGCTAACTTGGGGATAGGACGGGGTCAGCCTTTGTGCAAGCTGCGACGTCCGCGGCAGAGACGGGGGTCGGACTCGGCGATGGACAAAATAGAGAGAGCGGGCACGTGGGCTGTGTCCGTCTCTGGCAGAGGGCAACGGCTCAGGGCGTCTGCGTGCCCTAGCTGCTTACCCGGACGGTATAACAGCGTATACGAATACGCCGTTAGGAACTCCGTCCAGCGTGTCATGCGGGGACAAATGGGGGGGTTGGCTTGTCGCCTGCCAGTAGCCCCAGGAGTGGCTTGTGATCCGTGACAAGGGTGAAATTCCTACCGTAGAGGTAGTCATGGAACCGCTTAATGCCGGACACTGCAGCCAGGGCTTCTTTATCGATTTGGCTGTAGTTCCGCTCCGTGGAGGAGAGTGTCCGGGAATAGAATGCTATGGGGGCCTCTGAGCCGTTCGGGAGGGCATGGCTCAGGACCGCCCCTATGCCATAGGGAGAGCGTCGCAAGTCAGAACTAGGGGCATCCTATCGCTATATTGAATTAGGACTGCCGACGAGGTCAAATGTCTTTTATAAGCCGCGAACGCGTGCGCTTCACGGCTAACCCCATTGCACAGTGCCGCTGACCCGGTCAAGCAGCTCGTTGTAGCGGCTCAGCTAGCGACGCCTTGTGGGAATAAACGGGGCGTAAAAGTTTAAAAGCCCCAGGAACGCCTGCAATTCCGCCCTAAGAGGGTGGGTGCAGGTGCGTTTTGATGGCGGCAACTTTGGAAGGAGTGAGGGTGGATGCCTTGGGCATCAATGAGGAAACCCAAGAATTCTACTTTGGGAACAGCAATTTCGCATTTGCTGCGCTTTAGTTTCAGTCCTGCCTCCCTAAAACGTGTGAGAACCTCCCGCAGTATTTTCAGGAGTTCCGAGTGGCTGGGGGCTGCGACCAGGACGTCGTCAAAGTAGGGAACGACGCCTGGGAGCCCGTGGAGCAAACCGCTCCATGAGGCTCTGAAAATTCCCGGTGCAACCGAAACGCCGAATTGGAGGCGGCGGCAACGGAAGGCCCCGCGGTGGGTGACGATGGTCGGGGCTGTAGCCCGCATCGTCGTCTACGGGAAGCTGCTGGTAGGCCCTGTGCCATATCTAACTTGGCGAAAATGCGGCCTTGCCCTAAGGAGTGGAGTAGGTGTTGCACTACGGGAAACGATATGGATTTGCCTGCAGGGCCAGTGATGGTCGACTTAATAGTCGGCACATATTCTCACGATCCGTCGGGTTTGACCGGGAGACTATGGGGGTTTCCCAACGGGCGTGATCTACGGGCTCGATTACCCCCTGCTCTATAAGCTTATCAAGTTCAGCGTTCTACTTTGCTCTCAATGCGAAGGGGACCCTGCGTGCCTTCAGCCTAATGGGAGCGACCTTGGGATCGAGGCAGAGGGAAATGGGGGTGCCCTTATAACAGCCCAGTTTCCCATCGAACACATCTGCGAACTCGTCTAGAACGCTATCTACGGTGAGGGAACTACCCTGTGCACCCCCCTATGGTGAGGCCCAAGGCGGGAAACCAATCCAACCCAAGGAGAGCGGCAGATCGTTCCTGACGATTAGAACTGGGTTTCCCCTTAAAGTCTCCGTATTCCACCCGGATGTGGAATACTCCTGCCGTGGGAATCCCATTTCCCTGGTAGTCTAGGAGGGAGACCCCGACGGGGCGCAATTTGCTCTGGGGAACCCCGGGACACAGGCGGGAAAACAGGGCCCAAGATAGGAGAGAACGGGAAGACCCGGAGTCCACCTCCATTCGACAAAGCTGACCTTCGAGTCGGACTGCAGTGCTGATTTTGCGATCGCCGGCGGGAACGTGGGAAGCCTGGTAGACCACGCAGTCGGTGCTGGAGGGCTGGTAGGTTGAGTGGCAGTCCTCAGCTCGCCTCGCAGGACGTGGCTGTTGGCGGCGTTGCGGTGCCTGGCGCTGGTCGCTGGGCTGCATGAACGATGGGGCTGGCACGAGAGCCCGGCAGACCCTGGCGAGGTGTCCTTCTCCTCGGCAGCGGCGGCAAACGGCAGAACGGAACGGGCAGGATGCGCGGCTGTGGCGGCCGCCGCACCCGCGGCAAGGTGCGTTTGAGGCTGGCTGAGCTGGCGTCGGTGGTTGCTGGTGTGGCCTCCGCTTCGGCTGCGTCCTCATTTGTCCGACGGTTTCCTCCTCCTCGTCTTCAGCAGGAGAGAGGTCGTCGACGAGGTTCGTCTGGGTGGAAGGCCCCGCGGCGGTCTGCGCGGGGGTTTTCAGCTGGAGGCGTTCGATGTCGGCCGTGGATTGTTCGGAGAGTTCTGCGGCTCGCGCGGTCTCCACGGCTTGCACCAAGGTGATTTTGTGGTTCCGGAGCATGCGGCTGCGCAAATGCACGTCGCGGACCCCGCATACAAACTGCTCCACGAGGTTCTCCTCCAGGTCTGCAAAATCGCACTGGGCGGCCACGGTGCGCAAAGCCTCTAGAAACTGGCTGATGGATTCGTTGGGCTTCTGCACTCGGCGGCGGAAGGTGAAGCGGCGTGCGATCAGAGAGGGTGAGGGAGCGTAGTGGTTCCTCAGCCTGGACATCAGCTCGTCCCACCCAAGTTTGTAGGCTGGCCTCGGGGCGGCCAGGGCTCTCGCAGAGGCGAACATGGAAGGCTCACAGCAGGACAAGAAGAAGCTGCATTTCTCCTCGTAGGTCTGTGCCTGGTTTCGCGATGCGATTAAGTAGCACTCGAAACGCTCCATGAAGCCGTCCCATGATTCTCCGGCGGATCCGAATGGCGCGAAAGGAGGAAGCGCTGATGCCATCGTGGTGTGGAACCGGAGAGGGGGAGGAAGAGGGCGGAGAAAATTTTGCGTTCGCTGCCGGAGTTCTCAGCCTGAGGGTAGCGTTCGTGCTGGTTCAGACGCGGTGGCAGCTGGCTTGTTCTTCTCCGTGGTCGCGGGAATCGGAATCCCATCCTCGTCGCCAGTTTTGCATCTTGGAGCGAAGGGAAGGGACGCGACAAGCGGGTATGCAAAACAGCAACCTTTATTTAGAACATAGTAACTACGATTCAACGTGGCGTGGTTCGCGCCAAATATTTATACCTCCGGGTTTGAACGAGGAGCCAATGGGGCGTCGAGTAGCTCGACCAATCGGGGCGAGGATTGAACCGGCTCCGCCCGGGAACCAATCAGAAGGGGGTTCTTTATTCCCGCGCTAGTATTCAACACCTTCTATTTCTCAAAACCATTTTTAAAAGGGGGAATGTAAATTGATGTACTTGGCAATAGGTCTTCTAAACATTTGTACACCCCTGACCACTTTTATAGTGTTTAACTTATGGTTGTATGCACTGCAATAATCTGTAGGGGGAGGGTTATTTCCAAACGGTTATAGTTATTTGTTCCATAAGCAACATGTGGGAAAAGCAAGTAATGGACATTTTGAAGTACTTCTGGCTTTAGAAAACCTTCACTTTGCATTAGCTGTTATGTGTGGAAGGAAGTATTGGTACAAAACCTTCAAGGTTCTCCCTGATATAAGTTGGAATAAAACAAAACTGCGGCTGATTGTCTGACATTGAAAACAGCAAACCTGTGTCTTTATCTTCTGCTTCCCAAGGGAAAAAAATGTACATTTTAACACAGCTGCAAGAGTACAATGATATCATGTCATATGTTTGGGTTATTTTGTACGGTAATTAATAGGGAAAGGGGAAGAAGAAATGCAGAGTTGCTGCTTTTTGTAACAGCAGGACAGTTCCTCTGTAGACCTTCTATCTTTAAAGGAACAGAGAATTGTTGAGCTTCTTTTTTGGTCAAACCTGATGTCCAGGCTCTTGTGATACATCTGCCTGTATGATTAGGGTGCAAGAAGAATATTCTTAATGCATAGGGTTCCCCCCTGCCTTTTCTTCCACTGGCCTGCTAGATACAGTAGGGTAGCTCAGTCTTTCGCGAAGCAGCAAATATTTTGCATGTTCCGTTTGCAAGTGAAGAGGGAAGCTGAAAATGAGATCTTGTTTTGCAAGACGCAACTCTTACATTGGGGCGAAATTTCCTTCTCAATGCCAGAAAATCAGATCAGCTTCACCTGATCCAGTTTGCTGAATGTTGTGGGTGCTTCATCACTGAAGGTTTTTAAAAATAAACTGGACAGTCACTTGTCTGATATAGTGTAGGATCTCCTGCTTGAGCAGGGGGCTGGATTAGAAGACTTCTATTCTGATTAGGATTCAGAAAGACCTATTGAACAAAACTGAAAAGCCTTTTCATCCGCTTCAGCTTTTTCAGGTACAAGTCTAGGGGACTCCTCCTCCAAACTTGGTTGCAACTTTGAAGGTTAATATAATCTACAGTACATATTTCATCAGAATTACTCATAAAGACGTATATGAGTTTTAGAACAACATTTGGCCATAACCATGTTACTAGTTGTCCATCTGAATAGTTTATTTGCCTTTTCTCCATTGTGCTACCTTCTCACATTGCAATATTGAGCTTGTTGGGACTTTTTGGTCCTTGAGCAGCTGATCAGCACTGTATCCTCATTATCAGCCTTTTTTGAGCTCCAGCCATTTGTTTCTCTGCAGCTAATGTTTTTCTCACCAGAATCTAATATCTGTTTGAGAGCAGTGGAAGATGAAAGGGATCCAAAGTCTTGGAATGCATTATACTTTCAGGGGGTGGACTGCACATGCCTGTTCCTTTTTTTTTTCATGTGTGATGAATAGTTTGTTGCAGTTTTGCTAAACAATAAAGCAATAGGTGAAGGAGGCTGCTCTTTCAGCCAACCCCACTAAATTCATAATATGCAAGGTAAGCAGTTCGAGAAGGGAAAGTCTGCCTATAAAAAAGAAGAAAAAAATCAGAGAGAAAAGCAGAAATAGTTTTAAATGGATTGCCTTGCGGAATAGATTTTATAAGAAAGCAGACTTGATTGTAAAGACATCAGGGTTACACTAGAAGCCAGACTACAATGATATACACTGGAATAACAGACAAATAAAAAAAGAAAATTTCCCTAACATTTTCTTGATCGAGGTTATTCAATGTGGTCTCCTTAAGACAGATATGTTCACAGGTCAATATGAGGAAAAGACATGGTTCTTTTCAGCAATAACCGATTCTTTGCTTTTCTGTTCAGGTAGTCCTTGACTTACAACAGTTAGTTTACTGACTGTTCAAAGCTACAACAGCATGAAAAATGTGATTTATGCCTGTTTTTCAGTTACCACCTTTGCAGCATCCCCATGATCATGTGATCAAAATTCAGATGCTTGGCAGCTGGTTCATATTTATGACCATTGCTGTATCCCAAGGTCATGTAATATCCTTTTACAACCTCCTGACAAGCAAAGTCAATGGAGAAGCCAGATTTATTTAACAACCGGGTTACTAATTGATCAACTGCAGTGATTCACTTAACAACTTTGGCAAGAAAAGATGTGAGATGGGGCAAAACCCACTTAACAAATGTTTCAGTTAACAACAGAAATTTGGGCCTCTGTGGTTATAAGTCAAGAACTACCTGTACTAGCTCTCACAATGTGAAAAGGACATGGTTCCCATTAAAAATGTCCTGTCACCATGTGAAAACAATACCAAGACAGATCTAAGTTTTAATTTACCCTCAGTTTGCATTATGTTCTTCCTCAGTGTTATATCTAAGCTGGATTGGATATGAGTAACTTTTTCCTCAATGTCAGTCATGATCAATGGCTACGGGTCACTTCACCTACCATGCAGTGAACAAAATATTGTTTATCCCCTACAAAAAGAGGATAAAATAGCAGAGTAGCAATGCCGATCCATTGTAGGAGAAAACAATTGGCTTTTTGTTACGTTCATGATGAAATTTCCAAAATGGCTTTGTATAATATGGCAGGAAAGAGTAGGATGACCAGCAGCATGGTGGATGGACTTAATTGCAGCCATGATGGCTGTACCATTAGAAGACCCAAAGGACCAAGTTTAGTACTTTTCCAGATCTTCCTGGAGGAAATATATCTATCTATGTGCTTGCTAAGAGCTGATCCTCAACTGGATGGCACATTAGCAATTTGTGTGATATGTGGCTGAAATTCATTTCATTATCTCCATGGACAAGAGAACAATAATTGAAATGGAAAAGGTCAGATAGAACCTAGGAGATACTAGGTAGATTGAATGATCTAATTGAATGCCTTTTTTGCCTGATAACATGTCTTTCAAAAGATTTTCATGTTATGCCACTAAAACCTATTTCAAAACATTTCTGAAGTCTACAGGATCAGTATGGAGGAGAAGTAGGGGTTTCAAAAATCTCACCTATAATAAAACAATTATTCTTCACATCTAGCTATCTTAAGGCGGCACCTTTCCTATTCCTTTTCTGTTTAAAATCCCTGATTCTTGGTCAAAAGGCACCAGCAATCGTATAAATGCTGCATTGCAAATCATTAATACATAGCAGTGTGTTTCCAAAACTTGACATGGCTTATTTTAGGGTTTATAATGCTAGAAGCAATTTATAATGCCGGAATGGGTTTGTTTTTGAATTTAAACCATTTCTTTTGAAGTATTTAAAGTGCCTATTGCATACTATTTGATCCATCTACAGATACATACATTATTTCTGGTTATGTCCTGTCTAGATACTGAAGATAGATAGCCTCTTTGAACAAATATTCTGAAAGCAGCAGGAGTCCTACTACCTTTCTCAATAATAAACTTCAAATGTACGCTTTTTAAAGGAAAGGCCTCACAGAGTCCTTTTTTGAGCTAAACAAGATCACTGGGGTGAGGTTGGGAGAGGGGAAAATAAGAGACATTTCCAACGTTTAATAACGCTTCTTTGTAGAGGCCGTACTAAACTCAGCAAGAGTTCTAAAGCAATAGAAAATGAGGTCGATTCACTTTAATAGCAATAGCAGTTAGACTTATATACCGCTTCATAGGGCTTTCAGCCCTCTCTAAGCAGTTTACAGAGTCAGCATATTGCCCCCAACAACAATCCGGGTCGTCATTTTACCCACCTCGGAAGGATGGAAGGCTGAGTCAACCCTGAGCCGTGAGATTTGAACAGCCGAACTGCAGAACTGCAGTCAGCTGAAGTAGCCTGCAGTGCTGCATTTAACCACTGTGCCACCTCGGCTCTAAATTTGAAATCCTTGCTTTTTTAAAAAACAACAACAAAAGCAGTCTCCCACTGTTTGAGTTTGGCAACTGATAGCCAAAAGGGCTCAGAAGCTAAGACACTGAGCTTGTCGATCAGAAAGGTCAGCAGTTTGGTGATTCAAATCCCTACCACTGCATAATGGAGTGAGTTCCCATTACTTGTCCCAGCTTCTGCCAATCTAGCAGTTTGAAAGCATGTAAAAATGCAAGTAGAAAAATAGGAACCTCCTTTGGTGGAAAGTAACAGCGTCAGTGCACCTTTGGCATTTAGTCATGCCGGCCACATGACCTCAGGAACGTCTTTGGACAGTACTGACTCTTCAGCTTTGAAATGGAATGAGCACCGCCCACTAGAGTCGGGAACAACTAGCACATATATGCAAGGGGAACATTTACCTTCATCTTAGGCTAAATGTATAGGTTTGATTTAATTAGGAGGAGGTGTTAACTCTAGGTAGTCCTCAACATACGACCACAATTGAGCCTAAAAATTCTGTCATAAGCAAGATAGGTGATCTTTACCCCTTTTATGATCTTTCTGGCCACAGTTAAGTGAATCACTGCAGTTGTCAGTTTAGTAATATGTTGTTAAGTTAATCTGGCTTCCCCTTGACTTTGCTTGTCAGAAGGTCACAAAAGCAGATCACATGACACCACGACACCATCATAAATATGAACCAGTTGCCAAGTGCTGGATTTTGATTACATGACCACGGGGATGCAGCAACAGTCATAACTGTAAAAATCGGTCATAAGCCGGTTGTAACATTGTAATGGCCACTAAACAGATGGTTGTAAGTCGAAGGCTACCTGTATGCAGCAAAGCCCCTTTCTCCAGCTGAATTTTCATAATCGAGTCCACACTTGGATAAACTGAAATAGCTACAGAACATCTAGCAATTTCCAATTCAGAAAACAAAGAACAGGAGGAATTCTAACATGATACTTATAAAATGTTTGGGAGGGGGGGTTGTGTGAATGGGATTCTTCTATGTTAGAATTACATGTGATTTTGATATAATATTCCAGACAAAGAGCTCACTGCTCTATAAGTTATTAATAAGATGTCAGTATAGACTACCAGGAGCTTTCATCTATTAAACTCTGGTAAGCTTCATAATTGGCCTAGTGTTTCCTAGAAAGAATGATGATAAAGAATATCACTATCCATTTCCTTGTGATGAATAACTGAATCCTCAACTTTAGAATTCAATGTTATTGAGTGTGGAATACATGACTAGATACTAGATTTGAAAAAGTCTAAAGGAACCACAGTGGTCCTCTACAATTCTGAGGCACTAAATCAGATTTAAACATGCATTGGGTCTACTATTATAAAAATGCAAAAGCAGAATCTTGGACAGATTTCAATGCATAAACTCAATGTTCAACTTATTTCACTTTAAATAACAAGAAAAAAGTTAAGCATTGCTCTTCTATGCACCCTTTGTATATTTTACACCCATTGGATATTGCATGCACATTTGACGTAGCATGTGCATGCTTTAAAGAAAGTGTGCCTATAAACACATAAAACAAAACAAATTTATCTCAGTCTACAGTATTTTAAATATATGAACAACACGATGCTAAATGATTATTAAAAGACTATAATTTGTTTTGGCAACACAACAATGTATAATGTATGCATTATACATACATGTGCTACTTCCACTGCATAATAATCAAGGAGAGTGATGAATATTTTTCAAGTGCAATAAATCTGAATCAGATTTTAATTTCTTTGTTTAGCAGCACAGGAAGGGTACATATAATGAAATTATTTTTCAGACTGCATCCTATTCACATACACTTATATGTAAAGCAGTTTCACTGAACTCAGTGGGATTTACTGAGTAAAATGCACTCTCTCTTCACTTTCCCAATCCATCATCTTTGAACGAGCTGTACATTTGAAGGTAGATCTATATTTCTTTTTGCAGCCCACTAATTAATACATGATTCTCTAAAGATAAATATGTTTATGCAAGGAAATATGTTGTATAAAATGTTGTTGGGCTTTGTCCAAGGATTCAATTTTGATTTCTTCGATTTATTTAAAATATTCTTGTTTGTTCCTTCTGTCTGAACTTTTGCTGAGTTAATAATCTGGTTACTAGTTATTCAGCAAAAGGAGGACATATCCTCCTTGTTGACAAGTTGTCTATCTATCCTGTAGACATTATCTCGTATTTTCTTTGTTTTTGAGTATGTCTTCCTGAGCAGCTTTTCCCTGTGACATAGGTAAAGGTAAAGGTTCCCCGCGTACATATGTGCTAGTTGTTCCCAACTGTAAAAGTTGGTGCTCATCTCTGTTTCAAAGCTGAAGAGCCAGAGCTCTCCAAACACGTGGTCATGTGGCCAGCATGACTAAATGCTGAAGGCGCATGAATGCTGTTACCTTCCATCAAAGGTAGTTCCTATTTTTCTCTAATAGCAAAATAATAGGTGACTACATGTAGGACTAATGAAAAACTGTGCACTATGAAGTAATTAATGAAAAGGCAAAAAAACCAAGATCATATAGGATCAAACTTAATGTGTTTTCTTAAAATGAAAAAAAAATCAGAACATTAATTTCAGAGATCTTTTTAGGTGAGTGATTTCCTCCAGAAGCAATGTTTCCTGAGTTGATGATTCAATGAAGATTTCCATCTTAATGATCAGTTCTTAGAACTTCTAAACTAATGTTTGGGAATGAAATCCATTAAATTAATGGAGTATTGTTAATTTTTTTATTTTTGTGATAATTGATAAACTAGTTTCCTTATAATGCTGTCATGTTACCAGTATAATCCAGTATCATATACACAAACTCTCCTATCTGATGATCTTCTGAAGCACCACTAATATTTTATGCATGTAGTCAATACAAAAGTGCATTCTAGAGACACACAGCACATTTATCCTTTTGCTTTAATCTTGTACATTATAATGTTATATGTAACAATATACCATTCTTGGTCTGCCCTTGATCAAAAGAGCACTTTTTACATGGATAAGAGATGGAGATACTACTATAAGAAGTAATAACTATACCAAAGAACATGTCACATGCAAACTGTTCAAAAAATCGTTGTTTCCAGCCTTGAAGGAAGAGCTGTATCTTGGTTCCTACTTTCATAAGGAAAGAAAATGAGAATTCATGGAATTACAAGCAAATGAACTGATCTCGTCCAGATCAGAAAAAAATAAATCTGTAACTGCTATGAAACTATTGTGCTACTTATCAAAAATCAGCACAGATTTGTCAGGGGTAAGTCTTGCCATTCTAACCTGAATTCATGTTTTCAATGGATAACTTCCTTAGTAAGTTGTGGGAATGCTCACATATATTCAGGCATATATTTTGACATAACATATTTCTAATTTCTATATCTCAGCAAATCACAAAAATATCCCCATGACATTCTGATTAGCAAGCTAGTTGAGTGTGAGATGGCTGCCATGACAATAAAGTGGATAATTAGAGTTTAGAAACTAAATCCTATGAAGACAGACTGGAGCTTCTGGGAATGTTTAGCCTTCAAAGGCTGAAGGGAAATATGACAGCATATTTTGAGGACCTAAAAGGATATCACTGTTCTCTATATCTCTGAAAGCAAGTCAGAGATAATGGAAATACAGCAAAAATAACTTTTTTTAAGTTACAAAAAGGCAGATTCTTATTGAATGTTAGGAATACGTTCTTATTACTGTAGTGAGGGCAGTTTGACAGGGAATCTAGTTATCCTTCAAGGTAATGGTCTTTTTCCCTGGAAGCTTTCAAGAGAGATTGGACAGCTATCTGTCATTGATGCTTTAATCTGAACTAGACAATTGGACTTAATAGCCAAAAGTAGCTCCTTCCAATTCTAATTCTGTGATTCTGAAAAATACATCTTGTTCAGTGTGATATGTTTTTTTCTTAAGAATATTTGGTAGAAATGCAATCTAAAGCTAAACTTCTAAGAATACTCCTAAACTCACTAGGGTTTCTATCTATCTATCTATCTATCTATCTATCTATCTATCTATCTATCTATCTATCTATCTATATCTATATCTATATCTATATCTATATCTATATCTATATCTATATCTATATCTATATCTATCTATCTCTATCTCTATCTCTATCTCTATCTCTATCTCTATCTCTATCTCTATCTCTATCTCTATCTCTATCTATCTATCTATCTATCTATCTATCTATCTATCTATCTATCTATCTATCTATCTAATCTATCTAATTCTATATCTACCTACCTACCTACCTACCTACCTACCTACCTACCTACCTACCTATCTATCTATCTATCTATCTATCTATCTATCTATCTATCTATCTATCAATCTATCATCTATCTATCTATCTAGGATTGCACTGTTAGTGTCTTTAGATCCCAACCAGTGTAAAGAGACAAAAGTTAGATGCAAGATTTAATAGAATAAAATCACAATGCAAGACACCTGATCTTGTATCTCAAAAGAAAATGTCAAGTTCTGAACAGCAAAGGAGCTATGTCTATCCAACTGTTACGGTTTATTATCACAATTTATGAGGTCAAAGTGGAATGTATGAATGAAGTTTACAAGCCATGTGTTAAGTGAGGTAAAATGCTTGAAAGCTAAAAAATGGCAATTTGAGAATGATAGCTTTTTTTTTTACATTGTTTAGATCAGTTGCCTATTAGTAGTTCCATCTTGTAGCATTTAAAGTAAATGGGGATATTTGTATTTTATACAATATATGCATTTGGGTGGATGGATAGATGGAAGATATGGATTGATAGATGGATGGATAGATAGATGGATGGATGGATGGGTAGATAGATAAATTGATAGTTATATATAGATAACGAATAGAATATATTGTATTTTTCGGACTATAAGGCGTATCGGAGTATAAGACGCACCATGATTTTGAGGAGGTAAATTTAAAAAAAAGGTTTTGCATCCTGCAGGCCTCCCAAACCCTCTGCATGCCTCATTTTTTGCAAACCCCCCCCCCCTCATTTGCTCATTGTTGCCCTCTCCAGCCCCCAGGAGCACTTTGCAGGCCTCCCAAACCCTCTGCACATCCGTTTTTGCAAAGGTGGCATTTCCATACTCAATATCATTTCTATGCTAATTTCATATTAAATTTGTTCTATTCCCAAATACTCAACTGCTTTACTTATTATGTCCATTTTGTACAAAATAATCATGTTACATTCTTTAAATCTGTAACGGTTTTGTAAGTTCCATAATCATGGTCAGGTTTGTGCCTGACTTTTGTTTTTTTTAAAGACACATATGATGATAATTTTAAGGATTTTATTTTACTCCACTTTTATTATTATTTTTACCTTTAACTCAAAGCAGTGAATAGAGTTAATACTCACTGCTGCTTCCTCCTCCAATTTCCCCACATGTGATCATAAGAAGGTAAGATCTGACTCCACCTTGAATGCCATTGAATTCTTATCTACTCTGTCTATGTAGAAACTGCTAGTCTGTGAAGATTCCCTGTGAAATAGACATGAGCAATAAAGTAATTGTTTGATCTCTTCACAGGTGGATCTGGTTGGTCACAACTAACATCGAGTTCCATTTCAAGGACCACGCCATTAAGTAAAATGGTTGCTAGGTGAATGTGAGAGAAAGAGACAGACTGCAAATATGATCAGTTGCTGTCATCTGCTTCAAATGAAGTCCTCTTCTACATTTCTGTCAGAATTAGTCTCACTCTGGTATGTGTTATCATCAAGCACACAAATTTGGTCACAAATGCCTAAACTGATCAGAAGATGAATTTTACCATCATATTTGCAAATGGTCACTGAGCAAGGTAGCTGCTAAATGAGGAACAGCTATACAAGTTTTTTTGGGGAAAACTGCTGAGAACTTACCATGTATATATCAAGATCCTGGATATAAATCTAACCAATAACTAAACCAAATATAAAAACCCAGTAACTGTTGACTACTTTCACCAGATAAAGAAAATAGGATTTGATGTGTTTTTCCCTACTCACTATTTTTGGGTAGTTCAAATTGTCTTTATGGAAACTTATTTTCCTTTAGTCCGCTTAATAATTTATAGATACCGAGTTGCTTTTGAGAAACCAAACACACTCTTCCTCAAGTAGGCATCATCTCCCTGGTGTTTTCTTTTTGCAAAATTACATGCACGATATATAAATACAGAATAACTGTTAGTAGATGACCTGATTGGGTTCTTTGTTTAGGGCTGTGAAAATGATAACCAGTAGATCCATTTTTTTTATTATCATTCCTTTTTCTCTTCATTAAATAGGATGTGCTCAGCCTTTCTTGACAGATGAAAGTACCACATATCCCAGTATTTTAATCCACAGTGAGAATTAAAGACCACTTGAAAGCTTCCACTGGTTTGTGCCCATGAGTAATGGTTAAATTTGTGCAAAGTAGACCACAAAATAAGTGAAGGAAGTGGGTAGAACATTTAGAAGTGTCAGTGAGAGATTTGGCAACCCTGAATTCATAAAGCTGCATTATCATTATCACCAACATCATCATTATTTTTTTCCCATGTAACTAACAAAAGTTAAAATTTGCAAATGTAAAACTGTCATTGCTGATCAGCAGAGTATGAAAAAAGGATGCTGCACTGGGAGGAGTTTGAAATGCATTCAAATTAATTGTGGCAGAATATAGAGACCTGTATTGACTTAGCCCTAAATTAAATACCATTATTTTTTTTAAAAGTTACCTTTGAATAAGCACCTTAAATATAACAGAACTTTCTGTATGTTAACAGTATTGAGGAATTAAATCAATTTCTATTGTTTCAGTTGAAGGTAAACATTTCAAAATATGGATTGTACAGCAACATTCTCTTAGTAGTGACCAAACAAATATTGACATCTTCAATGCTACCTAAATACCTAAAAATATTTATATTCCCACCATTTTGATAATCAGATATGTGTAGAGAGATATTCCCTGTAGATTACAGATAGGCACTGTATAATGTTAAGGATACTGAACGCCTTTTTAGGAAGGAAGGAAGGAAGGAAGGAAGGAAGGAAGGAAGGAAATCAGGAAATAAGGAAGGAAGGAAGGAAGGAAGGACCTATAACAATTGTTTTCCCAAGATTTACAGTTAGAGTAAGGCAAGTGAATCAGTTATTCCCCACTCCAAATACTACTTCAGCCTATGATAGATTTCTGAATGTTAATATTAAGTTTCTCTTAAAGATTGAAAACAATTGTTAACAATCCCACAATTGTATCTGTCTTTGAATTCAAGGGGCATTGTGTAGTGCTAGTTACTTCAGGAAATGGTTCTTCTCAGCAGCAGCTTAATTCCTTTGGATTGGAATCGTGATGTATTAGAAATCCTTTGTATGATGAACCGTGATTTAAAACAATACTTTGGTTTCAGAGAGTCAATTTCTTTAAATGTTACTTTGTTTTCCTCCTAAGGTAGGCTTTATTTTCCTAGAAGCCAAGTATAATCCACAATACAGTTTCCTAGCTCTATTATAAACCCTCTGTAAATCAGTAACCTTTTCCCTGGTTATAAACAGAAAACAAGTTGCCATAGAAATAATGTACTATATACATCAGCTTCCAGTGTTAGAATTGCAATTTTCAGAACTGGCACCCACCCAGGGGCCTAGAACGTTGTAATGCATTTTTATAATATGCATGCAGATCCAAGCATCATCATCATCATCATCATCATCATCATCATCATCATCATCATCAAATCTTTCATTGAATTACACCAAACACCATAGTTCAAAGATAACTTAATCCTTAATCCTGATGTATACACTCATAGAAATACACACAGTACATTTACAATGCATCTTTTACTGCACAGCCTTACACTTTAACGTATGCCAGCTAGGAAACTTCATAATTTAGTTTAAATTTACTATACTGATCATTTTGGAGAAATGGTATATATCCTCTATGTATGATCTAAGCAGATTAGGGAAGTCCAAATCCTAAATCTGTTGAGGCCAGCTTCATGTTAGAATATAAGACATATTTAAAAATATTCTTATTGAATTTAATGGGAAGCTAAAATACCGTTACCACCCGATCTCCTGCTCTGCCCATCTCAGCAAGAAATAACATATAATTTTGCATCTTCACATGATGCACCATAAAATAATGAACAGATGACTGAAAACTACCCATAAGTCTCTGCACAGCAATGGCACAAAACAATCATTATCACCTATTGAAACCAGCACAGTTCACCAAGAATAGTAATTGGTACATTTGTGATATGTCTGTATGCTCTATCTTTGCTCATAAGGATAATAGATATGGTTTTGTTCTCATAGGAATCATGGTAGTCATAGCAGAGAGAAGGGGAACAGAGATGGGCCGGTTTTAGAAATCATCACAGAAGAAACTGGGAAGAAGAGACATAACTGGAATGGAGGTGATGGTTGGAGCTAGAGCTGTAGAAGCTCATGGCATTGTAACACAAGAGATTATATAGTGGTATGATGTCACACCTTAGAGTTATTGGCAGAAGTCACTGGCTCTATTTATGACTCTGTGGTTATAGTATTAGTGGTTATCTGTGGTTCTGGTTAAAGACCACCATTCTGACTCAAGGCAGAGACAGAGAATTGGTAAAAAATAATTTAGCTGCTTGAAAAAGGCAATGACTTTGCTAACTCTGGCAAACAGCTCAAACCTGGTGATATAACTTCAGATTTCAAAACAGTGATGCCATTTAATAAGACAACATATCAAAAAGAAGAATATGAAACTATCCCAAAGCTAAGGAGAATGAAGACCTAGGAGTTGGGTGGGGATGCTGTCTATAATTGTGGAGAAATTGGACATTGGGCTAAATAAAGTATCCGAAACCCCTCCCTTTGCTTTATGGTGAAGTTCCCAACACAGGGGAATGATATCCATAATATAATAAAATGAATGAAATGAAATGAAATAAAAGTTAATGCCTGGAAAGTAGACTCTTTTTGCAAACTGATAATGGGATAACTTTATTGATAACACAACTGGTTACAAATACACGTAGAGTGGGTTCTTTGATGTTTTGTTCTCCCCCCCCCCAACTAGGAAAGTCCTATTGTTAATCCTCAGATACCATTTAAATCTCTAATTAAAAGATAGATTTTGCTGTCCCAGGAAATGCTTGGGCTGCAATGAGAGGACAAGGAATATTACAGCATTGTTTCAATGTTGGGAAACAAAATATTGGAAGAGCATATAGTATAGATTACAGTACTGCTTCCTTTCTTGTTTTGAACACTTTGTAGAATCCTTATCTATGAGATGCTTGATATCTGTGAGTTGGTGGTATACTGTTCAAGGGATAACGTTGAAGGCATCCTTCTTTGTGCCTGATCGGTCAGGGATAGGAGGAAAAGCAAAATTGTTTACTGAAGGATATATCTCTGTGTTGCTTGGATAGACTCCTCATCTATACCTAAAACACTGTTATTTGGTTGACAGCTTCTGTCACGGAAGTGCAAACCATATTATGTAAATTAAGATATGCAATGCTGTCATAAATTGGTTACTAGAATAATGAGACTTGGATTTATCTCCCCATTTCTGTCATTTTTCCCCCTTAACCCCACTCATAAAATATCCTCCTGGTACCATGATTAATTTTGGAGATAAAGCATATAAAGAAGAAAACATAACATACCAACCAAGGAGAGCACTACATATTTTGTTCAAATTCTATTAGAAGGCAGTAATTTTCTTTTGCTAACTATAGTATAGTATAAACTAGCCTGCAGGCTGTATGAATGCTATACCTTGCTTACATGGCAGTATTACTTAGCCCAATGAATTAATGAGAAAATGCAAAGATTTGAACAATCAGCCCATCAGTATTTGCACGCAGACTTTCATACTACCTAATTACACCAAGCTCTAAATTAATTAAAGTTGATTTTTATGAGCCTGAACACTGGTCATATCCTCAGCTCTGCTATCATATAAAGTCATCAGCCTACATTCAATATGACACTTTATATCTCCAGCACTCTTAGCAATATTACAGGGAAACGGTCGTAAATGAGGATAGAGTTTTACAGAGAAAACTGATGTAGCTGTTGGTGGTTATTATCATTAGTGGTTGGTTTGTGCGTGTATGTGTTTATTTCCAGTACTTGGGAAGAGAAAGAAGCAAGCTATTTGGATTGTGTTTGCTTTGTAATTATGTGAAATAACAATGTAAACAAATTACAATACATAGTTCCAGTGGACACCCGCCTACATCTGATTGCAGATTACAAGAAACTTGTAACGAAAAAGAAAAAAAAAGAAAGCCAACTACAATACAGTATTTATTTGGTGCTAACATACAATTAGTCTCTGACAATTTCAGTATTAATTAGAACTCTCTCTTTCCTCTCTGCTTCCTGCTACTACAAGCCGCTCTCTATTTTTAAATGTGCATTTTCTACAATTCAACCACACAGGAAAGCAATTGCTTTTTCATTTGATTAAGATTCAGGAATCTTAATACACTGGAGAGATATTGGAGCACTGATCCATAAATGCTGACCACCCCACTTATCTTAACATTCAGCTAATTCATATTTGCTCTTGTACTACAGTTTCTCTATCTCTTTTCCCTCCACAAAAACTGATAAAATATTACTACAAGTTTTTATTTTTTCTGATATGCTTGAAAGTAAATAAACACACGCACACATCCACAAACACAGATGCAACTTGATAGGGGCTAACAATCCAGTATGCATTTTTTCTTCATTTACCATAAGAAAAAAAAAATCAGTCTACAATATTATTTCAAGAGTTAAGCATTTTCAGCTACCAGCTTTAACATTGTTTAACTGTTTAACTGTTTATTAAATTTATAGGCCACCCAATCCCGAAGGACTCCGGGCAGCTTACAGAAACAGAAATTAAGAGAAATTAAAAACAGATAAAACACAACAAATTAAAGAGACACAATATGCACCCAATCTAAGCGGGGCTGGACCTCAATCAAGAGGTCAACAGCCCCAGGCCTGCCGGAATAGGCAGGTCTTAATGGCTTTTCGGAAGGCCATGAGAGTGGGTAGGGTCCGGATCTCTGGGGGTAGCTCATTCCATAGGGCCGGAGCAGCAACAGAGAAGGCCCTATTCCAGGGCATCGCCAGCTGGCATTGTCCAGCTGATGGCACCTGGAGAAGGCCCATCCTGTGCGATCTTATCAGTCTTAGGGAGATATGCAGCAGAAGACGGTCTCGAAGATATCCGGGTCCTAAGCCATGTAGGGTTTTAAAGGTGATAACCAGCACCTTGAATCATGCTTGGAGATCAATAGGAAGCCAGTGCAGCTCGCGGAGGACAGGTGTGATGTGGGTGTACCTAGGTACACCCAGTATCACTCGCATGGCTGCATTCTGAACTAGTTATAGTCTCCAAACACTTTTCAGGGGCAGCCCCATGTAGAGCTAGATGTATCTAGTAAGCCTCTAAGCTAAGCTTATACCTGGTTAGTCCCTAGATGGGAGGTTATCAAAAACTTCCAGGTTTGTGGGATGATAGGGGAAATTGAAAATCATTCTGTAAGAAGGTAACATCTGGTTGTTCCTGAATATTGTAATCATCGGGAGTCAAACTTTGGCTTCTGATAATTATTTACACACAACTGCGCAGGTTGACTCCCAGTGATTTCCCTGGAAGAGATTTTGTAAGATTTCGAAATATACTGCCATTTCCCTTTTTCATAATAATAATTATTATTTTGTTTTTTTTTTTCCTATCTAGAACACAGTCTGGAATTTTCTAATGGTCTAAGTCCTAGCCAAAGTCAACTACAAGTGGCGGAGGTTGTGTTTCACTGGCATTGTGCTGCTTTTGTCATTTGCCACTGGACCTTTTGACCATTCCCACATATTCTTCTGTTTTCAACATAGGCAATTTTTAAAAATTCAAAGAATATGATCTGCAAAGGTTAATAATTATTGGCACTGCAGCAGGAAGAGAAAGCATATTTAACCATTTCTCCATTGTTGAAAAAAAAATCCCCATTTTTAAGCTATTAGATTTGTAACAATCCCAATAAAGATTTTTTCTCAAAGCAAATGCCATTTTCAGATCACAGCAGATTAAATTTCTCCTCCATATCTATGCACTGATAATTATAAGATTACAGAACTGATTCTATTCATTCTCATAAATATATACTGTATGAAGCAGCATATGAGAAAAAAACCCAATACATTTAATATCACCATATCTATTTTGGCCTTTATTTTTTAAGGTACTTTTCTACTCTTGAAAAAGATTTTAAAAAAAGAATTTAGCAAGTCTGGGCTAGTCATGTAGCCTTGGCAATTTGCTAGCATTCCTTTCTTCTTGGCTTACATCAAGCCTAGACCTTGTTGAGGGATGGCTACACATTCCTTTGTAAGTGTCACTAGTGTGGGAGAACCCACAAAGATTGATTAGGAGTTAACTGAATTATAAACACCAAATGTTATGAAGGGATGGAAGCCAGCTTAACCAAGTTTGATGGAATCATTCAATCTTAACTAGAAGTATTGTTTAACAAAATATTTTTAAATGCTTGTGTGATTCTATAATTCCCATTGAATTCCAAAATAATTTCGCGTCTGTACTATTTTAAGCAACTGTCTCAAGTTTCCCAAGATAAGTGAATAAATTATTTGTGTTCCCATTGCATCAAGTTCTAAAAGTTGTGTTCTTGCACATGGGATGAAGAAGAATTTAGAAATTCACATGTATAAATATGTAAATGGATGAAACACCACCATGTTCTATAAAAGTTGGCCACTTCATTCTTATTGGCATTTTGAGCCAACAGAGATTAGAAATACATGAACAACTGTTTGATTCTAAATGGATACATTATAATCAATCTTAACCACCATAAAGTTTGTCTGTGATCCTGTTAAAATGGTTTCCAAACCAAATGTCTAGACTTCATTAAATTTTGCTGTGGTAATAAGGGAATTTTGGAATTCATAGCCCCACATATCTGGAAGGCAACAAATAAAAAAAAACCATATGAAAACATTCAGTATTGTAGTGAGAAGGAAGGGCAGACAATCAATTACTGATATGAAACAAACAAAATGTTGAGCAGTAATGATATTTATGTAGTTACTTATCAATAACATCTAAATTATATTAAAGTAACCAAAATATCTTTAGAATCCCCATGACATGACACAACTTTTGAGCACCCTGTTTGGAAATTGAAAGTTGAAAAAATTGACACACCCTACAATTCAATTCAGTTATTGGTTGCCATTTTGCAATTATTATAATTCTAAACTGTGAAGAAGGAAACAAGAAATCTTTATCTACAGATTCAATATACGTAGTCTAAAAATTAATTAGTTCCCAAAGATGTCTTCTATGGAAATCAAGGATTACACCAGTACTTTCTTTCTCTTGTGAAACTTTTGATGTAATAATATCCCCAAAGAGCTACATACCAACATAATGACATTTCTATCTCAAAATAAGTCACTGGGGCATTGCAAAAAGCCATATGGAAATAAGATCAAGAACATGGAAATACCTATGCATTTACTTGAAACAGAGAGAGATAGTGAGAATATATATGTGAGACATAAAGAAAAACAATGCAAAAAAAGAGTTTCTGTTTACAGTATCATCTACTTTATTGTATGTAATTTATAGTGATGAATGGTTTTATACGTGAAATGTAAAATACAGAAAGAAAATGTTCAGTCCACTATGAATGATAAAATATGCCATATGTGAGTGTAGCAGCAATCTTCAACGTCAGACATATAAATATACTCCAGTAAGTCATACTGAAATTTTAATCATCCGTTGTAGCATTGGTCACTATATTCAAATTGGCTTTGTTTTTCACAGTAGATTCCTTTTATTTCTGTTCTAAAGGTGTGTGTGTGTGTGAATGTGTGTGTGTGTGTGTGTATGTATGTATGTATGTATGTATGTATGTATGTATGTATGTATGTATGTACCAGAAGCCAGACTGCAACTGCACCATTAGCCACTTTAAACCCCTCCTATCTTTACATGAAACACAAACCCCCAACCATTCAGAACACACCTCCACCCAATCAGAACACAGCCAAGCTCCCACCCAATCAGCTCAAACCCCGACTGGCAGTTAAAAGGAAGAAACAGCCGAGATTTCACATTGCTCCTGGAAGTACGAAGCCTGAAGATGACGAATGAGACTTCGTCGAAACGTCACCAAGACACCTCCAATTTTACGTGGGAGAAAACCCGAATAACCAAAGACATACATACATACATACGTACATACATACATACATACATACATACATACATACATACACACACAAACATACACACACACAAACCTTTAGAACAGAAATAAAAGGAATCTACTGTGAAAGATGTATTTATATATGTGTATATATATATACACACACACATACATACATATACATACATATACATACATACACATACACACACACACATACACATATACATACACTAACAGAAGCTATAAGATCCAAGTATTCCAAGTACTGTAGAGTGTTTAGGATCAGAGAGACAAAGAAATAGAATAATCTGTTGTTATGTCTCCCTTTGAGTACTAATAAATAAACACAACTGTGATGCTAATGCTGTTATCTATTCTAAGAATACTGTGGGGAAAACATCAGACAATTATCTATGATCTTAAGCAAGAGGGCAACTTGCTAAACTGTCATCGCATTTCACCTTAGTTTCTGTTCCTGAATGACTAAACTGGTAAAACTCATTACAAAAGTATGAGCTTGAGTTTGCAAAGGTGTGAATCACAGGCCAAGGCTAAAATATAAAGAGGAACAATTCTAGCACCTCCCTGAAGCATTTTGTTCTGAGAATCAGAAATTGCTGGGCCACAGTAGTTGATGGCCCTTGAAAACCTGCTTATGAGGAGAAAAGAACAGGTATATTGCAAAAAAATCATGAGATGAATGACATTTTGAACTGTTCTGTGACACAGGATGCAGGTATGGGCTTAGGAGAAGACAATGAATGTTGACTTTTTATCTCCATCTCCACTGTGAAGCAGTAGTTCAGGCATCAATAAATATTGCTATAAGCTCCTTTTACTACATGTGAAACTGTTATGGTAGCCCTAAGCACCATGCCACTTTTAAAAATTAGCATCCTTTTCTAATTTAGAGAGCAAATACCAAGAGGATTCGTACATTATTGCTGAACTTTGCAGAAGGTCATTTCAGTCTATTTCCTCCCAAACAGGAAAAAAAATCTCAAAGTTAATATGGACCAGTCCATTAGTAAAAATTACTTAGAGTGGTGCACTTGAATTCTAGAAATGGAGGAAAAGAAGACCCAAGGTGTTTCACACCTGGTCAACCTCAAGACTCAAAAAGACTCAAGTGTTGTTATGGAATTGTGCTTTTCAAGGCTTTTAAAAACCAGAGCTCATGTAAACCTGAAATCAATAGTAATCTTCTTTCCATGGCAAGAATGTGCCAAAGAAAATTTGTCATGTCTCTTTTAGATTTTCCATCCACTGCTAAGAATTATATTTTTAATAGGCATGTGAAAGTCAATCAAAATAACATTAAGCCACATAGCTATCAAAATATATATTATATTTCAACATTTTGACTATTTAACCTTATTAACCTTCATTTCCAAATGCTTTCAAATCCACCCTGGGAATTGCTAGGTGGTTATCCTAGGGTAGGTGAAAAATGGGGACTTTGCTTAACTCTGAAGTTTCTCTCTGTTTATTAATTTTAAACAGGAAATTTGAATCAACAATCAAACAATCAACAATCAAACAGGAAATTTGAATCATAACATTGATTCAAATTTCTGTCTGGAGCTAAGAACAAAAATTGAAAATTTTATTTCAACAAATGTAATCAAAATCTGTCTTTGCTAGCCTCTGATTTGATATGTCAAAACTACAATATAACCGATGATATATGTGTAATAAAACATGGAACTCTGTGGTGATCTCATGAGCAAAGAGTATGGCTATCCCAACCTTGTATGTTTGTTGCAATTTACAAATTACAGAAGAAGATAATATGCTGTTTATCTATAAAGCTGTCTGGGATTTGTGGATAAAGAGAGCTATATAAGACTCACAATTGTCATTGTTAAAAAGCAAGTGGATCATCACTGACTAGTTGATGACTTCCTTGCTTCAAGGAAGCATCCAGACTTGCTGTATTTGTTTAGACAAAGAAGAGAATGCCACAGCTGGCTAATTTTTCATTAACTAGCAGCACATATTTTCCTACACATTATTTATGAGTATTTTTGTTGATGCAGACAACCTGATAAGCTTCTTTAACAGCTCAGTAAAGGAACACTGCATTAACATGGGGCGTCTAACTCTGAAATTCCCAGGACAACCAATTGTGCAGAGACACAGACAAAGGAAAGCAAGTCTCCCTCCCCCATTTATTTGGGCATTCCCCTGCCTCCTCCTCCTCTTTAGAGAACCTTAACTGGAAGAAATAAAATTGAGGCCAGCTATCATACTCCAGCTGGTCCAAAATGCCCTGAAAGGTGTTGGCTGGACCAATGATCTACTGATGATCTACAAATGGCCATATTAGCCACATGCCTGGTTTGTTTTCCTCTTTTTAATGTGTATGAATATAGAATTTTATATCAATTAGCTTAATAGCCCAGTAAACCTCATGTGACTGCAAATGGGATATTATGGGAAATGTTTCCCTGTCTCCCCTGCCTGAGACAATAGCATATGCCAAGTAGCAAACAATAGCTTTTGTTTCAGGTTGCATGGTTTTGATGGGACTTATTTTTCTTTAGCCCAATCTGTGCTTGTTTACTTTCATTGTATTTCCATTAGAACGTTGTGCGGGATGGCAGCCTGAATAAGGCCATATCTATTCAAATGAGAGCCATACAAAGTTCAGTGGATTTTAGCAGCAGGTAAATGTGCACAGGCGTGGAGTTTAATTGTATAGTCCTCAGCATCATTTTTTGTAATCCCTATAACCGGGGTCTCCTTCACAGCAATAGCAATAGCACTTAGACGTATATACCACTTCACAGTGCTTTACAGCCCCCTCTAAGCGGTTTCCAGAGTCAGCATATTTTCCCCAACAATCTGGGTCCCCATTTTACTGACCTTGGCAGGATGGATGGCTGAGTCAACCTTGAGCCTGGTGAGATTCGATCTGCCAAACTGCTGGCAGCCGGTGATCAGCAGAAGTAGCCTGCAGAACTGTACTCTAACCACTGCGCCACTGCGGCTCTTATATACTTATTCTAGACTAGGCAGATTTGTGGAGAGCAAACATAACACCTTTGACTTTAATTTAGGTTCAATCAGAGGTGGGTTCCTACCGGTTTGCACCGGTTCGGTAGAACCGGTTCGTCAAATGTACCGAACCGGTTGGAAGAGGTTCCACTAGTGGACCCGGAAAGCAGGCCACACCTACAGAAGAGGTTCCAAAAAATTTTGAAACCCACCACTGGGTTCAATAATACGGATGCTTTTCAGTACATTGGAATGAATTAATGCTGTATGTTTCATTAACGTAGACTTAGAACCTACTAGCATTAGTCAGTTGTCAGTCATCAGAACGGGCTATTACAAGAGTCAAGCTCTTGTGAGATTGGTGGCTATACAATTATTTATTTATTTGATTTCTATAGCCATCTCAAAAAAGTTACTATACGTAGCCCATAAAACATGGAAAACAATTAAAACAATACAAAAGATATATAAACAAGTTTAATAAATAAATAAATACTTCTCTCCCCTCACTAAACTTTTATACTTTTCCTTGGTATCCCCCCCCCCCAATCCCATTATGTCAAGTGCCACAACTACTACCAGTTCAGCCAATCTGGACTGAACTTTATTTTATTTGTGATTTAATAGGGTGGACTATTTATTGCTGTTTGTTACATAACAACATTTTATCAATGATCATTTTATTGTAAGACTGAATCCTGCCATGATTCATATGACTGGGGCAGACAACAAAATCAAATAAATGAGACTGTCATTCTTCCAAGCAAAAACATTGATGAGATCTCATCTACACACAAGTGGATTATCTTCCCTCTTTAAGATTTTCCTTTCTTTCTTTGGTCCTGTAAGAAGTACATAATTCTGAATGAAGCCAAAATTGACATTCAAACCACTAAATTAATTTGCCACTGCTTCTTTTATGTTTACATCATTCCTTCCTCTTATTGAATAGCAACTTTGCTTTTACATTTAGAATTTGTTGCTCACTTCCTGAATATTTTCCATGGTTAAATTCTGTGCAAAATGAGTTATGCATCATATGTAACATTATACTGTATATATACGTGTGTGTGTGTGTGTGTGTGTGTGTGTGTGTGTGTGTGTGTGTGTGTGTATGTCCATCTGTCCAACTTGGACTGCTTACATATTAGGCAGTTGTATTAACCTCTAAGCCACAAGTTCTCCTCCCTTTATCAGCTGAGCCAGGGAAGTGATTAAGTGTTTTTTCTTCTGTCAAAGCAGCTGGTCTGCCCAAGTATGGGAGGGAGCATACTGCTTCCTTTTCACCTTTCAGCCCCAATCCAGGAACTTTCAAGGCAGTCACTTACATGCAAACCATCACATAGTAATATGTATGCTTATAGCAGTAGGCTCCCACATATGTATATGTGTGATTAATGAAATGAGTAATCTTCTTCACAAAAATTAGTAAAGCCTTTGATCAGTGGTGGGTTTCAAAAAATTTTGGAACCTCTTCTGTAGGTGTGGCCTGCTTTCCAGGTCCACTGGGGGAACCTCTTCTAACCGTTTCGGTAGTTTTGACGAACCGGTTCTACCGAACTGGTGCGAACTGGTAGGAACCCACTTCTGCCTTTGATGCACAAAAGTAAGCAAGTTCTTCTTTCAAGCTCCAGTACTTTTGCTGATATGATGGCGCTATGACTATTACAAGAGATACAATTCCCCCTCTTCAAGGTTGAACTAAAATTAGGCTCCACTTGCAAGATGTTAATAAAATCTTATGCAGCTGCATTCCAGTTACAAGTTCCCCCAGATTGCTTTTTTGGAAAACTGTTTGAATTTCCAGCAGACGCACATTTAAAAATAAATAAATAAACAAACAAACTCCCTTTTGCCTAACTTCCTACCACAATGCAGTGGTGGGTTCCGAATCCTGGTGCAACTGGTACGGTGCAACGGGGCCCAGCGTCCCCCACATGCACATGCGCAGCACACACGCACATGCGCGAAGGTGCATGCATGCATCTTTACCTTCATGACGCCTCCACAATGCTCCAGCTGTTTGGCGGAGTGTTGCGCAGGTGCCATATGCACCATGCGCAGAAGCCCCAAAGAGCTCAAATACAGGTAAGGAGCTTGGGCAGGCGGGTGGGGCCTCCAGAGCACTGTACCACAACGGTACCCGGTGCTCCCGGCAGGCACCGGTACGCCCGTACTGGGGCATACTGCCTGGAACCCACCACTGTCCCAATGCATTATTAATGAGAAATAAAAATTATAACTTTAATCATGCTGACAAGTAGTATCAGAAATATACCCTCTTAAAATTCAATTCAGTATCACATCTTTTTGTATTTAACCAATTTTCCTCAGATGAAGCTGACAATGTCCTGTAAGTTCTTACTTGGCAGCACCCTTTCTGCAGTTCTCATTGTTAGAGTGGAATTTCTATTACATATGTATTCCTTATACTGAAGAATAGAGTTTCTGTGGAATCCATCTTCAAGACATTGCATTAGCCAGATGGTCAAATAATCTATTAACTGTTATTGGTATTAATACAAAACTTGTAATGAAAAAGTCTTGTTTATGTTTTTTATATATTAAATTTATATTGCCTTCTTACTATCTAGAATGACTCTGGGCAACTTACACTGGCAAAAACCATTAAATAAGAATGTAAACCACTACCTACAATCTTCTATTCAGTAAAGTAAAATGACTGGAATTATGAAAATATGTAAGTGTACAATAGCATTTGTATGAATCCACAGTTTCAATGCAATGAACTGAATATATATTCATTAAATGAAGTGAATATATATTTAGTGAATAACATACAATCACTAAAATATGTGAATAAAATATTCACATATTTCTGTTATTAACATTTTGTTATTGCATTGTACTATAGGATTATTATACATATAACAAAGAACATGTGAGGAGTTTAATATTCTAAATGTGTATATGTCTTACACCAACAGATCCAGCAAAGATTTTTGGGGTTATATTAAAAAGTTAACCTATTTATTGTTATGTTATGGTACTTTTTATACATCTCATGATGCTATTATTTTTAGGTTTTTCAATTAGCATAAGTCTATTGGGAGTTTTACCATTTTCTTACAAAAACACTAGAAGGACCATACTGACAAGGAACAAAAACAGAAGAGGAAAGAGGGCAAAAAGTGGAAAATTGGGATAAATATAAACAAATGAAATTTCAGGTTTTAGTTTGCACTGACCAAGTAAAATAACATCTTTCCCATCAAGACTCAATCCCTCTCCTCCCATGGGGGAAGTTCTGTTGAAGGTTGAATGTGCCTCCTCAATGATACCCTGAGAACATTGTGGCATCCAAGGTCAGTGTTTCTCATCCTTGGCAACATCAAGAAGTCTGGATTTCGATTCCCTGAATTCCTGCCTGGGAAATCCTGGGAGTTCAAGTCCGTATATCTTAAAGTTGCCAAGGTTGAGAAACACGGTTCTAGGTCTTTGAGATGACTCAGAAGAAAGATTCTACTCTTACACAGGATGTTTAGACTACCATACATTTAGGCAGCTAGGTTAATTATTGTTTTATATGTTGCTGTTTTATTTGATTGTAAACTACCTTGAGTCCATGGAAGGAAGCAGTTTTTTAAACATATATAAATAAGCAAACAAACATACATATGTTTCAGTTTTGCTGGATTTAAAAGAAGGAAACAAACTAAATTAGACATTGGTCATCTTCACATACTAGTCCTTTAAAAATGCTTCTCAAAAAGAAACTATTGCACTGTATTTTTTTAAATTATTATTAAGAAAGCATATTATCATTTAAATTTGAAACCTGAACTGTTGGCTAAAATGAAATTAAAAAGTACAATAGAATACTTAGGTCAAGTGCTGGACAGCTGGTTGTACTCAAAATCAAATAAATGAAAAAAATATCCTCTCAAAATTAAGTCTGTGGTTTTCAGTCTCATTAATTATCAGCCTGTCCTAGCTGTAAAGCCATGTAATTGGTATAATTTTGATGGGTTCTTTTTAAAAGGAAATCATGTTTGACCCTCTGGTTAACACCATAATTTATTCTCCATTTTAGGATATTATAGCATGTCAGTAATTTAATCAAAGAAGGTGATCAACCACCATGGTTTCAGCAATTTGTTTATTTGTGCTTTCTAATCACAACTGTCAATGTATAGATCTAAACAAGACATAAAAATGGTTGCTTCTTTCTTCCCCATAAGTCATAGATGACTTGAGTGCCTGCTAAAAGAGACTAACTTTTAGGCTAGAATATTGAAAAGAATTTTGCATGACTATAGAATAAGAAAGTAACCACCAGATACATTTTGATCCCATATAGTAGTCCAAGAGGAAAGTGTATCCAAGGCAGCTGACTAGGTTCAATTTGTAGTACAAATTTATATTCTAAGTCACAGTCTCCCGGGCTACATTTTTTTTGGATGGTGGGGGACCTGCAACAAATGAAATTGCTTGAAAGCCTTCTTATAAATAAGACTTGCAATGGATACTATCTTGGTTAATGAAAAAGGCTGAAAGCAATGTTTCTGAGCATCTCCCAAGGCCATTTCACTAGTTTCCCAGTTGCTTTCCCAGTTGATTAGATGCTTTTTATCTAATCATTATGACATAAAAATAAAGCAAAGGATTGGGCTGAGAAAAAGAGAAAGAAGACCTTTGTACCTATGTTAAAATCTCCATAGCCTCTTTTGGTTGAACTGAAAATGATGCACCCAAAAGAAATAGCTCAAGACTTACAGTAATTCTTCTTAGCTATAGAGTTGACACCACAATGCTTTTCTTTAAAGCCCGTTTTTATTATTACTGTAGAGGGCTTTTAAACTGTAGGGAGTCTTTATGGAGTCAAAGGTATGTGTGTGTTTGTGTTTGTACATAGACACAGACATATAATCAACCAAGCAGGGAAAAAGAAATCACCCAAGGATAATTTAAAGTGAATGCTTACCTATTAATTGAGAGGAAAGTTAGACAACTGGCAGTAGCTTGAAACAGTGGCAACAACAGAGACAAGATAAGAATATTTAATGGAGACAGTAAATTCATGCTACAATAGAGTATAGATTTCTACTAATGCATGGGAGATAGCATTACATCTTAAATGTAGGCAAAACTCCACTGATATATTTTATAGTAGGAGTAAAAGTGTGTAGAAGAAGCAAGTAGGTCTCGAGTAATTTGTAGTAATCCTTGAAATTCAGGCTGTTGTGGCATGGACATTTCTAGTCCATAGAAACTACAGGGAAGTGTAATTATTACTTGAATTATGCCGTTAGTGGTATTTTTGTTTTCATTCAAATGTGTTTTGTTTTGCATCTAATTCTGTTGGTAGACTTTGGGATGCTATTAAAAAGCAAAATAGAAGTGATGAAGTTGAACTCTATCCAACTCTGATTTTGATATATTTATATTTAATAAGGGTACTACTATCATTAAAACCCACATGGTCACTAGAAGTTGCAAAGGACATGCAAAAAGCTCTTTTTCATTTTTTTTCCCATTCAGTTAGCTGGAGAATTCTGGGAGTTGAAGTCCACATATCTTCAAGTGAAGAAACACTGATCTGATAGTTATCCAGACAATGCAGCTGTTACTAGCTCTAATATTTAGACCAGTAACACACAACATTGTCAGAATATTAAATTGCCTGATCTTCAGTTTATGACATTACTTGTACCAGACTGAACTTACTAAAGTGGACACTCCTTTTCTGTAAAACTCTTCGTATTATCACTTAGGCTTTAATTCCCGAATCCATTGCTTTACCAATGAACAAGATATAAAAAGTCCCTGTGAATGTTTACTGTAGAGATTGCATTGTTTTGTTAGAGGGAGAATTATGGGATTATCACAAAATCTATTGGCTAGTAGAAAGAGAATTATTGAACTTCAAAGATGAGCAAAAGATAAAAAAAATATAAGGGATCATAATGAGCTTGTTCTAGTCTCAAAATTTTAAAACACTAAATTCCACCCCCCACCCCCTTTCCAAAGCAAAGGCAGGCATTCATTTTGACCATAAAGAAGGAAATCATACTACAGGCATTCTATTATTAAGTCATGTCAAATACACAACATTTATAAGCTGGCACACAATGTTGTCACCGCACTTAGGGCTTATGAAGTATGATCCTATTGTGAATTTTTCAAGCGTTTCAGCATCAGAAGGTCTTGCTATAAGACCCAGGAATTTGATTTGAAATCCAAAACTTCTTAGAGGCAAAAGGTTGAAGAAGGCTACAGTGGGAATAAATTACATTTTCTGTTAACTTTCCTAAGCTTATCTCCCCGTTCAGAAATATTCCTTCTAAAATTAATAATAATAATAATAATAATAATAATAATAATAATAATAATAATAATAACTCCGCCGTTGCCGGTCCCAAGCCCGGATGAGAAAGGAGGAAGGTTGGGATCAGGTTGGCATCTGGTCCCGTAAAAAACCCCCCGCCAACCCATACAATATGGTGAAAAAAACGAATAAGAATTCCATACCGCATCGGTCGTCGCGCGGTTTAACAAGGGCCGCGGCGGATGTTGGGGTCCCTGGACATCCGTCGACAAGTGGGCTACAAGTGGACCAGCCAACAAGTTGAAGAAGAAAAACATGCACTGGCTGATTATTTAAAAGAAAGTCAAGAACATCTATTAATCGAAGTAAAGAACAAAAATCTACTGAAGGCCCAACAGACGAAACAAGAATACAGAAAAGATGTAATAAAATCAAGAATGGAGAGTTGGCAGAACAAAGCACTGCATGGCCAATTTCTGGAAAAAATAAAAGATAAAGTGGACAGTGAACAAACTTGGTTATGGTTAAAAACAGGTACATTAAAGAAAGAAACAGAGTCACTAATCCTGGCTGCGCAAGAACAAGCTATCCGCACAAATGCCATTAAGGCCAAAATCGAAAAATCCTCTGATGATGCCAAATGCAGACTTTGCAAAGAAGCTGACGAAACTGTTGATCACATTCTCAGCTGCTGTAAAAAAATCGCGCAGACTGATTATAAATTGCGGCACAATTCAGTAGCACAAATGATCCATTGGAATTTGTGCAAAAATTATAATATTAAAACAGCAACAAACTGGTGGGAACATCAGCCTGAAAAAGTCACAGAAAATCAGATGGTCAAGATCTTGTGGGATTTCCGTATACAAACCGACAAAATACTGGCGCATAATACACCAGACATCACACTGGTTGAGAAAAATAAGGTCACAATCATAGACATCGCAATACCAGGTGATAGCAGGGTCGCCGAGAAGGAACATGAAAAAATCGCAAGATACCAGGACTTAAAAATCAAAATTCAACGACTATGGCACAAACCAGCAGTGGTAATTCCAGTGGTAATTGGCACACTGGGTGCTATTCCAAAAGCACTGGAATTACATTTAAAACAGTTAAAAATTGACAAAATCACCATCAGTCAAATGCAAAAAGCCGCACTGCTTGGATCTGCACGCATATTAAGAAAATACGTTACGACGTCCTAGGCCCCTGGGTGGGGCCCGACTAGTAACCAATGCCAAATCCGGCGAAACAACTGGCCGCTGTGATACAATTGTATAATAATAATAATAATAATAATAATAATAATAATAATAATAATAATAATAATAATATTATGGATCCACAAATTCTAGCAACCACACAATGCTAAGTTCCCTAAGGGGATCTGTGGCCTGCTTTCTATAGAGGTCTGTATTCAATCTACCCACTGTGTAGGAGATTTGGCAGGACTAGGTGGTTGCTTACATTACAGTGCTTGCAAATCTGTATGGAAAGAGCCTGTTCAATAAAAAGGTGACAATCATTCAAAGGAAGTAGCACTATTTTTAGGTCAAGAATATAAAATAGCTCTACTCACAGCCATTCTCCCTCGCCTGCCATCAGAGACAGTGAAACGCTTAAAAAACTGCATGGCGTTAAGAATTCAGCAAGACTGGACTTCTGTCATGAAGAACAGGGAAGGAGGGTTAGGAAGAGGAAGCAATTATATGTTCTTGCTTGTAAAATGTCATCATATAGCTGTTAAAGGAACAACTCCTCTATCAGGAAGGGAAAGTGGAAACTTTGCAGATTCTCCATCTTAGAACTACCAAGTATTCTTAAAATCACTCCATCTTAATATGTAATTCCTATCTCCCTCTCATCAGAATGACTGGCCTTTAGCAACTAAATGACAGCAGAAATATAGGCAAGAAATATTTCCTAATTACAGCAGCCTTCCTCAGCTTCATATCTTCCTAATATATTGGACATAAACTGGACTGCTGTAGTTACATTATCTGCATCCAATACAAACTATGGAACTGAACAGAACCTAGAACCTCTGTAAAATAAGATTGTAACTGGAGATCATTGAAATTTTGTTTTCTTTTGCATTCACCACCACCACCACCACCACCACCACCACCACCACCACCACCACCACCTATTCAATAAGATCCAGAGACTTGTGGGCTCTGAATATGTTGTATTCATGTGCATATATTGCAATTGAAATGAAGTGGGAATTGAAGTTGTGTCCTTTTTCACCCAACAGAAATCACCTTAGTATTCAAGCTTATTTTTTTAATATCTGATTTAGTATTACTATTTATTTCTTAAATGCTAAACAGACAGAAATCCTCTTCTGTAATTTTGGTGAGAATCATTATTTTGAATATTTCAAGGAAGAAAATAATTGGATATCAGATGCTTCTCACTTGCTGAATATAAAAATACATTGCATAAAAATACAATCACAACCGCCTCCAATGACATTTATCAGATGTACTTAAATATTCTGGTAAATTTGCTTGTTATTGAGCAGTAATAAATGACCTATATCTTATATTTGTTCACTCTACATTTTCAGGGAGAGATAAGTACAATTCAAATGCTATATAAATCAAATCAGGCTTGAATCGTGTACGTCATCGGATAAAACCTGAGTAGTGTCTATCATCAGATTTAAGATGACTTGCACTCTTGAGTTAATGGTTAAAGGAAGTTTCTGATTTGTCTAAACTCTCTATAAACAATACAAGAGATTTGTGCTGATGAGCTCGCTAGGGCTCATTGCCTTAGAAGAGTGACGAAAATCCTCAGGGACAACTCACACCCTGGTCAGCACTTCTTTACCCTCGTACCATCGGGAAGGAGATATAGAATCATAGCCAGTCGCACAAACAGACTGAAGAACAGTTTTTATCCGTGGGCTGTCAGACTCCTGAATGCAAAATAACATAACTAAGTAGTATGATGGACTTACAGGGCCAGCGCAATGTGCAACATATTCACACTGGTGTAATGGGATTGGGTGTTTGTTAATGTGATTTATTGGGTCAGGGATATATTTTTTCTTTCTTTTTGTCTTCACTATGAGTTGTATTGTGTTTGTGGGGGGGTGCACTGAGGGAGCTCAACCAATCTCATTGTACCAGTGGTGAGATAAGACTGATACGCCCTGATATGGGCGTACCGGTGCCTGCTGGGAGAACCAGGTACCGTTCCGGTATTGTACTCCAGAGGGCCCACCCACCCTCCTTACCTGTATTTGAGCAAATCGGGTCTTAGCACACAGAGTGTATGGCGCCTGCGTGACGCTCTGCCAAGCAGCTAGAGCATCCCGGAGCATCGTGGGTGGTAAGTCCGTATGTGCACGCTGCGTGCATGCTGCACATGTGCATGTGGTGCACGCCTGGCTCCGTTGTACCATACCAGTTGCAACGGGATCCGGAACCCACCACTGCGTTGTACATATGTTGTGCACTGACATTAAAGAATTATATGATATTATTATATGTCCCCATTGTTTATGTAATATGATATTTTCTTTAATATTAGTTGAAGTGCATTGCTATTGTATGAGGTTCATAAAAATAGTTCTCCTGTTTGAAATTATCTCAATCCCTATTAAATTCAACTTTTTTAATTAAAAAAAAAACTTTAAGCATACAAACAGTTGACAGAGGGTGCTGTATGTGTCAAAAAAATTACACATTTCAGGGCTTTTAGCAATCCTGCATTAATTGTAAACAAACAATTTATAAGTCTGCAGATCACAAAATAAAGGGAAATGCTTGAGAGAAAGGGTATACCTGAATCCCTGCATCATCAAAAGAAGCAGACCAAATTTGGTGAAGATGGCATTGGATTTGTCCTCAAAATTGCAATTAAAAATGTGGGACAGGAATCTGGATGGTGACTGAATTTAGAAAGATGAGAAAGAGAGTTCCATTAAACACTGGAGGCAATTTTCACTCAGGTGACACTGTTAAGCTTGGAATGGCTTGGAATCTCTTTAACAACCTCCACCTAACACCTTCCCATATGGTTTAGTATTAGTTTGGGAGGAAAAAAAACGTCTGTATGTGCACAGCTGAAAAAGAACACTGATACTCCAGTCCAGATGGCACACAATTTAATCACAAAAACCTTGGGAAGCTCTGCAAGATTAAGGAGCAGGCTGCTTTCCCAGTTGTAGGACTTTCCCCCCCCCCCTCACCTGCCTTTTACCACCTGGAGTTTGATCCAGGATATTTCACAATTTTATATCAAACCTGATCTCAATCCTGGTTAGGTTTTGTTCAGCTGTACAATCCCCATTAAAAAAAAAAAGAACTTAGCAATGGACATCCCAACATCCCAAAAAACCAATGTTAACCCAGGACTACCTGAAATATTTTGTGACTTATTTGCTAAATCATATGTTATAATATTACATGACAACATTTTGCTGAAAAGACTTTTCAGTCTAAACTATTTGCATTAAAAAATAAAATCCCAATGCTTTCTTTTTAAGATAAGTTTCTTTAAACAGCATTGATTTATTTTCCTTTTAAATAAACATAGACAAAAGTCTGCCTGAAATCTTCAGGACATCCTGACAGCCTTTGTAATTCCTCAATATGTCAACACTCCCTATATGGAACATATTGAATGGATGTTCCTTTCATTTAAGCAGGTAAATAGCAATTAATGTTGGACCGAGACTGGGTTATCTGAAGTCCTTATTCAGCTGTGGAAGTTTACTGGGTGACTTTGAGCCAAACACTCTCTCTTAAGTAGCCTAAGTCATAGGATGTTTTTGAGAATAAAAGGAATAAATAATTTTTACATTGTCAGGAATTCTGGAGGAAAGGCAGGATATAAATGCAATCCATACAAAGAAAATAAAAATAAAATACTGTCTTCTGTAGAAAACTCAGTGAGCCCTAATGAGTTAAGCAGGACTTTTCGCCAAGTACATGTGTACAGAAAAGAACCATCTGAGCAAGCAACTTTTTGGTTTCCAGATGTTTTGAATCACAACCTCTGTAACCCAACCACTACGGCCAATGGTAAAAATTGGGGAGTTTAATCCAAAAATCTGTTGAAGACACCATCCTGCTTGCATGTCTACGCTTAATAGAGGCTTACCATTTAAAAAAAAAAAAAAAAAGCTTCCCTTCTTCTAAACATGTTCATTGAACGTTCTGATTTCCTCAGAGCATTTATTGCTGATACTAAAAGGGGTCTCTGCCAGACGTTGAGCATTTTCTACCGGAAAAAATGTTCTTCCTGTACATTAAAGTACAGCTAGATTTCTTGAACATTTGTGATTCCGTCTGATCAGAGGAAGGGAAAAAAAGAAAAGGAAAGAAAAGAAAAAACCCATCTGGTATTCTAATGATCATTAGTATTACAGCATAAATACACAGGCACACACAAAGAAAAAACTTGGGGTTTGCTTTTGCCCTTGATTGCAGTCTTTCTGATGTGCTTGTTTCTATTAAAACTATCCGCCTTTGTATGCTCGGGATTTCTGGCTTTCTGTTTCATCATGCCGTATTCCTGTCCTGAAAGGATGCAGGGGAGGCAAATAAGAGCATTGCCTGGAGCATTTTGTTTATCACAGATCCCACTCTTGTTTTTATCATCGCTGAACAGAAAGCTATTTCCTCTACACGAAAAAAAGATGCTTTTGTAACTTCTAGATCAAGACTTGTCAATATGTCTTTCCTGAACATTCCGGTGCAACCTCTTTTGGAGATGTTTTATTTTTTTCCCCCAGGAATCCCGTTTGGCACAAATTCTTTCCAGCAATTGCCAAATGTGTAGCTCAAAGGTGTGATGTTGTTCCTTTCCCCTTCCACCTCCCTTGCCATTAAAAACAGTTTTCTGTTCACTTTCACTCTCTGTAAATTAGCTGCCATCAAATTGTTTGCTAATCTCTGAAACTTTCCAGGGATCAGCAGGCGCTGAGAAAGAGAGAGAATAGGAGTCTTTGCCACACCCTTCCTGGCCCCAAGTCATGCTCTTTTCTCACCAAAGAAGGATGTGGAGCAGGCATTAGGTGCAGTTTTATATTCAAGGCAGGTTAAAGCAAGGGAGAAGCAGGAAATCAATGGGATAGAGATGAAACACCACAATTAAAATCATTTATTTGATATGCCTTTGGCCAAGAACCTAAAGCATGTAAGTACAGGATCTGGATTAGTTACAAATTGCAACTTTGCTTTATTTTCTTTTTTTTTTCTTTTTTTAAACTCCTACTGAGTCTAGCTGCAACCACAAGCAACAAATTGCTTGAAGACATTTCTCAGCTGGTGTATAAAGAACCTTAACTGGAAGGTTTGATTCCCCCCCCCACAATACGTTACAATTAGTTTTATAGCAAAGGAGTGGAAAAGCCCCCCACAATGTTCAAACACTCCTTATTTATTTATGGTAGTTGCTCATGAGTCCTTTCATCAATATCACAGTATCTCTTTTATACAAATACTTATATGTAGATACATTCTAAGTCATGCTGCATAGATTTAGTCACGAAGGCTTCCCAGCTACAGTTTAATAGTCTGGTATGTTGCGGGGACCTAATTAGTTATGGGAAATATGAACTATTTGTCTATTTAAGAATGAAGACAATATTAAGTGAAAATATTAAGTCAAGGAATATCCAAACTCAGAAAAAGAAGAGATATGGTGGATAACTCCTTCTTAACTGGTGGCAGCAGTGCCTCTGATAGAAGGTCCATACAGAGAGTGGTAAGGACAGCTGAGAAGATTATAGGAAACTCGCTTCCCGTTATTCAGGATACTGCCTATAAGTGCTATGTGCTTAGAGCTCAAAGCACTGTTAGACACCCCACCAGTGGTAGGTTGCAAGCAGTACGCCCTGGTACAGGTGTACCGGTGCCTGCACGGAGCACCAGGTACTGTTCCAGTATGGTGCGCCCACCCAAGCTCCTTCCTGTATTTGAGGTCTTCGGCGCTTCCGCACATGGAGTGCATTGAGCCTCCACGATGCTCTACAGAGTAGCTGGAGCATCACAGAGGTGTTGCAAGAGGTAAGGATGCATGTGTGTGCTGTGCACACATGTGCTGTGCGCATTCATGTGGTGGACACTGGTCTTCATTGCAAATGTACCAGTTTCAACAGGATCCGGAACCACCACTGGACCCCACACACTTACTTTAAGGTCTGTTTCTGTTGCTCCCCTCTGGGAGGAAGTTTCAAAGTATCTATTGCAGGACTATTAGATTCTGTAACAGCTTTGTTCCTTATGTCATCCGACTTGTAAACTTGCACAATCTTTTTTTTTTTGCCATGTATATGTATACATTTGAACTAGACTGTGAAGTCTCTCTGTGTCATATATGCTTGTGTATGAGGATATATGCATAATGGTTACCTTTTGAGAGCTGAATGCAATTAAATTTCATTTTTAGGTATGGAGATTAGTTTACAATGAAGTTTTTACTCTATCAAACTTTTGGAATAGCACTCACAGTACCAAGATGTGAAAAAGTAATGGAAATTTTTGGAGGGTCTCAAGCCTTCAGTGCATGCAGAAACTTAAGAATATTTCTGATATTCAGAAGAGTTCCGATATTTCAGAAGAGTTCTGGAAAAAAAGAATGAGAAATAAACCCCAAAGATTAAAAATAGAGAGACACATAGAAAGATGACAGAAAAAGTTTTTAAAAACGAAACTTCTTTATAAAGGTATAAAATAGAGTAGAAAGAAGGAAGCAAGCTACTGAACAATGGAAAAAGAAAACAAATAGAGAAAAGGGAGAGAGGGGGAGAGAAGGAGAGGGAGAGGGAAAGGAAGGAATGGAGGGAGAGAGAGAAAGAGGGAGAGAGGGAGGGATGCTATATTTTCACTCAGCTTGCATGCTTTGGCTTCTAATACTCTTACTTTTACTCCTACATCTATGTTAACAGATCACCCCCTTCAATGCAATCTCCAATATTGCCAGGTCTAACAGAGAAAAAGGCTGCTGATTTCAATTGCAGATTTTCAATTGCTTTTCATTTCTATGATCTTCTGCTTCCATACATTATTACTCTTCAGATTTGCTTCTGGAATTGTGTCTGGTGATAGGGGAGTAGGGATCCTTCAAGAGAATCAAGACATGCCATCCATCTCTACACTTTGCATTATCCTAAGATTTATGTGGCAATAACCATGACTGAATAAAGCAGTGACCCTTACCACTTGACAAAAAGCAGTTAATATTTTTGATAATGTGTTTTGATGAGAAAGCAGACTAAGATAGATGTTTCACCATTCTTCTCTACCCTAGTAATCAATGGAGAACTTAAATATGTATATAACAAGGATTATTTTTCCTGTATTGGAAATATATGTATTATAGAAACTCTATGGATGGCTTCTTACCATGGGAAAAATTTCTGGAAAGGCATAAGAATTTTCATAGGGTAATTAAAAAAAAACAACAACTCTAGATATCATAATGGTTGTTTAATGGATTTATAGAAAAGCAGCATAATACTTGCATTTTTTATTTGTTCGTCACTGCAGCTCTACAGCTAGAAAAGTTATTAAAATTATGTATTTATTTATTTAGCATATGGCATGTCATACAAGAGAATATATATATATATATATATATATATATATATATATATATATATATATATATATATATATATATATATATATGTAGGTCTCTAGTTGTTCAGGTTTTCTCCCGCGTAGAATTGGAGATGTCTTGGCGACGTTTCGGCGAAGTCACATTCGTCATCTTCAGGCTGCTGCTGACTACTTCAGGTTTGGTGTTTCCAGGAGTAGAAACACTACTCACTACTCCTGGAAACACCAAACCTGAAGTAGTCAGCAGCAGCCTGAAGATGACGAATGTGACTTCGTCGAAACGTCGCCAAGACATCTCCAATTCTACGCGGGAGAAAACCCGAACAACTAGAGACCTACATACTAACACCCGCGAAAACCTCAGAAAACACACACACACACACACACACACACACACACACACACACACACACACACATATATATATATATATATATATATATATATATATATATATATATATATATATATATATATATATATAATATATTGTATAATTTATATTTATACAATATAAATTAACGTTTCAACTAAATCACTAGAACCCCCAAAAATATAAATGTCAGAAAAATCTATGTTCAAATATCAATGTCTATGTCGTCTACCCATTGAAATGTATATTTATATTAAGTTTATACTTTTAAAAATCCAAATAGTGTAAATAAAAATGCAAATAAAATGCAAATAAACTACATTTACATAGATATTGAATTATCCTGATGTGAGCTTTAAGATTGATATCAATGAAGCAGTGGTCAGTTCTCAAATTGAAGGATCATAGTCTAGGGTTGTCTTCTTCTTTTTTTGTTCCAATATTTCACCAGATGCTTCACCAGAGTCAAAGTTAGCTGTTTTGTGGTGAACCATAATCAGACATCCGTTTTCTTGGAATTCTCCAAAATAAACCAATTAGGAGTCTTCCTACATCTGTCTGGTTCAGAGAAAGGACAAGTTATTCTTGGAAATTATTCAATATGGACCAAAGAAGGTCAGACAAGGAACCAATCAAGGTCCAGCTATATTGGACTTCTGTGATGTGGACCAATCAAAGATAAGGTTGGCAGGTTCAAATTCAAGAATCTAGTCAGCCTATTTCAGTTGCCCAAGAGCTGCTAAGAAATACACAACAAAGCAGCTCACTCTGCTTCCAAAGATGTGAGCCACAGCTACTGGTGAAATGTCAGGAGAAAAATAAATAAATAACCACAGTCATTCGGCCTGAAAGCTCATCACTGCTTAATTGATATTGGTTGTTTCCAGACTTAGACATGAAATCTGTTCTCTTACAGGTTGCACTGACATATCCATGATTGAATATCTCTGCAAAAATTCATCCTATTTACAGTTACTTTATCTGTGACTATCATTCGTTTGTCAAATTTATACATTTCTAATTTCATTTCAACCCATGGCACCTTACAGCAATACACATCACATTATAAAACAATCAAATTATCCTCGCAAATGATAAATGCTAGAACATTTACTATAGCGATGGAATAAATATCATTAATACCTGACTGTTGTAATTGTGTTTATAATGTTATACAATTTTTAACATTGTTTACATATGTACTGATTGTCTAGCAAAGGTTTGTTGCTTCCCTAACTAGTCCTTTAAGATTAAGTTGTTTCAAATATTTTATTAATAAAAAATGATAGAAGATAGATAGATGATAGATAGATGATAGATAGATAGATAGATAGATAGATAGATAGATAGATAGATAGATAGATAGATAGAATGATTTTTTTTATCAGTACTGTTGAATGAGGCTATTTCCATGGAAACAACTCAGAATACATCTATGCTGCTCCAGCATCCTAATGACTCACCGTAATTAGGCAGTTAAACTAGGAAACAGGAAATTGGAGAATGCACACCTGAAAGATATTGGTGGTGGTGGGGGTAGCCTATTCCTCTTCCAATAGGCATAGCTAATATGTGTTTGGGATAGGTTTTCAAAAATCAATTCCACTTCTTTTTAAATCCTTTTTGAGGGCAGCAGAGGCTCTTTCCTGATAAGAGTTGCTGCTATGATAGCACTCACAAACTATCCTTAACGCTATCTGTGTTTTGGGGGTGGTAAGTGGCAGTTTACAATTATTATAATTTTCTGCATGTTTTGACAATCCACAGTTCTGAGGAAACCAACTGTAGGCAGTGGTTTCCCACCTTTTTCATAGAAATCTCAGCTCCTTATTAAATGAATTTAGAGTTGTAACTGCTGCTGCAGCTTTAAATGTGTAAGATTTTACACCCTCTGGATCCGTGATGGGGAACCTATGGCACACAGGTGGCACACAGAGTCATTTATCAGTGCATGTGAGGCACACTTCTTTTGGGGCCGTTTTTCGTCCTCTGGAGGCTTCCTTGGCCCTGTGGGCAAATCAAAACCCGAAAGTCACTTCCGGTTTGCTCGTAGGGCTGGTTTTTGCCCTACAAGGTTTTTCTTGAAGGCTCCGGAGGTAAAAAATCAGTCCTACGGACAAACCAGAAGTCACCATTCCCAAACTTCCGGGTTCCCCATAGGTCCATTTTTTGCCCCCTGGAGGCTTTATGGAAACTCCTGGGCAGGGGAGGCTGTTTTTGCCCTTCTCAGGCTTCTACAATAGGTTGTGTGCCTATTGTTCTTTTGTGTTGTAACGATCTGGGTAAAGGGCTGTGTGATGACATCCTGAGATCTATTGTAGTGATATCCTGAGTCCTGTGCTGAGTCCTGTGCACCCTCCTCTGACCCCCACACAAAACACACTGGCACACGCCATGAACACATGGCCAGACTGCAAACTCGGACCCTAACCAAAGCCCGGGATGTTACACCTCAGCCCTTTGCTCAGGACATTACATCACAGAACTCAGGAAGTTACAACACAAAGGCTCAGGAAGTTACAACGCAGCCAACCCCCCAGGAGGTTGCAGCACAGGACTCAGGATATCACTACAATAGAGCTCAGAATGTCATCACACACCCCATTATCCAGGTCATTACAACACAAAAGAACAATAGGCACACAGCCAGTACCTCAGCCACACAGGATGTTATGAAACAGCCAACTAATCTGCAAACATCATCAACTAATCAAGATGTTACAACACAGCCAACCAATCGACTTACAGCAACAAAGCCAGCACTCCACACACACACACACACACCAATATTTATAGAAAGACGGAAGCTCCAATCACGCTTTGCTCACACAAGCATGAAGCCGAAGGCACCAGCCTGAAGATGACCTCGTTGAAATGTCACCAAGATACTCTCAATCTTACACGGGAAAAGACCCAAATACACCAAGACTACCTACCTACATACATATATCCATCCATCCATCCATCCATCCATCCATCCATCCATGCATACATACATACATACATACATACATACATACATACATACATACTTCATTTGGTCCTTTAACCTCCTCTCCCTCTGAATTATTCTCGATCTTTCCCCCCTTAAGGAATCATTTATAGTATCTCTTATTGAAAACCTTCACTAATTTCTTTCAAAAACACAATGCTGGATGAGGTTTTTGATATGAGCTGACCCATTTCTTCAAAAAAAGGAAAGTGAAAACAGTAACATTGCAAGTCTATTTAGTGAAAGTTTTTCCCCCGCAAAAGCCACGAATGGAGAACATTATTAAACAATAACTAAATCTCTGCTAGGAAGCCAGGCAAAATATGAAGCAGAATGCACAATCATGAGGGAAAGCAAAGAGCTTTTATTGGCTTGCCTTTGACATCTGAATATGGGAGTAGTGGCAAATTTTGACTGAAGCTAGGAAACAAAGAGAATAAATTTATCAAGTTGACAAAATATACTGATTTTCTCCCAAACTGAAAGAGACCACACATGTTATGAAACAAAAAAGAAAGAGAAATAAATAAAAAGAGCTGGCAGATTATAAGCCTATGAATACTGGAGTTTTATTGTGTTCTGTTTCAAACTGTATATCATCTGATTTATATTCTTAGCCATTTTTTTTTAATTCTCCTTGGGTTGTATTTTTTTTTTCTTTTGCAGATGAGCAGAAGGAAAGAGAAGTCACAGATCGGCATTTCAGATGGCACAAGTTGGAAGCATATATATCCATGCTACCTACTGTTGTGTTTTTCCGACGCAGCCGACAGGCGGAGCCGGAGCTGCCGGTTCCTGATTGGCTCCGGCGCGCCTGCTGGCTGCGTCGGAATAATCACTGGCCACCCATTGGCCAGCCACCTGACAGCTCGGATATATAAAGAGCTGTCAGGCGGGCTGGCACTGTCCGCGTTCTGAAGTTACCGTTGTACTTAACTGTTGAATAACCTGTTCCGTTTACCTCACGCCTCGTACTTATTACCTACGATACCTAATCTCCACATAAGCCACACCAACATTTTCTTTGTTATGCATTTAATGAGTTCCCCCTGCCTCAAATGAACAGTTTCTTTTTGGAACCATCAAACCTTAACATGATGCGTCTATACTAGTGATAGCAAACCTTTTTGGCACCAAATGCCAAAAAGGGAGCGTGCATGCGCACACTCATCTGGCCCGCAACCTGGAAGATGAGTTGCCCAGGGGACATGCATACACTAGAAAATGAACTTCTGGTTTCCGGCACATGCATGCGCACTGGGCAGCTAGTTTTCTGGTTGTTGGCATGCATGTGTGTGCAACAATCACTGACGAGCACGTTCCCGCTGGAAAACGGAAGACCAGCTCTTCCAGTTTCCGGCACTGCTGCACACATGAAGGCCAGCTGATCATTGCATGTGCATGCATGCCAGAAGCCCAGAAAAGAAATGGGCAACACCACACGTGCCAGGCAATATGGCTCCACATGCTACTTCAGGCATGTGTGCCTTAGGTTCACCATCATGGGTCTATACTCTACACATTATTCTATTTACTTTGCGGAATTTCTTAAATCCACTTGAACTTTATGTTGAATTGTATTGTTTTATACTGACATTGTTAGTCATCTAGAGCTTCTGGGAATGGGCAGCATGCAAGCAAAATAAAATAATTACATTTATATAATAATGTTGAGTTTTCACCAATACAGGATTGACCTGTACTATTTTAGTCCATTTAGATGTTCAGTTTTTTTTCCAACTTCACTTCTGTAACACCCAGAATAGTAGTTAAGGTATCGGATTAGGAGCAGGGAAACTAAGGTTGTAATTCAGCCCCAGTCACAGCAGCTTTATTGAGTGACTTTGTATCAATCACATTCTCTCAGCCTAACTATCTCACTGTCTTCCTAAGTGAAGGAGTACTATATATGCTGTCTTGAGCTCCTGATTGAAAGATAGATTGAGATTTGGGGAACACATATAGGAGATTTGGGAAATGCACAGCAGCTGGACAGTCTGCGGGCTGTGTATGGTTTCTCATTTGCAGCTCCTACAATGAGTGACAATGAAGATGTTGAAGCCTTTTTGTCTGTTTCCATTTGAGACAGGGGTCGGCAGCCTTAAACACTCAAAGAGCTACAAAGGGCCTAACCGGAAGCTTCCCGCTCAATTCTGGAGCCGACTGGAAGTCCGATACCCCCACCATAGAGTCTCCTCCCAGTGCAGCATCCTTTTTCCTTTACCTGTCCTAACCGAAAGCCCTATCAATTGTTGAACTGACCGGTGGCAGGGAGCTGCAGCAGGATGCTGATCCCTGGTTTGGGATATGCATGTATGGGGCTTGAGAATCTTTAACTGAAGATGTTACAACTAGCATATAGCTATCAAAATTGGGCTGTTTCCTTGTACCGCCCTAGTGATGAAGGCCTTTACCCCAACTTGTATTAAAAAATGAACGAGGGTGCGAATTCACCAGCAGATATACATCAATAGATGCAACATAGTATCTTGAGGGATTTTTAGGCTACATTAAACTGGATGGCAAACCTTTTAAGATAGAAGTGAAATGTGTTTGAGAGCCAATTTGGTTTAATGATTAAGGCATCAAGCTAAAAATAAAAGTACTTCCTTGGGCACAAAACCAGATGGGTGACATTGGGCCAGTCATTTTCTCTCAGCCCTAGGAAGGCGGCAATGGCAAACTACTTCTGAATAACCTTGCCAAGAAAACAGCAGGGATTTGTCCAGGCAGTCTTGAAGAATTGGACATGACTGATAAAATATAATGGAAACCTAGACATTTTTATAGCCAGGAGTTCCATATGAGTGAAACTTGAGTTTTATTAAAATTTAAAAAATATTTTAATGCTGCTAGTGCAATTTAACAAAGATGTCTGCATTATTGGTTAAAGAAGGTTCCACTTCAGACCCTTGCTAATGTAAAAAACAATGTGTTCTTTTTTGCTGCAAAACACAGGTGGTGATCCTGTCCACATATCATATCTATTAACATGCATGTTGGTAACAAAGTGTTTGTAGCAGACCCGCAGCCATATTTAGCATGCAATAAAGACCTCTTATTAAGAGCGGCAAGAAGTCATATAGCCACAATGGAGCAAGAATTGGTTTATACAAGAGCTGTTGATGGAGAAGAGACAGTCCCTAGGAAGTTGTTTGACCACTAGCAGCTGTTGAGTACTTGTATAAAGCACCCTTTATAGAAAGCCTTTTTACGTTTATTGTTCCTTGTGCATAAGATCAAAAATCGTATCTATGCAGGAACATAATTAGCAAATTAATAGCCAAACCTTGTACATAAAGGGAGATATTTCCCAGGGAAAAAAATGTGTTATAAGCACTTTTATTTTTAAATGCTTTGGCTTTTAAAAACAAATATAAAATCAATCGTTTCCTTCTTGTACCAAAAAGCTTGCATTAAACAATTCCATGATAGTTTATTTACCTGAACCAGGAACAGGTTTGGCCACTCAGGGCTGCCAAGACTCTGATTTCTGTTCAGTTGTTTATAGCCCTAGATCTGATTTCTTATGTATCTGTAAATGAAAGCTAATTGAGGGAAAAAAGTTCAGTTACATAAAGCTAGATCCTTATGTTAAAAATTTTATCCAAGCAAAGCAGTATATTTAGTTACAGAATATGCATGCTTCCTATCAAAGGTAAAGAAGGCTGGGAGTATAAATGTTTAATGTGCTCAATTTATAGTCACATAATTTTCTTGTCACTGAGTAGTTCCACACAAATTATCCAGAAGTGTTTCTTTTTAATAGTGGAGATTCACATGATTCCTACTCTTGAAAATGTCAACACACAGATTCCTGTTGTGAGTAGCACACAATTAATGCTAAGAATATGTCACTTGGACTGAAAAAAAAATCACTTGTGAATGTTTTTAACAGTGATTTCATTTATCGTGCAAAAAGACTTTGGGAAAGGGGAGTTTTTACACATACATGTGGTCTTGTTTTAACCTTTATAACCATCTTACAATTGAATATTACTATTGAACAGATTGCCAAAATGATGACTTCTTGCGTAAGGGGGTCTTCATTTAATGGTAAGACTATAACATGAATGAGTCTAGTGGTCAAGATATCAGCTGGTATTCAAATTTTTTTACTACCAGTTTTGTGGGTGTGGCTTGGTGGGCATAGCATGGCTTGGTGGGCATGGCAGGGGAAGGATACTGTAAAATCTCCATTCCCTCCCAATCAGCTGGGACTCAGGAGGCAGAGAATAGATGGGGTGGGGCCATTCAGAGGTCGTATTTACCGGTTCTCCAATCTACTTAAAATTTCTGCTACTGGTTCTCCAGAACTGGACAAAACCTACTGAATACCACCTCTGATCAGGCTTGAAGTCAGGAGACTGTGTGTTCTAGTCCCACCTTAGACATGAAACCCAGCTAAGTGAATTTGGGCGTTCATTTTCTTGGAACCCAACTCACCTCACAGGATTATTGTGGTTGTGGGGAAATCAGAGGAAGAAGGAATATTGGGTGTTTTCACCACATTGAGCTATTTATAAAATAATATAGGCGGTAATAAATAAACAGATACAAATATAAATATACAAATAAATAAAAGAAACCCAGTTTACCAGGAGTGTCAAACTCACAGCCATGGACCAGATGTATCACATGCTAACCATGTCCATGTCCGGTTTAGTGAAGGGGGGGAAAATGTTGTGATATGTCACGTGACAATGCCATGACAACATGAGTTTGACACCCCTGTAGTATACCATTATGTTACATCAGGTTGATGCATAAAAGCAATACAGGTTATTTGAAACACCTGTGAAAGGTAAGGTAGCATTTATCCTCCTATTGCATGTGAGAGTTCAGGTAGAAATAACCTAGGCTCAATTACGCAATCATTCACTCATTGCAGAGAAACTTCAACTTGCTCCAATTATGCAAAACACAAGAAAAGCTTTTAGTGCATCTTCAAAGTGCTAAGAGCCAAGCTGGGTGGGCAAGATTAATGGAGAAGTGTAGCATTCCATCATTAGTTTAAGAAAAAGCAAAATTAAAAACCTATGGCTGGTCAAACTAAAGAAAGAGAGAGCTATGAAAAAGAATGATGTCAGGAACAATGTTAGTTGTAAGTTCTGCTAGGCTGAAGGTTTAATAAAGTGATCAATTTCATTAGCAGCTATTTATTGCAGTCTTGGAAAATCTCTATGTTCTCATGGTATGGAATTGAAGCTGCAACAGTATATACTATTTGCAATATCAGAAGCAAGAGCAAGAGTCATCAGAAGTGAGAAGTACTTCACAGCCACTTGATCTGATTTACAAATCTGCTGTGATGTGGTGATTTGATTGAAGTGTCATCAAATCAGAGCATCCCATTGAAGCTTAGCAAAGCGTTAGTGCCAATGTGTTTGTGGATGCAATATATGACAGTGTTTGCAATAAAATATACTCTGTTCAGGACATAAGGTCTCCCTGAAAAATGGAACAAGTGAGCAGAAGTGAGTAGCTTCTAAAAGCATGCTGGTAGTATTACTGAAGATTTCGTCCATTAGTACAATTAGGTACAATGGGCAATCTTTATATATCTGTGTAAACTGGAACTCTGCAATAGAAGAATTTGGGCTCAAGCATGGATTGGATAAATTAGATGTGAGTCCAGCCTACAATAAAACAATCCTATTATGTTTTACTATTTTTCAGGCTATTTTGGTGCCACAGATTGCTGGTAAATGGCCTTTGACATTCTCAACCTCTAATGTGTAGAATCAAAGAGTTTTGTTCATTGAGGGTAAGATAAATCATTTTACTTCACTTTTTATAGTATTTGTAGATTGCCCTAATCAGACTCTCGGCAGTCATATAAATTCTTTTCCATTAAATTACCGTAATTAAAGTGATATGCATTAAGAAAAAGATTTGTTTTTGTTTTTTGTAAATAGGTTATCTAAAGCCAATGTTTGTTTCATATTTAAATTGCAGATGTTCGGGGTGGGGGAGAAGGAAACCAAGTCTTAAATTGATTTCTTATCATAAAAGAAATAAGAAAATAGTAGAAAAATATTACCCAATTTAATTCTATCTTGATTCTATACATCCCATCAGATGCTTTTGAATGGGTCTTTATAAATTATTTGTAAAGGTCTCTCTGTGTATATAAGTTTAATCACTCACCTTATAGATGAGTTGATGTGAAGAATAAAGCATTAGACCTGTGGGATTAACAATTGTAAACCTTTAGGGAAGACCCAAACATTTTATTTTGTAACAGATAGTGTGCTCCTGTAGTGCAACTGTATTGTCCTATCTTTTATTCATGGGCCATCATAAGGGCCACCAAATAGATTATCATGTTTACATCAGGCCTCCTTTGAGAGATAAATTCTTTAATAGTTGAACTGGCAGGGTTAGTCAGTACCGATATGCCTGCTGCTGAAGGAAGAAATGAAGAGAGGACGTGAGGGAGGAAGAAAATACATATCTAAATCAAGGAATTGAAACGTGGTGAGAAATGACATCCTATAACAGTCATCAATCAGTAGCTTGTATCACTTGCTGAAGAGGTCACATTAAGGTCTCCTTTCATTTCATCGTTTTTACTTGATGGCACCAAACATTTGCCCAGGAACCTGGGAAAAAGAAATCCACAAGCTGATAGCTTCCTTGAAATTGGCAAGCCTTTACAATTGCTGGTTTGTAATGTTGCATGTTTTTAATACATTAGATGCCTTGTATAATCAAAGTGCTACAAGACACTTGCCAATTAAAAGAGTTAACTCAATTAAAAGAGACACATTTTAACAAGCACAATGAGCATGGCAGCCTATGCAGTGCTAAAATCTCTTTTAGGATAGATGACTAGACAATCTGTTAGGTTAGAAGCTGAACAAACGTTTAGTTAAGTGTTTGCACTTATCATTTTAAATGCCCCATCTTTTCTAGCGCTTCTCCTTCAAATCAATGAAAGAGAATTTTCTTTCCCATTTCAAGAAAAAAATAGTGGGTGCAAAGTACTTGAACAAAGTACCTTAGTTGCAAAGGTGTGTCTGTGTGTGTGTGTGTGTGTGTGTGTGTGCACGCGCGCGTCCTGCATTTAACTATATATCATGTCTCCAGCACCCATATCTTCTGTGACTTCCCTGCTTTTCATTAAATCCCATGGAAATACACTACGAGGGATGGACTTGTGCTTTGAGAAAATTGAAATATTCTTTGTGTTTTTTATTTACTCAGTTTGGTTGCTTCCAAAGTTGATGGAAAATTTCAGAAGCAGCTATTTCTGCTTTAATCACATTGTATAGCAATAGTGCTTGGACTTATGTACCGCTTCATAGTGCTTTTACAGCCCTCTCTAAGTGGTTTGCAGAGTCAGCATATTACCCCCAACTATCTGGGTCCTCATTTTACCCACCTCGGAAGGATGGAAGACTGAGTCAACCTTGAGCCGGTGAGATTTGAAATGCTGAACTGCAGCTAGCAGTCAGCTGAAGTAGCCTGCAGTACTGTACTCTAACCAATGCACCACCTTGGCCCTTAGCTCTTAGTATCTTAGCTATCCTAGGACAGCATTCTTCTGAGAGCTCTCAAGCTGTTGAAGCCACACTCCCAGCTTAGAAGTCCCAGTCCCAGGTGCTCCTACCCCACATTGGGACCACATTGGCATTTACTTTCCACATCATTTCTATTTTCTCCTACAGACACTGGCATGTCTGTTCCTGTCATTGGCACCCCTGCATCTATCACCTTCATTCTGTTCTGCTCCTTGTCTAATATTGTCTTTTTGTGTGTCTTGTCCTTAAACACTTTAAACATAGGTTGGTTTACACATTCTTCAAATAAATAAGAGGTAAATCCATTGTATGGTTATACCAAAGTCACTATAGCAAAATGTATGATTCTCTCATTTTTAATGACTTAATAAATTTGGAAATATTTTATTATTCAGCTGATGAAGTGGGCTTATGGTTGGAATTTATATTAAATTAATAGTTGTTTTCCAAATTGTAGAACAGACACAGCCATTTCAAGGTGAAACAGGGCAGTTGGAACTGTACTGCTCCATTTCTTTCTGAAAACAGAACCCAGAAATAAATAATGCAACACCATGGCTGCTTTTTTAAATTATGCAAATACAGAAATTCTTACTAGGCACACATTTTGAGGTCCCAGAAAAGAGAAAAGCCTTCTATAATCATGATACAGAAGAGGATTTTGCAGAGAAATATCCTGTTTGAATAAATAATGATTCTCTCTTTTTATTATGTTGTTTCAAGAGAAATGAAAAACTTTTCTTAAGATTTGTATCTTCCCTTTATTTGTGAATTAAAACCTTGATATTTGCATGCAATATTAAAAATATATATATACCTAGTACGTGACAAGATATTAGCTTGGTCTGGGCTGGCTCATCCTTGTGAATCAGATAAAATGCTTTGTAAAACTATAAAACTGTAACTATAAGTAAAACATTTGAGGACAAAATTTTAAACTTTGTGTATCTCTCTTTGTGTATCTCTCTCTACTAAACAATTTTCTGCTAAAAGCAACTGGAAATATAAGACATCTGACTTATTATGCACAACTCCCAAAAGGTATAATAGTGTTATTTTGAACTTTTTCCAACTTACTAGCTGAATAGCTCAAGGTTAATTCCATCTGTACCTTCTGCTTTAGTAAAACATACATAAATTCACAGACACAGAGATAATATATCACTCTCATTTAATCTATACATTGACAATTTCTCATTCTCTAAAATCAAAAAGAACCTGAGAAATATAGGAAAGGACCAGATTACAATAGCAAAATATAAGAAATATATGAGAAATATAAGCCCTCAGACTGTAAGTCCATAACTTGCCCATAAGGTAAAGCATATATGTGCTAGTCATTCCTGACTCTAGGGGGCGGTGCTCATATAAGTTTCAAAGCAGAAGACTCAGCGCTGTCCAATAATATCTCCGTGGCTGGCATGACTAAATGCCAAAGGTACACAGAACGCTATTACCTACCCACCAAAGGTGGTACCTATTTTTCTACTTGCATTTTACATGATTCTGAATTGCTAGGTTGGCAGGAGCTGGGACAAGTAGTGTGAGCTCCTTCCATTATGCAATGCTAGAGATTCAGACCGCTGAACTGCTGACCTTTCTGATTGACAAGCTCATTGTCTTAGCCACTGAGCCACCTAACTTGCTCATACTGAGAGCTCTCTTTCTCTCTCCCTTTCCCTCCCTCTCCCTGTTGTGTTGGATATGTTCACCACCTTGACTTATTTGTAAAAATAAGAAAGGCAAGGGAATAGAAATGAATTCTTATGCCAAATTCTATGTTATGCCATATGTTTGACAGGGCAAGAACTACTCTGCAGGGTAAATTCCACTGAGCTCCTTCAAAAATATGATTTTATTTCAGAAACTTTGTGATTTGCATAATAATCATCTCAGTAAAGAAAAGTCTTTAAAGTTATTTCTGATTAGGTAAGTGGAAATGGTATTGAAACTATTGTCCACAATTGTAGTATGCTCTCTCTCTGTCTCTCTCTGTCTCTCTGTCTCTGTCTCTCTCTCTGTGTGTGTGTCTCTCTGTCTCTCTCTCTGTCTCTGTCTCTCTCTGTCTCTCTCTCTCTCTCTCTCTCTCTCTCTGTCTCTCTTTCTCTCTCTCTCTCTCTCTCTCTCTCTCTCTCTCTGGGTGTATAATGTGGCTGGGATTACCAAAACCTGATTTGATTTGGCATGGCACTGCATAATTTAGTAAGTAAAATAGGAATGAGTTGTAATATCTTAATTTCTTTCTGACCACATTTTACTGAATAAAATGCATGTTTCTGCATAGGTACAAGACAGACAGTCCTTGACTTACAACCAGAATAGACACCAGAATTTCCATTGCTAACCAAGGGAGCTGTTAATGAGTTTCACTGGGTTTGCAAACCTTTTTTTTTTTGCTAGTTGTTAAGCAAATAGTGGTTGTTAAGTAAATCATATAGTCATTAAGCAAATCCCCCTTTCCCCCCATTGTCTTTGCTTGTCAGAAGCTGTCTGGGAAAGTTGCAGATGGTGATCACATGACCCTGGGATGCTGCAACCAATTTACAATACATGTTGGCTGAATTTTGACCATGTGACCGTGAAAAAACCACCATGTTTTCAATGAAAAAGCACAATTTCCCCCCCAAAGTGGTTATAACTTCAAATGGTTCTGAAATGAATGGTTGTTAAATTGAGGAATACCAGAAAATGTTTGTTTTTTTTCATATTTGCTGCAAGAAATTGAACCTTGCCCTTAATTTCTTCCAATCCTCTCTCCTGCCTTCCTGTGAATAAAATGCTAGATCTTGCCTTTCCCTTTATGCAGAGATACCATCTATCTAAATATCAGGGAATTACTTCATAGACGCCCTCCCTCATGTTTGTTCATATGGCATAGATCAATAAATGCAGCCATACAGGCAGCCATTCTGTATTTTCAGAGTGGTGCCTAAAAATACACCAGTCGCAGTTGTGCTTTGTGCTCCTAAGGAAAAACTTCCCTATTTGAATATAGACTGGTTATTTTACACACTTACCCTTACCTTTAACAGATTTAATCCTTATGTTTATGTTCTTAAAAGCTGGTAAGTGTGAAAATGTCAGTCTAACATAACGTCACAAACATAAATTGTGAAGATTGAAACCAGGAGAGCCTGTGCTGGTAAATCATACAACTGAGAATATGCATACTTCCATTAATGTAACAGCAGTGGCTGATGGTACTATATCAAAAATCTTCATTTCCAGACCATGTATGGTATCAAAGAGGACATTGTCTGCCTTTACACTAGCAACTGCATTGTTTCTATCCACATTAGAACCCTGTTTTCCAGTAAGTATGGCGTACCACATTGCTGAGTACCAGATACTTTTGAAGGAAGTTAGTACCCACCCCTCTCCTAGAATAATGAAATATTTTGGGAAATATAAAAAGATAGATTATTATATTTCCCTGGATGAGAAAAGGAGAAACACGTTTTTAAAGACAAAGCAGCTCCCTGCAGCTTCCTCTTCCTCCCCCCCCCCTTTGTCTTTTTTTTAATATATATAAATGTGTTTTTATTTTCCATTTTCGTACAGTCACATATATACTGTGCATAACCGGGGCCATATAACATTAAACAATAAACACAGCCATTCCTCTTGCCAACAATACCCCCCAAAATAGAAACCCAATGTACCTCTTCGACCCTCCATACACCCTTTCTTTCGCCCCCCTCCAACTTTCCATCTTCCCTCCATCATTCCCCTCTACCCTACTTCCCCTTCCCCTCTACCACTCCTCTCTCCTGATACACTCCCTCCCTTCCTTCTCCTCCTCCCTCCAGTCCTCTCTCCCACCCTCTCTACCCCTCTTTCTTCTATCCCTCTACTCCTCCCTTCGGTGTATTTCTACAATCCATTAATATATTCAGCTTGTCCTATTTTTACAGTGGAATTAAAGAGCAACAGTATACAAGTGCAGTCACGTTACTTTAAAATCTAACACATACTATATATCCCCCTCCCCCCTCCCCCCCTTTGTCAATGGGCCATTAAGGCCTGAGCCAGTCTATTCTACATAACAAAGATATACCCCCTTCAGGCAGAGCCATTTCATTGCCCTTCACCCATCAAGTTTCAACCAAACTTAGCACACAACCTACAAAGCTAGCTGTGGCATCTGACAGCAACCAATCAGGATACTATTCCTGTGCCCCAGGAAGTTCAAAGACCAGAGAGGGCATAAAACCCAGGAACTCTCAGCATCTCTTCCCTTTTCACCCAGGGGCTCCAAGGCATGTCATCCTGTCCACCATTAAGCCATCTTTCCAAACAGCCTCCATGTTTCCAGTGTCTTTTTTCCCACTTGGAACTGAACCCAGATGGACATTTCTTCCCACACTTTGATTGTGGGTTGGCCATTTCAGTGTGATATGTTTGCATTAGAATGCACTAGCCATTAGATACAAGATTGATCTCTTATTCTAGGACATAATATGTTTTGGAAGTTTAGGTATCGCTGGAGGAAATTCTTCGCAAACAGATGAGAAGAGCTCATGCTTTTATATCACATGCAAAAACCATACAACTTTCTATATTGCTTACAATGAATTGAATTAATATACTGAATTTGGACTCTATTAATTTTTCAATTTCAGTATAGAAGTCACTCGCGTTCTAAAGTGTATTAAGAGGGTTTCCCCCCCCTTTCAAAATGTAATAAGCAAATAGGGAATACTAGCCTGTGAATTACTACTTATTAGTTGTATGAGTAATCCACCCAGGGAAATCTCTAATTCTGTAGCATCCAAGAAACTATTGTTCAACGTTTTGGATTCTTTTTCAAATATTAGTCATTGAACATTAATGCTGGGTAGTAATGAATAACAGGAAAAAAAAATAATGTGCAGATGTGTGCTTGGAGCTTTTTTAGTCCGCTCAGGAGCTTTGGCTTACTTTAGACAATTTAATCTTTATGATTTAAAAACAGGAAGAGTGCTGGTTTTGAAATAAATAATTAAATGTCATAGGATGTCCAAACATCTTGAGTTCCCGAGGAAGTGCTCCATTTGTCTTTGAAAACACCTTCCCCAATTGCATTGTTTAAATATATTACAATGAATTTTTATTACTTCTTCTATATTGCAAACCATAGTCTTGAACAGATGGCAGAGGAAGTGTCAAGGGACTATTGCCATCGGAGTGCAGAGGCAAGGGTAAACATTGTACAAAGCAGGCTATTTTCTGGATCAGTCTAAAGCTCGGGAATGGAGAAAGGAATTTAAGAGGCTAGTGACAGAAGGTACTGTTTTACCTACATTCCCGCAGAAACTATCAAGGAATTAATGTGAGGAAGCAGAGGTTCCTGACATTCACAGCAAAGCTCTATGAAGAACCTCAGAAATTGCCAAAGATTCTTAACATTCAGACTTGAACTGATACTCAGTGACAATAGTGAGATATAGACAGGGAGAGATTTGAACTGGAAAGTGATAAATGACAGTTACAGGAAGGAAGGAAGGAAGGAAGGAAGGAAGGAAGGAAGGAAGGAAGGGAGGGAGGAGGCAGGGAAGGGAGGAAAGAAGGTGGAAGGAAGGAGGAAGGAAGGAGGAAGGAAGTAAAAGATGAAGGGAGGGAAAGAGGGAAGAAAAGATGGAGAGAGGGAGGGAGAAAGGAAGGAAGGAGGTAGGGAAGGAAGGAAAAGATGGTGGGAGGGAGGGAGAGAGGGAAGAAAAGATGGAGAGAGGGAGGGAGAAATGAAGGAAGGAGGTAGGGAAGGAAGGCAAAGATGGTGGGAGGAGGGAGGGAGACAGGAGTAAAGGAGGGAGGCAGGAGGCAGGGAAAGAAAAGATGGAGGGAGAGACGGAAGAAGGAAGGAAGGAAGAAGGGAGGGAGAGAGGAAGGAAGGAAGAAAGGAAGGAAAAGATGGAGGGAAAAGGGAGGGAGGAGGAAAGGAGGGAGGGAGAAAGGAGTCATGGAAGGAAGGAAAAGATGGAGGGAGGGAGGAAGAAGGAAGGAAGGAAAGAAAAGATGAAAGGAGGAGGGAGGGAGGAGGAAAGGAGGGAGGGAGGGAGGAAGGAAGGAAGGAAGGAAGGAAGGAAGGAAAGAGAAAAGGAGGGAAGGAGGGAGGGAGGAAGGAAGGAAAAGATAGAGGGAAGAGGGAGGAAGAAAGGAGGAAGGCAGGAAGGAAGGGAGGGAAGCTGTATTCTTCAAATAGTTTTCATTTTGTACCTAACCTTTTCCCACAAGAATTCCATAAGATAGTAGAGATACAATTCAAACTTTTATAGCTATTCCTGCACCCAGTGAAATGTTCAAGCTCATTATGGTTCTTAATTACAAGTAATTAGAGTAGAAGTAATAAATCCTCTGCATATCATTGATGGTTGGGGGGGTGTCTCATATATCTGATATGCACTTTAAAGAGACCTTTTATCTAGTGGTGAAATTCAATTTTTTTTTACTACCGGTTTTGTAGGCGTGGCAGGGTAAGGATACTGCAAAATCCTCATTCCCTCCCTACTCCAGGGTATTTCAAAATCTCCATTCCCACCCCAATCTGGGGCCAGCCAGAGGTGGTATTTGCCAGTTCTCTGAACTACTCAAAATATCTGCTACCGGTTCTCCAGAACCTGTCAGAACCTGCTGAATTCCACCCCTGCTCTTACCCCATTCAAAGTTGGCCTGAAGCTGCCCTAAAAGCTGTTGGAGGAATCACTTCCCTTTGCAATCTATGCTTTTTGTTTTTGCTGTGAATAGCTATCCAGTTAACTAAGGTAACTAATGCTTTTGCCAAAAAAAACCCAAACCCTATCATGAAATGCTTTGGACTACAGAGCAGCGTATTTGGGAAATAAAAAGCAAAATGAAACTTCACCAGAAAAAAAAGGGAGCATATTAGCAGAAACAAAAGAAAAAAACCCCGACATGGAAACATTTGATTGAAACTTCTGTTTTCAGAAGGAAAAGAGGGAAAAATAAATATCCAAAACTAATTGAGACAGAATGATCACCATATAAAATGTATACTCAGATTTCCTGAATGTACTGAGGTAAAGAGAGGCCTCCTCTTTGTCTTAGCTTCTATGGGTGTAGATGCACAGTCAGGATCCAGGCCAAAAGAGTTCATTATCATTCAGAGGTTACTGCTCACACACTCAAGGGAATGTGAACAAAATCTTCCTTTGCAGCTTTTGTGTCAACATTAAGGGCACAGCAGGCAACTTTCATTTGTCCTTCCTAAGACTAACTACTTAACTATGGGCACAGATAAAGGTGTCAGATAAAGTATTTTTCTAGGTACAAAGAACACCCCACCATATTAATTCAGGGTTGTGGCCAAAGAAGCTGAACATTGGATGAGCAAGAAGCTTTCTTTATTAGACCAAGGTTAGTAATTCAAACATTTCTGAAGTATCTTGCTGGTAGCCTAACCCAAACCAATGATTTTTTTTTTACTTCTTACAGACATAAAGTAGGTTTAAACACCCCATGATTATACTTGACAGAGCACACTTTCAATGAATTGCACTTACTTTTTGGCAAAATAGTTCTGCTCCAAAAAAAAAACCCCACAACCCACAACCATCAGCCAATTGGGATTTTTATCAGTTAAAGTTACTTGATATGTTTATAAAGTGTCTTGGAAACCGAATTTAAAAGGAAGTAGGTGGGATTCGGGGAGGAGCTGGTGGGGCTGTGCAGTGAAATAATAAAATTTTAATATTCTCTTGAAACACACTGGGAATGTCTATTTGAAGGCATAAGACAGCTTATGACTAGGCTTCTGAAGAATAAAATGAATCTCACTTTTTAAAAGCTCCGATTTGGCAGGTTTAGAGTTTTCTGGAATATAAAAAACCCACTTTGCAGCTGTTAGATACCATCACCTTGAAAACTGACAGCTTGGCAGGAACAGCATTTATGCTGTCTACTATGACTCTCTCCTTCTCCTCTTCCTCCCGGTTTAAAAGAAGCTGCCTTCCACTGAGATACCAGGGCTTATTTTCAAGTGCATGGATGTAAATTTAGATGCCACTTTCCTATGGGACCACTTTGTGCTTATTCCTTATCAGTGTCTCATGTTTCCTGTTTTGTAAGCTGAAAATAAAATTAAATGACAGTTTCTTTAAACTATCAAAATGTTTTTTATGGCTAACCACCGTTTGGAATAGTAAATACTTGCATAGTTTAGAAAGAGGAACTGTGCAAATGCATAGTGGTGCTTTAACTTAAAGTTATTATATCATAGCCTTCATTAGAATAAATCTTGTTTATTGTCATAATAAAAACAATGTGGCAGCACAATTAATGTTCTCATTCTTAAATGCAAATTATAGTATTATCAACTCGTATTAGCTTTGGAGGCTAACTGGATGCTTTTGTTTAACAAAGAAAATGGAAGAAAAATGGGGAAGATATTCTGAGTACATAACTAGCATTGCATGTTTTATTCATGGTGTGTTTATGTGTACATTTTTCAAATTATTTGTTAGGAGAAACAATCACTTGCAAAAGATCTAAGAGTGATAAAGACCTGCTTATGCTTGATTTTCACACACTGATATTGAGGAAGATCTCTGCTCCCAATGATATCTTGAAAAAGAGCAGAAACAATATTTTGAAAAGTCTTATCTATTTTACAAGATTTCACTCAAAGATTTTGAAAAATGATGTCACCGTCCATGTAACATTATAGATGGACGAACTGCTCATATCGAGCCATTGGTTTCCATTCTTGGCAGCTTCCAACTTAGGGGGCTTTAACTCCCAGAATAGTCAACTATGGCCATGTGTCATGGATCCATTCCTGAATCCCTCTCCAAATATGAATTTAGAGGAGGAGGGTGAGTTTGTTCTAACCTAGGCTTTCCCAAAAAGCACAAAACAGAGCTGTGGTCCGACAAAACCCCTTTTATTAAACAAATGTGAATTCCTCTCATTCACATTTGGCAAGGCCTGGCAAACAGCCTTTCAAAGGAATATTTATGACTACAGACCTTATCTATCTTGGAAAGCTTCCATGTAAATATTTTCCAAATGAGGTGCAGTGCAAGGAAAGGCTGGGCACAGAGTCTCTGAGATTCACGGACAAATCTTCACACTTCTGAAACGAATCTATCAACTGAATGAACAAATTGTTCCTGCAAAAGCCCATGCTCCTCTTTTATTTCCTATGAGAGGGGCCAATCACCTTCCACCTGTGACTTTACTCCCAAGTCTACCGTGATTTCAGAGTTGTTCTTTTCTTCTGGCAGCTCTGCACATGTGCACACTGGGAAGAGGTTCTAGCTGTTCCTCTGTTTCACTGCTGTCTAGTTCCATAGGCATCTGATCACTGCCAGATAGCCTTGGCCGCGTCTCTGCCTCTGATGCAGAGCTCTTGTCCAAGCCATCCCCAGCCTCCAGGACTGGCCCATGCTCCTCCCCAACCTCCTCACTATCCTACTCTGATGCCAGCTTTGCTGGCCGCTGGCGGGCCACAACAGTTTGAGTCTGCAGAGAAAAGTGTGGAGCTGGGTATTGGTCAGGATTGGGGCTCAGAGAATGCTATCCTGATGGATCTGGGTTAATTGGACCAGCAACAGTCTGAAACTGATGGACGTGAGCTACAGTAAGTTGGCCAGGAGGCTCCAGGCAGATATCAGGACCAATTGCTGCTCCTTAGCAATGGGGAGGAACTGGAATCCATATCTCTTCCTGATCCAAGGACACAGAGAGCATAGAGGAGACAGGCACAATGCTGGTCAAATAGACTATTCATGTGGAGGCAACCTGGCCTCTCATGAAGTGTTGCACCAGCATCGCCTGCTTAAGGACTTGAGCATTGATGGAGCAATGTTCTCAGTACCATAACTTTTGGGATCATGCCGTGTATCCTGACTGGTTTGACTCATGGACTGCTTCCTTGTTTTTCATGTATGCCCATTGGACCTGTTTACCAAGTATGACTCTTGCCATACTGAGCTCAGAATCCAGAACTGCAGAACAGGGGTGCTTTCCAAGGACTTGTTTGGAGGGGTTTGAATAAACACCTTCTTCCACCAAGAAGAACAGTCCAAAGAAATTCCAGTACAAGAGTATATTACTGTTGAGCAATTTGGTTATACACAGCCAATATATATAGTATGTGACAAAATTAATGAAGAAGTGAATGGAAATCCAATAGATGAATATGCTAATATAAGTAACATTGGCTGTTAGCATTTCCATCCTGAAACAAACCTCTAGGGAAGTGATTTGGAGACCTTTGCCACTCAAATCCATAGAACTACAATTGTAGTCACTCAGTTTCAGTATTAAACCTCCATGATAAGATAATAGCAGTTCCTTCTTCTGTTTTTAAAAACAAAACACTTCCACTACTTTGTGCCTTTTAATCCTTGTACTTGTAGAACATTTGACATTCATCCTTGAGTTGTAGGCATAGAACATAGAATGTCCATGACTACTTTTGCACCTCTCCAGCTTAGCTTATTTTTCAGTCTGGGCGTTACATTCTATGACACCCATGGGAGGCAGAAAGACCTTTCTACCTGCTTGAAGAGGTAAAAGTCAGCATTAAAATGGTTGCTGGAAAAGAAAAGAAACCCTCCAAAATGTGCAATTTTGCAAGCAGACACACAGAACCTGTTAATCATGCAAATTCCATAATATTTGTTTAATGTTTTCATTTATTTCCACCATTATTATTATTTTTATAAATAATTCAAGATGATGGACATGCCTGAATACATTTTCTTCTTCCTGTTTTCTGCAGAAAACCAACCCTGTGAAGTGAGGTGGGTGGAGATTGATTGGCCCAATGTCACCTGTTGGGTTTTCATACTTAAGGCAGGACTAGAACTCACAGCCTCCCAGTTTCTAGACTGCAACCTTAACCACTAGTGGAGATGTGAATTCCTGGTTCAATATTCACATTCATACCTCTCAGATAAAATTGAAATTATGCACTCATACACAAATGAAATGCAATGACATTCAGTTATGGCAGTTACCTAAATTTTGTTAGATGACTTTTCCCATCTTAACCCTGCGGGAAGAAACCACATTGTAGATGCAAATACAGAAAAACATATTGCCCTAAATATGCACACATAGTGTGCCTCCTAAAGAGTGGGATTATATGAAAAAGGGGATTGCTTGTATCTTTACATTCAAAATATGGAACCTAGCAGATCGCATCAGGGTTCTCTGCTCCTGTTTTAAAACAGTGCAATTGGTTCAGTTTGTTGTGTCAAAATATAACAAAGTAACTTTAAAGTGCATCTCCCCACTGCTTGTCTTTATGCAGTTGTTAATTTGGAGCACAATTTCATCCCTGAATATTTCTCTTTATCATTACCACCAGCACATGTATTTGTGGATAGATACAACTCTCAACAAATGTAACCCACTGGGTAAATTATCCAAAATTGGGTAAAAGTGGTTTTTCTATGATTAACAACCCACAAACCCATTACCCAATCACAATAAGGGCCATTTAAACTGTTTTAAAACATTTTACCTACAAAGTAGAGAAATCACACTGCCAACAAAAGTGCTTATTGTCAAGGCTATAGTTTTTCCAGTTGTAATGTATGGCTGCGAAAGTTGGACCATAAGAAAGGCTGAGTGCCAAAGAATTGAGGCCTTTGAACTATGGTGCTGGAGAAGATTCCTGTGAGTCCCTTGGACTGGATGGCGATCTCAGCAGTCAATCCTAGAGGAGATCATCCCTGACTGCTTTTTAGAAGGCCAGATCCTGAAGATGAAACTCAAATACTTTGGCCACTGAATGAGAAGGAATCACTCACTGGAGAATGGTTTCTAATGCTGGAAAAGACTGAGGGCAAAAGAAGAAGGGAACGACAGAGAGTGAGGTGTCTGGATGGAGTCACTGAAACAGTAGGTGTGAGCTCAAATGGACTCCAGAGAATGGTAGAGGACAGGAAGGTCTGGAGGAACGTTGTCCGATTGATCGAATATGACTTCGCAACTAACACCACCACCTACAAAGGGTAATAAGGACATTCTAATAAGCAACTTCTGGCAATGAAAGAAAAAAATTGGGAAGCACTTGTTTAAACGCAGCCTAGAACTTCAGAATCAAATGGATTTATGGAAGTGGGTTTCTGCTTCTTCCTTCCTTTGGATGTTCCCAGGTTAACTGTTGCTCCTCAAAGGTCAAACAAAGGCACAAAGCTTTTCTGAATGGGGTGAACTATGCAGTAGATCAGATGCACCACAAGTCTTCTCACTTTAGCCATTGGTGGAATGAAACCCTGGATACAGCTCAGTGTCAGAGCATTTAATTTATGCAATTATGGCACCCCAAACAACAGTAGTATAAAATTGTCAGTTTTGGGATGAAGCTATAGAATAGTATCTTACCTCTAAGTTCAATAAAAGGCTAATTAAATATGGAATCTCCTTCCTTAATTTTATTTAGTGTTCTATCTCAGAAAAAAGAAACACTCCTTTTAGTTTCCGTTGAAACCATATATCTCCCTTAAATGACATACAAATACTTCTTTTTTTGTTAAGCAGAAGCCAAGTTACACAGGAAAGCAGAATTTTTTTAATTAATCCTTAACATGCCATTAATAATTCCATAATAAGAAAAAAAAAACCTAATCATTGCTTAGCTGATTTCTGGCTCTATTATGAAGATTTTATAGTAGATTAGAGACATCAGATATGATTTATACATAGCTTTCTCAAAGCAGCTGACATCTAAGAAATGACCCCCACTAGCCTTAGCTAAATCTCCTTTCAGTCAAACATCTGTTCCGTGTTTGTGCTGATTTGTTGATTTGTTTGTTTGTTTTGCCTGAAAGAGAATTGGGCCAGAAGTTTGTATGCTCTGTCATTATATAACTTGTAGAGGGTTGTTCTGTTTGCTGCCCCCCCCCCCCCCCCCCCCACCTCATTTTCTTTTCTTTCCATTTTTCTTTATCCAGGAAAATCAGCCGAGTTTTGTTTTGTAGAGTAAGCAAAGGATTTTCTCTGTGGATTAAAAATAATATTTCCCAGTGTTATGCTTTCCATAAGTACTGTTGTTTTTACATAAAGCACAGCGATATACTGCAGCAGTTAAGAGAAACATTTAGTCAAGAAGGGCTATAATTGTTGTGCCTTTATGCATAGTATTAGCCATATTTTAGTTTCACAAATCATCCCTCTTTAAGAAAAAAAAAAGATTTCATGCAACTTTTCATATTAAAAAGTCTTCTGAAAGCGGCTTACGATCAAAGTCTTCATAAAATAAAATAAAATCTTAAAATTAATTTGTTAAACTAATTTCTTGCCAAAGCAGTCATTCTCATTTATTTAAAGGCTTCTGCATTAACCATTGCATTTGAATAGAACTTTTTAGGTCTTATTAAGATATAATGTGATTGTCCAAGCTGGGAACAAAGAAATCATTTGAAGTACACTTTAGAAATCAGATGTGTTCTGAGGTGATAACCAGAGTGCATTGTTCATAAAGACAAATAATAGCATACTTTGAAAGGATTATTTTGCCCTGGACAGAATAATGTAAGATTCTATATAACACTTGTTTCACATCTACGTATACATGCAAACTTATTTTCATTTGTCTTCAATGAAAGTGTGTGATTGCACTAGAGGCAGAAATTAGGGAAAAAGTTAACCAAATTAAAAGTACCTCATGTCACATGATATCAAGAATATCTATTTTCAAGAATAATTTAAACACTTTGAATTTTTACAACAATAAGATCTAACTTTACCCAGTTATCTGAAATAGTGCAAGGAGGTTTAAACATCCAAAAACATCCTTAATATTATATCACAATCGCTTTTACAAAGTAAATAAATTTCTTATTTATTTATTGAATTTTTAAGCCATACATTTCACACCTGTACCCTTAAATGGTAAGAACAGTTTGGTCTAGTGGTTAAGGCACTAGGCTAGAAAACAGGAGACCATGAGTTCTAGTTTCACCTTAGCCATAAAAGCCAGCTGGGTGACTTTGGGCCAATCATTCTGTCAATTCACCTCACCTCACAGGGTTGTTATTGTGCAGTAAATAGGAGGAGTATTAGGTATGTTCTCTGCCGTGAGTCATTTAAAATAATAATATGCAGGATTAAAAAAAAAATCCTTCTCAGCTCTAACCAAATTGTGGAAAAATGAGGAATTTATTGCCCTCTAAATATTGATGCTTAAAAAAAAAAAAACCTCTGTCAGCTTCAGTTTACATCCCTGAGTTCTGAAGGTGCTAGCAGATGTTAATCTCAGAACCACTGTATCATATCTTTCAAAAAACCTGGAGTACGAGGGAAATTTTTGAGGATTGGAAAAGGGCTGATGTGGTTCTCATCTTTAAGAAAGCGCAAAAAAACAGACCCAGGAAACTACAGATCAATCAGCCTAACATCGATACCTGGGAAGATCCTAGAAAAGATAATTTTAAAAAAACAGATCTGCGAATATCTAGAAACAAATAAAGTTATAACTAGTAACCAGAATGGAATTGTTTTTTTTTTAAGGGATCATGCCAAACCAATCTTATTTCATTCTTCAATAAAGTGTCTAAATTAGTAGACCACCAATGCAGTGGACAGAGTATACTTAGATTTCAGTAAGGCATTCGACAAAGTAGACCACAGCCTATTTTTTTTTTGCAACCTAGCAAAATGTTGAATAGACAACATCACCACCAGATGGATTTGTAGCTGGCTGATAAATCATACTCAGTGAGTAGTCCTTAATGGTACTACATCTACATGGAAGGAAGGAAGCAGAGGGTTGCTACAAAGTTTTGTCTTAGGCCCAGTGCTCTTCAATATCTTCATAAATGACTTAGATGAGGGAACAGAAGGGGATCTCATCAAATCTGCTTTTGACACTAAGATGGCAGGAATAGCCAACACCCCAGAAGACAAGCTCGGGATCCAAAAAGATCTTGACAGACTTGAACAATGGACTTTATCCAACAAAATGAATTTTAATGTGGAGAAAAACAAAGTTTTACATTTAGGCAGAAAAAAGGTATAAATACAGATTAGGTGAGACCTGGCAGAAAAACAGTAACTGGGAGAGGGACTTTGAAGTCCTAGTGGATGATCACTTGAATATGAGCCAGAAGTATGCAGCAGCAGCCAAAAAAGCTAATACAATCCTGGGTTATACAAAATCACATGAAGTATTAATAGCACTTTATAAAACCTTAGTAAGACCACAAATGGAATGCTACAACCAATTTTGGTCACCACACTACAAAAAAAGATGTTAAGACTTTGGAAAAAGTTCAGAGAAGAGCAATCAAGATGATTAAAACCTGGAGACTAAAATAACAAAGAACGATTGCAGGATTTGGATTTGGCTAGCCCAGAGAAAAGAAGAGCCAGGAGAACATGATAGCAGTATTCCAATATTTGGGCGGCTGCAACAAAGAAGAGGGGGTCAAATTATTCTCTAAAGCACTAGAAGGTAGGACAAGAAACAATGGTTGGAAATTAATCAAGTGCAGAAGCAACCTGGAATTAAGGAGAAACTTCCTAACAGTAAGAACAATTAACCAGTGGGACAGTTTGCCTTCAGAAATTGGGGATGCTTCATCACTGGAGGTTTTTAACAGAAGACTGGACAGCTACTTGTTTGAAATGGTATAGGGCAGTGTTTCTCAACCTTGGCAACTTGAAGGTGTCTGGACTTCAACTCCCAGAATTCCCCAGCCAGTGAATGCTGGCTGGGGAATTCTGGGAGTTGAAGTCCAGACATCTTCAAGTTGCCAAGGTTGAGAAACACTGGTATAGGGTCTTCTGCTTGAGCAGGGGGTTGGATTGGAAGACCTCCAAGGTCCCTTCCAACTCTATTTTATAAATACTCTCTTTATTTCCATGTCATTTAGGACAATTAGCTGTTGTCATTCAACTGTATCTAGAGGCCACAATTTCTTCATAGTTGCCTTGCCTGAGTCACACCATTTTAATTATTTAATAGATGACATTTAAATAGACTGCAATCTTTAAAAAAATGTCTCTATTACAAGAGACATGCTAAACAAAAATAGTGAATTGCATAGTAGCCTAAACTAAATAGGTTTCTAGCAAAACTACCTCTAAGGAAGTTAATAAAAAGAGGCATGCCATTAAGTTCAAAGTGCTTGCAAATGCAGCATGTCCCTCTTTTAAAATGTAGGTCATACACAGAAAATAAGATGTAACACACTTGTGCCCACAAATTGATTTCTACAGCAAAATATATTGCATTTACAAAGGTAATAATGGAAACTCAAACACAAGCCATTCGTAGAATTCTTTGAATTTTAGGACAGAAATTTGAAGAGCACCTTACAGTTTAGTTATCTAAAAAAGAATGCCAAGATTATAGGAGTTCCAGATAAAATAAAATGATTGGGAATGATTTTATATGCATTAAAAAGGCCACATTTCTGAAATCTTTAATATTAAGGCACATTACAGAGCAATATTGGCAGAAATATATATGCCATAATAATATGTGTCATCCATGTGCATTTTAACTGTCGGATTCCTATTTTGTGCCCCAGATTTTGGAAACAAGACTAGAAAATGTTAATTTCAGTGAACCTGGGTATAAAGGAGCATCTCTTTTTGATAATTAGCTTTTGGTAAATGCTTTACTTCACGAGGTCTTTAATGGACTTCCTTGTAGTTCTCCTGGAGTTTCTGCCATTTGGGCATTACTAGGAGGCATCATTGTAGACCAAATGTTTCAAAATAATCACCCTGTTTGTTGCATTTACAACACATTTGGCCTCAAATTCAATAGGGAGACCAGGTTGCATTGACACATGTTATTTTGTGGACTCTTGTTATTTCTAGTTCTTTGCAATGTATGATGGGATTGCAGAATATAAAGTGAAGACATTTTGTTTAAAGGGAGGGAATGCTGATAAACAGTCTTTGTTTTTTTGTTTTTTTTAAATAACTACAGGGAGGGCTGGGTGTGATGGAAAGGGGTCATTTGGGCAAGTCTTTGCTTGCATATCTTGTGTCTGACAATGCTATTCACACTAATCATGAAAAACAACTAATAAGGTGATAAATACATGAGCAAACATACTGATTCAATATTCCAAATTCAGAACAGTTTCATAAGTAGCTAAAAATCATGGTAGAAAAGTATAAGAATTTAGTATTAATAGGATGAGAATGAAATACCCTCTAGCCCAGGGCTGTCAAACTCACATCATCAAGTGGCATCACGTGATGTATTGTGACTCCCCCCCTTTGCTAAACCAGGTGTGGGTGTGGCCAGCATGTGATACATCCGGCCTGTGGGTCGTGAGTTTTACAACCCTGCTCTAGCCAAAAGAATAACAGAAGCAGAATGTCTTCCTTTAAAGACCTGCAGAGAAAAGCAGGATGACTCTTTAATCAGTGGTGGGTTTCCATCTTTTTACTGGTTTGCACGTGCATACACATGCAAAGCTTCTGTGCATGCACGCATGCACAGAAGCTTCTGGGCAGGTAGGCGGAGCATCCCATCGCCATCACTACCGGTTCACCCGATCGCCCGATCCAGGCTAAACCAGGCTAAACTTTGGTGACCTCCCAATATGGTATATTCTGAGTTTCATAATTCTAAGGAACATGTTCAAAAGCAATTGATCTGATACATCTGCAAGTATCAGATTGAGAAGTATGTTCTGCAACAGGGTTCCACCACAAATGCGCGAACGACAAAACCGCGCCTGACTAAACCGCAGTGACAAAACCGCGCCAACAAAACCGCGCCGACGAATGAGCACTGAAGCGCGCCGACAACAGCATGCCGACAGAAGCGCGCTGTAACCCTAACCCTAAAGCAAACCCTAAACCTAAACCTAACCCTAACCCTAACCCTAAACCTAACCCTAAACCTAACCCTAAACCTTACCTTAACTTAAATTGCGCTACTGTCAGCGCACTTTTGTCAGCGCGCTGTGTCGGCGCGCTTTTGACATTGCGGTTTTAGCGCCGCGGTTTTGTCAGCGTGCTTTTGACGTTCGCACATTTGTCAGATCACGCTGCAACAGAGATATTCCAAAACAGCAAAAGTCTTTGAATGTTCCCTCAATGTTAGCACCAATTACTGGATCTCATCCTAAATGATAACATGTTCAAAAGAAGGCAACATTTTGCTGATTTTAGGTTCACAGCTCCATTATGGTATCAGTAGGAAGAGATCATATCATTATGCTTGTTCAAGGATCTCCTTTACAGCAAACATCCATAAAAATGTTGCATGCTTCCCATGGATGTAAAAAGGGTTTACTGAAGGGACAAGTGTGAGCTTCTACTCAAAGAAATATTCATATTTGAAAAAGTCTTACTCTTTGCCAGTACCTTGTAAGGTCAGAGATCAAATAAACAAAACTCTCTTTCCTTCTCAAAGATTTTTTTTTGGTAGTGGTGGTGGGAGGCTTAATGAAGACTCAAGCAGATGTTGATATTGTGAAGCCATTTGGCTGCTAGTGGAGATCCAGAAGGAAGGGGGAGGAAAAATGTGTTATTATTTTATATTATTGACACCACTGCCAAAGGAAAAGGGCAAGTGAAGTTAATATTTTCACATTAGAGCAACAGGCCCTTCATAAATTATTAAAACCCATACAATTTATTATCCTGTCCAAAGCTATAAAAGTTATTTTAAAAGTATGTAGCATCACAAGCCATTTTACTTAATTAATGATTTTATTTTTGAAGTCAGGATGTGTTGTGGTTTATAAATCATGGTGCTAAATCCTAACACTTCCTTAGGAGAGAGTGTTGGCTTTTGCTAATCAGCTGTTGTTGCCTATGGGGCCAGAGACATTACTATATCCATGACTCCTGCATGAAATACTTTAATGCCAAGCTCCAACACTCTGCAGACCAAATGGTAACCTTTGCACATTACAAGAAATTATGCTTAAACAAAGTGGGAAGGAAAGGAACTGAAACAGACTTTTCTTCGAATGTGTTTTCTTATCCGTGTTCATACTTGTCTTGTACTCTACCTACAAGCAGACAGAATAGGCAAGCAGTGACAAGTCACTTAAAAATATTTATTTCTTTAAAATAAAAAAGGAGGGACATTTCAGGGTCATGGTCTTAATGGTGGATAAAGTGATCCATTTTCCAATGCATTTACTTCCCAAACATACAATAGCATGCATTCATCTCCTGTGAACGTACTAGTTAAACAATGTCATCTAAATAATAAAGTTCAAAGCAAAAAAAGAAAGTTGAAAGATGCACACAGAAAATTATTGATTAAGGAGCTTCTATTGAGGATTTGGAAAAGAAGGCATTTAAGATTGACAATTTACACTCTGGGCAACAGCTCCTCACGAGGAGATTATAGCTGGAAGTCAAAGGATTTCAATCATGCTCACAGCTGTAATTTCAGCCTATTTATTACATGAGCACAACTAAACCTCATTTCTTAAACACTTGTGGGTACAGTCATTTTACAGCCAAAGAATTATCACATTTTTAAACAAAATGTAAGGATAATATTCCATTTGGTGAAATATTTTTATGGGTTACAAAAGAATAAAGAAAGAAAAGATTTTAAGAAAAAGGGAATTTTTAGAAAAAAATTAAAGAAAAATTGTAAAAGCTCTAAACGGAGGTGTCAGAGGAGACTACGTAAAAACTCTAACAGATGCAATGAGAAACTTGAAATTTGCATTATATTATAATCTTAAACATTATTTTTAAATAAAATGATGTATCACTGGTGTATGTTACCAGATCAATTGTCTAGAATGTATTAGGGCACTTCAAATTTAAAACTAATTTTTAATCATGTTTGGCTTACATGTAAAAAAAGGTTAGAAAATTCTGGGTTTAAATACATATAATAGAGGACTTTGAAGATTAATATGCAGTTGAAGCCAGATTGTTTGAACAAACAGAAATCATGGATTTTTTATATATATATTATTTTTTGTACATGGTATCTGCAATGAGACTGTTTATTGTGTACAAAGATGGAAAGAGTCAATTTACTCACAATGGATGAATGGTTGGTAAAATGGATAGAACTTGCTGAGATGGCTAAATTAATTTATTTGGTTAGAGGAAAGAATATACATACATACTGCTGACTGGAAAACCCATTCTTTTTGCGTGAAATGGGATTTATGCTTTTGATGATTAGACAGACTAGAATAGAAAGAACAGAGTTAAGTTGTAACCATAGGGAAGAGGTAAACTTCGCTTATAATGATCTTTGCTGTGACGTAAACTTGAAGCAACTTCTTTGTACCTTTTTATTTCTTTCTTTTCTATTTGTCCTTCAACTTTTTCCTTTCATGCACTTTTAGCTTTTTCTTTGATTGCTTTCTTTTTTTTCTTTTCCTTTTTTATATTAGTTTGTATTTATCTTTTATTTTTTAAAGTCTTGAATAAATTACATGAAATAATAATAAGGAATAAATAATAAGGAAAACATTGATTAAGTAGTGTCAAGTACACAGAGATAAAACTGAATGTTTTGATCACTGACCAGCTTCAGAGGCAGTTCTATGGTTACTTTTTCAACAAAAGTAACTTACAACACAAAAACTCCAGATGTTTAACTGTATTGATTTAATACATGGGGTTTCAATTAAAAAATATAAAACTGACAGTATTGCTTTTGTATTTTTATTGTAATCATGTAATTGCATTTTTAAAAGTTTTTGGGTATACTTATTTAAAATGAGAATGGTAATTAAAAAACAATATAGAAAACAAAAGATAAAATGTCTAAACAAGTTAATAGTTTCGTCAAAACCTGCTATACCAATAAATGTATTGAGAAGTATAATAAATTATAAAGATTTTAGCACAGACCTACAGGTGAAATAGCTGAAACAATATCTTTATTCTATTGGGTACTTAAATGTGGCAGTAGAAAGAGTTGATAAGATGTCAGGATATGTTGTTCTTTAAAATAATTGAAAAGCTAAGCCTAATAGACTCATCTGATCATTTGAATATACTTCATCATCTTTTTCATTTAAAAAGTTATTACAGAGATATTGGCCCTTGGTCACTCAGCTACCAAATTGTGAATTATCCCCTATTTTAAGCACACGAAAAGGACAGGTGATCTAAGGGATTATCTAGTACACAATTACAAGACAGGAAAATTTTTATCCTGAGATAATAATTCATTTTAAGTATAGACATTGAGTATATGGCTACTCAAATGATTGAAACAAATGATTTCATTTTAAAAACAAAAAGCATAAAGCAATAGACAGGTAACACAGAAAACCCTATTTATACATTACTCCAATGTTCACTTCTTTATACAAAGCAAATTCTAGAAAAATAAAAGATCCCATTGTTGGAACATAATAAAAGTAAAGTGCAGAATTGCTCTATTAATGCAGCACTTCAAAAACAGCTCCTGCAAGTTTGAACAAATGAAGTGCTTAGTTACAGGGAAGGCAATTACTAAGATTGGTGAACCAGAATTTAATACTATGATGCAATCTAGGGATTCTTTCTAGAGTTTTAAACTAGGAACCAGTTGATAGGGATTTTTATTTTTAAAATGGGAAAGTAAAACAAAAAAATAAAAAATATGCATAATATCCACGTTAAGAGGATGGGTGAATTAAAAATAACTACATTGATTAGCATTAGATACTTAATTTGTTAGAATATATCTTTTAATAAGATGGTTATCTTTCACTGAAAGACTATACAGTTAATAGGGTGGGAACATAGCACATAAAACTACCTATTGAACATATGATTCTTAAATAGTTTGCTTAGAGGCAAGAACTTTTATGACAGCAATATATCTGATATTTTAATACAAGAGCTATAGATAAAAATAAACCTGTACATCGTAAAGTTCACCAAAGGATAACTGTAAAAATGATGCTGATAGTTTTACTTTAATTTTTGAAACTGATACTCTGACTTATCTAAGGGAAATGCTGTCAGACAAATAGCATATTTCTTGTATATTTATAAGAACATATTTTGTTTTGATTGAAGAAGTAAGCAAATGTATAGATAAAACTGCATACCACAAAGGAAAATCTGTGATTAAAATGTTTTGATTTAAGGGAATTGGTGATACTTTATATGAAGATATAATGTAGTCAGCTCAATGTCAACATTTCCAAAGGTTGGATTTGCATTTAAGTGTTGGATATAATTACCTGCATTGCCCATCATCCCATTTGTGTACAAATCATGCAGCAAATAACAATCCAGCTCACAACAATTACAATTTTACTTATGGCAGGATCCATCCACAATAGCTATAGATTAAAGAAAATGTAGGTTTCATAGGGCTGATCACTCCAATGCTGCTAAAATATTAGAGCAATTAAAATGACCATGTACAGCAAGTTAAAAAAAAGTCATTGAGAATTAGAAACATGTAGAAAAAGTGTTTTAGGGTCTTTTAAACCCATACTGCTAAAGCAATCTAGTCAAATTGAATGCCCGCTGTCATGAATGCAGCCAGAATCCTGATTAGCTGAAGTTGTTTGCTTACTCACAGATAGGGTGAATTGAAAGCTCTGCTCCCTGCATTCAGATGCTTGAAACTATCTTTACACATTTAAGTAAATGATCAAAAAGTAATGGGTTGAATGAAGGTTTTATCCAACAGCTAGGCCTGTGGGCTTGTGAGAAAGACTTGACGATGTACTTATTCATTCCCCTAATGTGTGAATTCCAAAATTCCTGTATTGGCTTTTTAGACAAAAACTTACACCATGTGTATTTATTTCCTTCCTTTATTATTTTTATACATAGTTCCAGGCGGAGAACATACTTAATTGTCCTTACTCTTCCTATTTTTCTGACAACAACAACAAAAACAACAACAACAACTCTATCAGGTGGGTTTGGCTGAGAGACAAAGGCCAGCCCAAATCTCTCAACCAGCTAGCTTTCATACTTAGGGCAAAACTGGAACTCAATCTCCACTTTTACCATGTTTCCCTGAAAATAAGACAGGTTCTTATTTTCTTTTGAGCCCCCCCCCAAAAAAAATAAGCACTTGACCTTATTTTAGGGGAGGTCTTATTATATTTGAGGTGCACGAGGAGGCAAACGTGGTCACTTCATGGCTGCGGTTGTGTTGCAATATTTTCAGGGAGTGCTTATTTTAGCACATGTGATCAAAAGCCCAACAGGGTTTATTATCCGGGGAGGTCTTATTTTAGGGGAAACAGGGTAGTAAAAAAAAATACAAATACAAAATCAATCCTGGATTCAAATTAGTGAGTTCACATTTACAGATATGAATTTAATAAACTGAATTTGAAATTTGTTTTAAGTGATTGGCAATGGGTTTAACAGCTTTCAGGGGTCCCAGTCCATTGTACCCTCCACTCCCTGACACCTAATGAGCGAAACAGTGCTCACATTCTTTTCGTCTGATGTTTGTTAAAATTATAAACATACCTTAAAAGGTCTAAGGTAGGAAAAATCAGAGTGATTGGTCAAATACTGAGTGAATCTGACAGAGCAGTAGCTCCGTGTTAACATAATGTCACCTGTGATTGTTGCCAGACGTTTATATCCTGACAACCGGAATCAGACAACTGAACAAAATTTTGAAGACTACCTATTTTTTTTTTTTTTTAAAAAAAGTCTCTGGGAAGTGTTTGCAGAAAGATTCCACTCGGCATTGTGAACTATGCAAAATTTTGTCCAGTCCTTGTGTTATTTATGCATGCATCACATAAACATATTTTTTTTTAGGACAGAAATAAATTACCATTCATTTGGACTTTTCTAAAGAGTGATTGCAAAGAACAACCGGCTGTTCAGTAGGATTCCAGAGGTCTCTTAAGTATTATTAAGCCTCCAGAATTATTGCGAAGTCCCAGAACTACAAAGGTAAAGGAATGATTTCATCTGTATCTGATTTTAATCAAGCTTGGCTTACTGTTAAAAGGCTTGTTTAATGAAGACTGCATTTCCCTCCAGAGAGATTCGAACAGGCAGGCAACACGCTCTCAGCCAAGCAAGGCTTATTGCTGTAACAATAGCTAGAGGGTTGACCACAAAAATGTTTTCCTTTGAGTCTGCTTCTGATCATATATTGAACAGGAGGGGAGGGGGCTAAACAAGAGAGGGAAGGAGGGGAAAAATTGAAGTATATAATCATTAGCATCAGGGAGGGGCATGGGAGGGAAAGCCACTTACCCAGTTAAATTATAATCTGGAGCTTTTTTTTTTTTAAATGTCCTCAATATACTGAATATCAACAGTTTGTTTCTAATTGTCTTTTTTTTTTCCTTTTCCAGACAAAAACATTTTGGGCACACAGTCGCTTACAAAAGATCTATGCTCTGTGATTTCAATGAAAAAGAAAAAAGGCCTTAAGAAAGGAAGTGCACCCTTCTGCCAAATCTGTAACAAGGCAGGGTCCCTGAGATCTGTGCATTTGGCTTGCTTGCCTTCCACTTCGGAGGTTGCAAATTATGACATTTGCCTTTTGAAACTGCCCATATGCTGTTATTCCCATTTATGGCAAATGGACACAGCCAGAGGAATGCACGTACTTTGTCAAAATCTTTTTCCCAGAGAAACGTCCGAGGAGATTACAGACGTGAGTGTAACTCACACACTTGCCTGGGGTGGTGTGTTGATTCTGAACTCTTTCCAATTGCCAAAGGTACTTTGCCGATATTTAGAAGCAAAGTCCATTTTGACACATTTTGTTTAGTTAAGCAGAGAAGCCCATTTTTTAATAGAAACGCTGCTGCCAAAAATATAAACAAAGCAAACGCTGATGAATATAAATATTTGAAAGGCAGCACATTTTGCAATATCTAACAGCAACAGTTGTAAGAGAGCAGATGGAATCCTGGCTCATGGATGAGAGGAAGCCACTAAAATATGCCTCCCCCCAAAAAATGCAGCTATCAATAGCGAGTGAAATATTGTGAGATGAACTGAATGGATCATTTTGTCGGCAGCTGAAATGGACATTCTGCTCAGTTTCCAGTTTGCGAGGATATTACTTAAAGCATAAACCTCTTTAATTAAAGAGGAATCATTAAGATTACTCCAATTGCCTCCTCTGAGGCTGGTTTGCTAATAAGCAACTGGACAAGGGATGTGTGAAATGAATAGCTGAAGGAAAACTCCAATAGTCAAAGAAAGGTCTAGAGGGTAAGGTTGGTTGATTAGACACCGTTTGTCATGAATGGGTCCACAGCACATTGAATAGTAAATCCTAACTACCTTAGAAGATTAATTCTGAAGAAGGCACTCTTGGGTCAAAGTATACATAAGCGTGTGCCTAATCTCAGAGAAATCAGACTATTTTCTCACAGCAATTAAGGAGAGGTCTAGGGTTTCACCCACAATGTATTTAAACACAGGATACAATTAAATCCCACAGTATTAATATCTTTGCTATGCAAAATTGTATGGGAAATAGATTTTGCTGTCCTCTCAAATGGAAAGCAAAGCAAATGAAAGAGGATAACTTTAGTGGACATAATTATTCTTCTGAAACAAATAATAGGTGTTCCTTTGAAGCTGTTCTATGTCACCTTCATGTGTTACAGAGAAGTAGATCTCAATGCAGAAATTGCCAAGAATTTAATTTCGGTTTAGAGATAGGGAAAGCAGATTTACTTTTAAACATATCAAACATTAACTCATCTATATCCATTCTTGCCACTACTAGAAAAATAATGTTTCAATGAAAGCTACCCATGACTAACAAAACAATATCTCTTTCTAGCCTTGCACTCTATAAAAGCAGAAAAAAAGGGGGGATAACCGTAACATCCTATTAACTATGAAGAGTTTAGAAATATTTCTTTCTGCCATGTTTTCTAAAGATTTTATAGTTCCATATGCAAGGACTTGGCAGTAAGACTCAGACAAAATGAATACCAATTTGAAACAGTGCTTGGAAGGAAGAGAATCAAATTTTCAGTTCACAATATGTTATGGGTCATGTATTGATCTGTTGCAGACAGATATTGTAACAAATCAAAGGGTTTTTTAAAATAAATAAGTTATTTCTTTGTTTAGGTTTCTAAATAACCTAGTTGGTAGACTTAATTTTTGTTTCTGATTGTTTTATTATCTCTCTCTCTCTCTCCCTCCCTCCCTCTCTTTCTTTCTCTATCCACCCACCCACCCACCCACCTATGTTAGATTTATAATACTATTTAACACAAATGATTTTTTTTTGCTGGAAAACTAGAATTAATCATTCTTTCTTTCATTTATTGTTGATGGACATGTATTCACAAAGAAAGGTACTGTGGAAAGTTGTGAGGCCAAACTTTCTATATTGTTTTTTGTCAAGTGCTGGAATAACATACATATATACATACATACATACATACATACATAAAATTCATCAGCCCAATCATTTAAACATTTACTTGGAAATATAGAACATACTGCATTATAAATATATATAATTTGTAGCATAATTTTACATGGAGAAAGTCCACTGAATTTTCTGCAACCAAGAGTAAGTTACATTTAGAAATGTATCCTTGTGATCATTGTAGATCAGTTAAATAAGAACAAATGGATAAGAATTGATTAACTCTCAGCTTCATTCTTGCCTGCAAAATTGTCATAATCCTGAATGGAACAACTCTTTGGTGGTATATCAGATTTTCAAGAAATGTACAACACTACAGTTTTGGCTCCAAAACAAGACCAGAGATTTCTTTCTAACACCACAGCCTATTCAGATTTTTTGCTAACCTTTTAAAATGCAGCATTTTCCCCCTCATATAAAAACATGCATTTAGTTGCTTACTAAAGACTTTTTTTGCTTTTTTTTTAAATGAAAGTCTGACCTTTTAAATGATTGTTTTTTTCAGCACTTTCAAGAGAGACCCTTTCACCTATCATCTCTACATTTTAGATGTGCTGCAGTGAATGAACCTCTAACCTTTTCTGCAAAATGTGACTTGCTGCAGAACACCAAATCCCTTACTAATTTTAATTATGCTTATTAGTGCTTTCATGGGGGGGAGGGAATGAATGGTATTTGTTTTTTTAAAAAGTTTAACAAAAGAACACTTTTCCAGTAGCTCATGTTTAATACAGTCATTCAGATTTTACCTTCAATTTACTCTGAAACAAATCAAAACTAAAGTTGCAATCTGGGTTGTAAGAGAACAAAAGATTACAGGCATTTTTCCCACTATCCGTATACAAAGTTTCATTTGTGTAAGATTTGTCTCATTTTCTTATAAGTATCAGACTAATTATTTGTTTCTGCTTGCTGATACCATTGTTCAAGTAAGTTACTTTAAATGTTATTCCACTAGTAGTGAAAGCACAGCTCATTTCTTTCATTTTTTTTCTATGAGTGCATCATTGAATAAAAGTCAAAGGGAGATAGACAAATTAACACAAATTCTCTCATTTCACAATGTTTGGAAGTGTTCATTTTATAATTATACTGTTAAGTCTTTACACCATGCACTTTATATGGTGAGGGTCTTGCTCATCCATTCGTTCATTATTCCAAGTTAAGGGGAAAAATAAAACAAAGTTATAAATATGTCTATAGGATTCTATATTTGTCCTCATACAATGTTTCATAATTTATGTACAGGAAATATTTTAGTGTGTTCTTAATTGGAGCAATTTAATCTTTAAATTTATTTCAAGATGTAGTGATAGAACAGGTTTCATTTTTTATCAAACACATCAATAACTTCCATCTGAGTCAGTGGTGGGTTACGACCAGTACACCCCAGTACAGGAGTACCGGTGCCTGCCGGGAGCACTGGGTACCGTTCCGGTATGATGCTCCAGAGGGCCCGCCCGCCCGTGCTCCTTACCGATATTTGAGCTCTTTGGCGCTTCCGCACACAGAGTGTACGGTGCCTGCGCAATGCTCTGCAGAGCAGCTGCAGCATCGTGGAGGCATCGCGGAGCATCGCAGGAGGTAAGGACACATGCATGTGCTGTGTGTGTGCGCGTGTGTTGCTGCGTGCGTTCATGTGGTGGATACCGGACCCCATTGCACCATACTGGTTGCAACGGGATCCAGAACCCATCACTGATCTGAGTAAATGATCTTCACAGACTTGAGGAAACATACATAACAACTGTGATTGTTGTATCCTGTGCTTGGAAAATAGATCTACTTTTTTTGTTTTCCTGGTAACTTGAGACCATCTTTCTCCTCTGCTCCTGCTCTCTACTGATAATACAAATTTATCCAGCAACTAAAATTACTGGGGATATAAGCTACTAGTTGGTAAAAAGTGGTAAAAAGCTGAGAATTGAATATTGGGAATCCAGCGGTAGAGCTAACTTCATATTATTTCAATTTACCACTGATATCTAGATGGAAACAGTAAACGTTATTTATTGGTGGTTATTCCTATTTGTTCTTAAGCAAGGTTCTTTGGAGTTTTGTGGTTCAGGACTCAAGAAAAAGGCTAAGGCTAGGCAAAACCTTGAGAACTTGCATTGAAAATCAGTTGTGTGGGTTGAAACAACCTGTGAAATGTTACGATGGTGATGATAACAGTAAGAAATCCTGAGAAAAGGAAAAGTGATGCACTGATCAAAATAAAAATGTCTTATATTTTAAGCCATGCCTTTTGTGAAAAATCACTTACTTTACCTATGAGATCATGAAGCATTTCAGATTCAGATGCTAACTTTTATTTGTGACTGTACATTCCAGTGGATTCCAATGGTTTTGTGATGGTGAATGGAGTGGGAGAAGAAAGAAATTCTTGGGCATAGAATATTTCCTGAAGCTGATCCAAGGAAGATATCTGATTGGCTCTGTACATCATTTAACTGAGAGAAATAACACCAAATTGAATTCCCATCAAGTCTTCAAAGTACCTCAGGGTGCTAATTTTGTATACCAGTGACAAGCAGGGCAGGAAAGATACGGACTTGATTCAAACCAAAATGTCAAAGTTTACATACCTATATAGCTGAGTATTTGCACGGTGGTAAATGTATATTTTTAGTGAGTGCTTTTGCATCATCTTTCTTACTAAGCCTTTTGAACTTGTGTTCATGTCCAGGAATTTTTTTTTTAATCTTTCAATAGCAAAGGATCCAACAAAACAGAAAGGGCAGTTTCTGAAGGTTTGGTTAACTAGCATGTGCTTATTTCAGAGAGGCTGTGAGGGAGGAGTTATGGAATAAAATTCATCTGTGTGCATGGAGCCCACTCCAGTCACAGATGTGAGTGGTTAACTGTACAAGCAAGGAGAGCAAATCCACACAACAATACTTCATTCACCAGAGAAATCTGCAGCGGATTACAGTTTCTCTATGGTTACGTCTGTTCTTAATTTACTGCTTTTATTCAGTTTTCAACCATAAATGAGCCCCTTATGAGACATTCGCTATGCAGAATTGACAACTCTTTTTATCTGCTTGAAAAATATTTTTGGATAATAATTTATGGTTAGGAAATATTTTAAGCAGCTTCAATAGTTACATTATATTCATTCAAAGCTTAATGATGCAGTGACTCCCCAGTTTTATTTTTTAAGAAAAGAAATCCAGGACAATCTGGTAATTTCACATATTTATAACAAAACATAGCTGCTTGGCTGAATAGGAAAACAATTTTTTTTAAAAGACATATTTCATGGAACTGTGATATGTCTTTTCTCCCCCTCCTCTATCCAATATTTTGAAATGTTACTTCTCATTAGAAAGCTTATTAGGGAATTTTAACAAATTGTGTAGGTATGGGGGAAAAAACTATAAAAAGATGTATTTATACTGCATGCATTCATGTTCTCTTGATGTATGCACATATTGTCCATATAAGTATATGTGTGAGTGTATGTTTTTGTCATAGATTTTTGTTCTGAAATGTCAGAGTTGACTATTAATGCTTAAAGGCACAAGACGGGGTACTATAAAATTTATCTATCAAATTAAAAAGTGATCAGAATAATATTATTTCCTTAATTAAAGTTTAGATTGTTATTGTCTTATCCAATGACCTATTGTATGGAGTTAATTATTATTTTATATTTCAAGGGGATCATGTAGGAAACAGTATAAAATATATTAATTATCAAGTTGTATAAATCATCATAATCTTAATAATTGGCTATACTTTTGCCTTCTGTTGTGCAAACTTTGACTTTTTAAAAACAATCATGAAGCTGATATTAAATCCAGATCTTTGTATCATAATCCCAGGATGGACCATAAAAAAAAAGGTATGGCAAGACAGAATGTTGGACCATTTAAGTCAGTACTGCTTCCACTGAAAAGCCAAAGCAATCCAGAAATTCAGATAACTGGTCTTAGTAGTTACAGAGATTGTACTTTGGGCTTGTGTATGAAACAGATGAGCTCTGCCTCTAGAGCTACACATTTTCTTAAACTTGTAAGTTGCTCATAGGTGCAAAGAAGAACGTTTCAATTTCTGTTATGACTCTACAATTTCAGGGAAGCTATATGACAATGGTTTAGATTAATATAACTGGATAGATTATTACATTTTAATTTGCATGTTGAATTAGTAGGACTCATGGGAAGGCTTGGCACTTGGATGAAAGTTATGTTCTAGAAGGGAACTATTATATTGTTCAAGGCAACTACTTCCAGCAAAGAATCAAGTATAATCATAGATTTTGTTACATCATTATTTCCGATCTGCTTCGATATACATCCTTAGAGAGACAACCATCCTTTGGTGTCATAATTGGCTACAAAGAGAGAAGTCACTTCGGTGATATGGAACACTTTTATTAATTGAGACAATAGTGATGAAGCTGTAGAAAGCCTTCCAAGATGGCAAATTCCCTTTTGTATTATTTTAGATTAATTCAAAGTGCTTGCATGCAAACTTTACAACTTGATTCCTGGCAGAATATGAACATTTTCAGACTCATTGATACTCAGGGAATCTTATGCTATGACAAAGGAAACTCCCAGAAGATAAACAAAGGAAAACACTTCAACGAGGTTCTTGCGGTGTTTTCCTCATTAGCAGCTACCATGTCTTGAGTGGGGAACTAGTGCTTTGGGACAAGTTTTTGTGGTATTAGCAAAAAATGTCGTTGTGTTTACTGACAAACACATTTTATGATTTTCTAAAAAATATATATTTTTGTGGAGCCATAGGTAATCTGAATTTTTAAAAGTATAATAAAAACAAATTAAATAGTAGATTTCAATAAAAATAGAAGGGCATATAAAGGCTACTGTATTCATTTTACCCTCGGTCAGTGAACTAATTTTAGGTTATTTTAAAGTGTTAGTTCTTCTGCTTTAGGGGTTCTAGCTCTTCATTTCTTTTCAATGCATAGGTCTGATTTCAAATAAAGTGTTTTTATGCTATTAATTCTCATTGTTTCTTACCAGTTGATACACTATGGTTGCAAGCTAAGTGTTTCTTCCATTTATTAGCAGTTTCTCAGTTAGAATATAATACTCATGATATCATCCTAACCAAAATCTTCACAGTAATTAATATATTTAAAATATACTGATGGAACAAACCGTCTTCCCTTTTATCAATCATTTTAAATGGGGTAAGTTTCCTGACCTTCATTTACATGATATTTTAATTCTTCTTTTGATGAGTGGCACTCAAACTGCATCATTAACTTGTTAGCAAAAGTAGTTGTTACTAAGATTTCTAGAGGGACGCAATGGCTAAAAGGATGCGGTGGCTCAGTGGCTAAGATGCCAAGCTTGTCAATCATAAGGTCAGCAATTCAGCGGTTCAAATTCGTAGCAATGTGGTAATGGAGTGAGCTCCTATTATTTGTCCCAGCTCCAACCTAGCTACCTACCTACCAGTTTGAAAACATATAAAAATGCAAGTAGAAAAATAGGAACCACCTTTGGTGGGAAGGTAACAGTGTTCCGTGCGCCTTTATCATTTAGTCATGCTGGCCACATGACCACAGAGACATCTTCGGACAGCACTGGCTTTTCATCTTTGACACGGAGATGAGCACTGCTCCCTAGAGCCAGAAACAACTAGCACCTTTAAGAGCTCTATAATGCAATTATTAAATGAGCCAAAAAAGCAGACATTTTCAATGCATTCTTACATGTCCTTATCAGTTGCCTTTCAGCATCCCAGAAATCAAAGCTATAATTTTTATTCTCACTCAAACCAAGGCCCATTCAGTTCTAAGCACATGCAACTAACAATTGTTAGTTGCATATGCTTAGAACTGAAAAGCACAAGGACATTTAAGGATCCCTTTCCCTAACGGTTATTTTACCTTCAGGGGATGGGGAGGACTGTGAAGCCCAGAGAAGCAATGCAATCACGAACAACAACTGGAATGTCTATAGACATATTTCAACAACATTGTTATTGTGGCTGGAATTTTGAAGGTTTTCACAAGCTAGCATTGTGAAATGTGTGACAAGGTGGGATTTAGTTTTCAACAGCAGCTGAGAGTATTGCCATGTTTCATTTTCTCTTAAGCAAAAGGGATAAGAAATATTATTAGAAGAAGATTTATTACTTGGCTTTCTACGTGTTGCTTGAGTTCCTAAGAACTAATTTGGCTATTTTGGAGTCTCTTTGATTTCATCTTTTTCTAACTCATCATCTGCTTGTCTATTTAAATTAAAATATGAAATTATATTTCTCTAATCATCACTACCTTTGGGGCCTAGCATTATAATCCACAGTGATCTTGTGGAGACTAGCTTAAATACTATCCTTCCTTTACCTACAAAGAGTATGATAACCACTAATCTGTTGTTAAAGTATCCCTGTCATTCCAAAATAATTGTTATTTAGAGATTACTCTGTTCCATTCTTCTCTATTCCATACATTCTCATTCTAACTACTACACATATTACTAATTCACATACAGAGACTACATTGTTTATACTGCATACTACATACATAGTAATATTTTTAAAGGAATATAAATCCATTAATTATGCTTCAGTCAAGGCTTCTCAAATGTGATTTGTATCTACCTGGGAAATAGATCACAAACAAATTTGAGGAAAAATCCAAAATTTTAGTGGAAGCATAATCAAAAACATATTTCTATTCTGCCTAGACAAACTTACAGCCAAGTCAAGAGTTTTCACAGTTGCTGCTTTAAATAACATGCATCAATTCAAAATTAATGTCAAACAAGAAATAAGAGTAGGTAGAATTACACAAATCAAGCATGCTGTTTTCCATTTTCCCATTATCTTTTGTTTGGTTATTCTTTCTAGTATGTACACACATATGATTTAGACAGCTTTATTATTAATTTCCAATGAAAAGGTATTATTTTATGAAGTTACCAAATTATATTATTATTTTATAGATCGAAAATGAACCATTGAAAAGACTAAATGTATTTTTTTTCTAAAACTCAACCCTTTACCCCCCCCCCAAAAAAAAAATCATTAGTTTTATTATTGGAGATCACATTATCACAAAGTTTGTAAAACCCTGGGTTAATTCATTTTTACCAGAACGTTTACAAATACATCACTAATCTAAACACTCTTACTTTCGGGACAATCTGTCTAGTTGGCCTGGTGCATGGAACAGCTTTCTGTTAAAAAAAAAAAAAAAACCACACACCTCCTATTATACTTTCAACTTCTTACTTTTATCTCATTCATTTTTCATCTCTCTAGCCATGTCATATTTTAATGGTTTAGAACAATAACAGATAAAAAAACATATAAAATATTATATGAACAGTTTGAATCTCTGTAAATCGGTTAAAGCTGTGTGTGTGTGTGGGGGGGGGGAACCTCTGGCTAAAGAAAAAGCTTTTCCCAAAAGGCAAAAGAGTTTTTAAGGGAATTCATTTTGGCTTGGGGAATACAACAGAAGCTCTCTTTCTATATGACTAACCATCAGAAAATAAGGTCATTTTTAAAGGACTTCTGCTACAGATCTTATCTCTGGACAGGTTCATAATAAAGTAGCCATTACCTAGCAAGTAAATAAATGAGAGTTTCAGGTCTTTCAACTAGATTTCTTTATATCATTGGTGCCCTACACAATATACCTCTTAACACTTTGTATCAGATTGTCAAAACAATGCAGGGTATTCTAGGTCTTCTCAATTCATTATTCTAAGCCTAATTATTGAATCACCCATGGCTGTACAAACTGATGCGGAATTAAAACTGCAATAACTATAAGCATTGTAGGAGAGAGCAACGGATATGCTTGTTATCCCTTGTTGCATGTCAGTGATGTGCTATAGGAAGAATTTCATTCATGATGTTAATCATGCCTAATCCAAATGAAAGAAATTCTAGATTAAGATATGATAGATATCAGTTTGAATTAAAACAATTTGAGAGTTATTGGGCCCTATTCAGCTCTATATAGCTGAGAGAATAGCAAACCAACTGGAGGCATTTTATGAAACTGATTTTGAATTTTGTTAACATTACCAAAGAACAGGACATTTTAAAAACTGCATGAAGGTAAGTAAAAATGTATGTATGTATGTATGTATGTATGTATGTATGTATGTATGTATGTATGTAAGTAAGTATGTATGTATGTATGTATGTATGTATCTATCTATCTATCTATCTATCTATCTATCTATCTATCTATCTATCTATCTATCTATCTATCTATCTATATCTATATATCTATATATCTATATATCTATATATCTATATATCTATATATCTATATATCTATATATCTATATATCTATATATCTATATATCTATATATCTATATATCTATATGTGTGTGTGTGTGTGTATAATATTTCCTGTACTTTGTGTCATTATTAATAGTTTAATAGTAGCAGTATACTGCTTTTGACATGAACTAATCTGTTTTCATGATTATAGAAGCACCCAAAAACATTCCCATTCTTTAAATTTTATCCTTCCATACCTGAGAAGAAATAGGTTCTTGAATGTACACTGCATTTGGGACAACAAAGGGTAGAGTTCTTATCTCAAGAACACTTAAAAAGACTTAAGAATAGTTGATAATTATTAACCTATTGTTAAGACTTGCACTATTAGTTCAAGGCTGTCTCTAGATTTCCATTCAAAAAAGCCTGTATCAGAATGCTTAATTCAAAAGGATTTATGACACTAAAATGAAGGGAAGGAGAGTTTTTATCTGGAATCCCACATTATGACACTACAAAGTTCCTGAACTCGGCTATCTATTGTACTTGTACATCTATCATTATATTTGTCATAATTGACTAGGAAAATGTTCAAGGTTTCTACTTAATTGGAGATTTATATGTACATAGGATTATGATAATGTCATGTTAGATGAAAGACATAAAATAAATTGAATAGCAGCATATTCTGTATAACTGAGGTACAATGAATAGAAAAACTACAGTAGGTAGCAACAGTGTTGAATTTGTCTTTGCTACAGATTGACATCTCCAGGGTAGAAAAAGACTGGTTAGTTATTACCAGGAGAATGTATGACAAAAATCTTTGAGTGCTAAAACTTACGGTTGCAAATAAATGTTTCGATGTAATGAATATATAGCATGTAGAGAATCTTAAAATTTGCATATTCAAATACCCTCACTTATGTTTTGCCTTGTTAAGAAATTATCTCTTCTATTCATTTTGTATGGTTGGAGCAGGATTCATCCCACAACCGGAGCAATATGCAACCACAACTTAGTAGGATTAGGTTATTTCCATTCCAGCAGATTACTTTCTTAAGAGAAAGTAGTGCATTCAGGAGAAGTAATCATATACTTCTGCCAAACTATATGGTAGACCATGTATAGCATATTACTGTAATGTGATACTACAACCATGGTAACTACTTTCCTAGCAACTACAGCAAAAATATTGAATAAGGCTTGAATAAGGCTAAAGAACTGAAGTCAGATGTTATGAATGGAATTTGCTCTCAGTATGAACTTAGTAGGTTTGTATTGAATTGAAGCATTTTTTCAAAACTACTTCACAAAGGAGTGTGGGTTCCTTCCTACTAAAATCAAAGTGGCTACATTGCTTTGCTTGTTGTGTTTCTTCCCACAGTTTTTGTAGCTAAAAGAAGCCTTTCAGGATGTAACACATGCACAGTTACTGGAACTACTGCTTGTAGTTTCAAGATGATGCAAAATACCTTGTCAAGAATGATCAAACTACCATTTTACTGTATCTTGCTGGACTTAACTCTAATACTCTTCCGGAAGGTGCTGAAGATCTGGTTCTGACAGTGGGCCTAGGGAACCAGAGTGGGATGGAGTCCATGAAATGGTTCATGTGATCTGCTGTCACTGGGACGGCGTGGGTGGGAGGTGGAAGGTGATTTAGTTATATTGTACTATATTAATTTATTTGATTATTTTTGTTAGTTTTTATTGTTTTAAATGTGGTTTTTATTCTGTAAACCGCCTTGAGTTGCCATGGGCGAATAGGCGGCAATATAAATTCAATAAATAAATAAATTTTGCTTTAGTGGGAATCATTATATTGGCACTTCTGTGTCATAGCTTGTCAAATAATATTTTTTTCTAAATATTTTTTTTTACATGTAGGTAGGGAGCATTGTGATTTCTTCTCAATTGCTGTTTCCCTCCTTGCATTGCTGATTTCTTTAGTAATAAATGTTACCTCACATTGTTTCTATCTACTCATGCTTTGGGGCAAGGACCATTGTAATTTTAGGGTTACCTTCAATTCAGGTAAATTCTGAATTTGCAACAAGCTAATTGTACAATTATTGTAAGCATTAATAATGTATTATTTACATTACAATACATATAAGAGCCATGATGACACAATGGTTAGAATGCAGTTTTGCAATCTGACTCTGCTCACTTCCAGAGGCTTGATCTCACTGGCCCAAGGTTGCCTCAGCCCTCCATCCTTCTGAGATGGGTAAAATGAGGATCCAGATTATTGGGGGCAATAGGCTGATTTTGTAAACTTCTTAGAGAGGGCTGTAAAGCACTATGAAGCCATATATAAATCTAAGTGCTATTGCTATTAAGGGATATTGAACTATTATTGTTGCTTTTCAAAGTCTGGAACAGTTAAACCAGTACCATGTATCTTAAAGTACTAGGATACAACAATAACTCTAGAGCAGACCTGAGCATTTTATGCCTATGGGACTGTTCCACTCTGGCACTGTGTTTAGCATATTATTGCAATGTGATACCACGGTAAGTATTTTCCTAGAAACTACAGCAAAAATATTGAATTAGGCTTGAATAAGGCTAAAGAACTGATGTCAGATGTTATGAATGGAATTTGCTCTCAGTATGAACTTAGTAGAATTGTGTAGAAGTGAAGAATTTTTTCAAAAATATTTCACAGTGGGCCCATGTATTGTTCCATTCTGGCACACAGCAGCAGGTTGTGGGGGGATGGGGCATTGGTGGCAGGGATGGGGCAGCAGCATTGACGACAGGATGTTGGCAGCTGGGAATGGGTGGCATCAGTTGGGGGGGCATTGGTGGGATATCAGCAGCAGCTTTCCACAACAGTCTCAATTTCTCATGTGGCCCCTTGGGAAAATTAATTGATTGTTCTAGTGGTAGGACCTTAGCTGGTTTAATTCTCTACAAAGGAAACACTTTTCTTTATGTTATCATTGGAATCATGATCTATAAAATGGAAGACATATAGGTTGAAGCCCAGGTTTCAAGTTATCCATTTCCAATTATATTACAGAGCTTTCCATATCCAGATATATGGAAAGCTAAAACAGTGGTAACTAGAAAGGAGTTGATGTAATTATTAGTTATACAAATAATGCAAACTTGCTTGCAAATCTGATTATTGTAATAGGAAAGATACCTGAGAGAGCAAACTTAGGGAAGATGCTGGATGAGGAAGTTTGTTTGGTGTTCCAATTTGACTTAATATATAAAACTGGGAATCAGAATTTCTTCTGAACCATCTTCTGCTCCAGAAAGTTGAAGGCTTGTTGTTTCCTGGTATCAAAGGAAAGAAAAAGAGTCATTCGTTTAGTGAATTTTTTTTACATATTACATTTAAGATGATGATGATGATGATAATAATAATCCAAAATCGAAAAATCCTCTGATGATGCCAAATGCAGACTTTGCAAAGAAGCTGATGAAACTGTTGATCACATACTCAGCTGCTGTAAAAAAATAGTGCAGACTGATTATAAATTGCGACACAATTCAGTGGCACAAATGCTCCATTGGAATTTGTGCAAAAATTATAATATTAAAACAGCAACAAACTGGTGGGAACATAAGCCTGAAAAAGTCACCGAAAATCAGATGGTCAAGATATTGTGGGATTTTTGCATACAAAATACTGGCGCATAATACACCAGACATCACACTGGTTGAGAAAAATAAGGTCACAATCATAGACATCGCAATACCAGGTGATAGCAGGGTCGCCGAGAAGGAACATGAAAAAATAGCAAAATACCAGGACTTAAAAATTGAAATTCAACGACTATGGCACAAACCAGCAGTGGTAATTCCAGTGGTAATCGGCACACTGGGTGCTATTCCAAAAGCACTGGAATTACATTTAAAACAGTTAAAAATTGACAAAATCACCATCGGTCAAATGCAAAAAGCCACACTGCTTGGATCTGCACGCATATTACAAAAATACATTATGACGTCCTAGGCCCCTGGGTGGGACCTGACTAGTAACCAATGCCAAATCCAGCGAAACAACTGGCCGCTGTGATACAATTCTGTTGTTGCGATAATAATAATAATAATAATAATAATAATAATAACAACAACAACAATAACAACAACAACAACAATAATAAATTCAGATATTTATGCTTAAATTAGATTGTCAAGAGCCTCCATTTTTTCCATCAATTTTAGCCACTCAATACTGAGTCAGTTTTTACAAATTGTATTTCCTGCTGTTAGTAGTAGAGAAAGAAATTGGCACTTGACTTCTTTTAGGTTCTTTTCTTTTGCTTAATGTAGACTTGACGTTCTACAAATTTTAATCGAGTTTTGTAAAAAGCCATCACATTCTGCCTGGTCAGGCTGGTAAAGCTGAGTTTAAATGGTGATGGCCAGCTAAGGATTCCCCCCCCCCCTCCACACACACTTTCCTTTTCTTTTTGTGAATTCCCTTGTATGCAGCAGATGTAATTAATGGAAAGCAATTTGCTGATATCTTTTCACACTTCCTTTGTGGAAATGTACAAAACTAATCTCCCCAAACAAAATGCAAAACAACGGTTGAAAGTCTGTCCTTTAACCTTTCAATGAATTTTAAAAATGCCTATTGGAGATGCACATTAATAATGGCTGTTAAGCTCAGGGGAATACTTTATATTCATCCGTGCTTCATCAGGCAGGTTCGTGGCCTCTGCCGTATGGCAGTAGCTCCCTCTATTCTGAAAACAGTATGGGGGAAGGATGATAAGTACTACTTGGTAATTAAAAATGTTACCAGAATTGTTACTGAGAAAACCCCTAACGCTAAGAATGTTTCTGGAATAAAGAGTCAGCATACGAAAATTCAGGAAAGATGTGCCAAATTGTGCTCTGCATGGAGAGTCCAGAACAACAACTTATGTGTGATAGCACACTGATTTTCAGTACATGGACTCTGTCGTCCAATGCCAGTTTTGTCCCAAATATATAAACAGCCTTCAGGCAACATTCAAGAATTAACGGTGGGAATGGATCATAATGGATACAAAGGAAAGAAAGGAAGCGCCGTAAAAAATGGGAAATTGGAATTTTATCTGTTTTCAAAAGCAGCTCCAAAATATTTCACACAAAGCGCTAGAATTAAAATAGCCTGTGCGACAATGTTGCAATTAAAGCTATGAACAATTTATAAGACATTGTGGTAGTGTGTGGTCATTTCATCTCAGAAAGTATATCATAGAGTGGGAAATTAAAGATACTGAATAACTTTTCCTTGAGGTTTGGGGTTTTCATTTTGGAATGAATGGCTGCTAGCACTATTGTTCATTTGTACTGTGTAATTGTTTAGGCTTTTCTTCCTTTTTTCTTGGGAAAAAAAAAGCAATGTGATTGGAAAAGTAGAGGCTGACATCATTTTGTGACTGGGGCAAGTTGATTGTGCTATGAAAGCCTTGTCTGGAAGGATTTTTTACAGCAGGAACTGTGAAATCAATTCAGACGTAGGCCTTACCATTTCGGATAGTGGGGGGAGCTGGGGAGCACAATAAATGTCAAAGTATTGGGAGTGTAGTAAGATAAAATATATAGTAAGTAGAGAAACATGTGATTCAAAATGTCATAATTTCATCATATATCTACCAAAACAATTAATGTTAAGATCAGAATGAATGGGTATAAATGTATGATGCATATAATTAAATGAATTCAAAAAATATATAAACAGCACATAACACTTTAATTGTGAAAAATAAAGCTGGGTTGGCAAAGATCCAGGGAGCTTGCAAAAAGTGCAAACTTTAAAAAGCAAAATAAATAGATAGATAGATAGATAGATAGATAGATAGATAGATAGATAGATAGATAGATAGATGATAGATAGATAGATAGATAGATAGATCTGTTTTTTAGAAAAGGAGGCAGAAAATATGCCAGAGAGACATAACTCATGAAATTCCACAAATTTCATATCTGGAGTTCCACAACTCAGGTTAAAAACATTTTTCTGAGATTTCAACCGTTTCCACCCCATTTAAGTTAATAGTTCCTTGGGGATCGTAGTCAATGCTATGGGCCAGGTTCTGAAAGAGACAGTGATAAAATGCTTAAAATTATGAAGTAGTTTCGTGGTATGTGGATATCAGTTACCTCCATTCATATATATATATATATATATATATATATATATATATATATATATATATATATATATATATATATATATATATATATATGTTATATTTATGCTGATAAATAAATAAAGGGAGACTAGTATAGATCTATTTCAAGCTATTTAGCTCTCATCAGCTAGCCACACCCTTACTGGGAATCGAAGACAGAGAGTGGAAGTGTGACCTTCCTCCCATATTTGGGCATACCAGGGGTTGTGACTTTAAATATATACCTTTCACCCTGGCCTCGCTGATAAGGAGTCGAGCTCTGTAGCTCAATGGTTAACACATCTGCCTAAGAGGCAATAGAGCACAGGTTCGATTCCCAGTAAGGGTGTGGCTAGCTGATGAGAGCTAAATAGCTTGAAATAGATCTATACTAGTCTCCCTTTATTTATTTATCAGCATAAATATAACAAATGTAACAAAAAGGCAATAGTAAAAATATTGGGTTTCTGTCTGGATGGTCTCTTGTGACGAGCCGAAGACAGAGAGTGGAAGTGTGACCTTCCTCCCATACTTGGGCATACCAGGGGTTGTGACTTTAAGTATATACCTCCCACCCTGGCTGGCTGATAAGGAGTCGTTCTCTGTAGCTCAAATGGTTAACTCCCTGCCTGGGAGGCAATGGAGCACAGGTTCGATTCCCAAACTTGGGTATGGCTAGCTGATGAGAGCTAAATAGCTTGAAATAGATCTATACTAGTCTCCCTTTATTTATTTATCAGCATAAATATAACATATATATATATATATATATATATATATATATATATATATATATATATATATATATATATATATATATATGTGTGTGTGTGTGTGTGTGTGTGTGTGTGTGTGTAGTATTTGTGCTGATAAATAAATAAAGGCACAAATACTACACAAATGTAACAAAGGCAACAGTAAAATATTGGGCTTTCTGTCTGGATGGTCTCTTGTGACGAGCCGATGGACAGAGAATGGAAGCAGAGAATGGAAGCAGTTATATATCTGTGTGTGTGTGTGTTTGTGTGTGTGTGTTGCATTTGTGATGATAAATAAATAAAGGGAGACTAGAATAGATCTATTTCAAGCTATTTAGCTCTCACCAGCTAGCCATACCCTTAATGGGATTCGAATATATATATTTTTCAGTTCCCATTAACCATTCCTTTGTCTTTTCTACTCTAAAATATGAGATGCATTCTTGCTTTTCCGTATGGATACACTTGCATACATTAGTTGATGAGAGTGGCATCTGTTGAAGCTTTTATCACATAGAAAATAAATAACTCACAAGATTCTTGGCTCTTTTTTAAAATAATGTGTGCCGGATTATTATCTCCACAGAATATTAAAAATCATCATTTTCCTGGGTAGCTAGAACTTTTGAATTTAATAATTATTTTTAGATTTTGCTCTTTGTGTTATTTCAAATTATAGTAAATAAATAAAATAAAACAAAACAATAGTCAAAGAGAGTATTCTGAGAGTATTCAAATCCCTTACTGGGCTTTGAAGCTGATGAGAGCTAAACAGCTTGAAATAGATCTATACTAATCTCCCTTTATTTATTTATCAGCACAAATACAACAAAATATAACAAAAAGGCAACAGTAAAAATATTGGGTTTCTGCCTGGATGGTCTCTTGTGACGAGCCGAAGGACAGAGAATGGAAGTAGTGATCTTCCTCCTATATTTGGGCATACCGGGGGTTGTAAAAAAAAATCTTATATATATATTACATGTGTGTGTGTGTGTGTGTGTGTGTTGTTTTCTGAAGTTTTCGCGGGTGTTAGTATGTAGGTCTTTGGTTATTCGAGTTTTCTCCCACGTAAAATTGGAAGTGTCTTGGCGACGTTTCGACGAAGTCTCATTCGTCATCTTCAGGCTTCGTGCTTCCAGGAGCAATACATACATACATACATACATACATACATACATACATACATACATGTTTAAATAGTAGCTTAGGATAGCTTTATGATAAAAAATATCAAATATTAAGGCATGTCAGTTCATTCTCTCACAATTGTAACGTGTAAATGCATAATGCCAGAGTAAGTCTACTATTCTTTGCATAGCAATATACTTCTAACACATATCTTGAATGTTTGTACACCAAGGAAAGAGAATGGCATAATAAATTTACGCCATGGCATCTTCAACTACCTCTTTACGTTCCTAATTACTCATCCCAACTGCTTTAACTTATTCTAATGTTCACACTGTAGTAAATGTGGGCAGTTTTGAAAATGTTGAACTTTCTCAGATATCTGACATTGGAATTCCTTGAGGGATAACTTCCTGATTAAGTATCAGATCTATTAAGCTGACTTGTGCTGAATGGACAATTAGTATATTCTCTGACAATGAAGTGCAGGTTATGTATCTAATCACAAAAAGCAATTAAAGCATGTGCACACAATACAATATAAAAGACAGCTTACAGACAGCAATCGTAGTCAGAGAGGAAATTATCAACACAGCAGAGACAAAAGTAAAATTTTTCATCTACCCTTCTTTAGAGCTTGAATTCTGATTGCCTGGCACTGCCATATTATTTGCATTTCTGTAAAATATGCAGATAATAGTTACATAGAAAGAATAGGCAGCCACCTACCAAATAGATTTAGAACTTTTCAGCAATATATAGGTAGTCCTCAATGCATGACAACAATTGCATCAAAAATTTATGTTGCTAAGTGAGAAATTTGTTAAGTGAGCTTTGCCCCAATTTACAACTTTTCTTGCCACATTTGTTAAGTGAATCACTGCTGTTGTTAAATTAATAATACGGATTATTAAGTGAATCTGGTTTGCCCATTGATTTTGCTTGTCAGAAGGTCACAAAATGGGATCACATGACTCCAAATGGAATTAGTTGTCAGACATCCAAATGTAAATTGTGTGACCATGGGAATGTGACAATGGTCATAAGTCATTTATTTCAGCGCGGTTGCAACTTCAGTCATTAAGTGAACTATAGTAGAGGCCCACCTGTACTAACTTTTTGTAGCTGAGCTAAGGCAAATCAAACTGAAGAGAGATCATAAAAACATGTGTAACTGAGTTTACTAAAGTTGAGATAATGTTAGAATTACTCAAATACTACATACATTATAAATGAACTCAATATTTGGGAAACTCTAGTGTAATCCAGTAATAGCACCTGGCTGTCTTTTAGTCAGATATTTACATTTAACCAGACTATGAATATTTTGGAGAACTGACATGCCAGTTTTCATGGAATATGAAATAAATAGGAATAAAATGCATCAGGAAATTCCTAGAAGAGTTTACCGTATTTTTTGTAGTATAAGACACACATTTTTTTCTCCCAAAAAGAGGGTGAAAACTTGGGTGTGTCTTATACACTGAATGTCTCCCTACCCACCCACTGGACCCAACACTTTGTCCCAGCAATTTACCTACTTGCAGCAAATGGGGCTTGTGGAGGCTACAATAAGCTATAGCAGTGATGGTTAACCTTTTTGGCTAGTGTGCCAAAAATGGAGGAGTGCAGGGGGGTCGTGTGGCACGCCCCACCCATAAAGCAATGTGCACGACCCCAGTGCTCATGACCAGAGCTCCCCACATTTTTGGCATGCTTTTTCGCCCTCCCCAGGCTCCAGAGGCCTTCTGGAGGCTTCAGGAGCTTCCCTGAAGCCTCCGGAGCACAAAAAACTGGCCCTATGGCAAACCGGAACTTCGGGAATGGCTCCGTGTGCCACCTGTGGCCTGTGTGCCATAGGTTTGCCATCCTGGGGCCATAGAAATCCATGCAGCCTGAAACAGCTGATGATCGGGAGAAACTGAAAATGAAACTTACTGTCTACTCCACGAGGCAAATTGCTGGGAGGCAGAAGCAGATATTTTTCCCTTGTTTTCCTCCCCAAAAGCTAGTTGCGTCTTATACTTTAGAGTGTCTTATACTCCGAAAAATACATTATTTACTACTGTAAATGGCAACTGTTTTTTACTCCCTAGGTTTCAGTAGGAAAGATATAGCCCAGAAAATAGCAATGCCATTGTAAACGACACAATGAATATAGAAACATAATAATCATTATTCCTGACACCCCAATGAAAAGTTGAAAATACTTTGCAGCTTAATTGGTTTAATTATTAAAAGAACCAATGAGAGTTCTTTTAATGCTATTCTGTAGTGTAACATTTGAAAGTGATATTGTTTTGCTGTTTTGCAGATTGTTTGAATTATCTGTCCCATTCTTAATTGAGGAGATTACCCAACAAAACCCAAAGTTCATTCAACAAAATTTATGAAATATGTTGTGGATTACCAATATCATCAGTTAAACCTGTTTCAAATTTATTGCTTTCATTCAAGTTAAATTATAAAAGAGTCCAATTGTACTACCACATGTATGTACATGAATTCAGCTTTCATCATTTCCAACAAGTTTAATCCAGTAATTTATGGTTTTGACACAGTTTTGGGGGGAATCTGTTCAAGGAACACAGACAGCTTGATAGAAGAGTTAGACTGGATTAATGTGCTATGTGCCAAGTTTCAAAGCAGACCATTAAAACTGTTTGTAGAAAGAAAAAAAAATGGTTAGGATTTTTAACAATCTATATTTTCTTAAGTTTCTAAACATTTTTGTCACTTTAGCAAAATGAATGGAGTTATGATGGAAAATGAACTTTATTGTTAGAAAAATGTTAGAAAAGCAAAGAAGCAGAACTGTCTTTCCTTTATGCTCAGCAGGAAATAAGACTGTTCAAATTACAATGTTCTGATGCCTGAAGATAGCTGTGTGCTAACTTATTTTGCAAATTATCTTCCTTTTAAAACTTTTCAATTTATATCCATTAAGAAAACCCTCATATACCTCAGCAGACAAAGAAAAATGGAGTGGGAAAAAAAACACTTATCTCTTATATTTCTCCTCACAGGTGGAGAATACCAATTTCAGTTCAAGGGAAATGAGGTCAAGATGACTGAAATTTTCAAAGCAAAATAAAACAGGATGCCAGGATTTCTGTCATCTGATGCTTTCTGCGTACATGTGAAAATCCAAAAATTGTCTGTTTTTCTACTCTGTTCCTAAGCAATTTTCTTTTTTTTAAAAAAAAAAAAATCTAATTATACAACTTTAACACTACAGATAGCATATTACTCTTTCACCTCATCTCTAGCCATCAGGAGGAATGAAACATGTAGTTTGGCAACATCTGTGAAATAGATTAGAAGACATGCTTTAATAGATCAAAACATGATGGAAGTTATGAAAGACGTGTTAACTCTGATCATCTTGGCTAAATCTCTTGCACTTCATCTCAGTTTATTGGTTGAATTTGGAATCTTTAAAAAGTGCCAGAGCAGAAGACACAATAATAAGCTAGTGTGATAGAAACACTATTCTAACAAACAAAGATGATAGTAAAGGTATCACTAGAATGAGTGAATCCATATAAAATAAAATGCAATAAACAAATAAATAAATAAACAAAATCTTCTTCAAGTCCAGTCTGAACCTGGGGGACTGAGTTCTGCTGCACATTGCAATTTTCTTAGAAATACTATGAAGTTATTACCTATTGCTTTCTTCCAAGTTGTGTTTTGGTTCCTTCATCTAGCTTATAGCTCTGTTCTTTCTCCTGGCAGTCTCCTTTATCCAAGAATAACACAGCCCAGTGTAAAGGAAATAGGGAACAGCCTTGAAGGACAGAAGGAAACACTACTTCCAAAGTGATAATCAAACAAATAGAACTTGAGCCCATTCCAAGAAACTAATTTGAGTATATGTCTCAGACAGGCCTTTCCCTAGTTCAAATGAAGATAAAGCCAGGAAGAGAGAAACACATTTAGGCCAGCAAATGCTGTTATAGCTGTTATAATAAAACTTGTCCTGACTGAGTTGGCATTGGTTTCTTAGTGTGGTGTACTTTAAGGGCTCACACCAGATTGGAGCATAGCTTCCGATTCCATGGTGCCCATGAGAAATACCCCAATTGAAAAGATGGTCTCTTCCATAGACACTTCTTAGCACTCACCATTGTACTAAGCAACTACAGATAGTCCTCAACTAACTGTTAAATCGGAAACCATTTGAAGTGGCAAAAGGGTTGGAAAAAAAAAGAACTTTTGAACTGTGCCTGAAGTTATGGGGTATTGCAATTTCCCCCAGACATGTGATCAAATTTTGGACAATTGGCAGCCCACACACACTTACAAATGGTGGAGTGCTCCAACTCCCCCCCCCCACCTTATCTAGGGAAGGGTAATCAGTAGTGTAGCAAGAAAACAGTGAAAGGGAGCTGGGGTAGCAGAGCGAAGAGCAGCAGGAGTGGCCTCAGAGTACAGAGTGGTGAGGACAACTAGGGCAGTGGTCCCCAACCCCCGGTCCGCGGACCGGTGCCGGGCCGTGGAGTACCTGGCACCGGGCCGCGCAGTGGCCGGGGGCCATGATCGCTCTTTTAAATCCGCTCCTCTTAAATGCATTTCTCTCCCCCCCCCTTTGGTCCCACCCTCGGCTCTCTCTCCCTCCCTCCCTCGCCGTCTCCTCCCTTCTCTCTCCCCCCCTCCCGCACCGATCCATCGCCAGGGAAAGAGAGAGTGAGAGAGTGAGAGAGGAGAGAGAGAGAGGGAGAGAGGGAGGGAGTCAAGAAAACTGTTCCGGCCGCCGCTGAAATGACTCAGTAACTTTTGCGCTTGGATCTGCTTTTTCAAACCTCCCCCAATCATCATCGCCACCCTCTTCCTCCTCCTCCACCACCACCGTTTGTTCCGCTAAAGCTCCTAAAGCTCTCTCCTTGGCTTTTCCTGCTTTCTCCCTGTCACCCAGATGCATGCTGTGGTTCGCGAGTGCGGCTCGGTTTTATGTGTCCGCTTCTCTCCCTTTCTCTCCACACACCCCCCACCTCCATTTAATTATTTTTTTTTAAAAGAAAGAAAACCGTAGTTCTGCCAATTGCAAAAAAAAAAAAAGTGTGTGTGCGTGCATATCTGCCGGCGGGTGTGTGTTTGTGTGGTGTGTGTGTGTGTGTGTGTATGCGTGCACGGAGAGAGACTGGTTGGAAAGGAAGGACAGGACTGGCGGTGTGTGTTTCTGCAGCCCCTCCGGTGGAGGCTGCACTAGCCGTCAGATCTGGTGTTTTTTTTTCCCCTCTCCTTTTTCTGGCAGGTCGTTTTAATCCTTGCTAATTACTTTCTGTTCTTCGCTTGCCAGCTTCCTTCCCACCCTCCTTCCTCCTCCTCCCCCCCCCGGCCGGGTGCGCCTCCCCGCTTTTACTCCCAGTTATATATTTATATATATATTTATTTTCTCTCTCTCCACGGCATTCGCGCGCGCGCTCTGTTCTTTGCCCGCCGAATGTGGTGGGGAGGGGGAGGGCGGGCAGAAAGGTTGGTCCGGGTTGAGGGTTCAGGATGGTCTTTGAGGAACATAAGTCTGTCCGGGTGGGGGGGGCATATTAAAGCACTTTATATTTATGTAATTGTATTTTATTTTGTAAGGCATGTTTAAATACAATAAAATAAAAGTTGTTTAATCAAAACAATCTGATATATAAACAATCAATGTGTCGTCGCGAACAACGCCCCCCCCCACCCCTGCGCCCGCTCAGCGGGCCACGGTAAAATTATCAAAGGCTGACTGGTCCGCGGCGATAAAAAGGTTGGGGACCACTGAACTAGGGGACTGGTCTGGGGGGGGCATTGTGGAAGCCATTCTCAGAGCTGTATGGTTTTGGGGCTGCTTGCTATCTCACAAGGGGGGGGGAATTGGGAATTATATATCTGTGAGACTATTGGGGAATTTTACCTTAGTGAGGCTTGGACGAAACCTAAAAAGCTTTGGATTGCAATGGGTAGTCACTTAACAAGTCACAATTCTCAGTTAACCACCACACAAAGAGTGCTGGGATTGTAATCATGTGACATCACTCTTTACAACGACACCAACTTGTGATAATCTTGGTTCCAATTTTGATTATAACTCAAGGACTGTATGTCATCACAGCATTGGTAGGAAAACCATACGAATGTTTTAGATCTCTGTTCTTCTAATAAGGCAAGAATGTATATCTGAAATATACTTTATTGCAGAACAATTTTTAAATGATTTTCTAGTAGAACATTGAACCAATCCTGGATTACATCACAAGGCAAACACTTTCATATTTTACACAGTCATGAATCCTGCTAAATTTTTCACAGCAATATGCAGAGTTTGACAATTCATCTAATTAAAAAAGTACTAATCATTTCATCTTTAATTTTTAATATGCATAGAGAGGAATTTCCCAAAACATATGTTGGTAAATTTTCAGGAATGAGGGGACAATAATGCAAAGTGCTATAGACAGTCTACTCCAATTAATGTGGTAAGAATCCTTCAAGTTACATTTTTTAAACTCTTCAGTAATAAATTAAAACTTTACAAACAGTTCTGTGTTGTTCAGTAAACATTCTTCCTCTCTCCTCCTACAGGCAATGAGTAACACAAACCTTTGAAAAACAATGTTTTTGTTTCCCAAGATGTTTGATTCAAGCTGGAACTCCTCAACCTTTTTAACCGTAATTCTTATCAAAGTTATGTGACCTTGAACACATATATTTCAGCCTAACAAGAAAGGAAATGTGAACAGTGTTGCTTCCAATGATACTGATAGAATCCTCTTTGGCTAGTTACATCCAAGCATGTAATTCAAGACATACATAATTAGAAGTCTCCCAATTTTAATTACTGCAAGATTCCTAAATATCATTTGCACATAAAAACAAATGGCCTGAAAGAAATACAATAGGACCTTTACTAGTAAGAAAATCACAACAGTATTCCAGTTCTTGAAACCAGGCACTGGGGTTGGTTTATAAGTTTCCATAATAGTAAATTCTTGCTCTGAGTATCTTCAGTGCACAGAGGGGATAATTTTCCTCCTCAATTTGCATAGTATATTACATTCTCTCTCTCTCCCTCTCTCTCTCTCTCCCTCCCTCCCCCTCCCCCCTCTCTCTCCATATCTCTATATTTATAACTTTATGCCAAGATGATGTGTACCACTATTTAATTCTAAAGCAATGCAATAATGATTTTTAAAGCAAAGCTAACACCATGGGTTTTGCTTAACATGGTAGGGAGGAAGCATTTATCAAAGTTCCAACTTTCAACCCTTTGTTTTTTCAACCCTCCTGCATTTTATTTTTTCCTGTGTTCCTATTGTCCTAATCGGGCCACATTTGAAAGACAAAGAGCTTTGTGCTTGCCTTTGCGATATGTTATCTCAAGAACATCTTGTCCCTGAGCAAGAGGAAGATCTAACTTGTTGAAGAAATAAAGCACTGTAGCCTAGAGTCTAGAACTGTGAGAGCCAGATATGCTGGAAGGATTTATCTGCTGAAACTATCTGTGATTAAATGTCTTCTACACATATCCACACTCCCCATACTGCCAGGCCTGACCATGAAAAGAGGACACTCATGTTTTTTCAATAAACAATGTCATCTGTCATCCCAAAACACATTAAAATGGATCGGTCTATTTCTGACATTTGTGCATCCACGGGCATCAGCGAATGTATAAAAAGAATGATTTTTCTTAGGGACAACTGAAAAGTTACAAAATTTAAAAATACATTTGTAATGTTTTTGGTCAAGTCTAATATTATAGGAACGGGGTGACTCAGTGGCTAAGACGCTGAGCTTGTCAATCAGAAGGTCAGCAGTTCAGTGGTTCGAATCCCAAGGGCCAAGTAACAGAGTGAGTTCCTGTTACTTGTCCCAGCTTCTGCCAATCTAGCAGTTTGAAAACATGTAAAAATGCAAGTAGAAAAATAAAGACCACTTTGGTGGGAAGGTAACAGCATTCCATGTGCCTTTGGCATTTAGTCATGCAGGCCACATGACTACAGAGACATCTTTGGACAGTGCTGGCTCTTTGGTTTGAAATGGGGATGAACACTGCCCGCTAGAGTTGGGAACAAGCAGCACATATGTGTGAGGGGAACCTTTACCTTTACTAACATTATAGAAACATATAACATTTGCATAATATTAAAAATACTATTTGGGAACATGATCAAAAAGTGTCAGACTCATTTTTTTTTCTTTCTTTCAAGACTCACAAATTGGTAAGGAGAGAAAGGCCCTGTGATATTTGTGGCTCATATGGGAAAGTTTTACTGGCACAGAAGCTAATATTGGTGTGTTTTGTCCTCAGGGCAGAGTTGTCTAAAATAGCTGTAAGGAAGTAGAACATGAGCCCAGAAGTATTTAAGCCAGCTATGAGACATGCTGGGATGCCCACTCAGATTTCCGAGCTATCTTGACTGAATGCAAAGGTCATGCTACAGTAGTTGAGCTTCTTGGAAGTTGAATCTTGGGTCATGGTTAGGAACATTATTTGGGAAGTGCTGATTAGAAGTGAACACTATGGCATTTCTTCTTAATGAACATTTTCCTGTCTCCATCTTCAGTTGTTGGTTCCTTTGTAATGAAAGGAAATAGCTAAGTCACTGACTCAACACCAGAAACGTCCCTGTTACAGCCAAGTTTCCTGCCCCCAAATAATTACAGGTAAAATAATTCATAGTGGACAATTAGCACTTTTTCACGTACATTTGATAAAAATATAACATTGGAAGACTTCATCTCCCTTATACGTTAAAACATACAGGCACTCAAAGCAATTTGTGTGTGTCTCTGTCGTGTTTGGTGGAGAAGTAATACAGTTTCACATATTAAAATGGTACAGGATACATGGCAAAAAGTATATCAGCTATGTCCATAAATAATTTTTAACATGTGAAATACATATGTCCCTAATCTTCAATTTAGAGAAAGTTAACTGTCTAATCTGTAAGAACTTCTACATACAATATCACAAGTCTCATTTCTTCACAGCTTTTCTGTCCTGATGAAAAATGCAGTGCTATATTCATTTACATGAGAATACCATGCAATTGAACTAGCCTGGAAAATTTTTGGTTCAGCTAGATACAGCATGTAATTTATGATTGTACCTGGTGCTCAAATCCCAAGTCAGTATATAATTGTCATCTGTTCACTATATCTTAGACTTCATTCCTATTTTCTTTAACAGGACTAGCAATCTTAATCTGACCATTATTTAAGGATGTTAATGATTATAAGGGACTTTGAAGTGCTGAACAAATATGGACCATAGTTTATCTACCTAACTCTTATTATTCAGCCTGTGTTTGTTAGAGATTTTTAAAATGTTGGTCTAAAGTTTTTTTTTCCCTTTCAAATCACAGAGTATTGTTCCTGCTGTGTTTAACGTGAGCTTCAATCAAATGTGTAACCTGAAAGGGAGAGCAAAATAAGCTAGTTTGTTTTCTAATGTCAGTATGAGTAAGGATTAAGTACTAATTCAGCTCATAGTACAGGGTTTATTCCTGTTGCATTATCAGTAACAACATCTTAGAAAGATCCATCCAAGAACAAATTACTTTTTTTTTTTTAAGAAGAAAGGAAACTCAGTCTAACCAATAGCAAACGAGTCTTACTATTCCCTGGAAGTTTCCAGGTTCTGACCCTGCTCTTTAGACTTTTGAGCATAAAGAAAATCTGTATTCCAAACCACATATATAAAAGTTGCCATGATTCATTCAGATGGTTCTATTTCTATGGTTCTGGATTTGCCCATGATGACAAAACGTGGTTTAACACACCAGCTGGAATAACACTTGTTCTCTTTTTCTTCTGAGGAACTAGGGAAACGACTCCTGCAACTCTGGGAAGTCTCAATGTAAACCAGCTTCAAATTCTGAATTGTTTCATAGACTGTGAATATACCAGAAGGTGTTATAAGGCTTCTCCTTCAAATATTACAACAAGCCAACTTTTGTATAAAGTGACTCTAAACTTGGCATTATTGTCTATGCCGGAAGAAAGTGGAAGGGAATGGGAGTCCCATGTTTTGGTTGGTTTTCTTCCAGCTAATGTATCTAGCTCTAAACCCATGCTTGTATACAGCATCTGGGAAAAATAATTGTAACATCAAACCATACTTTCTATAGGAAAACCTCTGGAATACAGCTTGCTATATGGAAGCTTTGGGAGAACTTCAATAAGATCTGGAAACCAAATGTCTACTAATGCTAATGTATTTCATCATTCTGACTCCAGCAACTGCACCTCTTTCCTGAATAAATGGGAATATTCACGGTGGGGAAGCAACATTTTTAAACAGATGGCATCGATGCATCAGGCTGGAAAGAAAGAATGACAGAAAAGACAGACAGAAAGGAAGATATTTAATAGATTCTGCCATTTGCCAGTCTGCTGGGAATTTCAAATCACTTTTTGGCATCCTTCATCACTCTAGCCTGCTGAGAAAAAAATGTATGCTTTGAAAATCTGAATGTAGCTTTGAAGCAAAACCTGTCTGCAAACCTTCGACAAATTTTTCAGGACACAAACGTGCAAGTGTGGTTCCTAACATTAGCAAAGAGAGGCTTAAAGAAAAAAAGTGTTTATCATCCACATGATAAACATGTGCATGCCGTTTACAGAATAGGGTGCTAATGCAAGTGTATGGAAGTGAAATTGCAACCCAGCCAGCTGTTTTTATCAATCTGACTCCTAGTTCTGGAATCTCCATTTCAAATAGTTCAGTGCAGAGTCAGCTAGTGCCACCTGCCTTTGACTTCTCACTACCACTGAAGCCTAGCTTGACCGGGTCATTTATGGTCTCATTCAATGGGCTTCATTTCACTAGTTAAATATGAAGCCATATGTACTAATATAATTTGCAGCCATTTTTAACAGCTCTGAGTAAGAAAATATGGATCACTGAACACTGGTCATTGATTAGGATAAACATAAACCAATATATTTGCAAACAAACATTATATTTGTGTTACTCAGACCAATTATATTTCAATAAAAACCTAATCTTACTTATTTCTGAAACCCCTATGAGGAATTTTAACACAAGAGAACCCAACAATGAACTTCACCAAACAGTAACAGGACAACAGAAACCAAGCTTTTTTTAAAGGAAGCTTCCTTTTTAAAGGAAGTTCAGGTAGATGAACTAACTAGATAGAGAGCCAAGGTGGCGCAGTGGTTAAATGCAGCACTGCAGGCTACTTTAGCTGACTGCAGTTCTGTAGTTCGGCTGTTCAAATCTCACTGGCTCAGGGTTGACTCAGCCTTCCATCCTTCCGAGGTGGATAAAATGAGGACCTGGATTGTTGTTGGGGGCAATATGCTGACTCTGTAAACCACTTAGAGAGGGCTGAAAGCCCTATGAAGCGGTATGTAAGTCTAACTGTTATTGCTATTGCTACTGCTATTGCTATGTCCCAAAGAAGTTTTTTCAAGAGGCAACTGGACTTTGGGGGTTTTGTATGAAGATGTTTCACTCCTTATCCAAGAGCTGAAGAAGCTTCTTGGATGAGAAGCAAAACATCTTCAAAGAAAAACCAGAAAGTCCAGTTGCCTCTTGAAAAAGCACCTTTGGGACATCTTCCTGAATGACTGAGAATCTCCATAGACATGGATAGGAAGATGTGAGTTTTGTGCACGAGAAACTGTTGATTCTCTGTAGAAAGCTCATCATTTCATTGTAGATTTGTTCTTCAGAGTTTAGAAGGAGCTGACTTAAACAACTCTTTGATTCTGAGTCTTTTTGTGGGATGAGAACAATTATGTGCCCTGCAAGGGTGTTAAACTGGCAGCCTGAGGGCTGGATATATCACCTACAGGCTATGCCAACCCAGCTCTGCAAAGGCAAAAAAACCCCATTGTGATACGTCATGTGACATGATCAAGTTTGACACCCGTGATATAGAGGCATGCTGTTGCATCATTCTAATAAAGCAGAGGTGGGGAATTAGGGCCCCTTTATGACTTGTGGACTTCAACTCTCAGAATACCTGAGTCAGCATGGGAATTAAAGTCCACAAATCATAAAAGGGCATTAGGTTCAAACCCCTGTAACAAAGGAAAATTGAGGAAAAAACCAACCCAATTTTAATTTGCTATGATTCCCATTACTGACCTCTTCTCTATCGAATCAATCTGAATTCTCAATAGATGTCACTGATTTCAGAAAATTCCAGACATTTACAAAAATGATTTCTCTGGAAACTAGATAACAAACAAGTTAGTCTGCCTTGGTAGCTGGTAAGATACATTGAAACTTCTCTATATTAAATAATTCTTTATGACTAATCTGGGAACAGGATCCCTTCTTAAGCTCATTAACAGGTTCCTTTTAGGAAAAGAAGCATTAAATGTTCCTTCTTGCATGATACAAAATTAACATTACCCAAGGCTGAAAACCACCATGATGTCTTGCCTTACTTCTCTAATTTATCTTAATTTAACATATGTAGTTTAAAGATACCACCTAAAATTGTTGAAATTGTTTTATTAAAAAAAAAAACCTAGTTCACTTGTAGTACCACATTTTTAGACTACCATAAATATTAGAGCAAAAAGAACAAAGAAATAAAAATCCAAGATACTCGCACATATTCCTTGTATTCGCCTGGACTAAGAAAAATAGAAGTCTTATTTTACAGGAGAAAGATTTGACACCACTTATAATTTCTGAAGTGCTCGGTAACATTGGTTAAGAAAACAAAGTACTCTATGTTACAATGCTAATATTATTTGCAATTTAACACTGGAAACTGCTTCATAACAATGTACTATTCATGCAGATCCCTTTCAGTTTGTTGTAAGTTTGCAATAAATAAAAACACTAGCAATATTTCTACTCCACTGCCATCTGCAAGCATCTAGATTTGAATAGCTGGGACAATTTTGAATCCAAACATCATTTCCTTTCCAGCTGTATGTATTCATCATCAATGTGCCTCAGAAGTATGCAAGTGTTAGAGGAAAATGTTAACATTCCACCAGTGTATTGGGGAAGATATTGACAGGAGTGTTCCTGAAATAGATTATATCAAAAACATCAAATATATTACTTTTACTTCAGTGGTAAGCTTTTGTAAATTGAACTCAAATATGTAATCGTTGAACTCTTGGCTATGATGATAAAAGGAACAAAGAACGATGGCACAGATTTATAGATGAAGCTGTTCTAACCATCCCTTCTCTAAGCTATAGAGTATCTTAAGAAATATTGGAAGGAGCTTCTGTTTGATGCAGGCTGCCTACTTTGAACTCGAGATGGAAAAGAGAGATTCCACCAGGAATGCAGACACAGAGCTCCAGCAGCTCATGCAATCCCAGATGAAAATTCTAATCACAACCAGAAGGTAAGGCATCTTGATAATGGAACTCAGTTTGGGAACAGAAAAGGGGACATAGATAGAGCTGACAAAACCATAACAACCAGTGCAGGTTGTTTGTTACTAAATGCCATAAACAAATGGTAAAGGCAGTAAGCCCACATACCCAATCATTAAAACAAAAACCAACAACAACAACAACCCAAAAAACAATCTCTCAATCTCTCACCAGTTGCCTTGGTGGCCACACAGGATTCCTATTTTCACTGATTTCATTAATACAACTGCAGTTAGGCAGTTTTTGGAAGCCATGCCACATCTAGAAGCCCATCCATTTCCACCCCCACCCCCATTCCTGCCTTTCTATCAAGAAACCAAAGGAGCAGACTTATTGCTCCTTCTTTCTTTTTTTTGTCATAGCAATCTTGCAAGGTTGGCTAGATTGGGAAAAAATAAGTGCCCCCAAAGCAGGCAATGAAATTCCATGCTGAAGGTGGCCCAACCTGAGTTTTTCCACAGCTGGACCTAGACTTCAATCACAACACCTTTTTTTTTCCTTTCCCTAATGCAAATAATAGATACAAAGCAGTGGTAGGTTTCAAAAATTGTTCGAACCTACTCTGTGGGTGTGGCCTCCTTTGTGGGAGTGGCTTGCTGCCCATGTGACCAGATGGGAGTGGCTTGCCATCCATGTGACCGGATATGAAGATGCTGACGACACTTGTCAGAACCACCTTAAATTACCTCAGACACAGCAATAGCAATAGCAGTTAGACTTATATACCGCTTCATAGGGCTTTCAGCCCTCTCTAAGCGGTTTACAGAGTCAGCATATCGCCCCCAACAATCCGGGTCCTCATTTCACCCACCTCAGAAGGATGGAAGGCTGAGTCAACCTTGAGCCGGTGAGATTAGAACCGCTGAACTGCAGATAACAGTCAGCTGAAGTGGCCTGCAGTACTGCACCCTAACCACTGCGCCACCTCGGCTCTGTGCATCTCTGTGCATGCATATTCTTATGCATGCACAGCACTGGCATGCATAAGAATATGATGTAAACTTGTTTTTTAAAAGGCATCTTTGGTTTGTGTTAAAACAACTTCAACACATAAAATGTTCTGATTGCACCACAAACGTAGTAGTCATCCTTACCTTTCACAGAGGCACTGAGTTTTATAAATATGAGCTTGATAGTGTAGAATAATCATATCCAAGGACCAGTGGTGGGTTTCAAAAAATTTTGGAACCTCTTCTGTAGGTGTGGCCTGCTTTCCTGGTCCACTGGTGGAACCTCTTCTAACTGGTTCGGTAGATTTGATGAACCAGTTCTACCGAATAGGTGCGAACTGGTAGGAACCCACTGCTGATGCAAAGTATATATTTTGCTCAAAATTGCAGCTGGAAAGAGAAGATCTCTTTCTCCATGCTTGCTGCAGTTCCTGGCTCTTCGAGCAATATTTGCTGCTCTATGCATTCTAGATATTTGGCATGTCACAAGGCAAAGATACATTTCACATTACACCTCACTAGGCCCAAACAGATTATTTAGAAATACTAAGTAGGTGTCATTTGATGGGACCCAGGAGGCCTGACCTTCGCTCTGGAAGAGCGATTCTCCAGGAAAGTCACATGGTCTGGCTTTATTTTCCTTTAAAGCTGCTCTAAAGATCTGTCTATGTGTTCTGACCCAGGGTAGAATCTGGGCTCCCTCTGTGAGAAATTTATGGGCTTGTAGTGGATGTTTATTGCACTGGAACAGCCTCTCTCTCTAGGGTTTAATTGTTTTATTGCTTTGTTTCTTTTTTTATTCTGTTTGCTACCCAGATGAATTCAGTCACTTTAGAAATGTATTAGAAATGTGAATTATAAATAAATTCCACAACTGATTATTAGGAACAACCCACAAACTGGGCAGAAGGAATCAAGGCATACAAAGCACTTTGTGAACAAAATGCATTTGTGCAAAATTGTTCATGACCATGGCTGCTGCTTGCTTGTCCATCAACAGCCAGGAGTCCAATAGGACCACCGAAGTAACACAACTTCCATTTGAGGAAAGGCCACCCTACCAGGAGCAAAAGAAAGTAAATTTCCAGAATTCAGGGCTGATCTTTGAAACCGGTTATGCAAAGGTTATGTCCAAGTCTGTTACCTCCCTTCCAGACCTTATGCAGTCTCTAGGCACCAACACAACATTTTCCGTATTTTATATAAAACTAGCTGATAACCTGGCATTGTCTGGCTATTTATTTATAGGGGGAAAATGTCTGGACTAAATGTAATTTATAATATTGGATTTTTCCCCTTACCAGAGGTAGCCCCTTATGGAGTACTGTGAAGCAATTACCATGACAACTCCACTGCGCTGTACAGTAGAAGCCATTTTATGGCACAACAGCCTGTATCTCAACAGAACACACCTCCTGAGGGTGTTAGAGGTGTCTTACCCCCACAGTATTTTTTTTCCAGAGGATAAGTCATCTATGTAACAAGTTTGGTTGAAATTGCTCGAGACATTCCAGAGTTATTCTGGAACACACACACACACAGCCATACATACATACATACATACATACATACATACATACATACATACCTACCTACCTACAAAAATTATAGTTACATGGGACAATAGTTCTAATAGGATTATAAAAAAAATCAATTCAATACTAAATCATTAAAAGAATAGCACAAACTTTTAAAAAGTATGGAGCAATTTCCATATGACCCACCGGAAAAAAACAACATCATCAAAATTATCAAACACATACTGGCATATGGTCCCCAGGTAGCGTTCTAACAGCATCAAGTAAAATGTATGCAAGTAATTTTTTTGCAAATAGCTTACTATAGTTTACCCACTTGGAACACTCTTATCTGGTTCAATAAATCCTATTGAACAATATCGAAGCATGTATGGGATGATGACTCCATAATCTTCTGGTATAAATAACGATGATATCAAAATGATGAAATGTGCATCAGGATAAATGAAAACCATGCCATTATATAATTTGCATCAATCGTGTCATACTGTAAAATGATACGAGAACCTAATTTGTGTCATTTGTGTGATGATATCACAATGAACGCTGCATCCTTTGTCTCCTATTATACACGATTCTGTAAAAGGATGAACTAGCACTATGTTTGTCATTTCTCAGGATAAGTAATAGTGTGTATTTGAAAAAAGACTTCCTGTAATACTGAACGCACCATTGCATTTATGACTCAGTTAAAATGATACTTAAATGGGATATGTCTTACATTTATCATCCTCTTATCTGCTTCTACTTTCAACAATTGATACCTCATCTATCTGAAACTAAACTATGTTATCATTTCTGCCTGGAGGAGTGAAGAAATTGACAGGCATTTCTCTAATGCTGCCTGTGGCTCTGTGCATAAGCACAAAAAAATCTTCCTGCCTTGCTACCTCATGACAAGTTTCACCTTTGTGACACCTAATTGACTCAGTATTCTCAACCGAGGGGATGAAACCAGTTAGCAAACTATGTTAGGAAGCCTTTGCCTTAGAATTTCCTGCTTGAATTGCATCACTGAAACTTCTTTGTTAAACACTTGCCTCACTATAGATGTGTGATATATCTTTTCAGAGGGGCCCTAGGCAAGTCGGGAGAACAAATTAATGACCACAAAACCCAGCCAATTTGCAACTTAGTAGTTCCAGAAGAAATCTGAATTTCATGTTTAATAGCTTGTGATATGTAATTGTGTATGTATGTATCTATAGTGTGTGTATGTGTGTACCCATACCCTTAAATATAGAAGGAGAAGTGGCACAATATGATTAATTTTGCTCTTTATCACCGGCATTTGAGGATCAGCAATTTGCAGGCCAGAAAAAGCTGTTCCAACTGAATTACAATGATCTTCAAAGGGAAGGGACAAGGGAGGAAGAGATGTCACAGGTGTCATGATTTCATTTCACAAATGACATGGATTGTGCAGTAGTCTGATAATGTCATGGCATTTTTACTTCTGTACTATGGGTCATGGTAAATTGGGCAGCTGTATACATTTTCTAAATAACTAAATAAATAATGTTGGTACATAATATACAACATATAGTGCCCACTACTTGCCAATGCAGAATGTCCAAAACTTCCTAATATATATTATAGGCCACCTAGAGTCACCTTGGATAGTGAAATGGGCAGCATATAAATGTAATAAATAAAATAAAACCTCTTTTCTACTAGCAGATGCTATTTTGCATTGGTGATTAGGCAATTTAAAAAAATAACAGCTGCTTGGTATGGATTGCTTCCTTGTTCTTAATTGCATTAAGTTTAAATGCTTTGGGCCCTGATTAATTGGAAACCTGCATGTACTAATTCTCTTGCTGTCTGAGGTCAGCCAGAGAGAATCTTCTCACTTTCTACTAAAGGATTTTAACCAGGGAATACAAACAGAAGCACCTGGGGAGAGCACCTGCCAAAAAAAAAAAATTCAAGATGGAGTCTGTATCTAAGGGACAAAAACCCTGTCCCAGTTTTGCATCCATTGTATGTGCAATGTACATGAAGAACAGAGCTTTAATCATGTGGTGAGAAGAATCATCTTGGCAGTTTTTGATACCAGCATATACTAAGTATTTAGAATTCTGCAAGTCATTTCAATTGGTGGTTTAATTGAGGCTACTATAGCAGGGTTGAAAAAAAAATCCAGGAGATTCTCTTTGTTATCTTCTGGATTTTTGCTGCTCAGATACATTAAATTTAATTTAATAGAATAGAATAACAGAGTTGGAAGGGAACGTTAAAGGTCTTCTAATTCAACTTCCTGCTTAGGCGGGAAACCCTACACCACTTCAGACAAATGGATATCCAACATATTCTTAAAAACCTTAAGAATTGGGGCGTTCCCAACTTCTGGAGGCAAGTTGTTCCACTGACTAATTCTAACTGTCAGGAAATTTCTCCTTAAGTTGCTTCTCTCCTTTATTAGTTGCTTCTTGTCCTGCTCAGGTACTTTGGAGAATAGTTGAATTCCCTCTTCTTTGTGGCAACCCCTGACATATTGGAACACTGCTATCATCTGCCCCTTTTCATTAAACTAGACTACCCAGTTCCTGCAACCGTTCTTCATGTTTCTTTGCAGGCCTCTCTACTGCATTCTCTGCTTTGAATTTTTCTTGAGTTATATTTTTGCTCTGCTGTTGAGAATTGCTGTCTTCTTAATTTTTATTGCAGTGTTTCTTTTATTACATGCATTGCCTTAGGAGTCTATGAGCCTTAAAAGCCAGATACAATCCTTAAAAGGAATAAAATAATTAAAAGTAAAAAAAAATGCAGGTGGTCACTAATACAAAATTGCTCAACTGTTTATTGTGAGTAACAAAAGTCAGATGCATGTTATGCCACTTACACTAGAAAACTTTGACATTTTTAAAAAAATCTGAGCTTTCCTTTTTACAGCAAGAATGAAACAATATAAAGAAGGGCTTAAAGGTGTGGATCCAGGTGAATTATTTGAAAACTAAAGAGTCAACTTTGAAAGTGGGTTTCAACTTTCTAATGTAAAAAGCATTAAGTAGTTTCCTTCTGCGTGGTGGGAACTCAAGAGAATTGTAGTCTCCATATCGTCTGGATTTAGCCCAGGAAAAAGAAATTAAAACAAAGTCTTAACAAGGCCTAAGAAGCAACATGGGAATTGAATTTGCTAATTTGACACTGAGCATGGAATTTAACTGGTCTTCAATTCTTGACCCATTTACCAGACCACAATAAACAACTTGCTTGTTTAAAATCTGCATGCAGCGTCAGCCCTAGACTTTTCCTCATATCTGTATTGCTGACCTTTCTTCCAGTACCTCAGGAAAATATGTCAGCATATTTTGCACTACCCTCATTGGTGAGCCCTATGTTGCCTGAGTAGTAATTTGGAGAGTGGGCTGCTCTCACAGTTTTAATGCAAAACAAGGGAAGGAAAGTGATTGATGGCTTTCCCTGGGTGTCCTACCAAATGTGACACAGACAACAGGATAAACATTCATGACCTCTCTTAAACATAGACTAGTGACAAATATCGTAGTTAGAACAGTTGTTTTAGCCACAAATCAAACCTCATTGTATTCTAAAATAACTTAGGAGCATCTCTAAAGTTGCATCCAAAAGAAGCCCAACCAGCAGCTGAGAGTCTCCCTTTTAAATGTTCCATGGAAACGGCACTAAATTTGCCACATCTTGACTTTGCTCATAAACTAAGTTTAGACACAGTTAGCACTTTCAGAAGGATGAAAGATTGACATTCTTTTTGTTTCATATGGGGAAAACCACTTTCTAAAAGTGGTAGCAAGAACAGGATCAAAATCATTCTCTAGAGCCTTAGAACATTACTTGGAATTAAGCCCTGATATTTACAATCATCTAGACCAGTGTTGGTGACCCTTTTCGGCACCAAATGGGAGCACACGCACGGAAACCAGAAGAGCAGTTCCCCACTATGCATGTATGCGCTGGTCACCTGGTCTTCCAGTTTCTGATACACATGCATGCATGAAGATCACCTGGCCTGTGCATATGTACGTACTGGAAACCTGAAGAGCAACAGGTGACAGCTGACATGCCTGGAGAGATGGCACTGAGTGCCACTTCCGGCACTTGCCATAGGTTCACCATCACAGATCAAGACTCTGCTAAAGTGAGAAGCCCTGGAAGCAAGTATACTTATTCTGAAAACTGTCAGATGTTTTCTGAAAGTCTCTAAACTGCCTTGATTGTAGCTAGGTACTGAAATAATTATAAGGAAAAGACCAAGGAAAATGAATTCACCTACTTCATCTCTGCTAACTGATGCAGTAGTTTTGGAATTTAAATTATAACCTTGCAAATACATGCTTCCTTGAGAGTCAGCCCCTTTGAATGCACTGGATGATGGACTTCAGCAATAGAAATTTGCTCCAGGCTGTATGATTGCAGTCTGGGTAGGCAAACTTGTATATACCTAATTAGGAATAAAGTGAACTTGAAAGAATTTCCTTGATGAAGAAGGTTTAAAAAGGAATCCTTAGGAGCTGCTTCTCTCAACATGAAGTATACAGTCACTCCTGAAGCCAAAGCCAAAGGAGCGATGGAGGGACATAGTGGGCAATTGGAAGAAAGGGTTACATCCAGAATAATCTCAAGTAGCTAATAAAAGCTGGTTAGTTCTCAGATCTTGTTTGAATCATGCAAGATGGTCTCTACAACAGGATTTATATTGAAAGAAAAAGAACTGAACTAGCTACATTAGAATATACTCTACAGAAGATGATGTCATGAAAGATACGCCTTCATGACAACTTCCTGCTGTATTTACCAAAATGGCTAATCTTAAGGCCAAAACCCTAATCTGTACTTGTATCTTTGGTTTTTCCTGCCTAAGTGTATAACTTTGCTTTTCTCCACATTAAATTTCATTTTGTTGGATGGGATCCTGCCATCTTAGTGTCGTCTGCAAGTTTGAGGAGTTCTCCTTCTATTCCCTATCTAAGTCATTTATGAAAATATTGAAGAACCACAGAACCTTGTGGTACCTCACTGCTTACCTCTCTCCATGTAGATGTAGTACCATTAAGAACTACTTGTTGAGTATGGTTTGTCAACCAGTTACAAATACATCTGGTGGTGATTTGTATATCCCAATTTTTCTAGCTTACCAAGAAGTAGGTAATGGTCTACTTTGTCAAATGCCTTGCTGAATATGCTATGTCCACCAGAATTTTGCTGGTCTACTAATTTAGTCACTTTGTCAAAGAAAGAAATAAGATTGGCTTGACATTATCTGTTTATTTAATATAAAGTTTTTTTTTTCATTTTCATAACATATAACCACATGTATACTATTACATAACCGACATTGTATTATATTATTAAATGTTTACATCAATTTGTCTTACCATCAACTCCCAAAAACAATTATTGGCTCTTCTGCTCTCCAGACACCATATTTGTACCTTGTCCATCACTTTCTTCTCCCACTCTCCTCCTCCTCCTCCTCCTCCCTACCTCCTTTCTTCCCTCTGGCACCCTTCTCTTCTCTACTTCCCCTTCCTCTCTCCTTCTCCTCTCTCCTCTTTCCACTCCAAAAGGCATTTGGTGTCTAAAATACTATGTCAACTAACTTTCTCTCATTTAATCTAATTACACCCACACTCACAAAAATATGTCCTATGCATGATTGGGGATGTGGGGGAGAGAGATTATACACTTTTGAAATGCATATCTTATCATTCAGATTTAGTCCTTACTTATTTGTCATTCGAAAATGAGAAGACAGCACTAATGTGGCCACTTTGTGGCAGTCAGTAGATTAATGGCTTCCAACCCTGAATTGCAAACTTTCCCTTAGGTTACTCAGAAATCCTTCTCTATATCATTTTTAAAAAAATTCTTATTCAAAATATATTTGCCATTAGGCAAGGAGAAACATTTTTAGCTTTGTTGTCTGCCTGAAAATAGGTGATTCTTCTTTTAAATCCTTTTCAGAGACTTAAAAACAAAATACAAATCTATGGTTTTGCTGAGAGTATTTTTGGTTTTATCTGGATTAGACCTGGCTAGGAACTAGAAAATGATGCAGTTTAACTGTGGCCTTTGTACAAACTATGGATAAAGGAAACGGCAACAAAAGATAGACATCTCTGTTTCTAGATCCTAAAAAACTCTTGGGAGTAGGTGTGCTGCATCAAGTTAGTCATTTATAGTATTTGTTTGCATCTGTGTAGCCTAACATAACCCTGACCATTTTTCCTGTGTCTTGATAATTAGAGCCAACTGGCCAACAATCATTGTTAAATTAGGACACACTCCTACCATTACACATTTCGGTACACTTGCAAAATGTCAGTTTTCTTCATTTTTCATCCACCTTCATTTCCAATGCATAGGATGTTGAATACTTGCTTGTGTATATGAATCATATTTTGGACTATTTTTTAATTAGTCTTCGTTATGGTCTTTGAGATTTGGGTAGTTTGGATATCCAATGTAAGTCAGTGGAAGAAGTAAAGGAACACCAAATAAAGGGATAAGGATTCTGGAATGCTTTTCTTAATGAAATTAATCAGGTCCTTTGGTGGATTTGTCACTAGAAACAGAAGACATCCTATTTTGATAGGGCTAAAAAGTGCAATATATAGGGTATTTTTTTTAATTGTGGGTTGTTTAATCTTTCACTCCTAATTCTACTAGTTTTGTGTTTAGCTTTGAATTAGATGGGGTTATATTTTGTTATTGCACTTAGACAATACTTCTGTTTCTACTTCACTGGTTACATTGTTTTACAAATATGTTTTTTAGGATAATTTTAGAAAAATAAGCAATGCATTTCTATTTTGGAAATAGATTGGATCCAGACATACTCTGAACAGAGCCATTGAAATAGATTAATTACTTAATAATGATTTATAGTTCAACTTTCAATAAGCAATAACGATCAATTCAAAGGCAATTAAAATATAAGCATATGAAAGACAGGCAATAATTATAAACAGTTACATGTGAGAGTTGCAAAAGTGCAATGATCTAATAAAAAACAGTTAATAACTAAAATGACAAAACTAATTAAGATCCATGCCGTCTCTTATCCCGGTCTCTTATCCCAACAAAATAACCAATAAAGAAATCAAATAAAAATATTTTTTTTAAAAAAATTAAAAATGTCCACGTTTTCTGCCTAGCTAAAGATTAGATTCATATTTGTATGCAGGCCATGAGCAGCTTCTTCTGTTCTTGGAACTACTTTGGATATCCCCCCCCCCCAAACTCTTCATAAAAAATATTAAAATAGCTGATTGTTTGAAGAATATTAGGCAGCTGATTCCAAAGCTTTGCAGATCCTGAAAAGTCCTTAACTGTGAAAGACCTGAGAAACAAAAGGCACAACAAAAGAAAATGAAAGGGATCTAGAAGGTGGCATATTGGTTCTATAAAGAATTTACCAACTTTTTAACAACTGCAGAGATTTACTTAACAACTGTGGCAAGCAAAATGGGGAGGAAACACATTTAACAGAAAATTTGGATTCTGTTGTGGTCATAAGATGAGGACTATCTCAGTGGTGGGTTTCAAAAATTGTTCGAACCTACTCTGTGGGTGTGGCCTCCTTTGTGGGAGTGGCTTGCCGCCCATGTGACCGGATGGGAGTGGCTTGCCACCCATGTGACCGGATATGAAGATGCCGATGACACTTGTCAGAACCACCTTAAATTACCTCATACACAGCACTGGCATGCATAAGAATATGATGTAAACTTGTTTTTTAAAAGGCATCTTTGGTTTGCGTTAAAACAACTTCAACACATGCAATGTTCTGGTTGCACCACAAACGCAGTAGTCATCCTTACCTTTCACAGAGGCACTGCGTTTTATAAATAGGAGCATGATAGTGTAGAATAATCATATCCAAGGACCAGTGGTGGGTTTCAAAAAATTTTGGAACCTCTTCTGTAGGTGTGGCCTGCTTTCCGGGTCCACTGGTGGAACCTCTTCTAACCGGTTCGGTAGATTTGATGAACCGGTTCTACCGAATAGGTGCGAACTGGTAGGAACCCACCTCTGGACTATCTGTAGTCTAAGATGAATCTCCAATTAGCTATCATTTTTCCATAAATAAAGAAGAATCTCCTTGAGTCACACATTTTATATATCACTTCCCACCAAAGCAGAAACTAATAGGAACACAGCAGTGAGTAATTCTAATGAAGCAGCGAGGCCTAGTGGCTAGGACACCAGTTTAGAAATGGAGAGACCATGATTTCTAGTCCTGCCTTAGGTATGAAATCCCGCTGGGTGTTTGGGCCAGTCAATCTTTCTCAGCCCAACCCACCTCACATGGTTGTTGCTGTGGGGGGAAATAGGAGGAAGAAGTGATATCAGGTATGTTCACTGCCCTAAGTTATTTATCAAAATAATGAAAGCAGATAAAAATATAAACGAATGATTCAATGAATACTGGTAATGAAAAGTTATAATTACTGCTTTTTCAGGGGTCACGATGATTTTTGAAGCTCCTACCTCAGCTGTTGATTTAAGATTAAAAGAACACAACAAAGTTTTGCCTGAAACGTTCTGTTGCTCCAGGCAAAGGATAAATTGTCTCCTTCTTTATTCCATTTTCCTTAACTAGTTGGACTGTCAAAAGGGACAAAACTGAAAGGTAGGCAAGTATGTGGGTTTGTCCTCCAGCACTGCAACCTGAAGTGAATACTGAATGCTCTTGTTGAGGAGTGGTCAACAATAGGCCCTTTATTCTGGGACTTCATCTCCCAGAATTCCTGAGCCAGCTGGTTCAGGAATTCTGGGAGAAGTCCACAGGTCGCAAAGGGGCTATCGCTGCCTACTCCTACTCTTGTATATAATAGGCCATCCAAAGGAAGCAAGATTATTTTCTCCTCAGTTGCAGCTTTTAAGAAAGTTTGCTTTTCAGGAATGGTGAAATAATAGTAAAGTTTAAATAATTCCCATCTCTTCTAACTGCTTGATTTTTATTTTCTAGGCATTATAATGATTTATGTCCATCTTTTATAATTAGCCTTTCACTATTGCCAAAATTTAAGCCTTTATCTCCCACTCCTCCAGAATAATCGCTAAATGGTTCTACCACAGACATGTGAATTTTCATCTGTTGGAGATATTTCTACCATTTATATTGAATAATTGGACAAGTCTTGGAATGGCCTGTTGGTAAAAGCATTTAGGTCATCTGTCCTTTTCCTTGCTTGGAAAAAAAGAAGCATGTTTGGCCAAGGGGCACTTTGTACTGAACTCCAATGCACAGACCATTGTAATAACAGTAAAGTTTAATGATGCATGACTTGGAGAGACTGACAAATTTCCAGCCAAAGTATTGATTCCAAGAGAATTTATGAAGCACATTCTGTATTCTGTGTCATTACAGTCCATTTTTGGCTGAAAGAATCATGTAAAATAGATTTTTAAATGAGTGGTAATAGCCAGACATAAAGGAGGTATTGACGTGTGTCATGAAGGGTGAAATAGCATGCCAGGTAAAGGCATATAACAAATTGAAAACAACAGCATTGCAACTCCCTACAAATGTAAATTTGTTTTTAGATTTTAATCAACCCTTTGTTTCAGCGCATATGAATTCTGCCACCTACACAAGAGAGTAATTTTTAACAAAATAATTATTTACAGTTTGATTTCAGACTTGACATTTAAATATGAGTCTCTCAAACACACACCTCACCCACATACATATTAATCAATATGCATCATATATAATATTACAAAAAAAGATATTTGATTTTATTAAAGGGAGGGGAAAAGGCCCCATTTTGCTTAGTTGAGCAATATGTGAAAATTATTAATTTGAGTTTTCAACAAGATTGTGCGAAGTTTGGGAGAGATTAAGCATCGAGTGTCTCTCCAATATTAAACCATATGACATGACAAGGTTTTTTTTTTTTTTTGAGGGGGGAACTGATGAGAATTGAAAGGATACCATTGAAGGAGGGAGACTAAAGCGGGGAAGCTCACTCAAAGCTGGAAAAAAAAGAGAGAAGACAATAACTGATTGGGTTGCTAAGGTTTTACCGCAAAGTAACACTGCATTTTAATTGCATTCCAGCTGTCTCTTTTTGAACCAAAGAGAGAATAAAGGTCACCTAGGCCTAGCCGTGTTAGAGCTCCTACATAGTCCAGACAAAATATATCTCCCTCGTACCCGAAGCACCATGAGAATCGGTTAAATCCTCCTTTGAGTAGCTGTTTTTTAACAATTCAGAAGTATATCAGCTTGATAAAGAAAGGAAAAGAAAGAGAGGGGGTTTGTGGGGGGGGAAGCATGGTTGAGGCTGACAAATTCAATAGATTTCTTGGTGTCCTCGTGAAAAACCCTTCATGGTTTCAGTGGTCACTGAATAGAGTTTCTAAGTTATTCCATTTGTCCATCCTGGAAAGAAATCCAGGAAAAGGTTCTTTTGCTAAATTAATTCTTGAGAATTAATTTAAAAGAAGAGTTCTGAATAATGGAATTGGGAGATGTGTTTTTTTTTTAAAAAAAATATTATTTCAGCTTGATCTTGGAAGCTGTTTTCCATTTCTAGGATCTAGTTCTTCATTATGTACAAGTATATATTAAATCTGAATTACTCAAACCAGCACATACAAGGATTGGGTTTTTTTTCCCTTATCAGACACAAGAAAGATTTTTGGTTCAAAACCTGGCAATTGAAGAAGAACCTATAACTCATTTAAAAATATGCAGCATTCCAGAGAAAGAGACACTTTGGTGTAATGGTTAAAGATCTCAGGAGAGAAACTGGGAGACCATGAGTTCTAGTCCCACCTTAAGACACAAAGCCAACTGAAACCTAGTCACTTTCTTCCAGCTCTATAAAGGAGGCAACAGCAAGCTACTTCCCCCAAAAAACCTGCGAAGAAAACTATATGGACTTGCCTGGATCAGAGGTGGGTTGTCCTTGGTTCAGTACAGATTGGGCAAACTGGTAGTAGCGGTGGCGGGAGGCTCTGCCCACCCTCCTGGAAGTGTGCGTGCATGAGCGAACCAGTAGTAAAAAAATGAAAACCCACCATTGGTCCGGATGATCACTAAGAATCAAAACTGACTCAAAGGGGCATACATACATGCATACCCACACATGCACACGCACACAAACAGTATTTGGAATGTTTTCAGTACAGTTACAGCCTTGAAGACTAGCATATAAAGTAGGCATTTTGCATCAGTTCTTTGTGTAATAGTCCCCATTACACTGGGGCTAGAGATGGTATTGATGAGGATAGTAGGAAACCAAAAAGATGCCTATCCAAAATGAGATTCTTGTTAGAATGACCCAAAAATTGTTTCTCAAGGCTCCTGTTGGTTAAATGTAATGTGTTATTTCATCACAGTAAAGTTTATGGGATGCTTAGCCTGATACGTTGCTACTTCAGTCTGATATAACTGCCCAGTGTCATTGGAAATTGATCAGCATAGAAATTTAATACATTATTATTATATAAGAATAATTACTAATTCATTTTCCATGAGCATATTATGCAATGTGGCAACATATCAAAAATGCTATGGTGACCAGAGTATATTTCAATCACCTATAGCACCAGAATATTTTGGAAACAAGAGTGAAAATTTTCCAAAACAGAGATCATGAAAATAGAGATTTGTAGTTTTTATATAGAAGTTAGATAGATAGCAAAATCATCTGCAATTCAAAGTCTACCTGATAGCAGAAACCATTTTATTTAAACATAACTTTGTGCCATTAGTAAGGTTAGAACAACAGGTTTTCTCTCTCTCTTCTTTAATAGCTTTTTTAAAAGATCAAAAGTGATCCCTGGACATGAATCTCTTCATCTACCATTGATCTAATTCCTAGTTGCTTTTCTACTAAAGTGTTTTGTCCCCATTATTGGATAAAAATTTAGAAATGGGAAAGAGACGAAAGAGAAGTAAATGTCATCATTTCCATTTTGTGCAAATAATTGGAGTTAGTGCTTTCCTGTTTCAGATGGGACTTTCCTATTACTTTTTTCTTTGTTTGAGCTTTTAAATCTTCACCCCAATTTTCACAGAAGGTACAAGTCTGACAAAAAAAGGCAAATGTATTAGTTCATGGCTTTAGAAGTTTATATTGTCAATGTTTTGTTGCTTTTTAAAAATTATACTCCATGGACCATTTCCCACTCTGCTAAACAACTAATTCCCACAACACTGTCAAACTATTTACTAAGACTGTATTACTACTAGTCTTCTCATCATTCCTATTACCTATTTCCTCCCACTTATGACTATAACCATGTTGCTTGTATCTTTAAGATATTGTTTTATTTGTTTACTAGTATATTTGCTTGCTTATTAGTAACCTATGATTATCACCAAGTGTTGTATCTTATGATTCTTAATTAATGTATTTTTTAAATACACTGACAGCATATGCACCAAATTCCTTGTGTGTCCAAACACACTTGGCCAATAAACAATTCTATTCTATTTACTTCACATTCTCCTAGATGTTGCCAGTTTTAGACAGGCCACTTCTCATGTCTTTGTAGTGAATTTGGGTGTAGAAATAAGATAATCCAAAGCATAAATTGAGATGTATGTAATTAGCACACCGGACTGCAACAAATCAAGTTTGTTCCAATAGAACTGTCCCTTTTATCAGGATGCTAATGTCTGAGAATAGAGGGAAATGAGTCAATTTAATGTTATATTAGATTTAGCAAATAAGCTATCCCCACCATTGTTAGGCCATTTGATGACAGGCATTCAAAAAGCAACTTTGATCACTGACAAGACCCCACAAAAGAACTGTATAAACCATGATAAATACCTATAATTAATATTCTCAAGTTATTTCTGACCTACAGCAAAGAAATGACTTCACACAGATCAGAATTTTTCAAGTTGTTTACTTACCAACCCCTACTGCTCTCTGTGCTTTCAGGCTCTTTGCCACGCTAGACACTTTTTTTCCTTTCTTTTTTTCTAATGTACCAGCATACAAATTGTATGTACAAAAGGGTATTTGTAGTATAAGTGGTTAGTTTTTGCTTTTGAATAATTATAGCAATTGCAGATGAAAAGTGGGGTAATTGTGTAATAATAATTGGCCATTTCTGCAAGTCATTTGGGTGTTTTTTGGCTTAGTTGGTGGTTGCTAGATAAGCAATTGTGCAATGTGGCAAATTAAGCAACAAGTGGCAATGAAATGTAGGCCCTGTGGCTTAGAGCTTCTAAGCATTTTGTGGCTTGCATTATTTAAGACAAAAAGCTGTCTGTAGCAGAGGTGCCAACTATAAGGCTATTGCTGAGTCAATGGAAAAGATCAGTTGGATAAAAGTGTTTCTAAAATCTGGCAACATTTTTGAAACCAGACCGAAACCAGTCTATTACCATCAATAAAAACTTCCTGTAGATTTGTTCATCAGATGTAATCACTGCAAATTCCTTTCTTTCTTCCTTCCCCCATCCCTCACTTTTTTTCCCTTCCTTCCTTCCTTCCTTCCTTCCTTCCTTCCTTCCTTCCTTTCACAGACATATTAATGCAGCATTGTCAGACTAAAAGATAAATGCATCTTTACTCAAGGTAAAGTTAAATCCAGATTCTAACAGAAGAATTATCTCTTGCATTTTGGTGTTCACAATATTAGTGTTAGCGTCTATAACACAAATCTTGGCCTAGCATTTCAGGTTCAGTTAGTAAATTGAAAATCTATCATAGAAGGAGACAGTTATGACTTTTTCCAGACTTGTCCTTCAATAGTGTAGTAGTCTAGACTTGCAGCTGACAATTTGGCCCACATCTAGCATATCAATGGATAAAAGACAATCCTATGTCTGAAATGAAGGACATGGATATGTAATGGACTCATTATATTAAACTGAAGCTTTTTGAAATGGTCTTTCGCAACAGAAGTGCTAAAATTCATGCTATTTTGAATTTTTCTGACCATTCTGACCAGTCAGCCTAAGAAAATAAATTGGTTTTGAATTTTTTTCAGACATTAAAAGTAATTAAAGTTTCAGGACCAAATACCAATGTTAGCTTAAAGATCTCTGAAGTTTGTGTGTGTCCTTTTTTTCAACTTGCCCAGGGGCATACAGCTGCCATATAGAGCAAGGTAGCAGTTTTGGAAAGCCAAGGGTTATATTTAACATTCAGGAAGAAAGGGTAAAAGGTGAAAGATAGCTGGAAAATTTTGTCGTTTCATTTTTTGCTTTGTTTTGATGTGATATGATATGCTATGCTTATGTTAGGGCTTGTCTTGAAGATGTCGTATTCTAAAAAGGATGGAGAATTCTGTTTGTTTTCAACAGCCATGATCTGAAAAGTTCCAAAGACTACATTCAATCATGGATCCCAGGCCAAAGCCCCTTTGCAGTGTGAAGGTCAACATCAAACCAAATGGTAAATATTTTTACTTCCTTATTTATATCCTGCTTTTATTAATTTTTATAAATAACTCAAGGCAGAGAACATATTGCTCCTTCCTCCTCCTATTTTCAACACAACAACAACCCTATGAGGTAGGTTGGACTGAAAGAGTTAGTGCCCAAACTTAGTGTTGAAGGCCACCCATAATTCTTGGGCCTAAAGTGGGACTAAAACTCTTGGTTTCTAGCCTAGTGCCTTTACCACTAGATAAAATGTTCAAAACCATAAGAAGAACTAAGTTGAACAGCCTCTTTCACAGAAAAAACAATTCACAAAAGTTGAAGTTGAATTTCGCCACAGTCTTATGTTTAAAAAGCAGCTGTGTAATCCATTGGATTTTCCCTATTATCTCCCAAATGAAAATGTTCCTTTTGAAGAATAATTTGAGCCCCTTGGGTGTCAGAATCCTTTCTTATTCATTCTAGCCAGCTCAGCTCTATATTTTCTTCACCTGACACACCTGATCCTTCCTAGACTATCTTAGAAATAGATTCATAGGAAGGGACCTTGGAGGTCTTCTAGTCCAGCACTCTGCCTAAGACAGGAGTCCTTATTCCATGGTTGTCCAATCTTTTCTTAAACACCTCCAGTAATGGAGCACCCACAACTCCAGAAGGCAGTTGTTTGATTGACTAATTGTTCTCACTATTAAGAAATTTCTTCTTAGCTCCACTTTGAGTCTCCTGAAGAGCTTCCACCAATTTCTTCTTGTTTTGCCCTCAGGTGCTTTGGAGAATAAACGAAGGCCTTCTTCCCTGTGACACAGCCTTTCAGGTTTGGAAGACAGCTATCATGACATCACTTTTGTTAATTTTAAGCCTCATGAAGTGTTCATAATAACACAGGGAACATTGCCATTAACAGTCATCTCAGGTATTCCTAAAGCTGTCATTTCACAGCCAATGAAGGTTAGTTTCTAATTCCAGAGTGAAACATATAAATAAAAGTTTGTAAATCATACTGGATTATGTCACTTTGCTGTTAAAAGTCCTTTTATGCTCAATACAAAAATATGTCAAAATAGAGTTTTGCAGTAAAATATGTGGGTGAGTTCATAATTAGTGTTTTAGAAACTCTTGAAAAAATAGTACTTGTAATTACATCACGAGCATTTCTAGAAATCAAATATAGTTAGGCGTGTTCTCTGTGATGTAGAGTTTGAAAGATGTCAAACAACAGGTTTCTTCTTGCTTAAAAACACTTTTTTGAAAGATAATTATATGCCTCTGTACTAAGATGCTTCCACCTAAGTTCATATATTTATTAAAAACAGTGCAGTACCGTGCAAAAAATCAACAAGGGGCAGCAGAGAAGCTTCAAAAGTCTTATACAGAAAAACAGAAGCTATTCTAGCTGTCAAGATGTTGCATGATATTTAAACAACAGAACAATAATCCGATCATAAAACACCATTTCAATCTGTTAAATTCTACACTGAGTCTACTATAACACTTTTAAAGGCTAATTTTAAAAGATGTGTCTTGGCCCTCTTACGAAAAGTAGACAGATGGCAATTCTACTAAAATTTAAAAATAAAGTCCCAACAATTAGGTGGGGACAATATGTGTGTCTCTCTCTGTGTGTATGTGTGTATGTTTTTGTAGATTTTCACGGGTATAGCTATGCTGGTCTTGTATTCGGGTCTTTTCCTGTGTAAGATTGATATTGTCTTGGCAACGTTTCGTCGAGGTCTCACTCAGCATCTTCAGCCCAAAACACCAGCGCGTGTGTGTATGTATGTATGTATGTATGTATGTGTGTGTGTGTGTATATATATATATATATATATATATATATGTATGTATGTATGTATGTATGTATGTATGTATGTATGCATGCATGCATGCATGCATGCATGCATGTTGTTGTATTTGTGCTGATAAATAAATAAAGGGAGACTAGTATAGATCTATTTCAAGCTATTTAGCTCTCATCAGCTAGCCATACCCTTACTGGGATTTGAACCTGGGCTATATTACATACTAGGCAGACTTCTTAGCCATTAGGCCACAGGCTCTTATCCATTATCAGCGAAGCCAGGGTGAAAGGTATCTATTAGATTTCTTTTACAACCCCCAGTATGCCAAATATGGGAGGAAGATCACTACTTCCATTCTCTGTCCTTTGGCTTGTCACAAGAGACCATCCAGGCAGAAATCCAATATTTTTACTGTTGCCTTTTTGTTACATTTTGTTGTATTTGTGCTGATAAATATATATATATAACTCATAACTGCAAAGGCTTCCTTATAAATACTACTTGTTGTATACAAAGTAGCAAGTTACTCTGTACAGGTCTGATTGGGAGACTTGGGAGTTACAGATTTTTTGTTTAATTTTGTTCCTATCTGATTATTGACTATGATTATGCCACTCCTAGGGACATGGTGGTTCAGTGGCTAAGATGCTGAGCTTGTTGATCAGAAAGATGGGCAGAATCCCTAACGCCACGTAACGGAGTGAACTCCCATTACTTGCCCCAGCTTCTGCCAACTTAGCAGTTCGAAAGCATGTAAAAATGCAAGTAGAAAAATAGGGTCCATTTTGGTGGGAAGGTAACAGCGTTCTGTGAGCCTTCGGTGTTTAGTCGTGCCAGCCACATGACCACGGAGACATCTTTGGACAGCGCTGGCTCTTCGGCTTTGAAACAGAGATGAGCAGCGCCCTCTAGAGTCGGGAATGACTAGCACATATGTGCAAGGGGAACCTTTACTTTTATGCTATTCCTAATCTGTTAATAAGAAGGCCAGCAGAAGATACTCTACAATTTACTTCTCATCTCTAACCAATTGTCAGCACATTAGATTTACTGACTTAAGTGTGTGAGACATTAATAGTAGTATAGTGACACCTATGTTGATGTTTTTGACTGTAACCCCTCTGATATAGACACATTTCCTGCCACTGTCAGAGATGTATGCTGTCTTAAAACATGTGGAAAAAGAATTGTTCTCTTCTATTACATATGAATTTGCTGTATCTTAACGTATCAGAATAAAGTTTAGTCTAGCCTAGTACGTTGTTTCCACAAGTGGCTCGCTAAATATTTGTTAAAAATCTACAAGCAAAAACTGTGGCACAAAGATCCAGATTTACAACAGTGAGTGGTTGCTCATTCTCTGCCTGGAATTCTCCAGGCAAAAGAAGACACGGTGATTTTATATGTCTCCCTTCTGTTTAATAGCTCTTAAGACACTTGCAAAAATTCAAGTGTGCATTTATTGCCAACTTTCTCTTCTCTACATTTCTATCATTAGATATGCTTATCTTTCCCTGTCAGACTCATGATTATAAATGTAAACTTTTTAAAGCCATCATTTATTTTGTTACAAATTTTTTAAGCCTGCTTACTCTAACTAGTTATATTGGATTTGAACTCCCTTCATCTCCAACCAGATCAGTGATGAGATTCCATGTGAATCAGTACATTTCCCCATTCCATCCTGGAAACTGTATTTTTAATAGCTTTATTTAATAATTTATGAGCCAAGGATAGTAAAGGCTTTCTTACAATTTGGGGTGTTAGTGAAGTTAAAGTGATGAATAAAAATATGTGGGTTGGCCATGTATTATAAAAATTGGTTTGACATTTGACTGTGGACAGCTCTAGAAGACCTGGGGGTGCCAACACATCTGGTCATGTTTGTACAGTTGCAGTTGCAAATCATAAATCCACTGTGCCATCAGCACATTGAGAAAGTGCTTGGTTCAAAATAGAAAAAGTAGTGCAGCTATCATTTATCTCTTTCATCTTCCCTTTTCAACCTCTTTGCCAAAGTGATTACGAGGAAACTGGAAATTGATGGATCAAAAATCAGAGTAAAGATTGGATGAAGGAACATCAACAAGCATTGATATGCTGACACCACAACTCTCCTCTCAAAAACCAAGGAAGACTGGAAACATCTGATCAAAAGGACTAAAGAAGAAAGTGAGAAATTTGGTTTCTTCCTGAACATAAAAAAGCCAAGCTCATGACCACTGCAAGGAATGGAAATGTCAAAATAACAATTGATGCTGAAGAGATCAAATGCATGTAAGAATTCACTTTCCTAGGATTTCAGATTGATCAAAGCAGTCGACACAATCCAGAAATAAAGTGTTGAAACACACTGGGTCCCACAGCAGTTACAAGCATGAATTAATTATGAAAAAAGGGCATGAATCTGGCAACTAAATGCAGATAATCATGTTTCCCATAGCTCTCTACAGTTATGAAAGTTGAACCATGAAAAGGAAAATCAATCCATTCGACCTATAGGGTTGAAAAAGGTTGCTTCATATCACTTGGACAGCAAAGATGTCCAACAAGCAATAGCATATAAAACCAAACATATCACTGAAATACAGAATCACAAAATTCAACCATATTTATTTTGATCGTGTCATATAATCAAACTCATTGGAAAGGGAGTTGTTCTCAGAATGGTCAACAATAAAAAAGCCTCCCAAAACCATGGTGGATAGACCCCATCAAAGCCCAACACTAGCTAGATTGTAAAACAATTGAAATAAATCATTTTGACCAGAAAATGTGGAGAGAACTGGTCCATAGAATCACCAAGAAGCAGACACAATTTAATGAAGGGCATCATTATCATCATAGCCTGCAAATTTTTTTTCCCTATTTTAATTCCCCCTCACTACTTTCCACAGTTTTTTTCCATCATTATTTAGTAGACCAATTTGGAAAGCAATGCGGGATCACCCATTAGCAATTATATTCATACCTTCTATAGCAATACTTTGCAGATTTGGGTTAAGAATATCAGGAACCATCTATAGTGACTTGTGGATCACTAATGGTGCCATGAGACATTTATTTCCTTTAACACAGCTAGTAGATGGGGCAGTGAGAAATGATGCTGAATACATGTACTGATACTCAGTGCAACTTGCAACAGTGTTCAATGTTGTTATATATTTATTTTCTCTATTATTGCAAATGTACGTTTAAAAAAAATCATTTTAATTATAATTTACATCTGACTTATTAAAAATGTAGCAGATTATCTGAAATTAACTACAGCTTTGTTTACCACCATAACTAATTATCTTTACTTTTGTCCCATATCTACCACTTTTGCTTAAGAAAGTTGAATTAAATTTGAAGAGTAAAAGTTCAGTTAAATTAAAAAAATATATTTTTCTCTCAATCTCTGTAGCCCAAATGCAACCAAAATACCATTGCTATCAAGTGAATTTGAATTTCATTGCCTTGGCTGACTCCCATATTCCATATAAATCTTGACTACCCAGACATAGTGTCTTAAAAATTGTTTTTGTCTTCACTTTTGTGACATCTTGCCTGACATGGAAACATCTTGATGCCAGACACAGACTTCTGAAAAGCTTGAGAAGGCCTAATAAACTTATGCTCTCAGATGGATAACTAATGAAATGACCAGAAATGAATATAACATTTGGCAAGGAAAATAAATACAATCTGAGACAAGTGGGATACATATAATAGAGTATCCACTATATTACTTTTCCATTAACAAAAATATTTTCTTCATCACATGGAACATGGGAATAATAATGTTTGTAAACCATATTAGTCCTGTTTTTTATAGAGTTAATGATATTAAGATGTAGGCAAATTGTACACTGCAACTAATTATTATCATTGGGGGGGGGGGAAGACAGATAGTAATTGTTCCTCAAAACCTATTTGCACATTCTTCCCATTCTTAGCTCTATGCAGAACACTTTGCAGTTAAGCCTTGATTGAAGAAAAAGAAAAAGTGATTCCTTTTTTGAAATCCTTGTAATATTTCCTTTAAATTAAGACGTCCTTTTTCTTTTGTCATTGTGCTATTTTTTTTTCAAGTAGGCCTATTTCTTAAGTACATAACACTGTGTCTGATAATGTTGGTAGAAAATTAATAGTAGTGATGATTAGATCTTGGATAGACAAGGTTGATAGCACACTGTTGCCTATTGAGATAATGTGTGCAGAAGCATCAAAGACTTAAAAGACCGGTAAGGATCTCGAGCGGGTGGGTGGGCCCTCCGGAGCACCGTACTGGAACGGTATCTGGTGCTCCGGGCAGGCTGGGGCGTACTGCCTGCAACCCACCACTGGCTGTAAAGCACTGTGAAGTAGTACATAAAGTCTAAGTGCTGTTGCTATTTGCTATTTAATTGTTTCCAGAGCTCCCTTAATCTTCTTTGTTTCTAATTCTAGGTGATATTTCTTGATCAGGTATTCTTTGCTCTTCTTATTTTTCAGCACCTTTTCTTTCTTCTATTCTAGCTTGCTTGCATCTGATATTAATATGCTGATTGTCAGGTTCCAAAGGGTTGTCAATTCTTGACAATCCAGAAATGACACTGATTTTATTGTCCAGCTTGATCTTCCCTTTTTAATGGTGCACTGTTTGGCTATTTATCTTCTTTGTTGATTCTGTATTTCAGGTGTTCAGTTACAATGGCAGCCATGCTTTTCATGAGTTAATTTGTTTCTTGGAGAAAATGGTGATATATTTGAAATTACTGTATTGGCATATTTAAATGCTTGTGCTAGCTATTTCTTTGGAATAGGCTGCAACTTAGGAAACCTGCTATTGTTTTTGTACTATGCTAGATGCTCAGTTACTCTTTGTTTCAATTCTTCTTTTATAATTAGAGAGCTCTGTTCCTTCTAAGGTGAAGGCAGTGCAGGTATTGTTAAACCAGACAATGAAAACAATTCAAGAACTATGCTGGCTTCTTCTACTGCTGACTTCCCCCTAGTTTCCCTATATAGTCTGAACTACTTCAAATCTTAAGGGGAAAAAAATCACACAGAAAGCCAGAATTGAGAAGACAGTAACAGAAAGCAAAGTTCCCTTTGAAAGAAGACATACTGGACCACCTAGTTTTGCTCCTGCAGGAAAATCACACAGACTGACTATAAACAATGGCATGACAAAGTAGCAGCAACTGTTTGTTGGACGATCTATACAAAACACCATTTGCCTGCAAGTAAGAAATGATGAGACCTCAAAATAGATAAACAGGAAATAAAGATGCTAAAGTGCTGTGCATAGTAAACAGTAAACAAATACTGCATAACCGTGACCTGACAAATGTGCGCACGACAAAAGCGCGACGATGAAACCGTGGTGAGAAAACCGCGAGTCATAAATGCGCCCACAACAATGCGCCAACAAAACCACGCCCACAAAATTTCAGCTAAGGTAAGGGTTACGTTCATGGTTAGGTTTAGGGATTTCAGTTAAGGTAAGGGTTAGGTTTAGGATTAGGTTTAGGGATTTCAGTTAAGTAAGGGTTATGTTCAGGGTTAGGTTTAGGGATTTCAGTTAAGGTAAGGGTTAGGTTTAGGGTTAGGTTTAGGGTTAGGTTTGGAGTTAGGTTTAGGGTTAGGTTTAGGGTTAGGTTTAGGGTTAGGTTTAGGGTTAGGTTTAGAACTCGTGGTTATTACTTGTTTGTTGAAGGCACGCTTTTGTCAGCGTGCTGTTGTCGGCACGCTTCTGCGCTCATTCGTTGGCACAATTAAGAACTCGCGATTTTCTCACCACAGTTTTGTTGGTTGCGCTTATGTCTAGAGCGCATTTATCGGTGAACCCTGCATAACAATATAGACTTAATAATCGTCAATAGGAAAGGCAAAAAAAAGTCTGAATCATGGAGATTGCAGTACTTGAAAACAGGCAAATAGAAGACAAAGAACTGGAGACAGCCAGTTTGGTCCAGTGTTCAGACACTGGGCTAAAAGGGGGAGATTCTGAGTTCTAGTCCCACCTAGGGATGAAAGCCAGCTGGGTGAGTTTGGGCCAATCACTCTCTCCCAACTCACCTCACATGGTTGTTGTTGTGGGGAAAATAGGAGCAAGGAATATTAGATGCATTTTCTGCCTTGGGTTGTTTATAAAAATACTAAAGGTAGAATATAAATAAATAAAACCACAAAATACAAAGACATGCAAATAGATGCAGAATGACTATGGAAAAAGAAAGCAAAGATAGTATCAAAAGGAATAGGCACATTGAGTGCAATCCCAAAACAACTAATGCATCTCCTAAACACCATTGGCATTGAAAAAATCCCTACCAGTCAATTTTTGGACAGCTTATATTTTGCAGTAATACCTTTGACACCATCAAACAACTTATGCTTATCTCAGATCCTTGGGAAGAGCTCAATAGGTGGATAAAAATACCAAATATGTCAGGCTGTATGACGAACCAGAATAAAGAAAAAGAAATAGGAAAAAATGTTTATGAAAAAAATAATTCCACTGTTATACTAATCATGATTGGAACCCTTGGAGTGATACCTAAAAGACTTCCTTGATAACTGGAAATATTGAATTTGTCAGACCCCCCCATGCCCTCATTTTGCCAAAAAAAACAAAAACAAAACCCCACCTCAAAACCCTACCTGAAATTGCCTATGTTCTTAGATGCTACATTAATAATTCTCAGGTTCTTGGCTGGATTTGAATTATGAAGTTTCCACTAGTCTTAAACTGTCAATCTAACTATAGATTATCCATGCCTAAATAGTAGTAGCAGTAGTATTTCTGAAGAATGGCAATTTAGAGGGGTTTAAAACTAAATTCAATGCACATAGTGTACTGTTTTATTAACTAGAGCTGTGCAGAGATCTAAATTTGAAGGGCAATGTTTGATTCAGAGCTTGTACAGGTGCATTTATAGCATATTTCTGGAGTACTCTAGAGAAATTGCATTTTTTTCCTCTTTTCAGATAGTTGCCTTCTACAGATGATACGTGATCTGCAGAAAAAAATATGTTTAATACCTTCCCCTAAAGCACTACATTGAGTCTAGGACTCAATGCTTCAAATCACATTTTTCATTTTGAATCTGGATAACTGAATGAACGTAGGTTTGATTGATTTCAGTTCTACATGTTGTTGTGGCCCGCCAGCAGCCAGCAGAGCTGGCAGCAGATTCTGACAGTGAGGAGGTTGGGGAGGAACATGGGCCAGTCCTGGAGTCTGGGGAAGGCTCTGATGAGGGCTCTGTGTTGAAGGCAGAGAGGGGACCAGAGCCTTATGCCAATTATCTGCTGCCTTCAGAATCAGACATCAGTGAGGCAGACAAACACCTGGAGCCTGTTCCCAGTGTACATGTGCACAGAGTTGCCAGACAAAGGGAACAACTGAAGAACAGGACTCACCTTGTGAGTAAGACTATAGGTGGACGATGAATGGCCCCTCCCAGAGGAAATAAAAGAGGAGTGAAAAAGTAGTGGAGTTTTCAGGAGAAAATGAGTTCACTTAATTGGCTTGTGACTCTCCAAAGCTCCTTGCCAAGTTTTGCAGATATCAACCTGGCAGCTCTCTAAGCCAGATAAGGTCTGTGACTGTAAATCCTCCCTTGAAAAACTTTGCTGGATGTGAATGAGCAGAATTCACAGTAAATTAATAAAAGGTTTTTTTTTTGTCAGGACAAGGAGTTTGCTTCATGCTCTTGGGAAGCCTAGGTCAGAACACTAGTGGTAACACCAAGACACAATTACAGAAAAAGCGCATTTTCCAAAGAATTTCCTCTAATGAACGAAGATAGCATATTTTTTTTCAGAATGAAGACTTGGTCAATAGGAAGTTAAGACTATGGAGAATAATTACTCAAGCCAGGACTGCTTTGCTTTGTTACTTGCCATATGTTTTATTATCCCCACCCTGCTGGAATGTAAAATTTCAATGCTGCGGTAATTGCATCTTTGATTAAATCACTTTTTTTTAAAAAAAAAGAAGGCCTATTGTTTCAAAAATGGGCTAATCTCACTTTTACCTTTAAGGAACGCTTAACTTCCAAGCACTCATTTCATTTTAACATTACAATCGTCACCCAAATTTAAACACACATTGTCCTTTTGAAACAAATTAAATTGGCATCTGGACCCAATTTCATAACACAGGGAAAATGAAAAATGGATGGTATTGATTGTTTGAATGAGAGAATGAGGACAAAAAAAAAAAGAACGTTCATTTAAGAGTTTTAAAGAACTGGTGCCAATCTGTGCCTAACTTAGCAAACCATGTTTTCATACACAAGTTACAAACCCTTTAGATGGCAACTACATGAAAGCTCCTAAACTAGTAAGAAGAAACAGAACTTCTGGACTTGATATATGGGATTGGAAATTGCTTGATATATATGGTTGGAAATTTCCCACATCCTCTCAGAAGAATGCATTTTTTAAAAACCGGTGTTTCATCATAGAAGAAACAAGCGCTACATTCCCAATCTATCCTTAAAATAAATGAAAAGAACTAGTACACTCAAAATAGAGAGAGTGCTACTATTATTTAGATCAGCGGTCCCCATTCTTTCTATCTCCATGGACTGGCAGCAACAGTGGAAGGAGGGAAGGGAATGGTTTCATGTGCAACCTAGATCTGACACATGTGCAAATGAAGCTTTGTGCATTCACCTGCTACTTGCACAGCCCGGTTCCCAATAAGCACACACCGGTACTGGTCCATGGCCCAGGAGTTGGGGTCCCCTGACTTAGAAGGTAAAATTGAGATTGGAATTTTATTCTTCAGCTAGCCTCACTTGAATCATTTTCCTGTTTAACTACAATGGTCCAAATTTGTACATACAATATAATCACACACACACCAGATAGCAATGGCTTACAGAGCCACAATCTATAGCTGTGTTCATATGGCACACAAACTACAAATCAATTAAACACAGTCTGTAGTGTGAAGGACTTCTTTATTTCAGACAAATTTCAGACAAATTCAGAAACATATACCATGTTTAAGTTAACAATAAGTAAGCATGTTGTATGAAAATAAGAATCACAAACCTTCATGAATATTCAGATTTAAGAATGTCACATAGTTAGAAGGATAAAATACCTTACAGCATTTCTATAAGAAAAATAGAATAAAAAATAGAGTTTAAATAAAATTTAACAATACCATTTTTGTGAGTTTTAACTTTATTCTTTGCATTATCCAGTCTCAATCCCATTCACCAATTAGGAAAACATTTAGCCAAGCTCAATTGGTCCCATCAGGCAATTAAATGTAATTTTGTACAATGTCCCTGACATAGCATTGCTCAGGGGAATTCTGTGAAATTAAAATGGAGGATCCAGCAACTTTCCCTGTATTATCCTAAAGCCTTTCTTCTATGAGTGCCATTATAGCTAGCACTGTCATGTATGCTACTATAGCCAACTTTAACTCACTGGATTTTGCTACCTGAGGCAAAGGACAAGTGAGCACACCTTCCTTTTAATTATAGAAATCAAGTGGCAATTCAACCTTTATCGCAACAGAGGCAACTAGACAGTTTCACTGTGGCACCATGAATGTGGACTGACTCAGAGGCTGCAGGACAGGTCATATAAAATTCATTTGTACTTTAAGGTGTCATGCTTGTTTATTCATCACTTTGGCTCTTGAGATCCTGCTGCTTACTGAAATAAACATTATAATGCTTTGAAAGTGACTATATGAGTCACAAGAGCAAAGCCATACATTGACAGTTTGATACATATTAGAAAATACCACCTGGGTAAAGTCATTTCACTGTTGTTTTTCAAGCCACCCATCCACCCACCCACTAACCCAATGCAGGTAGCCCTTGATTTGTAACCACAATTGAACCCAAAATTTATGTTCCTAAGTGAGACAGTTGTTAAGCGAATTTTGGCCCATTTTACTACCTTTCTTGCCACAGTTAGTAAGAAAATCACTGCACTTGTTAAGTTAGTAACACCGTTGTTAAGTGAACTTGGCTTCCCACTGATGTTTACTTATTGCCAAAGAGATCACATGACTCCAGGACACTGCAACCGTCAAAAATACATGTCAGTTGTTAAGCATCTGAATTTTGAACATGTCTCTACGGGAATACTGCAACTGTGTGAAAAATGGTCATAGGTCATTTTTTTCAGTGTGCTTTAAACTTTGAACGGTCACTAAATTGACTGTTGTAAGTGGAGGACTACCTGTAACTGCAACAGCGGTGGTATTCAGCAGGTTCTGACCAGTTCTGGAGAGCCGGTAGTGGAAATTTTGAGTAGTTCAGAGAATCAGTAAATACCACCTCTGACTGGCCCCCAAGTCCCAGATGATCAGGAAGAAACGGGGATTTTGCAGTAACCTTCTCCTGAAGTGGGGAGGGAATGGAGATTTTACAGTATCCTTCCCTTGCAGTGGAGAAGGAATGGAGACTTTACAGTATCTTCCCCTGCCACGCCCACCAAGCCACGCCCACAGGACTGGTAGTAAAAAAAAATGAACTGAACTGCAACGTAGCCAATGTATGTATGATATTTTAAAAAAGTAGACTGAGTCATGTTATTGCCTTGAAATAGCAAACAAGTAAGGTGCCATGATAATTCCCAGACTGATAAAGATTTAGGAGTCTTGTAACAACCAGCTTCAGGTTCTTTCATCATGAATGAAAAGACCTGCAAGTTCATGTAGATAGTGACAAAGAAAATGAAAAATAGTCTGCCATATTATTCTTTGGGATATATTGGTTATGAGTAGGAAATTGTTCAGTTGTTAGAATACTTGTAACCCCATTCCTTGTCAACAAATCTTGCTAAAGATACTCCATAAGACTCATGCTCCAACAAGAACTGCTTTCAGTTAGCCAGAAGCCAAGAGCCCGAGATAAGAGGAGTACAAGCTGATGACACAGAAACCCTGTTGACTGAAGGAGCATCTAGGATCTAGCATTACCCCCGTCATTAAAAGCCAAGCAGTTGTGGCACCTGCAAGTTAGGATTAAGGATAATTCAACTGTAAGTGATCCACATCCTTGATAATGATTTATGATAGCATTAACTCTGGTGTGTACAAATGTATTCATATAAACTGAATAATACACTAATACAGCAGGATACTTAAAAGCACAGCTTATACTACATTAATTTTGAAATGTGGTGTTAAAATAGGCAGGCACCTTTGTTAAAAATGAGAACCCTATGTCCTTTTATATTATTTTTCAGAACGGGATTACGTGAGAAAAGCTTGCTGTGATACAGCGTTGTAAAAGGACTAAAATTAATGATGTAAAGCATACCTTAGTTTTTCTATGTAACATTTTGTTCTGAATACCCTCAATTCTATTTTCTTTACATTTGGGGGGGGGGTTCATTTTTTCTAATGAACATTGATTCCCTACACCTTCATAGATAGTTCACAAGCAGAATAGCTAAGATTATTTCTTCTGTATATATTTGTACTTATTACAAATGTTCTGTCTTACCAAAGTACAGAACTATAGCTGAGAACTTTCTTGTTTCCCATAATTACATTATGAGCTAGAGTTAGAGTCAATGGCTGAAATGGTCTAGTTTCCAAACTGGATCGGTAGATCGGTATGGCTGCTTAAACCTGGGAAATTCATTAGGGTTTGAGTACAAGCCTGACTTTACTTATGTTGTTAATGAAGATGTAGTGCTAATCTAGAGTTCTTCAGCTTGCCCCATACACCTGCACTACACAGTAGTGCTCAATATTTGACTGTAACTGAGCCCAGAACTATGGTCTTTGTAGTTGTTAAGTGAATCACAATGGGATCGGTCACCAGATTTTATTTTTGTGCCGATTGTTAAACAAATGCCGCAGTAATTAAGTGAATCCATTTTACCCCCAGAGTAAAATGGATTATTTCCCCAGAAACCGGAAGAAAATGCTAGAAACTAGCAAAAATGGACAAAATTGTGGTCATGTGACCATGGAATGATGAAAACAGCTGTAAAGTTGGCCAAGCATCTAAAATGCAATCATACGACCACAGGAGGGGAGAGCTGCAGCAGTTGTCATTTCAAAATTGGGCTATAAGTAATTTTGGGGAGAGTGGCTGTCATAATTTCAAACAATCAGTAAGTGGCAGGTTGTATATCAAGGACTAGCTGTATACATTGCTCACACTTTGGCTTAACATTAAGACTGTCCCCGGTCTGAATTTGTGCCTGCTTAAATCTAATCTGTCCTGTTTTAGTGTCAGCATATATGTAGAATTGAGTTACAAGTGCTCGCTTTAAGTTACAAGCAGTTACAGGTAAAAAGAGGCAGAGTCCTGCAGAGCAAGCTCTTTCTGAAAGTATTTTCCTGAAAGGACAAAAATGTAGTTAGCTTGTCTGGTATCAAAGGCGGGATACTCCGGAAATACCTAGGCACCATGGTCATGATAGCATGGAGCTAGGGTTGGAAAAGTCACCCTTGGTTGTTACTCTAATATAGACTGCAGAGGCATAGGAAATTAAGACCATTACACCTTCAATTTTTTGAGCAGCTGGGCATCGGACTTGTGCTTCCCATGTTCCATATGATTAATGGTTGAAGTCCTTTGAACAGAGAATACAATGACAAAACAGTTTAAGGAAATAGGCAGTCTTTAATGCAGTAAGATCTTCAGTAGAGCAACGGTCCCCAACATTTCTGAGTGGGATGGTTTCCTACATACACCCTTATCCTGTGTATGTGCAAATGGAGCTTTGCACACTCTCCCACCACTTGTGCATCCCGGTTCCCAATGGTCTGTGGATCACTACTGGTCCATTGACCAGGGGTTTGGGATCCTTACAGTAGGGAATACAGCAGCGGTGGGTTTCACATTTTGTTACCACAGGTTCGCCATGCGTGCACCTGCCCGCTTCCCAAATGTGCCTGACCTTCTGCATATGTGCTTTGCTTACATGCATGCCTTCTATAGAGCTGTGGGGGGGGGAGGCCCACCTGCAATTTCTACTACTGGTCCAAACTGGCTGAATACCACCACTGGAATACAGGCTGCCATGTCTTTCCATATCTCAATTTCCTGTGACTGTAACATTCCACCTTTCTATTCCAGGAAAGCAATGGCTAATAACTTTCCTTTCCTGTAGGTACATGGATCTTCCTGGACACCCTCTCACACAGGAACAGACCCAAGCTATTAAATGTTCAAAGCTAAAGACCCGCACCTTTAATTGTACTTAGAATCACATTGCATAATCACCTCCCAAAGCAATGATGTACTCGGGCAGCATCAAGAAGAGACAGTACCCATCAAGCTGCTCTATTTTGGACCAGTTGAACTTTTCCAGTGGTCTTCAAGTCACAGTACATATGGTATAGTAAATTATAATAATTTAACTTTAGAGTTAGGATTATAATCGTATATAAACATGATAGAAAGCATTAGTCCCAATACACATATTTATATCTCTTTATAATGAGAAATGTTCATTTAGTCCTACATTTGGTTTATTTTCTTTACTCAGTTACTGATCCATAAGAAAATCATTTCTGACTTGATGAATGCTAAGTTTGCCTGGGAATCTTCAGTCAGGGACTTTGTCAAAAGTCTATATAAACGTTATTACGGGATCATTCATATTCATACATATTCATATCCTCACTAACACTTTTCAATAGCTTCTTAGAAAACTTTAAGAGTTGTGTTGATTCATCTTAGCTGGATTTATCTTTCTATATGAATGATAATTTCTGTCTTTAATAATGCTTTCAGTCTATTTAGACTGAACAGACTTTGAATTAAAAACCCGTAATTTCCAGGATAATCCAACATTACTCTTTGTAAAATATTTCATAAGATTTGCAGTCCCCTTACAGGCATATCTTAAGGGTCTGCTATATTTGATATATATCCTATATTTTATCCTATTTTACACCCTATATTTTAAAATATGCATACTATCAGCAGTTTCATTTTTTGAATTCTTTAAGATACCATTTGTTGAAGTTATTTATCAATTTCCAGTCTCTTAATAAGATTTAGGTATTCATTTCTCCCTTCAGCTCATTAGATTCCCTTCCCAAAAATAACAGTTCAGAAACAGATATGGGCATTGTATATTTTCTATAGTAAAATGAAATGAAATATTTCATTTCTCTGTAATCTCTTTAGCACCCCCTGTGCAAACTGTCCACATATACATAGCCAATTTCTCAGGCTCTGTCTGTTTCATTGTTGGTCTAAGCCATATGATCTTCAGTATCTTTTTACTGAATCCCTTATTCATTAGATCAGTTTACTTTGTCTAAGTTTATATTTAATTATTTCTGCATTATTGAGATCATATTTCATTTTCAGGTGGGTTTTTCCCCCCACTCTTGCATAACTTTCTTGACATGCTCATTAAGTCCATCAATAGCTTCTTTGACTTGATAGATCTCTCTTTTCTTGTAATATATTGTTTAACTGACACCTCCCAAGTACAGGTAGTCCTCATTTTATGACCAGAATTGAGTCCCAAATTTCTGTTGCTAAGTGATTAACATTTGTTAAGAGAATTTTGTACCACTTTATGCCTTTTTTGCCACAGTTGTTCAATGAATCACTTAACTGTGTTAAGTTAGTGACAGGGTTGTTAAGTGTATCTGGCTTCTCCATTGATTTTGGGGCCATTGCAACCTTCATAAATATGAGATATGAATTCTGATCATGTGGACATGGGGATGCTGCAATAGTCATAAGTGTGAAAAATGATCATAAGTCACTGTTTTCAGTGCTGTTGTAACTTTCAACAGACACTAAATGAACTGTTGTTAGTTGAGAACTACCATATTTTTTGGAGTATAAGACACACCTTCCCCCCCCAAAAAAAAGAGGGTGAAAATCTTGGTGCAACTTATACACTCAATACAACATTTTTAGTCACTCAAAACCTTTCCCCTGCACATCTTGTTTTTCACAAAAATGGACGCAGAGGGTTTTGGAGGCCTGCAAATGCTCCTGGGGGCTAGGGAGGGCAAAAATGAGCAAAAAAACCCGGGCTGCTTTTTGCTCATTTTTGCCCTCCCAGTCTCCAGGAACACTCTACAAGCTTCCCAAAGCCTCTACATGGCCTGTTTTTGCAGAAAACGGGCCTGTTTTATGTTCATTTTTGCCCTCTACAGCCCCCCAGAGCCTCCGAAAGCCTCTGCACACCCCCCTTTTTTTTTTTTTTTCAAAAAACGGGGCATGCAGAGGGTTTGGGAGGCCTGCAGAGTGCTCCCGGGGGCTGGGGAGGGCAAAAACTTTTTAAAAAATTGCCTCTTCAAAAACTTGGTGTATCTTATACTCTGATACATCTTATAGTCCAAAAAAATACGGTACCTCTATTCCTGAAAGCACTTGATCCTTGAGTTAGCTTTTCAGATTCTTTTTAACCAACTCATTTCTTTTAGAAGCTTCATTTTGAAGTTAAATATCATATACATTAACTGTGAATCCCCCCTCCCCAATTTCCAAAAAGTTAAATAGTACAAAATTTGGTTGGCCTTTATTATTATTACTATACAAGACATATTAAATTTAAGTAATTAGCTCACAAGCTTTTATTGTAGAGGCAGAAGGAGAAAAGATGAAATGTATTTCATGATGACATACTACAAATCCCATCTTCCTCATACTACCATTTGATGTCAGGATGCAGGTATGAAAATGTGTAATTTGCATTATGTCATGATGTGTATGTATTTAGGTATGTATGGTGTGTTTGTGTACACACACACAAATATATATGCATATACATACACACACACAAACACACACACACACACACACATTCCTTTATTTATTGTCATGGCGGCTAGCATTAGAAGCCTATGAGTTGGCTTGGTAATATATATTTTTTGTAAAGGTTATACAGTTTCCATAACGGTTCAGGCAAGCATGAACAATATTTTGCCTTTTTTATTTCATAATCCATGTTATGGGATTTATTTGGGGTGTATGTGAATATTTTTTTCAATCTTTGAGCACAGCTGAGGAGAATATAGGTCAAACACTTATTAAAATATCTCCGTTAAGTATGTGCAACACTGTAGTTCTTTGTTATCTGAAAAATGTGGGCTCATTTGTAAAATATAAACTCTTGTTTCACAGCATGAATTCCGAAGTCCAGACAACTACTTTGAAGGAATTGATCAGGAAATTGGAGCCTGAAGTAACCCAACTCATTGGTGAGGAATGAGGATGGGATAAAGGCAACAGTTTATCTCTCCCACAGTGACTCTTACATTGGGTTGATGGATGGGAGCATCAGCCTATGCCACCTCCTCTGAATTATAAAGAAAAATATGAGTGAATGAGAAAAAAAGGTCAAATGAAAAACCATTTAATCCTATGGGCCAATATTCTGTCATTGTTGAGTAAATGAACTGCTACTGACTCGGTATTTTATATGCAAACAGAGTAGGCTTTACATCTTTTTTAAAAAAAATGGGTTAAGTGTTCTGCAACAAACTTGTTTTGGAAGGCACAAGAAATGCATTGTTTTATGTCTCCCGGAGATTTAAGCAACAACATATAAAATAGCCTAGCTGAAATGTTCAGAAACATTCTAAAGATATAAGGAACTATATAGAGATGTCACTATTAGTGTTTTTTTCTTTATGCTGAACAAAAAGATAAGGAGGTGAATTTTGGCAGCCTTTGCAACAAACTTACAACTGTAAAAGGCGGAGAAAAACCAAGATTTAGCAACTATATCAAGACACTTTTGAAAAATCTAGGTGCCAGACTTCAGTCAGGAATTCTGAAGGTCTAATTTCTCTTCTAAAATATTCTGCATATCACAGAGGCCTATTCAGTTTAGAAAAGGGTTTGGCATGCAAGGGAAACAGAGGAAAGGCTGTACTAGTGTGCCATTACTAATTACGCTTGTTAAAAGCATTGCTGTACTTTTGAGTGTGACATTTTTTTGTCTTTATGCGGCTCTTCTTTTTTGCAGCGCACTCATACTTCTAAAGAAAAATGATGTTACTGTACTCCTAATAATATTCTCTTTCTTTTTAATCCTAAGAAATTCCCCTCAGACCTTTGATTGCTGTGCCTTACTATCTCTCCCCCCCCTTCTTTTATACATAATGCTTCTTATCCTGAAAGGAAACAGTGTGATATATACTAATGTCATTTAATTAATACCATTACTTTATAAATTATGACTATGTTTATCTATGTTCCAAAATGCCACAAATGGCTCTAGGGATGCTTTATTTTACCAAGATCTTATGCTGAATTTGTGCCTTTTGAAATACAGTAAGGCAAACTTACTTAGCTGACTTAGTTAGTGTTTCTTCACTTACTTAGCGAAGTATTTCAGGACAAGAGTGATTTCCCATTTGCTTTTAAATATTCAGTGTTAAAAGACTTGTCTTGAAGCCTTGACTAGTTCTTTGATCAATTAGAATCCACTGGATTACCCTGCCAAATTGTTCTTGTTTATCTTCTCCACTAATCATATCCAACATTAATCACAAATCTAAAATAGCAGTGATGTATAAGATATGTGTGTGTGTGTGTGTGTGTGTGTGTAATGTCGTGATAATAGGGTGTCTTACCCCCACGGTATTTTTTTTAATAGAGAGTAAGTCATCAGTTTGATTGAAATTGATCAAGGCATGCCAGAGTTATGCTGGAACACACACACACACACACACACACACACACACACACACAAACACTAAGTGTGTGAGAGAGTATCTAAATTTTGAAGGAGACATTCCATATCCACAACTGAGTTTGAATATTGACTTTACCAGTATTATTGGTGGTGGTGGTGGTATTTTTTGAGGACTGGGAAATGAAGGATGCGAGAGCCGGGGTTAACCAACAAGGACAACGTTTATTCAAATGGAAGAACGAAGTGACAGCGATTCCAACAGGCGCTGCACGCGCCAAGGTATTTATACAACGAGAACAGCCAATAGGAGACCAGGGACTGGGCAGCAACAGCTGTCAAGTCCCCTGTCCAATCAAGTGTAACTCTCGGCCGGCAACAGCTCCTGCTGCGTCCTGGCCAATCAGGAGGCAGCAGGCTGTTGCTGGCCTTTTGTAAAAGTCCTGAACTGAATGAGCTATATTTGCATAGCTCATGAATATACAACACCCCTTCCCCCCAGATCCGCGCATGCTCCCCTGGTGGAGCATGCGTAGTCCTGTAAATAGGCGGGGTGGCGCCGGACCCGCCCAGATCTTCGCAGTTCTACAGGAGTCGTCGGCGGAGGTGGACCTGCTTGTTGTAGCTCCTCCCTGAAGGGGGTGCAGCTCCAAGAGACGCCATCTTGGAAAGGCCCAGAAGGCGGGCTCAACGACAAAGGTAGGCTGGGCTGTGGTGGCGCGTCCCTAGCTATAGTGTATGGAATGGGAGGAGAGTCACTGGGGGTAGGAGCGATAGGTGGGGCCTCTGCTGCGGCAGTTTGAGCAGTTTGTTGGGCTCCCCGGAAGGGGGCGCTCAGGTAGGCCGGGCCTGGTGTTGCGAAGGCCCGATGGCGTGTTTCCTCGGTTTGAGCACCTTCACCGTCTGTCAATGGAAAGGCGAGGCCTGGTTCAGCGAAGGCCTCATTCGGCAACCCCGGGTGTGCGGTGTTGTCTTGGGAATGGTCCGGGTTGCCGGCCTGTGGCGGGAGGCACCTCCTTAGTTGATCCAGGTGGCGCCTCCATTGGGATCCGTCAGCCAGTCCGACCCTAAAAGAACAGGGGCCTGTCAGGGCGGTTACAGTGGCAGGAACCCATTGGGGATCCCCGGAGAAGGAGCGGGCCCAGACCAGGTCCCCTAGTTTAAAGGAACGGGCAGGGAGGACCCCCAGGTTGCTCGGCTGATCCCCTGAATAGAGCGGATGGAGCCTATCCAGGGGAGTCCGCAGGCGCCGGCCCATCAAGAGCTCCGCAGGGCTTTTGTTGGTAGTTGGGCAGGGGGTGGAATGCTGGCTTAGCAGGTAAGCCGCCACTCTCGCCTGCCAATTGCCCCGGTCCATGCGGCCCAGTGCCTCCTTTGCTGAGCGGACCGCCCGCTCCGCCCGGCCATTGCTGGCCGGGTGGTACGGTGCTGTGGGCGCATGCCGGATCCCTTGCTCAGCCAGGAACCCTTGAAAGGTGGTGGACGTAAATTGGGGCCCGTTGTCTGAAACAACTATGTCTGGCAACCCATGGGTTGCAAATAACCTCCTTAAGGCCCGGACCATACTCTCGGCCGTGGTGGAGCCCATCAGGACCAGCTCCACCCACCGGGAGTAGGCGTCCACCACAATCAAGAAGTTCTGGCCGTGGAAGGGACCAGCGAAGTCAATGTGGAGGCGTGACCACGGGCCTCTTGGAGCCTCCCACTCGTGAGCAGGCCCGGCGGGGAGGTTGGGCCTGGACTGTTGGCATGTAGTGCAGCGGCCTACATAGGCCGCTATCTCTGAATCCAACAAGGGCCACCAGACATAGCTACGGGCCAAAGCCTTCATCCGTGCTATGCCTGGGTGATCCTTGTGGAGCAGAGGCAGAACTTGTGGCCGAAGTGCAGCAGGGATCACTACCCGATCCCCCCAAATGAGACACCCCCCGTGGAGGGAGAGCTCCGCTTGCCTAGTTTTGAAGGGCCGAAAGCCCTCTGCCACTTTGTCTGTAGGCCATCCCCTCAAGACCCAGGAAGCGACCTGGGAGATGATTGGATCGGCCTTTGTGTAGGCCGCGACATCTGCGGCAGAGATGGGGAGGCCGGAAGACGCAATTGTAAGGACAGAGAGGCCTGGCACAGGGGCGGTGTCAGTCTCCGGCAAGGGGCAGCGGCTCAGGGCATCAGCATGCCCTAGCTGTTTGCCTGGACGGTACTGCAGCGTATAAGAGTACGCTGCAAGGAATTCCGTCCAACGTGTCATGCGGGGGGAAAGGATGGGGGGGGGTTGGCTTGTCACCTGCCAAAAGCCCAAGGAGCGGCTTATGGTCAGTGACAAGAGTGAAAGGCCGACCGTAGAGGTAATCGTGAAATCTCTTAATCCCGGACACTGCAGCCAGAGCCTCCTTGTCGATCTGGCTGTAATTGCGCTCTGCCGAGGAGAGTGTCCGGGAATAAAAGGCTACCGGGGCCTCCGAGCCATTCGGGAGGACATGGCTCAGGACCGCCCCGACCCCGTAGGGGGAGGCGTCACACGCTAGCGTCAGAGGCATCCTGTCATTGTATTGAATCAGGACTGCCGATGACGTCAGCGTCTCTTTGACAGCCGCGAACGCATGCGCTTCGCGGCTCCCCCAGCGCCAGGCCGCGGATCGGTCGAGCAACCGATGCAGCGGCTCGGCTAGTGACGCCTTGTGAGGAATGAAGGGGGCGTAGAAGTTAAGAAGCCCCAGGAACGCCTGCAGCTCCGCCTTGGAGGTGGGTGCAGGGGCGTTCCTAATGGCTGCAACTTTGGAAGGCGTGGGGTGGATGCCTTGGGCGTCAATCAAGAAGCCCAAGAATTCCACCTTAGGAACAGCAAACAAGCATTTGCTGCGCTTGAGTTTTAGGCCCGCGCCCCTGAAACGACTGAGGACCTTCCTGAGTATCTCGATGAGCTCTGAGCGGCTGGAAGCAGCGATCAGAACATCATCGAAATATGGTACAACGCCTGGTAGCCCATGGAGCAACCGCTCCATGAGGCTCTGGAAGATCCCCAGGGCCACGGAAATGCCAAATTGAAGGCGGCGACAACGAAAAGCCCCACGATGGGTGACGATGGTCTGGGCAGCCGCCGCATCGTCATCCACCGGGAGCTGTTGGTAGGCCTGCGCCATATCCAGTTTGGCGAATGTGCAACCCTGCCCCATGGAATGGAGCAGGTGTTGCACTACAGGGACTGGATAGGGGTTTGCCTGAAGGGCCTAGTTGATCGTCGACTTGTAGTCGGCGCAGATCCTCACCGACCCGTCAGGCTTGACTGGGAGGACGATGGGTGTCTCCCAGCGGGCATGGTCAACGGATTCGATGACTCCCTGCGCCAGGAGCTTATCAAGCTCGGCATCAACCTTGGCCCTCAAGGCAAAAGGCACCCTGCGGGCTTTCAGCCTAATGGGAGCAACCTGGGGATCGAGGCTCAGAGAGATGGGGGTGCCCTTATAGCAGCCGAGTTGGCCGTCGAAGACGTCAGCAAATTCGTTTAAAACATCTTCCAAGGAAGTGGGAACTACCCGGTGCACCCCCCCAATGGACAACCTCAGGGCAGGAAACCAATCAAGGCCCAGGAGGGCCGGCAGGGCTTTTTTAACTACCAAGATTGGCAGCTTCCCTTGGAAGGCGCCGTATTTAACAGCAATAGGGAAGGACCCCAGGGTGGGAATTAGGTTTCCCTGGTAGTCCCTTAGAATCGTTTGGGCCGGTGACAACTAAGTTTGGGCAACTTTTGGGCAGAGGCGGGAGAACGCAACCCAGGACAGCAGAGAGCGGGAGGAGCCGGAGTCCACCTCCATCTGGCACGGCTGACCTTCCAGCTGGACGGTGGCTGCGATCTTCCGGGCTCCGGCGGAGGCCTGGCTGACCGAGCCCTCAGCAGCTTGCGGCAAGGACACGTTGTGGCAGTCATCTCCCCGGCGGGTTGGCCGCGGTTGCTGGCGGCGCGGCTGCGGTTTAGATTGCGCATTGGCCTGGAAGAAGGCGGGGGCAGGCAAGGATGCCCGGCAGACTTGGGCAATGTGCCCCGGCTTCTGGCAACGTAGGCAGATAGCGTTCCGGAATTGGCAGACTGAGCGGTCGTGGCGGCCGCCACAACTGAGACAGGCGGACCTGGCTGCAGGAGGTGCCGCTGCTGGTGTAGGCTGTCTTCGCCGGGGTTGCGCCCGCAACTGCCCCACAATTTCAGAGGACGGATCATCGGGAGGTGGCAGTTCGTCAACCTCATAGATCTGGGATGCTGGTGGAGCGTGCGGAATGGTCCCTGGTGCCTGAGAGGCCAGCTGCAACCGTTCCAGGTCAGCGGTGGACTGCTCCGAGAGTTCAGCCGCTCTGGCAGTCTCCACCGCTTGCAGCAGCGTGATGTCATGGTTTCGGAACATTCGGCTTCTCAGGTGGACGTCCCGCACTCCACACACAAATTGCTCCACCACGTTTTCCTCCAAGTTTGAAAAGTCACACTGTGCGGCAGTGGTGCGCAGGGATTCCAAAAATTGACTTATGGATTCGCCCGGGTTTGGACCTGGTGGCGGAATGCGAACCGGCGGGCGATTTTTGAAGGAGTCGGTGCATAATGTCCCTTCAGCCTGGCCATTAAGTTGTCCCAGCCAAGTGTGTAGGCTGGCCTAGGAGCGGCCAAAGCCCTGGCAGAGGCGAACATGGAAGGTTCGCAGCAGGAGAGGAAAAAGCTACATTTTTCTTCATCTGTTTGTGCCTGGTTTTTAGATGCGATGAGGTACGTCTCAAACCGCTCCATGAATCCCTCCCAGGATTCTCCGGCCGAGCCGTTCGGAGCGAATGGAGGCAAGGCTGAATTCATTTTGGTGGAGAGTTAGGAGGAAGGCACGCAGTGGAGAGTAAGGCAAGAGGGAAGAAAATTTTTCCTCCGTCAGCGTTCGTTGCCGGCGCGGATCGCGGCTTGTGGCAGCTGGCTGATTCTTCACTCTCTCTTCCCCTAGGCTACTCGGGAATCGCAGTATCCCATCCTCGTCGCCAGTTTTGAGGACTGGGAAATGAAGGATGCGAGAGCCAGGGTTAACCAACAAGGACAACGTTTATTCAAACGGAAGAACGAAGTGACAGCGATTCCAACAGGTGCTGCACGCACCAAGGTATTTATACAACGAGAACAGCCAATAGGAGACCGGGGACTGGGCAGCAACAGCTGTCAAGTCCCCTGTCCAATCAAGTGTAACTCTCGGCCGGCAACAGCTCCTGCTGCGTCCTGGCCAATCAGGAGGCAGCAGGCTGTTGCTGGCCTTTTGAAAAAGTCCTGAACTGAATGAGCTATATTTGCATAGCTCATGAATATACAACAGTATTATTATTATTATTATTATACAATTGTATCACAACGGCCAGTTGTTTTGCCGGATTTGGCATTGGTTACTAGTCGTGCCCCACCCAGGGGCCTAGGACATCGTAACATATTTTCGTAATATGTGTGCAGATCCAAGCAGTGAGGCTTTTTGCATTTGACTGATGGTGATTTTGTCAATTTTTAACTGTTTTAAATGTAATTCCAGTGTTTTTGGAATAGCACCCAATGTGCCAATTACCACTGGAATTACCACTGCTGGTTTGTGCCATAGTCGTTGAATTTCAATTTTTAAGTCCTGATATTTTGAGATTTTTTTCATGTTCCTTCTCGGCGATCCTGCTCTCACCTGGTATTGCGATGTCTAGGATTGTGACCTTATTTTTCTCAACCAGTGTGATGTCTGGTGTATTATGCGCCAGTATTTTGTCCGTTTGTATACGGAAATTCCACAAGATCTTGACCATCTGATTTTCGGTGACTTTTTCAGACATATGTTCTCACCAGTTTGTTGCTGTTTTAATATTATAATTTTTGCACAAATTCCAATGGATCATTTGTGCTACTGAATTGTGCCGCAATTTATAATCAGTCTGCGCAATTTTTTTACAGCAGCTGAGTATGTTATCAACAGTTTCATCAGCTTCTTTGCAAAGTCTGCATTTGGCATCAGCAGAGGATTTCTCGATTTTGGCCTTAATGGCATTTGTGCGGAGAGCTTGTTCTTGCGCAGCCAGGATTAGTGACTCTGTTTCTTTCTTTAATGTACCTGTTGTTAACCATAACCAAGTTTGTTCACTGTCCACTTTATCTTTTATTTTTTCCAGAAATTGGCCATGCAGTGCTTTGTTCTGCCAACTCTCCATTCTTGATTTTATCACATCTTTTCTGTATTCTTGTTTCGTCAGTTGGACCTTCAATAGATTTTTGTTGTTTACTTCTATTAATAGATGTTCTTGACTTTCTTTTAAATAATCAGCCAGTGCATGTTTTTCTTCTTCAACTATTTGCTTCACTTGTAATAATCCTCTGCCACCTGATTTTCGGGCCAGGTACAATCTATCAGTATCACCACGTGGATGTAAACTGTAGTGCATTGTCATTAGTTTCCTGGTTTTTTGGTCCAAAATGTCCAAATCAGCTTGTGTCCAGCTAACTATACCAGCTGTGTATCTTATAACTAGTATTGCCCAGGTATTTATGGCCTTCATTGTATTTCCTCCATTCAATTTAGATTTCAAAATTTTCCTAACTCTGTTGGTGTACTCTCCCCTGACAGTAGTTTTTACTTCTCCATGCTTGATATTATCCAACTGCAGAATGTCTAAATATTTGTAGGCTTCATTTTTGTTGCATTTAATTAGTTGGTCATTGGGCATTTCAATTCCCTCACATGTAGTGATTTGCCCCTTTTTATGGATACAGTGGTGCATTTTTCCATGCCAAACTGCATTGAAATATCGGTGCTGAATACTCAGACTGTGTTTGTCAGTGATTGGATTTCTATTTCTGACTTTCCATAGAGTTTCAGATCATCCATATATAATAAATGAGAAATTTTTTCAGCGTCTTTGGCTGTTTGGTAGCCTAATTTCATTTTTTTTAAGATTACTGATAGTGGGATCATTGTAATGATGAAGAGGTGAAAGTGAATCACCCTGGAAAATTCCTTGCTTGATATTAACCATTCCGTAGTTCTCATTCCCTACTGCCAACTCAGTTATCCACTGTTTCATCGCCTTTTCAGTAAAGGATGTAATATTTTTGCTAATGCCAGTTGTTTCTAAGCATTTTATGATCCAACTATGTGGCAATGAGTTTTTGTTGCCTTTTTGCTCTACTGGCAAGATGTCATTTGTTTCCAAATAATCCATAATGTTATCTGCAATAATGCCTGTGAGTAATTTGAAGGTTGTTGGCAAGCATGTTATTGGTCTGGAGTTTTCAGGTATTGTTCTTTTAGTTGCATCTTTCTGAATCAAGTATGTTTTTCCTGTTCTCAACCATTCATCAATTTGGCCATTTTGTAAAATTTCAGTTGCCTGGCCAATATTGCATGTAAACTGGTCAGATATTTGAGCCAGAAACCATGTAATTGGTCCTTTCCAGGTGATGTCCAATTCTTTACTTTTTTACTCGATTTTTGACCATCTCAGTTATTATTTCTAATACTTGCATTTGTTTGTTGCCAATTCTTTTCTCAAAGTCATGTATCCACTTTGCTTCCTTATTGTAGTCCTTTGCATTTTCCCGCAATTCTTTCCAGAATTCAACTGTGGCCTGCTTTTCTGGTTTTTCACTTTTGGTGTCACCATTCACATTAAGACTTTAGTAAAAATGCCGTTGGTCTGATCGAAATTGCTGATTTTGTTTATATTGGATGATTCGTGCCTCATATCTTTCAGTTTTTTCTAGCTGTTGCTATTATCTGCTGTTTTACAATCTCTACAACTTCATTGATGTTTCTTGTATCCAATCTATATCTTCTGATTAGCTGATCTATGATTTTGCTGTTTTTAAGCCATTGCTCATGCATGTTCTTTAAGTTGCTAGCATCTGCCCTTAATTTTTTGACTTTTTGTTTTCCACTTTGGCTTTGATGCTTTTTCTGTTGTGTGACTAGGTACTTTGATTTTAATGCCTAGTTCATTGGTGACTATTACAGCAGCACTGTACATTAACTGGTTTGTTTCCAAGATGGATCCCTATTCAATTGTTGAAAACACTGCATTAACCATTTTCATGATAGGGGCCAAAATTGTCTTAGGCACAGTTTTTAATGATGGTAAACGTCTTTCCTCATTAAGCAGAAAATGCTCCATGATCTTATCCTTCAATTCTTTTTGTTTTTGAGTTAGTTCATCAGTTGGTTCAGTGATAACTGGTTCTAGTGGTAGTGTTGTTATTTCATCTCCGACAGCTTCTTCTGGGAGTTCTACTACAATGTCTTTAGTTGTGTCTTGGATATCAGTTATTTCCCTTTGTGATGTTGTTTTTTGGGTTTTGCAATTTGCCTGAATTTCCTCAAGTTCAACGTCACTAAACACTTTATTCCATATAATAAATCGCCTTTGATCTGCTAGTCGTTGTTCACTAACATTTGAATCTGGATATTGTTGTTTCCATAATTCATACATTCGCTTTAAATAACCTCTTTTTTCTGGCTCTGAGTTGTAGTAACACGCCATTATGGCACGGTTTTCATCTGCACTATATTTTTGTCGTTTTGTTGGCTGGTCCACTTGTAGCCCACTTGTCGATGGATGTCCAGGGTCCTCAACATCCGCCACGGCCCTTGTTAACCCGCGCAACGACCGATGTGGTATAGAATTTTTATTCGTTTTTTTTCACCATATTGTATGGGTTGGCGGGTTTTTTATGGGACCAGGTTGCCAACCTGACCCCAACCCTCCTCCTTTCTCATCCAGGCTTGGGATCAGCAATGGCGGAGTTGTTGTTGTTGTTGTTGTTGCTGTTGTTGTTATTATTATTATTTGCTAAATATATACCAGAAGATAAAATAATGAAAGTTTAAAGTTTGAAATGGAAGTAAAATAACATGGGTGGGTGGAAATGAAACTGTAGCTTTGCACAATTCTAACACCATTTGTTATAGTTCAAAACAGAAAGACATGTCATTGCTATATTTTCCTGTATCCAGCAGTTATCATATTGCTATGAATTTCTCTGGGAAATCATGAAATCACAGTTCGATTTGCTGCAGTAGAAACTACTACTTATTGCCTTTGTTCAGTCTTGGGAAATATATAACTCACTCTGAGAAGGAAAGAGACCCATGAGCAAATTCATAACATATTTGAACAAGTGCAGGCAAACAGAAAAATAACCTGAATTACCAGTAGATGGATTCTCCTTTTTTCATGGTCTCAAATTGGTTAAAATAATATCATTACCATAAATGATTAAAATATATTTCAATTTAAAAGTAAAGCTTTTAACTTAAATATGGTATACCTATGAGTAAGTATGTGTAGGATCAATAAAGTCCTGTTCAGGAATTCAAACCTAGTGTATACCTTGAAATTTCCTAGTTTAGCCCTTGTTGAGGACCACATTATACTTAAAATTATAACTTATGTATAATTGTAATGATAATTATACCCCAATTTGCTGCTTTGCTTCTGCTACCTAGAATTTTGGAAACAAAAACAACCCTGTTCAGCTTGAACTGATCATCATCTAACAAGAAGATGGACAATATTATTGCAAGGGTAGACTGTCTCTATAGCTGCAGTTTGTCAGTTCAAAGCTCACCAGCTCAACTCATCCTTCCATCCTTCCTAGGTGGGTAAAATGAGGACCTAGATTGTTGGGGGCAATATGCTGACTCTGTAAACTGCTTAGAGACGGCTGTAAAGGCACTATGAAGTAGTATGTAAGTCCAAGCGCTATTGCTATACATTCCTGCTTTCCTTTTACATGTTCAAATTAACCTCAAGGTATTTTTGTCAGCCTCATTAGGAACAACAGGAAGTTAGGTCTCTAGGAAGGCTAATAGAATCTTGCCTATTGTATTGCTCCTCTTCCTCCTCTTACTCTTTGCACTTCAGTTAAATTATGGAGGACTCTATCTAACCTACTTCTAAATTTTATTGTAATTGAAGGTGGAATAACCTTGGGGAAAGAGGGGAAGAGGTATGGAAGAATTGTTAGTGCAGGTTTTCCGATGAAATAGATAAACTAACTTCTTTGATTAGAGAAAAGGCATTATCTACATTTATGAGTGTTGGGAAGGCCTCTTATAGACCTTTTGTGACTGAACTCGTGGCTGTGGGCAGAGTCAGCCTGAAATATTACATTCTAACCGTTGCGCCACCATGGCATGTATAATGATTTTTCATTGTACTCCCAAAAGCCAGCTTTTTAGATCAGCAACCAAACTAACTTAAAGAAGAGAGGGCATAATATCAATCATATCACTTGAATAAAGATGATTTAAGGGTATGGTGAGAATTATTATATTAATGTAGAATTTAGAACTTTCTTTATGGATAACTATTTGTTTTTCTTCAATTTTTTTTAGTACAATATTTTCCAGCTAAGTGTCAATCTTTCAGGGAAAACATTTTTGCTATTAGCAGACAATAGAATTTTTTTTTAAAGTAGCCAAGAGAAAGCAATGATTCTGATTAAGTAAATTCTGAACTCTTTCTAGTAAGCATTATTCAAGTCATGAATGCTAATTTGTCCTGCAGGGGGCTGTGGGTAATTACCCAGAAAAACTATCAGCTTTATTGTGTTGCTACAAAATATATTACTGAATGGTGTGCACTTTGCAGAGAGACAACTTTGATGTGTGAAAGACTATGAAAAGAGAGGCTTAAAAGAAAAAAAATTAAAAGATCCCATGAGACAGACCTGAATGAAAATAAGTGACCTTTAACTTCACAAAAAGAGAAAAAGAGAACAAAATATTCCAGGAGAGTTTTTATTTAATAGTCAAATAACATTTGCATGCAAAATTATGCTTCACAGAAGTGCCACTGTGTCACCTACAGCAACTGTAGTTTCTGCATATTTAAACTTGTGTGGAATCTGAACCATCTTAGCAAAAATGAAGCAAATATGCCATCTTGGCTTCATGCCAACAACCACATCGAACTGCAGACATTTTTTTAAAAAAATATGGATCATTTAATCCCATATTGGAATCCATACTACAATTATATTGTCCCAGTTCTGACATAACCCAGATGTCGCACCTTTTTTAAGCCTAGTTTTTTTTCTTCTTCTTTTTTAAACCATTTAAATTCTATTCACCACTAGAGCAATTTGCATTCACGAGTATATTCTTGGCTAAGTAAGATGGAGGAATGGAAGAGGAAGGAAGAGAGAGCAAAGGAGAAGAATGTGTCATGGTAGGAGGGAAGGGAGTAAAGGTTTGTTATGTGATCTGGGTCTCTTTAGAGTTGATTACAAGAATACAAATGTTGTGCTGGAACCATTTGTGCATCTGTTTTTAATTGTGTCAAACATTCTTCTACAAGGACTAAAAAATGAACACCCCTCATTCTTCTCTCTTTAAAAAACATTTTATAGGACCTCTGTACAATGTACATAAAATTACTCTATATTATATGATGAGAATAAGAGCTTATAATAATTCATATATATCAGAAAGGATTCAAAAGCCCATGTTCACTTGCATGAGACAGAAACCCGAAGGGATTAGTCGACAGCAAGAATCAAAAAGAGTAAGAAAGGAAGAGGGGCGCCTTAGGGACTGCAGCTGTTGACAATTCTCACTTTTGTTGGAATCATTGCTTTAATGACCCAGGTTTCAAACAAATGTTATCCATCATGTAATTACTTGAAGTGTACACAGTAACTCTCCATCCAAAAATCCTTCCATCCTAATCATACTATGGCCAAGTGTAAAATCGGTACTTTTGTTAGTTGGCTTGCTGAGAGAACTGCACAGACATATAATTGTGATGACCATTAAGGTCTCAGTTAGGTCCCCAACTTACAATTGGCTCCTAAAATGGTGGTTACTGCACCACCAGTTCACTGCAGGCAAACTCTGCTCAAAGTCTGGATCCTGATGGGGCTCAAAGCTTACTCAGCCCTCCATCCCTCCATCCTGAGGTCGGTAAAATGAAGATTCAGATTGTTGGTGATTAACACAACGCACACAGAGAGTGCTGTGAAGTACTTGGGAGTGCTATATAAGTCTACATTCTATTGCTATTGGTATTTGAAATTATGGCAGACCAGTGCAGGCTACTTACCACTAAGATTTAAATTCCAACAGATGCCACCCCATCATGGTCACATGATCACATTTGGATGTCTGGCAATATTTACAGATATTTGCAGCAGCCTGTGTTCACTTCTGATATTCGGCAAAAAGTCCCATTGCTTACAATGGATTTGCTTAACAACTGCTCTGTTCATTTAATGACCATCACGAAAAAGGTCATAAAATTGTCTGGGGTCACATGATGACCCACTTAATCACTGGCATGACTTATGACTTAATTCTGGGCTCAATCATGGTTGTAAATCGAAGGCTGCTTGCACACTCTTAGTAACTACTACTAGGGTTTAATGAGTAATATATAATAATAAGAGCCTAGTGTTTTAGGCTGTTGAAATAATTTACCGAACACTAAAGATAAAAATGTTAAATAGTGTGTATGTGCCTACATTTATTATTTAGGCATAATGTATACCTAAAGAAGTATAAATTAAATTAACTTATGCACAAATGAGCATAAATCACTTTCACTTGCAGGATCCAATCTTGGGTGGGTCACTCGGACCAGAGGTTTTGTCTTCTGGGCTTTCAGACTCGTACTGGAGCTCATCTTCAGGGAACTTCTCACTTTCACTTCTTTTGAAGTTTGTGAGTACAAATATAAGAACACAACAACAACCCTACACCTGCAGCATTAGAACCAAACACCAAATACATCAAAAGAGAAACAGGGTGTACGTCTGTGTGTTACCTGGTAGCATGCTAGCAACAAACTGCTATTTGTACACGATCCATATTATACAATAATCCAATATTATACAATATCCATCCCTTCTGCCCCCCCCTTCCCAGTGCTCATTTTATCCCCTCCCACCATGTTCACTTGCTAAGCAGTAGCAAAGATCATGTGACCTTGTGGTTATGGTAACAGATCATGGACGGTAACATGATTTTGCGGGGATGGGTAGGTTAGCATACTGTATTGCACTATCAATCTTGTGGTTTCTGAGCTATGGATAATGACATACTGCATTGTGGGAATGCCACCAGCTGTGGCTTGTTACATTAACCATGAGTGAACAAACCAAGGTTTGGAGTCATTTATTTTCTTTTTAGAAATGCATATAATGAATCTGAGCACACTAAAGAAAGAAGTTACAGTTGTGCCTCACATCTTGATTCCCCAGAGTGCCGCTGAGGCAGAGTTATTTTTGAATAGATGTGTACATTATTATATTATAAAGCAATATAAGGCTTCATTGGACTTCTGAGAATCATTTTTTAGTCTTCCCTACAACCAAATGTACTTTGCCATTCTATCAGTTTCTTTACAAGGCTGGAAAGTATAATTATATTAAAACAGAAGTCTAAAGGAAACCAGCATTAAGTGAAATCTTGAGTGGGAAAGAAATCTTTAATATGCAACTGGCTTCATTTTTTAAAGAAAAAAGTATAAGAGATTTTTTTTTTTAAAAAAAAAAGCTCTAAAAAATCCAAACTGTGATAATAATTTTAATGAATTTGAAGAACTGTTTCTTTTATATCTTCCTTGGTGAGAAATTCTAACTAGTGTGTAACAGTTGGATTTATTAAAATTATAAGAAAATAATATACATATATATATTTTAAATGAGAAAGATAATTTGTGATGATGTGTATTTGGGAATATCATATTCCCATTCCTAATAAACACATTTTTGTTAATCAAATCAACTCTAATGGTAACACTATATCCTCACTCCTTTAGAAATGAATGAGGCAGCCTGCTGATATTCAGACTGTACTAGTCTATCTTGCTGGTATGTGCCAAACTTAATTTAGATCTCTCAAAGATCAGTGGAGCTAACAAACAAATCCACAACCAAACTGAAGAACAAACAGCATGATAAATGGATGAGTTCAATTTCACTTTGTTCAGCTGGCTAAATTTAGGATTTTTCTCAAAGAATTTCACTGGGTTTTTTTTTCTATCTCTCTGTTTAATGAAAAAATAGGGTTTTTTTGTTCTTTCACTATCTGGATGCAGCTGATTAAAATATAGGTCTTGATTTACTGCATTACAGGGGAAAAAAGATAAATATGCCAGTCATAACAAATAAGATAAACAATATGCAAGACTAAATCTATTTTCATAGCAGATCATCCTGCTGGACCGTGATGTACCAATTAATTAAAATGAATCAGTTCTTCCCAAGTCATATTCAGCTGTTCTGAAACAACTGGGAAAAATGATCAAATTTCTCAGCATATATATTTCTAAAATGACAGAAAAAAGAAACTTATGATCACATAATTAATGACATCTCTTCGTTTCACTTTTCAGGTCTGGTAAAATCTAATTTTTCATTTTCAATCATATGAAAAATTTGTTTTCTTCATGGTAGAAAGTAAAGAGAAAATTAGTAACATATGTATGCGCAGCAGACTTTTTCTAGGGAATGTGTGAATGAAATTCACATGTGTGAGTCTAATGCGAATGGCATTTTTCAGCACTTTAGCCTATTGTAATTGCCATGAGGTGCTCTTGATACCACTGATGTTAAAGAATCATAATTAATATATATTCAAGCATCTATGTTAAGATGAAAAAGGGCATGTTGCTAAGATTCATAAAATTTAAGAAATTGAATATTGATCTACTTTGTTTATTCTAGAAACAGGAACATGACATAACTGCCCCCTCACACAGACTTTGTAAAGTACACTAGTATTTTTTATACAGCTGCTGTTTCCTTTAATCTATGATAAATTCAAAATACGTTCCCAGTAATCAAAAAGATTAAAAGAATCTTTCCATGTAATTTTTGTAAAATCCCTATGTACCTTCCCAAAAGTCTGAACTAGCTGAATAAATTTGCCTTTTGAAATAAGCATAACTGCTGATTTGAACAATTATGCAGCGCATCAAGATTATGGAGGAAATTAAAAGATCCCTTTACCCAATATAGTAATTCTTTTGCAGTAAATGTATATAATATCCTTTATTTAAAGAAAAAAATGCAATTGCATAATGGGATTAAAATATTTAGAATAGGGAAGAAGGGCACTGTAAGGCTTAGTGTATTGTTAGTGGTAGAGTTAGGAGTAAGAGAGAAGAATGAGATACCAGATGGAGCTGTTTATATCTCTTGATATTCCCAGTGCATTCTCGGTGCTTCCCTTCCAGGTGGATATAATTCACATTTGTGGCTATAGAAATCAGATAAATAAATAAAGAAAAGAAAACAGTTCTCAGAGGAAGTGAAGTGAAGACAGGTTGAACCTGAAACATCATGTCCAAATATGTGAAACCAAGATGGCCATTAGTACTTCAGATTCTTAAAACTCTATAAATACTGCTCTTTGCTGAAGCTTCTTCTATTGATAGTAGAATCATCAAAAAATAACTATGCTATAAATCTATTTCAGATATTCAACTGAACATGCAAACTGCTAACAGATTATGCAATGAATCAAATTAGATTTGTTGTTATAAATAGGTTGTTCAGAAAAGGCAGTATATGATTTAGTTTTATGAGATGGAAAACATGATTCCCTACTCATATTCAGATGCGGATGTCCTGTTATAAGCATAGAATGAAAGCTGGTTGCAAAGCTGGAAAGTCTACTTATTAACTCAATTTATGTGAATCAGTCTGAAAGGACAGTCAAACATAACACAAGGAGTAACCACAAAATGTTTCATTGAAAAGAATTCTCCACATGCAAAGAAGCATTTTATTTGTCTAGGATTCATTTTGTGTAAAAGCTGTCAGTAACCGCAAGTGACACATGGATAAATCTTTCTGATCAAAGTCAAATCATCCATTAAAGTGGTCAATGCCTTAGTCATATCACAATTTCCATGCATTTGTACAAATGAAAGGAGCCTAGCTTATCCCAAATTATGCAGATAATTTTTCTTTAGCAATTCTGTTAAGTTTCCATTTTTGTAGCTACAGTCCTTATATTTATTAGTATTTTTCTACTTTAAAAAAAACCTCTTTCCTAATAAAGAATGTACGTTTATTCTGCTTAAATTAGCAGAAAAACAAAAGTTACACAGGATTTATTCTATTGAAAGTCAAGCTAAGAAAAGAAGCGGAGCCTGTTGATGTATGAACTGTTCAAAGATATGTATTTAAGTAGGAATCACTTCTGTGGAGGCTGGAGTGAAACAAAGCTCTTGCAGAAGATTAAAAGTTCCCGGGTCTGATTCCATTTGCACCAGCAGAGATCAGGATTAACACCACAGGATCCAACAGTGTGTGTGACACATTAAGCAGACTAAACTCGTTCCTACTGAGCACTGGATTAATGTTTTCCATGATCACAGTTTAAGTGAATATTTCACCTTTGAAAGGTTGTGTCAATACCAGAAGTACAAAACCAGCCAACAGGATTGGTCTTAATTTCGCTGGATGATAGAGGACATAATACTAAAATAAAAATACCTGTCTTTGAGAAAACCATTTTATCAACCCATATAATACAGTTTCCTGGCTTTCTTTTTACATTTCAGTGGGATTCTTTTTTTAAGAAAGAGGAGATCATAAACATTTGAAACAGTCTGTTGGTTAACAACATGGACAATTATATATATAAAAAAAGCAACACAAAATTGAGGTGTGAATCTCTCGATAATAAGTCTACTTTAATAAATACAATTTAAATAAATGAAAACATGTTTCTGCTGGTTTTTTTCCTGCAAATGTAAATATATATATATTTACATTAACATATATTTGTGTGTGTTTGTGTATGTGTGTGTGTGTTTCTTTTATCAGAAGAAAAAAAACCCACTTAATCTCTCCCCTGGCTCAGCTGATAGTTTTAGTTTAACGGGACCAGAGATTTTGTCTTCTGAGCTTTCAGACTCATGCTGGGACCCATTTTCAGGGAACATCTCTCTAATATAAAAGTTGGTTCCAGTGACCGACTCAGGTGGGATCCTCTAGTGATCACTTCTAAGCTTGCCATAAATATATAAGACGTGGTGATTAAACATGTCCCTTAACCACCTAGATAAAATGTATAAATACCTGTTTTAGAGGAATATTCTGCTCTTAAAAACCTATTAGTCATGGTCAATTCAATAAAAATTAAGTCTTAATTTGGGAGCTCCTATTTGAGTATTATTAGCTTACAAATTGTGGGAAGATCTTTTCTTTTATTTGCTTTTCCTTTTTTCTAAAACTGTTAGATGAAAAAAATAATAATGTGGCTTCTACTGTTCTATTTCTTGAAGCGGCTGCTGTTTTATCTAAAAAGATCTAATACTCCTGAATATAAAATTGTACATAGTTATTTGGGAGCCCAAATGAAATTTGTGAATGTTGAAATCCTGATATCTCATTTTTTTATGAGAATCCTGAAGGTAAAAATAATTTAGGAGTAAATGAGGCTACTGCCCATAAATAGTCCATGTATTTTTGAATTGACAAACAAAAAAGGGAGATTAGAAACAATATGATTCATAAAACTAGTTGATGATTTTTCAAACTGTGTTTCACAGAAACTTACAGCTTCATTAGAACTTGATGGGGCTTAATGACATATACAACCAGTTTCCTAGCACAAGAACATTGTGTCTTGATCAGAGGTTCAGGGAATTATTATTTTTAATGAACCAGTTTTGTAGCCTGAAAAAAATTAAACCCTTGCTTTATAGCCTTATGAAACACATAATTGAATGCACACTTTAGAAGGACATGTTTTGCTGATTCAATCTCCTGTAAGTATAGTAGTTATATTTTGTAAGAAAAGCTTAACGATATTGCCTGCCCACTACTAGGAAATGTTTATTCTCCTTGATTTGCAAGATTTATTTTGCAACCTACAAAATACCTGACAAACTATGTGAAACATATGTGTACCACTTCATTTGTGCTTTGATTAAAGAAGACAAAGTTAAAAGTATTGCAACAGGACACAGGGGAAAAAATCTATAAGAAGTCATTCAAATAATGTGCAGGACTTACATTGAAGAAAAATAACTTAAATTATAATTCTTTATTTCATGTACAGTGAAGTCAGCAATTTAATCCAATTCTTAATAATTTGCTTGTGTGATTAATAGTTTTTACATTACTTTATTGATTTATTTATATGTAAATAGAGAGTCATATTACAGTGATTTTATAGGAAAGGACTGCCAGCATCTCCAGAGAGCTGAATGGATGACTTTTGAAGACACTTTCAATTCTTTTTAACTCAATGATTCGATTCCCCCGCCCCTCATATGTATTGTCTGACTAAGAAAGAGGAAAGCCTCCAGTTTAAAAAGATGATACAATGATCCACTAAAATGAACTTTTCTTGCCCAACCATTTCAGAATAACTGAACAATATCAATAAAAATATATTTGCCTACAGGATGTCAGTGAGAAATCGAAACATCTCAGTACTTGTTTCTTGTCTTTTTACATTTGTTCTTCTCTGTGTTTCAATCATCATCTGGAGCACAACTTCAGATCTCCTGGCCTTGTGAAACTAGGTGTCTATTCACTGTGTCTACTAATTGTTATTAGTTCAGGATTTTAAGATTCCTTGGAACATATTTGTATTCTCGGGTTAATTCATATTTCTAGGGAAGAATAAGAAATTGGAAAAGGAGAAATACTGCATCTTCTTTCTCCTCACCTTACTGTTGATCCTACACAGGGAATAGGGAGCTGCTGTGTATTTTATATATTTTATATTGCATTGTATTGTATATTTCTGTATATTTTTGGTGGATGAAAAATTAAAACATATGGATGTTTTCTAGATTTTATATTTGATGCAAATATCAAATTATTTTTATTTTGAAAAAATATTTTGCATGTAATGTCCTAAAAAGCAACATTTAAAATGCATATAGTTCATTCTGATGGGGAGGGGCCTTCCTACCCAGTATTTCTATATGCACCAAAGGCAAATTCCTTGTGTGTTCAATCACACTTGGCCAATGAAAAAATCTATTCTATTCTATTCTATATTATAGCACAAAATGACACCTCAATAGCTGGGAGAGTATTAGGTAATAGTGGTTTGTTGGACAACTGAGTATAAATGCTAATAATATACCTCTCTAAACTACAACATATTGCTTCTGATCGTTTCCTTTACAAAATGAAATATACAACAAGCTTCAGGTTTAACGGCCTTTCAAAATTAGGAAGTAGCAAGTGTCCTTATTATCCATTGCAATGGATATACAACTATAAATCAAAGAAATGATTGCTACCAAGCTTTTGGTGATTTCCAAAGCTAAAGCAAACTTAACCTGAAGCTATTTCTGCACAGAACAGCTGGACAAAATTATTATATTTCCTGAGTTGACCATTTTATGTAAGGCTGCAGCTATTATTTTGTTGCTTATTGACAGGAAATGGGGGATTTATAAAGTCTGGCTCAATGCAAATATTTAGAGATTTGTTTTGCCTCCCCAAACTCCATTCAGAACCCTTCCTTCTGAACTTCTGAACAGTGAAATCAAACTTTTGATAAGGTTGTTTTCATTTGAAAACTGGAATTCATGGCTTTCTTCCAAAGGGGAACTCTATTGGTCACAGACAATTTATGAAGAATAGCTTGCTTGTTAGTGAAGCAAATATGTGTAATCTGATGAAATTATTAATGTCATAATGTTAACTCTTGTCACATAAATACAGTTAGGAGAGCTGACACAGCAACTGCATCCAAATGATTGGGTCTTTGTTTATGCACTCAATCTGTCAGTACAATATGTAGGATATGAATTTCAGCAAGTACTTTGACAATGAACAAAATAGATACACACTCTTTTTTAAAAATTAAAACTTGTTGAAAAGTTAAATGATTTCAAGCACTTGGATAGACTCTGCAGACAAAACTCTCCCTTCCCTCCCCCTTCCTTCCTTCCTTCCTTCCTTCCTTCCTTCCTTCCTTCCTTCCTTCCTTCCTTCCTTCTCTTCCTCCTTCCTTCCTAGAATCTTTATTATCAGATAAATGATAAAATTTGTGAAATTATTCTGCCAAAACTGTATATTAATGAGTAGGATGCCAATCACACAAAAATATACATAAAAAATCATGAGTCTTGCATTCATTGTAAACTGTAAAGGCATATTTGTTTCCTTCCTGCCTTCACAAGATATTTATTTACTGCTTTATGAGACCAAATCAACATTAAAACATATACAACAGTTAAAATTCATGCATAGAATTTTAGATAAAACAAAGACAAATAAAACCGTGAGGAAAGTGCCAGTTGTTTGTATAAGTTAAAGCACAGATATATAGAAAGATCGAAACCTTTGGTCTGAGACAGTAAGACCCCTGACTTCATTGTGCTTGCCATCCTTTATCTTTCTTTTTTAAAATAATATGTTATTGATTTTATTGGATTTTTTTCTATTGTTGTGACTCACTCAGAGTCACCGAGAGTCAGAAAAGCAGATAAAAACAAGATCTGACAATGGATAAGAGCAACAACATTAAAGAAAGAGACACTGGGATTAATTCTGGCTTCACAAGACCAAGCCTTAGGAACAAATGCATACAAAGCCAGAAATGAGAAGACAGCAACAAACAGCAAATACGTCTTCTCCAAAGAAGCTGAAGAAATAAAACATCTGGTTAGCTGCTGCAAGAAGATCTCATAGACTGATTAGAAACAATGACATGACAAAATATTAACGATGGTGAATTGGAAGATCTGTAAGAAATATAATTTGCCTGTAAGCAAGAACTGGTGGGGGGGACCACAAATAGTTCCAGGCACATCTGGAATGTTAAGAGTGTGGTTTCAACAGACTCAGAAAATGGTTGCCATCCTGCCTATGGCCAATCACACAAAACTAATTTACCAGAAAGGAAATGTGTACAATTTTTTCTACCTGTTTACCCTAAAAGTTAGACCAGACCAACAAACCAAAGTCATGGAGGTCAGGACTAATTTTATTATAACTGCAATAGTGACAGCATCTTTCAGGCCTAAAAGTGCTTCCTCCTTCCTCACATTATCTTCAAGTGAATTGCTGGGGTATAGTGTGGTACCAAAAAGTTATTCTCAAATTGTTTTCTTGGCCAATAACCCCTCTTACTTGCTTTGGTAGCAACCTTTCCTCCTGTCCTTGAAGGTGAGTCCTTATATTCTTTACACGATCACTTCTCTCAATACTTCCAAGATGCCTACAGTTGCCTCAATCTATAATAGGTTGTGGATGTCTATCTTTGTTTTTTAAAGAATACCTCTAGGCTCTGTGAATCCTATTTGCACTGTTGGTTACACAGTACAGATTAGGATTCAAAGCAGAGGTGGGATTCAAATTATTTTACTACCGATTCTGTGGGCATGGCTTGGTGTGCATGGCATGGCTTGGAGGGCATGGCAGGGGAAGGATACTGTAAAATCTCCATTCCCGCCCCACTCCAGGGAAAGTTTACTGCAAAATCCCCATTTCCTTTCAATCAGCTGGGACTCAGATGGAGGTGGGGTCAGTCAGCTGGGGTGGTATTTACCGGTTCTCCAAACTACTCAAAATTTCTGCTACTGGTTCTCCAGACCTGGTCAGAACCTGATGAATGAAACCGCTACATGAAACCGCTGGGCGAGATCATTCGGAGGCACGGGATAAGATACCATCAATATGCGGACGATACCCAGTTGTATCTGTCCGCCCTGTGCCAACTCAATGAAGCAGTGGACGTGATGAACCGGGGTCTTGAAGCCGTTAGGGACTGGATGAGGGATAACAAACTGGTACTCAACCCGGATAAGACCGAGTGGCTGTTGTGTTTCCCTCCCAATAATTTGGCTAGTGTTCCATCACTCAGGCTGGGGGGCCAAATTTTACACCCCTCAGACAGGGTTCGCAACTTGGGAGTCCTCCTGGACCCACAGCTGACCTTTGACCACCATCTGTCGGCTGTGACCAGGGGGGCATTTGCCCAGGTTCGCCTGGTGCGCCAGTTGCGACCCTACCTGAACCGGGAGGCTCTCACAACAGTCACTCGGGCCCTTGTGACCTCTAGGCTGGAGTACTGCAACATGCTCTACATGGGGCTGCCCTTGAAGAGCATCCGGCGACTTCAGCTAGTCCAGAATGCGGCCGCGCGAGTGATTGTGGGTGCACCACGGTTCGCCCACATAACACCTCTATCCTCCGCGAGCTGCGCTGGCTACCTGTTGATCTCTGGGTGCGCTTCAAGGTGCTACTTACCACCCATAAAGCCCTCCAGGGTAGTGGATCTGAGTACTTGAGAGACCGCCTCCTGCCAATTACCTCCCTACGACCTATTAGATCATACAGATTAGGCCTCCTCCAAATTCCATCCGCCAGTCAGTGTCGACTGGCAACTACGCGGAGGAGAGCCTTTTCACTAGTAGCTCCGACCCTTTGGAACGATCTCCCCGTGGAGATTCGTACCCTCACCACCGTCCAGACCTTCCGCACAGCCCTTAAGACCTGGCTATCCCGTCAGGCCTGGGGATAAAGATTGTAATTCGTCCCCACCCGAATGATGAATGAATGTTGTGTTCTACTTTTACTTATGTATTGTTTTATGTCTTACTGTCTTGTATTCCCCTCCCTATAAATTGTAAGCCGCCCTGAGTCCCCTCAGGGAAAAGGGCGGCCTATAAATAATAAACCATATAAACCATATAAACCATATGAATACCACCTCTGCTCCAAAGCTTACCGTGCTTTTCCAAAAACAAGACAGGGTCTTATTTTCTTTCCACCTGCAAAATAAGCATTTTTCCTTACTTTTGGGGGAGGTCTTATTATTTTTGAGGTGCAGGAGGTGACAAACATGGTCACCTCGTGACTGCTGCTACAGTGCAATATTTTTGGGAAGGGCTTATATTTTGGGAAGGGCTTGTATTACCGCATGCGCTCAAAAGCCCGGTTGGGCTTATTATCCAGGGAGATCTTATTTTCAGGGAGACAGCTTATTTCTAAAACAGAAATAAGACCAAGAGCTTGAGAAATCTTGAAGAAGAGAATGTTTATGGAGCATGTATAGTATACTTTTGCTCCACTGTGGAATAATTAATTGTTACAAAGTTGGGAACATTTTTCTAGGTCAGTGTTATTTCCAGGAAAGGGCCTAAATCCCTTCTCTTGAAAATCTTGTCAGGATTCCATGTGTGTTCTCTAGGGGTAGGGTTAACATATTTTAAATTGAAATAAACAAAATCTCAGAACAAAAATGTTGTCTTAAATCCTGTCCATGCATTATGAGGAGACTCAAAGGTGTGCCGCCAATATTCTGGAGAACTGGTTCCTCTTGCATACCACATGACATCAGTTTCCCTGAAGGCATCTGCATTTTCTCAGTTAATATCTGCAGGAGATAAGCTGCAACAACCTGGCAAAACCACATGCCACAGGATGCGTGTCAGCTAATTTCCCACAGGCGTTTCCAGTGAGCTTATGACTGCATCAGGAGGAAGGACTTAATTGTTAATGAAATATTAGGTAGTGCTTGAAATGGGTTATTTATTTATAGCCATTTACTTTTTGTTAAGGCATGCAAATGAGTTAAACACAAATAAAAGAGGACTTCATAAACTATATTTCTATTTCTCTTTGGGTCCAAAAATACAAGCCATACTAGTACAACACACTTAAGGGTGTTATTGTCGGATGTAGAATTGAGTAACTCTGTGCTAAAGGTTTATCTGGGTTCATCATGTGCAAGTTATTTCCAAAGACCAAAATAAAACAATTCCTCTGTTAACTTTATACAACGTTTTGAATGTTTTCTGTATTTAAATCATGCTAGTTACATGGGAATGTCATAGCAAACCAGATTTGGGAATTACTGATGCAGTTTTCAAACTAATTTTAATAAATTGTGCTCCTTTTGGCCTTGGGTCCACGTGTGAGCTGTTAGCTTTGCACCTGAGCAATGATGCCCTCTCAGAAGGTCAACAGCCATGTCGGTGCTAAATTTTCAGATGCTGCGATTTTGACAGGGCTGGCAACAGCTGCAGTCACAAAGCATACTGTGAATCTGAAAAACATGAAGTGTTTCCACGTTACTGAGCCATGTAAAAACCCTGATTCTGACAAATGCCATATCTGAATCTACATCACATTCCCATGAATCCAGACATTTGTTGGAAATGCTTTCACAATGCTCATATTGTAATAGATGCATATTGGGTCATCCCATCTGTCGCTTTTGTGTCAGGTGAAAGGGCTGTTCCACTTCATATTTGATAAATTGATAAACTTTATCAAATATACACGCCTGGTGACAGAACATTCCTTAGCACTAATTGGAGTGATTGAGAAAAGATCTATAATTTTACATTACCAGCCATTATTTGTCACACTACAATCCTGAAACATCCTGGAGTCAGAAAGTTGAAGTGATGTAGACTGAATGCTTACCATGAAGTTTTGACAATATTCCAAATGACTCCAAGCTCAAGACAGAAGTATCTGACAAATTATTATAATTAAGTGTTAATTTACCTGTGGATGCTTGAAAGCATTACTTATCAATTTTACTTATAAATCCTACTTATTTTTTTATCTGTTTGGGGGAAAATGTCAACATTTTTATCTAGACGCTGTGAATTTATGCCAATGCTTTTCATAGACATTTATAAAAACTGCATTAACTTGTTTCTAATGCTGTGTGATGCAATGATAGATAATCCCACTCTAAGCAATTACTTTCTGAAGTAGCGAGTTTTGCATATAACAGAGACATTACTTTTGATTCATTTCTTTTTTCATTGTCTCCATTTTTCTAAAAATACACTTACTTAATCCATACAAATTCAATCACAAAATATTCAAATATTCATTGTTGTGAGGCTATCTACTTAACCTCATTTAAATATGACATACATACATACATTTACCTGACTGGACAAAATGTCACTATTAGCTCCACGTTTAATGTAACCCAACTGAACCATTTACATTAAATGATTTTATTTTCCTTGAAGCTAAATTCTGTTGGCTGAATCCAAAATGGTAATAAAGGCAATCTCTTTGCAAAATTATTATTTGCTTATTTTTATCTGACCCTTTTGTGTTGTCAGGGTTATGGGATCCATTCTGATTAAAACACAATCCAGTAAATACTTCAACTAAAGAAAATTATCTTAGCCACAAAGAAGTTCTGTTGAAATCAGACAACATCTGGCTTGAATTAAGATTTCAAGGTGAAGACTCCACAACTTCATCTACAGGATGAAAAAAAGTGTTTGATTGCTTACACATTATTTTGAGGTAGATAGGATAACTTAAGTGCTAAGCTTGTTATGGGCACTATTTGTGTTCCTTCAGACAAATGTGTGAGAGATCGATTGTAGCTTTAGACTTAACAAAACAAAACAGAAACCCTACTTTTCTCACTCTCCATGAATGAAACCAAGATTCATCACACTCACTTTTTGAATGGGAATTGCAAAACTCCTTTGTTGTTTTTTTTTAAAAATTAGCTTTGAACTGCTGCATTCCGATCATGATAGTTGGACTATTTACATCCTATCCATATGTATAATCTTTCTTTTCAGCTGTAGTCTCAAATATTCTCATTTGTTGTGTGGAAAAATACACGTCCTGTGTTTAAAGTTGGTTTTGTTATACTTTTCAAGAGATGACTCCAAAAGCTTTCCTTTTTAAAAGAGGACAGAATAGGTGGCTGCTAGGTGAATTCATACCCGTGAAGGGATTCAGAACTCAAAACAATTGTCATCTCTTTTCTCAGTGACAGAAACTGTAATTAATGGTTTCTCCTGTTGTGGCTAAGGAGAAAGGAAAAGGATGGAGTTGACAGGCATTTTATTAATAGCTTCTATCACCTTCCTATACATAAAAATGCTTTCTTACTGGCTCTAAATACTTCATTGAAAGGTTTTTTTTTTTAAAGAGAGGAAATGTTGAGGATGGATAAAAAATGAAGGCAATCATCCGAGACTGCTGAATGTTGGGTCTTCAATAATAAAATTAAAACTATTGTGACAGTTCCTTTTGTGCCATTTAACCATCTGCCTCCTACTGGCACAATCAATAATGACATCTGTGGGCATGTTGTCATCCTCACCTAGTTCTTCTGTATATGACAACAAAACCTGTCAATATTGTGTGTCATGGTTGCTTTACCAAGAAGATTTATCATTCAACTAGGTGTGGCATAGATTTGAGTGACTGCTCCTCTATTGTTATACTGAGAACCTACAGGGGGATAGATATTCAACACGAGGCACAAGAAATTAGACATGCATCAACCAGAAGTGACAATGAGTTGCCCCACTAATCTACGGGGCTCAGAGGAGTGGAAATTTACTTGGAGGACTTGGCTATGCTTGGGAAATTAAAGTGACAGAAAGGGAATGCAAAATTCAACAGGACATTGCTCCGTAAGCCATTGCACAAATGCCAGCAAATAATCTAATCCTAACAATTGTATGTGTAGCTCCACATCCGCTAATAAAGAAAGAATGGAAAAGTATTTCTGAATGAACCAAGCTTATGACAGAATAGGAAGTGATGACCACATCATTGGTAGGGGCACAGTCATTAGAATATTCATGTCTGCTCAGACACCATACAGGGGAAAATGTCATCCCTTGGAGAATGGCAAAAAAGCATTTACATGCCTATTAAAGCGATGACTGTGTTTCCATAGCCTGTTGGAAGAGGACGGGAAACTCTAATAGCAGGTGTCATAGCTCTCTCCCATCTCATAGACAATGGAAAAACCTTGCTGCGCCATCTCAGAACAAAAGTATTTGTATATTTTTGTGTGCCTCTTAAATCTGAGCTCATGTGGAAGGAACAGAAATCATGACTAAAGTTAGAGGAGTGCCAGGGTTAACAGTGGACCAGAGGTGGTTTCCTACCAGTTCGGACCGGTTCGGCTGAGTAGGTAGTAACTTGGCCTGCCACATCCCCAAACCGGTTCTATTGCAGCCGCCACCATCTTGATTTTTGGTTCTGCGCATGCGCAGTACAATCTATATTGCAGAAATTTATTTTTTTCCCCTTTTCTAATGTTGTGAGCATGCAGACCTTTTTAGGTGCAAATGTGCACACTCACAAAGCACGCCAAACTGGCAGTAATGCCCATAGCAACCCACTCCTGCAATGAACCACTGCAAGATAGAATCAAACTCCCATAAATCTACTTCCTGCCGATGGACCTCTTTTTTTCTTATGATCCTGATGAGCTCTGCTCAGAAATCTTCACCTGACAGCTCTTAACTAGGAAACTATGCGTGACCAAACCATTGCAACTAAATGTTATTAACGGAATGCAGCCAAATACAACTACTGATTAAAAGGAATCAGTTTTCATATTAAGCTGGGAATTCCTCAAAACATGGCATGTAAGGGGAAATCTCATGTTTGCATGGGTAAAGTGCTCCATCTTTCCTCATGTTGACATCACATTTTTATGGCATTGAAACATACAATCTAGCATTTCCCATAATCCTGCCTTCTATGCAGAAAAACATTTACTCTTGAATGTTTTACATTGTCACTGGTAGGTTCAATTTTGTTGTTTTTCAATGAAAGTGTTTTACCACATGGATTCACCATAATGTAATCAGGGAAAAAATAGTCAGGGTCCATTGCAACTTACACAATCCTCTTTTTAACAGCAAACAAGATATTCAACAGCAAAGGTCTCCGTGTTTTATTGGAAGCACTGCTAAGATTTCCTATCCAACAAGGCACCTTTGCCACTGAGCCCTGTTGTGTCACAACTGGAAATCCTGACAGATTTATGTCCTTTAGTTCATTAACCAAACACCCCCTTAACCCCCCTCCTGCTTAGGAGTTCTAAGATGGATTTATTTATTTATTTTATTTTACCACATCCTGAAGCCACTAGCTTCGAAGGCAGCTGGAAGTGTGCAGTTTCCACATTGATCTTCCAGCAGCCATTCATTTTCCCTAGATTTTTTTTTTCCAATGTAAGCTTCCTTGTTGGGAATATGCTAATGACATCTGCCATGATTAGTGAGTTTCTTTGAATCGCTATTCCTCTGTGGGCAAAGCAATCAGAAAGGGAGAAGAGGAGATTTACTTCTTCCTTGTATGCCTTCCTTCAGCCATCTGGTCTAGCTTAATTCATTTGAATAAGATCTGCAGTTTGAGGTTCTTTACTGTGGCATTCAGAGGCATTTTAAAGCTTAAAAAGGAGTTAATGGTGATCCGTCTGTGTCAGCAGCATGGCCCTGTGATGGCTCGCATTCTGATGGCTTAGAGGGCCAGATTAATTTTATTAAAATGAAGGAAAGAGGTGAGGGGAAATAAATTTCAATGCTCTTTAACAGCGTCATTATTTTAGATGTCTTTTGTGAGGGAAGTTATTATCAGAACATAAATGCCAGAAGATAAGAGAATGTGTTTTAGAAAGCAACTGTATTTTTTTTTTAAACTGACATCGTTAATCTAAAATTACCTGGGTGGAGAAGGAAACCAAAAATGATGATGGAAGAATTATACTGTTAAAATAAGGGAAAGAATCCCTCACACGTGAAATATAGAAAGAGAAAAACAGTAAGCAGAAGAAAGAGAGAGGAAGAATAATGGAAGCTGGGAGGAAAAGGTTAGAAAAAAACATATTATTATTGACCCGCCTTTATCTTAATTCCAATTAATTTTTCTATCATTTAAAAATCTGCCTCTCACAGGGAGATCCAGATCAAGTTTCTAATACTGAATACGGTAGTTATAGACAAAATACCTGGAGTCTGACAGCATCAAGCTCACTTAAGTCAACAAGGTTAGTACTGAATGCATTGTGAGAGTGAAGACGTTTCTGAAATTCAAAATTTGTAGAGGAAATATATCGAAGTAATTAACACCTGGGAAGTTCCAATCATTACATACACAGTTGGAATATTTTACTGGATTTAGACAGAACTTAAAGCTCTATGACAGATTATGCCCTTCATCCATGCAATAATGTTGTCAGACTCTACTTACCAAGAGAAATAGGTGCGTGTGGAATGTCGCAAGTACTCCAGAAAATTGAAGAAGAAAAAGGGTCAGGGGGAAGAATATCTGAAGGAGAGTGGAGAAGATGCACTGAAGCTAATATACTAGAAAGGCTTACTGTACACTGGAGGCACCAAACTGGCTTACAATGAAGTCCAAATGAAGAATAGAAAAGGAATATGGCAAGGCAAAGTATTACACAGCCAGTACAACAATAACAACAACCAGAAAAGCTGATAACAAGACCTTGCAATGGATAACAGGAGAAAAATTAAAGAAAGAGACAGAAGGACTAATTCTGGCTGCACAAGACCAAAGCTTAAGAACAAATGCATATAAAGCCAGAATTGAGAAGACAGCAACATTCAGCAAATGCCACTCCTACAAAGAAGCTGGAGAAACAGTGATAAGCAGTGAAACATTTCAAACCAAAAAGAAAAGAAGTCCAGTTTCCAAGACACAATTTTCAGTGGACCACCTCAGTGGATTAAAGCTCACTGGTGCCCTAAGCACTAACAAAACTTGGTGCCCCCTCCTTTGTACATAATATACAAATATTCGTTGGTTTTTCTTTCTCAACTTTGTGGTGCCCCCTTGGGCCTGGTGCCCTAAGCGTGTGCTCAGTCTGATTAATGGTTAATACATCGCTGGACCATCTACTTAGCTGCTGCAGGAAGATGGCATGACAAAATAGCAACAATGGTGGATTTCGATATCTGCAAGAAATAGCATTTGCCTGTGAGCAAGAACTGGTGGGGCCACAAAATAGACAAAGTAACAAAAAATGAGACAGCTAAAGTACTCCGGGACTTTAGAATTCAAATAGACAGGCATCCCTTACTCAAAACCCCAGACTTCACAATTGTTGGTAAGAAAGACCAAAAAAAAAAAAAAAAAACATAAACATACAGGCTTGCAATTAGATGTAACATGGCAAAAGAAAGCAAATATAGTACCAATAGTCATAGGCACTTTGGGGGAAATTCCAAAATATCTGGCGTTGACATCTGTCAGTACTATCAGCATTGACAAAATCACCATTAGTCAATTACAAAGGCAGTTTGACTTAGAACAGCTTACATTCTGCAATGATATATTTAATATTATTAAACAACAATATCTGCTCATCGATGGCCCTTAGGAAAGACTTGATAGGTGGACAAAATGCCAAATACTGTCCAAATATTTGGTTGACTGTGCAACCCCCAATAATTAATTAATATCCTTTGCTGCCCAACTCTCAACAACTCTGAACACGGAGTGAAAAATTCTGAAAAGAAAATAATAAATATTGATACCAGATTTCACTTACTTGAAATGAACATTTGCTATGCTTCTCATTAAACCATTATGAATTTGTTGATTAATAGTGGTTGGTTCACTGAAATTAAAAACACAGCTTTTCAGCTTTCTGTTCAAAGATACTAATTCTTAAAATACTTACACTTAGTGTTTGTTACTTAGCATCAAGTTTTACTTGCCAAGAACCTGAGCTATAACAGTATTCAGCATACAAATTGTAAGTGGAAATTTATTTAAAATGTGGGCTACAGTCTATTTTGTCTGAGCTGCCGACATCTATAGTTTTTCTATAAAGCGGGCAGAAGTCAGATGTCAAATCAGTTATGTTTCATACTTCCTGTAATGACTCTAGACTGAACGTAGAACTTTTTTCTACTTCCTTAGGTTTCATATGGGCTGTTGGCTTTATTTTCTTTCCCCCATGTGTCTTTAATATTGTTATATTGCACATATATTGCTTAACAACAATAATAAAAAAATAAAATAAAAATAAATAAATAAAAATGCTATGCAAAAGTAGGAAGTGGAACTTTGTGATTCAAATGAAAATTCCAACCTACTATGTTGATGTCTCCTGTAAAGAAGAAACACCTGGCCTAGGTAATAAGTGTTGGGTAAATATGTTTAAATTCAAAAGATCAGATGCTCTGGTTGCTGACCTTGAAAAAGTGTCATAGTTCACCAACAGAGGTGGTATTCAGCAGGTTCTGACCAGTTCTGGAGAACCAGCAGCAGAAATTTGAGTAGTTCAGAGAACTGGTAAATACCACTTCTGATCTGCCCCGCCATCATCAATTCTCTGCCTCCCAGGTCCCAGGTAATCAGGAGGGAATGGGGATTTTGCAATAACCTTCCCCTGCCATGCCCACCAAGCCACACCCCACTCAACAAGTCCCACCCACAGAACTGGTAGTAAAAAAAATTGAATCCCACCAAGATCCCAACAAAGCATCTTGTTGAATCTGGTCAACAAGATACTTTGGCCTGCCAAATGCTAATAACTGGTTAAAAATAGATATATTATATTGAACTATTGAATATTTTTCAACTTGTATAACAGAGAAAAACAAAATTCTCTGTATTGAAGATTATTAACCCCTTACCCTCACCTGTCAAAAAGCTGCATTATAGATTAGATTCAACTGGCTTTTACATGCATAGCATTTTCTGCTATCCACAAGGGAAGTAAATAAAATAACATTTCCTCCCCATCATTGGAGCGATTTAAATATATGAGATAATTTTCTAAAGTGAAAAGGAGAGCAGCTTTGTGTTCTTGTGTCTCATCTGAGGTCTCAGTGTGTGTGTGTATGTGTGTGTTTCTGTGTGCATGCTTTGTTTGGTTTTTGTTTAGTGAAACTGAGCATTCTGGTACATAGGATATTGGAAGCTGCATGGTGACATTTTATTTCAGAAGCTGCTAACGTGTCGCTACCTGCGATGACATGTTGCATAACCTATCATCCCAATTCTGATAAATTACAACAAGTACGCATACACACACACACACCATTTGCTTATTTGTGTCCCATCTGTTGAAAATAAAGAAAATAACCAAGAGTGCATTGTTGTGGTGTCAAAAGTTCTACAAAATGAAAACAGTTACTTGAATTGTCATAGCAGTATTACAAAATTTATTTTTAATTTGTTACATTTATTTGCTGCCTATCTCATCATGGAGCTATTCTAGGTGGCTTGCAACAATAAAAAGGAAGAAATGAAAAGAGGGTAAACAAAACAGAAATCAAATAATGGAGTTATAAAATGAAGAATAAAAGAGAAAACAATGTGAAAACATCAATATGATTTTAAAAAATCATATTGGGGAGGGTAGCAGTGGTGGGTTTCAAAAATTGTTGGAACCTACTCTGTGGGTGTGGCCTCCTTTGTGGGAGTGGCTTGCCACCCATGTGACCGGATGGGAGTGGCTTGCCGCCCATGTGACTGGATATGAAATTATGAATTAGTACTTAGGTCGGTCCAAGATATGGAATTAAAACCAGAAATATTTTGTTGGCTATTTGAAAGGGAGTATAATATATATTTAATTTTACACATGTTAGCAGCTGCTGGAACTGTGCTTGCACAACAGTGGGAAAACAGAGATATGTAAATGAATAAATATTACAATGTGCAGAAATAAATAAATTGACAATTAAAATCAAGAAGGCTTTGAATACTTTTTCACGTGGGATTGGTTTTAGCAATTGCCAACTAACGGAAACAGAAATTAGAAATCCAAAAGTATGAAAGAAAACACCAATTTCGTAAGGAAAGGTCCCTAAAATGTATAAGGAAACATTACTAGATCATTATTAATGCGTAGATAACTGCGGGACATTACACACATTCTCTACATTGGGTAGAGAACATAGAGTATGAGGGAGGTGGGGACAGTCTTCCATCAATCCAGAAGCCATGCCAGTGGTCCCAAGGCCAATTGGCAGAGCCAAATCTTCATGCTATTGCAGAAGAAGGATGGTGGACAGATCTTACCTTAAAGCAGGGGTGGTGAACTATGGACCTTTTATGGCTTGTGGACTTCAACTCCAAGAATTCCTGAACCAGCCACATTCGCAGTTCACAAAAGTGCATATTGCCTTTTAATAAAGCCATGCTGAAGTCGACATGGCATAAGATGAGCCATAGTTCCCCATCTCTGCATTTAGAGTGCTCTATATGGCGAGCACTGTGGCAGAGAAAGCTCTTCTTCCAGATCCCAATAGTCAGAGTTCTGTTGACTGATGGCTCCATAGTAAGCCCTCTTTGCCAGCACAACAGGAACGGCTTGTTAAAATACACTACTATATTCTGTAAATAGTTTATAACCAATAGATTTGGGGGTTTTTTTCCCCCTTCTCCGGAATAAATGGTGCACATTCAATGTTTTTCCATACGATGCATACTTAACATTTATTCCACTCTGGCTTCACAAGGGTAACACTAACCCATTTTGTGAATCTCATTTCCTTTGCGATTCCTAATTACTTGGTTCTATGTATTTTTTTTCCACCTGGCTCTTTTCTTTCTTCCTACTTCCACTTCTCAGAATCAGATGTCACAGTTCAAGCTGTTTTACAACTTTCAGCATAGCAACCCTCCCTTTTTCAACCCCCAGACAGGCTGATAGGCAGACAGTTGAATCTTGCAGCAAGTGATAACTAGGCTGTTTTCAGTCTTTGTGTCCAGTCAGAGGATTGCTAATTACTTTATTTATCGTACAATGTACAGCCTATACAAAGATGCAGTATTTACATGCCAATAAAATTGTGAAATTTTATCCACAAAGTATTCATTCGGCAAAACTCAATTGGATCTAGATTTTAAAATATGGGAATAGCCTCTTTAGAGCCATTATGTTGACTATGTCTACTCTTGGTATGAGTAAATATTAGTGAACTCTACTGTGTCTAACTCTACGATCCTACAATGCCGATATAAATATAACTCTTATTTCAGATGGTCTAGTCATATGCAATGAAGTATATTTTTTATTGCAACCTTGATTTATTTTGCTATATAAATATTAAATCTTATGCACAATTTTTTTTTGGCCAGGAAAAGATGGTCTGCCTGAATTAAATATTCTTCCAGCTATTTCCTTCTGGATATATTGGAATATAATTCCCATGACCCTTTGCTGGAAGGGATAGAGAGAATTTCACATCTCGACACATCTGGAGGGGATGAGCTGAACCGGCCTCTTTCTGCTTATAAACAAGTCTGCAAGGAAAGTAAATTGGCAGGGTGAACACAACAGACAGGACTTCACAGCCGAGGAGCCTCTGTCCATTGTTCTACAATAAAACTCAGTCTACTCTTAATGATCTTGCACAAGGCAAGTTCACATCACATGGTAGACCTCAATGAGTTAAGAATGCTTCACAGGCAACAGTAAAACAAGCAAAAATCTTAAATTTACTTGCATTTGGGTTTTAAAATACTTTCACTGCAACTGTTGTGAAAGGATAATGAATAGCCAACTTGCCTTTTATGGCTCAAAACTCAGCAGTGGCTCAAAGAGTTGCTGGTATTATTCAGCAGTGAAGAGAAACAAACTCGCAAGAGCCATTTACACAGTACTAAATCCTTGTAAAATTAGATTAAAACAAGCCTGCTATGTGACCCAACCTTTAGGCCTATTTAAACACCTGTGGATTTATGGAGTTCAGAGGTCTGCAAGGTCTCTGTTAAGGCTCACTTTCAAAACTAGACCTCAAGTGACATCCTTTGCTGGGGTAGTTAATTTCAATTTGCTTCTAGCTTGAAAGGTGATCATATTAAGATGTATGAGCAACACTTATCTTTATGCCAAAACTGCAACCTGAACAGGAGATAAATTCTGAATGCTACAGAATTTGCTTCCAGAGAGCTTGCTAAACAATATATTTCATTGAGTTTAATTTTGCAGTTGTTGCTGCACACAGCAGCTTACAATGTCAACAGATTTTCAAGCCAAAGGTCTGACTGACTTTTAATGAACATGATTTCTTTTCTCAAAAAAGCATAACAGCCATAGAGAAACTTTCTGAGGATCATAAGGTTCTGAAAATAGAGATGTTTAATAAATATTTAAAGTTCATAACAGAGCCAAAGGACTTAAGCTGGTCTCCTTAACCCGTTAGCCTCCAGCTATAGTGAGAATATAACTTAAGAGTTTTAGAATACTTTATTGGCCTAGTATTCCAGCCAAAATTCCTAGCCAGCATGCCATGCCATGCTGCCTCAGAATTTTGGGAATTGTATAATTGTGGCACAAGAATTCTGGGAATTGTACAATGTTTGGAAAGTAAACATCTTAGTTTATAAAAGTTTATTAAAATAAGACTTCCTGGGGGCGTGGCCTGTTGCCGAGGAGGGCTCCACCGAGCTCCTCAGAGATCTGGTCTGTATATCTAAATAAGATCATAGATAGCACCCCTTTTTGGCTAAGAAAGGGGCAGGGAGTAGCTCTGTAGGCTAGGGTCTATTCGTAAGCCACAGCCTTTTTCTTTTTTTGGCTGTGGATAGAGATTAGATCCAGCCGGAGCGGAGCTTTTATCTCCAGCCAGTTCTTCTCAGCTGCCTTTTTTTTTTTGGCAGCCCCAGACAGGCTAGCCCCCCCCAGGACAAAACAAAGTTTTTTTCAAGCTAGAATTGATACGGGCGGGTCCCACCCCTGTGAGATTTATGTTTTTATTACTATCTTAAATACCAGCACCATTTGTCTTAGAGACTTCTTTGTCTAAATGGACTTCAAAATGGCGATTTCTCTCCGTGGATGATTGATAGTGGATATACTTAGCCGGTTTTACCTTCCTGCAGACCGCTCCTTAACAAAATAAACTCTTCTTCTTTGGAAACAGAGGGGAGCAAAGCGCTGCTTACTTGTTTATTTATTATGGCACCCAGGTCAAAGAAGCGCCTTGCTACAAATGTGTCTAAAGAATTTAAAGAATTTTTACTGGAACCACAGCCTTTGTCTCCTATGCCTTCTACTGGAGAACTTTTAACACAGGAATATTTCTTTAAAATGTTTAATGATTTTAAACAAGAAATTAAGGAATTTGTATTGGAACTATATGATGATTTATAGTCTAAAGTTAATCAAATGAAGGCGAATACGTTTGCAGCCGTGTCTGCCCTGTCAGATTATTCTGCTGAAATAGAGAACAAATTGGAAAGTTTGGAGAAGGCTAATTTTAATTTGACTACCAATATTCAAATTTTACAACAAAAAATTAGAGACACTGAACAACAGCTTATGATGATAAATTTTAATAGGAAGGCATTTGCAATAAGAGTCAGAGGATTCCGTGAAAAGGAGCAAGAGAATCTGAAACAGACCTTTGCTGAAGCCTTCAGCCATGCGGTGGGAAGCCCGGGACTTAATTTTGATTGGCAGATTCGGAAAATCTATCGCCAGAACTCATTGATAGCGGAACAGCGACAGCTCCCGAGGGACATAATTATACATTTCTCTACAAAAGAATCTAGAAACGCGATTGTGCAAAAGTTTCATAACAACAGTCTCCGAGTTGATGACCAGGACCTGATTGTCTTCAAAGATATACCTTTCCAGATGTTGAAAGCAAGAAGGGACTACATCTTTTTAACTAAAGAGCTTAGGAGTCAACAGATTCGATACAGATGGGAGGCCCCTGCCGGCATCACGGTTACATTTGAGAATCAAAGATTTCGTCTTAACTCTGTTTCGGAGGCTCAAGATTTCTACTGTAGGACTTTGAAGGCAGGACTTCCTGACTCACTTGGAAGAGAGGAGAGACAAGCAGAAGGAGAAGGCAAGCGGCAGGCCATGTGGCTGCAAGATGGAGGGGGTAGCCTTTCCTCCCTCGGAGAAGCAGAAAAACGGAGATCGAGAATTTAGACATTTCAAAATATTCGCCAAAGTTAAGGACTGAATGGGGGTTTGAGACCTCTCTCCGGTAGAAAAAGCGGACTAATTCTTATTAGAAGGGAAAGCTGGGTGAAACTACTTTGAGCTAGATTTTAAATTAACGTTAGCATAAATTTGATAGTGGTAAACATTAGACAAGCAAGGGATGAGGGTAAAATATATGTGGAATGATTTACGTTGTTTAAAGCTTATTAGAACAGAAAGCCGGTTGGGATTATCTTAAGATAGGTGTAAAAAGAATGCGGAATGATTTATGTTGTTTAAACTGTGTTAGAAGGGACTATTTTAAAACAGAAGGTTAACTGGCTCTTGCTGAAAGTATTATTTGAATATGTGGAATGATCCATGCTATTTAACTTTTATTAGAAGGGAAAGTTGGTTGAAATTGCTTTGAGTTAGATTTTAAACAAATGTTAGCATAAATTTGATAGTGGTAAATATCAGACAAGTAAGGGATGAGGGTAAAATGCATGTGGAATGAACTACGTTATTTAAATCCTATTAGAAGAGAAAGTCGGTTGGAATTATCTTAAGATAGAAGTTGATTTCTGTGTAAAGTAATATTTGATCTACGCTGCTTAACTTTACTAAGAAGGGGAAGCTTGGCTAGATTATTTTGAATTACTGTTTGAAAAGGAGGTTAAGAAAGATCATTTACGCTGTTTAAATTTTACTAGAAGGGAAAGCTTGATTACTCTTCTGCAAAGTAATTTGAATATGTGGCATGAACCACGTTGCTTAAATTTTATCAGAATGGGATCATAAGGTTTAGGAAGAGGAACGGGAGAGTCGACAGAAGGTTGGGGTAAATAGCAAAGAAGTAAGAGACGAGAATAAAATATAGATAGAATGATTTATACTATTTAAGCATAGATAAAGATGGGGGGCTGAGATCAACACAAAGAGTGGTTTCTTTTTTTTCTTTTTTTTTCTTTTCTTTTTTCTTTTCTCTCTTCTTTTTTTCTGTTTTTCTTTCTTTTGACATATTACTTTTATTTTTTTAATCCATATGTATACAAGATATTTTAGACAGAAGGTAGTGCCAGGTGTGGGCCCTGGGAAGTCGGGAGGATTAGGGATGGGGATTTGTGGGGGGGGGGTGTTAACATAGTCTTAATAAGAACAAGAATGTATTTATATACGGTGGTTCTTTTTTTTCTTTTATTTTTTTTTCCTTGGTTCATTTTACTTTTATCAGATCAAACAACACTCGAATAAAGGCATACACCAAGGAGGGAGGTAGAGGGAAAGAAGAGGGAGGAGTAAGGAAGGAGTAAGGGGAATGTAAGGAGGGTGTGTGGGGAGTAAGGGGAGAAGGAAGGCTTGAGGGGAAAGGGAAGTAGGAGGGGAGTGTTAGAGGGAGAAAGGAAAGTTGGAGGGGGTAGATGGGGTGTATGGAGGATGGAAGGGTTAGGTGGGGTTGCGAATGATGAGTTGTGTTTCCTTTTTTTGTTCGTTTTATCTCCCTTTTTTTTTCTTATAGTAAATACCCTGTATATAAGTGATTGCAAATGGAATGTGAAAAATGAATAAAATATATTTTTAAAAAAAAGTTTATTAAAATAACATTAAATAAAAAAAATAGTTTTTCTTGAGAATATGTAGAACTCTGCAAGTCACTGTAGATAAAATTAGTTGGGATGAAAAAACCCTAACCTAATTTAATGAAGCTTTCCCTACTTCTAGGTCCTGAACCACACATACTGTATATGCAGAGACTGCATTTTTTCCTATCAAGTGAGCCCCTGTTATTTCCTCATTCTTGAAAGCAGCTATAAGCAAGAGAACGGCAGCAATACATCTGAAGTTTGTCTTAAGGGTTGAAAATGTGAACATAAAATGACCATTCAGAAGCATCTTAAAACCATCATGGTCATATCTGCTCACAAACAATCTTAAATTATTTAGACAAATTATTGTTTCCTCCTAAGTGCTAAGTAAACATTTTTTGGACTTCTGAATTTTGATTAAGATATTAGATTAGAACTAAAAAAAGCCCAACTTGGATTCAAAGCTATCCCCAGTCATGGACACTTCCTGGATGACTTTGGGCCAATCACTCAAAGTCACCCAAGAAGTGTCTGTGACTAAGGGTACATTACTTTAACCCTTTCTTAACTGCTATGTTGTGGCTGCTATTTTAATTGGAATCAACCATCCCACTAATGCCAATGGAAACTTCCTTTCCAGTACAAATGACATATGCAGGGCCATTTATGAGCAGGAAAAATAGAGGTGGCATATATTTAAAGCCTCTCCTCTCACTATACAGGTCTCAATTCTGATCTCCTTGTAAGTGCTTGTCTTCAAGTGGAAAGCAAGCAATTCTCTTTTTGAACACATAGCTGTGTTCCATGAAATAAATAAATATATGCAATTGGATGGTAGACTAAGGTTCTGCAACATGACAGTCAATCTCTCCATGTCATGTTGCTGTCACAGGATGTTTCATGACGTTTTTCCCATTTGCAGAACTGGGGTGGGCATGGCCTGCATGTGATGCATCTGGCCCATAGGCCACCAGTTTGACACCCTTGTTCTGCAAGTTTCTTGGCTGGAGCTTACTTACATAAACTCACTGGAGCATATGGGAATTATAGTTCAAAAATATTAGGCAGGTATTAAATGTGTATTCTTGCTTTATTGCATGAGATTTTTTTTAAAAGGAGTTGCAAAGATGTATTCAATCAGATCAGAAAATTTTTGGTGTGTTGATTCATCTCTCAAATACCTTAGTCTTGCAAATAGCTCTAGTTAAAATGCAGAAACAAACTTACGCACAAGTTATACGTTATGTAACTTATATAGTGGAACTTCAGAGAAAAGACTAATTTGTACTTTGTGTTATCCTGCTTTATATAAAACAATTGGTACAGTCTCTAGTCAGTTTGTTCTATCAGTGTCATATAAATACTGCACCTTCCCCAAAAATTATAATGATAAAATTAAACCTGGGTTCATCCAGATGCAGTTCAATGAAGACTTAATAGATAGTTTTGTAGGGTTCTGATTATTTGGTTCACCAAGGTTTAGGTGCTCTTATAGAAATAAAAACATTTTCGATGTTTGTTTGTTTGTTTTTCTGTTAAAAAGAGACCAGAAATACTGAAAGGCAGGGGTGAAATTCAGCAGGTTCTGACAGGTTCTGCAGTAGCAGAAAATTTAAGTAGTTCAGAGAACCAGCAAATACCAACTCTGGCTGGCCCCAGAGTGGGGAGGGAGTGGAGATTTTGCAATTACCCTTCCCCAGTGGTGAAATTAAAACAAAAACAAAAACTACTGGTTCTATGGACGTGGCTTGGTGGCGTGGCAGGGGAAGGATACTGCAAAATCCCCATTCCCTCACCACTCCTGGGGGAAGGATTGTGTTATATATGCAAATGTTCCCTGTTACCAGCTCTCTGATTGGCTGGTCATTTGACAGTTGCTTTGGCCTCGAGTATAAATACCCTGACAGTTGCAGGGACATTTTGAATCGCTTGTCATCTCGCAATAAACATCTAACTCTCTGATTCCATGGCTCCTGCGTCTTTCCCTCAAACATATTTAACACTGGCGACGAGGGTGGGATCGCGATTCCGCAGAGCCTGGAATAAGAATAAAACTAAACAATAAGCCAGTCGCAACGCAACCAAGCGAACGCGAACGGAAAATATATTGAAGACCTGTCAGAGCTGCAACAGCAGTTGCCACTGCCTCAGGTTTCGCCTCCGATCAAGCCAACCTGAGTAGATACACAGGCACGGACTCCTTCAGTCAAAGGGACGGGCAACCTATGCTTAACCTTGGCTGGAGCCGTCGCCTCTGCTCAGGGACGAGCTACGAATCGCGTTGGCTCAACCGTGGCTGAAGCTGCCTGTCTGCCTGCCTCTCTGCTGAGAAGATCTACCAGACACAACTTTAGAGTCTATCTGGACTACTGTTTGCTACTGTTACAAATGGTATTATTGCAATAAACAGATACTGTTGCCTTACAAAGCTGCCTACCTCCCAAGGCCACCTGCGTTACAAAGCTGCCTGCCTCCCAGCTCCACCTTCTGCAAGGTTTACACGCTGACTCCACTGCTGACCAACAACCGGGAGAAGCGAGGCCTGGCGCTGGACGGGAAGCTGAAGCACGAGGACACCAACCTGCCTTCAAAAAACCAAAGTTACCGACAGGCTTGGACTTTCTTTGCACACAAAGCAAATAACTGGGGGGGAAGGAGTGTTATATATGCAAATGTTAGAGGAGTGTTGAGTATGCAAATAACTGGGGGGAAGGAGTGTTATATATGCAAATGGGGGGAAGGAGTGTTATATATGCAAATGTTCCCTGTTACCAGCTCTCTGATTGGCTGGTCATTTGACAGTTGCTTTGGGCTCGAGTATAAATACCCTGACAGTTGCAGGGACATTTTGAATCGCTTGTCATCTCGCAATAAACATCTTACTCTCTGATTCCATGGCTCCTGCGTCTTTCCCTCAAACATATTTAACAGATTGCAAAATCCAGTCAGAGGCCAGTCAAAGGTGGCATTTACCTGTTCTCCAAACTACTCAAAATTTCCTCTACCAGTTCTCCAGAACTTGTCAGAACCTGCTGAATTTCACCCCTGCCCTTCCCCCTGGAGTGGGGTAGGAATTGAGGTTTTGCAATATCCTTCTCCTGCAATGCCCACCAAGCCACACCAACAGAACCGGTAGTTTAAAAATTTGAATTTCACCACTGCTGAAAGGCATAAAGGAGCAGGCTGCGCTAAGCAAGGATTGCAGTGTTAGTAGCCTCTGTCAGTCTTTCTAACCCTGGTTGGAAAGTTACTCTGGAACGTCTTGGCAATTGCAGGTTTATTCATGGATTATTCTACCGCATTTTGTCCACATAAGCATTCACCACATGGGAAAATTGTCCCACCTTCCATCTACATTACAAGCCCTCCTTCTGCACAGTGGGAGTAATGGAAATGATACTGTCATTAGCTCACAGTTGTTTGCAGCTTCCTATAAACTACAGGTCCTCCCTCCCCAACCACTTTATTTTCCCCCAGTGTCCATTTTATTTGAATCGCTTCAAGGATGATAAGGATTTTGTTTGAAAATGCAATTGTTATGATATTTTCCATCCTTTCTTTTAAAAACCAGCAAATGTAAACCTCTTTTACTTTGATCATTCCTATTTGTATTATCTTTAGAGGGCAGAATATTTACATGAACCTTTCATTCTAAAGAGAAAAGACGCATGATTAATGTGTCTTAGCCAATTTATATTCCAATCCATATGGCTTCTCAAACCGATAGGTGTGTGCAATAAAGCAATATCAAGTCTCATCTCTTGCTGATCTATCTAAATTTACATGCAGCTAAATCTTTTTTATTGCACCTGACAATATGGTGTGCCTTACCTTTATATTTTAACTTACACCGTTTATAGTATGGGCTTATTTTTACAAGGCTGAATTGTTTTAAAAAGGATATGTGTATGTTTCTCTGGATCATATACATTTTAACGATCCTCTTAGATTTATTTTTTATTTTATACCATATAAAAATACCTATTTGCAACACCAGATAGTTCCAACAACTCACTAAGTCATTAAAGGAAGGAGTTATTAAACAACTATACTTATGATTGTAGTTAAATTTTCCTTTACTTTACAGACCTGCAAAAGTCTTTAAAGTCATAAACATGAGGATTGGTCACAAAGCTGCTTTTATATCACATTTCTAAGTCTGAACAGTCACTAAATGAGGCAGTCCCTAAACAGGGACTAACTGTATTGCATAACCTTTAATCAAATAGGTTCTTTATTTTTGGCCAGAGTGTTTGACAATTTTTTTAGCTAAATAAAATTAATGAGTTGGCAGTATTTGCAATGGGAAAAATAAATAAGTATTTCCAATATTGCAAGCTTCATCCATGGAAGATTACATTTTCTGTTTACATGGGAAAAGCAAAACAAAAGATACAAACCATATTGGGTATTATTGTGTTTTTTTTTAACTCAGAAAGTTTAACGGATCTTCTTTCTCCTTGCAGCCCACCCCTGTTTCGATTCCTGTACTGACCAAGGTGTTGGCAATCTTGGGCAATCTATGTGACCTTTTCAACTCTGTTTTTATGAACAGCACTGCTTAAGCAACTACTGTCTTTTCTTCTTCTCCACAGGCATTCAGTGAAAATCTCCATTGAGGAAAATTAACTTTGTTGAGATGTGAAGTCATTATTATGAAAGTATGATTTCCAAATTTTTATGAATTACTGCTTTGGTTGAACCAACAGTAGCAGCATAAAGTCCTAGGGGAAGGTATCAGTCCACTTTCCTTTGAACTCTATTTCTGCATTAGGTTTCGGAACAATTACATTTCCTTTTCACTTTCCTCTGACAATTTATTTTCCTTCTGTGAGAGTTTCCTGTTCTGTGACAAATGCTGAAATACACTGGAAAAGGCCTTCATCAGAAAGCTAAAGGGTAGCTATTTTTAGTTTTCCCCTTTTCGCACGAATGTGCATGCACACACACGCACACACATATACCATTTTGCATGCTGTCCTGAATTTTAATGAACAGCTCCAGTGATAATCAGTGAGCATCTATATTTATAGAATCATCATAAACGTGGAACTGTATTTTTATATATGCTGGAGTGCTCCATATGTTTAAATTTGGGTGTTAATTTTTTTTTTTATAGCAAGTGAAATATGAGAATTTCTATTCTCTCCCCACCCTTCCTGGTGAAATTAGACATAGGCTTGAGTATTTATACAAATATACTTTTTTCTTGTTATGTACAACGAAAGGTTCTTAAAAATCAATTTATCCTATGAATTATGTTCATACACCATAGATGATATTTAATAATAAACAGAACAAGAATAGCAGATCAATCCTATTTCTAGGTCAACACAAATACTCCTGGGTTTTAATTGGAAAAGGGTGGGGGGGTATTGCATAGGCATGTATTTCTTTACAGATTAAAACATTGGACACTGTTTAGACAAAGTATTATTTTCTGTCCACTTTCCTTTGTCACCATCTCTTTTCCCATCGAGTTGGCAGCTGGGCCACAGACAAATCACCCTTTTAAGGAGCCTGAAGTCCTTAATTGAAAGGTGTGTTGCACTATAGTTAAGTCTATGTCTTATAGCAATTAGAGGCGTATGTTGCTTGTATATGTTTTCAAATATCTGTGCCACATAACTGTTTGGCTAAGGACATCCAGAGCATCCATATAGGCAGTGGTTTTGTTAAGTTCGCTAATGTTTTACAAAATCCTTGCAAGCTTTCCAGCTTCTTAAGAACTTTGCATCAAGTTAGAAGTTATGGGGGGAAAAAGCCATTGCAGACAGAGAAGAAAAATCTGCTTCATCTTTTGCTGGTATCATGGGCAGGATTATCCTGTGTTCCATTCAATTTCATATTTCTCTAATGACTTATATTTATTTATTTATTAAAATTATATGCCTGCCATCTTGCTGTCCACGACAACTCTGGTGGCTTAGAATATAGTTAAAAATAGGAATGTAAAAACAACAACACAGTTAGAAACTGATTTTGATGATTAGCATATAAAGGGGTTGTTTTTTTTTTGTAAATGCATGGATGGATGGATAGATGGATGGATGGATGGATGTGTATATAGAAATAGATATGCTACATTACATAGATGTTTATGATTTTTAATTTCTGCCATTTCCTGTCTGCTTCCTTGGTAGTAATTTGGTGATATTTAAATTTAAAAGCCAATTATTTTTTAGTTATTTAAAAAGCAGTTAATGTGGGAAGGAAACAGGAGACGGGCTGCCAAAAAAATTCTTAAAATCACACTCAAAATATAAAACATTATATTAAAATGAAATATATGGCCCAAAGGATAGACTCAGTTTAGAAAACAATACATTGTGAATTCTTTCAGCTATAAACCTATACATTAAAAAAAATCCTATCAGAAAGAGAAAAAAATTCATCGCAGTATTTATCAGTTGAAGTTCTGATATTAAAAATTGAAGATCTACTTTTTGATATGATGTATCTGCATTCCAGATTATACATTTGCAGACCTACAAAAATAAGATATCATGTTAACCTTAATCTCTATTAACCTGGAATGCTTCAATAAATGGACGTCAGCACTGGGATTATACTGTTCCACAATGCAAATTATGTATCTATTAAATATGGCACATGCCATTTCATAATTATGTGAATCCCACTGCTATGTTTGTCCTTTGCATAAAATTTGCCATAGACTCATAAAGAGAAAGACTTTTGAAGTTGCTGTTTAGAATTAGCATCTGGGCTAATTGAGCAGGCACACAAAACATTGTAGTGTAATGCATTCTCTCACAGACACACTTACAGTATTTTGCACTGGTGTATATGGAATTTTTAAAATAAACATTTGTTTCATTTTCTGCTCTTTTTCATTTTTGGTACTGCATCCCCCCCCCCCCTCCCCATCTCAGTCAACCACTCCACTGTGTAACATTTGCTGGAAATGTGTGAATGCTATCTATACCTTAGCAAACATATACAGGCCGTGACATGTATGTGTATTTATGACATTCCACTATCCAGTGCACTGCCCAACAGTGTCTCCATGTTAAAATATACAGTATCAAACGAGTATGGAGTTATTTATCATACTTCCTTTTTTATTTACTTCATTATACCAAAATTATCATTCACTTCCACAGGGAAATATTTGCACTTCACAACAGTGATGGAACTTTGCTATAAGACTCTGATGCTTCAGCAATAAAAAGTCTCTCTGAAATTTCTTTTTTTTTAAGGATCTCAAAGCTGCAAAAATGGTTTTGCAGCTTTTAGATGTATTAGATTTATTACAAATCTAATAAATATTTTGGGTTTTCTAGGCAGTACCATTCAATTGAGCTATTATTTTTTAACGTGCTTTTGTTATTATTTAATTAGATAAATATTATTGTTTGAAATAAAATGCTAAGAAATAAAACAATAATTTTAAAGGAGAAGTATTGTATCTTCATCCTTAATAGAGCAGTAGCAAAATCCAATACCCAAGTAACTTTAAAAGTTCATTGAGATGAGGAAGAATGGATTATAATTTTCTATCATAAAATATTTTATTTTGAGAACAATAATATTTTAATAATGAGCATCTGATGAATCTCCCTTTAAAAAAAAATTAGGCAGAGCAAAAGAATGAATTTTAATCAGCACAGAGTACTTCTGGTTGCATCTTTCCCAACCAGTTTTTACACAGAATAAGAGTAAGAATATCAATACCAAAAGGAAGGTTTTAAAAAAAATCAAAGCTGGAAAGATTCTTGCATCTAATTTGGCTAATTAGGAATTGCCTAAGGCACAACACAAAAGAGATGAAGAAAACTATTCTTAAAAAAACCCAATTCTTTTCCAAAAGCAAGGACTACATTGATAATAAAAGTGCCAGCTGTAGGAGGGGCAGGTGACAAATTGAGGTGGGGTATCAGCCTCTTCTTGTCAGCTGGATGACACATAGCTAAAAGTGATTAAGTGCTAATTAGGGGCTCATGAGCAGAGACTTTGGATGAAAACTCATTGAAAGTCTTTATCTATGTCTTGGCAAGCTTTCTCTTATCTCCCCCTACAGAGCCCCAAAGGGCACTATGTAAAGAATTTTTAAAAAAGAATAAAAAAGTATATAGTGGAAACCCATGTATCTTTAGGAGTGACTTTTGGCTCATTTGTGGTTTTTCACTGTTGACTTCTGGAATCACTGTAAAATCATAGTGTGTCATATATGAGTGCTAAAGCAAAGTAATCTTGTCTCTGCAGAAAGAAAAGCTTTTGAAAACTGAACATCAAGCAAGAGGTTGAATTGTGATCATCAAAAGAAAGAAAAACCAAAGAAGAGTCCATATCTCCACAGGGCCTCTTCAGACATGCTTACATCCCATTCTAAATGTAGGTGATCATTATTGTCACTTATTATCTCAAAATGCTACCTTAGGATGTTGCTGTGAATCTCACATCCTGCCCTCTGCCTGGAATTTTGGGGCTATAATCCTGGGAGTAAGAAACAGTGGGGAAGAATAAATATTGTGCTGTCAATTCTCAATGGTTGTGTTATCTGTCTGTCTGTCTGTCTGTCTGTCTGTCTGTCTGTCAGTCTGTCTGTCTGTCTATCTATCTATCCATCTATATCTATCATCTATCTATCTATCTATCTATCTATCTATCTATCTATCTATCTATCTATCTATCTATCTATCTATCATCTATCTATCTATCTATCTATCATCTATCTATCTATCTATCTATCTATCTATCTATCTATCTATCTATCTATCTATCTATCTATCTATCTATCTATCTATCTGCATTTCTGACCTAAATTTAGGCAGAAATACCATAGCAACCAAGCACTAATATATACTGATTTAGCCTAGTGATATGATGCTTTAATAATTTAAAAGGGGATTAGTTAAGTTCAAGATCTATCTAGGTTTGTTTCTCTTGAAGACCCAATCTTATTTCTAACTGTAGTTGGAGGCAAGATACCCAAATATCCATAGTGATAGTGTTGATAGTATTTGTGAATACCCCAGAGGCATCTGGTAGATCACTGAGAGAGAGAAAAAAATGTTGGATTAAAACAAGCCTTGAGGAAATCCAGAAGTTCTGTTTTTATATCTTCATGAATACTGATATTTTAACTAACACGTGTTTCTCATAACAGTAAGACACAAAATCCTTAACTAATAAAGGCACAAAACACTTCTTACTCTGTTGTAAAAGGTAGGTATTGACAGGAGAACAACATGGGTATGAAATGGATTACTCAGATAGAATTATAATTTTAATTTATATTGCCATGCTTTGACACATCAAATTAAACATTTGAACTATTTCCTGACCAATCTTATTTTGAATGTTTTTATAATGATGTCACTTATTAAGTTCAGATTGTTTACTTCACGGTACTTCCATATCATATATTTCCCAATGATTTTGGAGTTGAAGACACAAACGTCAATGATCAAAATTCAGGCAAGTGCCCACTGGCATGTATTAATGACAGTTTCACTGACCCAAGTCCATGTGATAACCATCTGTAACCTTCCCAGCCACCTTCCAACAAGCCAAATCAATGAAAGAATTCAGATTCACTTAACTGCTATAATGATTTGCTGAAGAACTGTATCAAAAACTGTTGTAAAATGAGGCACAACTCACTTTAACACATCTGCCACACTTAGCAACAGGAATTTTGGGATCAGTTGTGGTCATAGGTTAAGGACACCTGTACTAAAGGGACTTTAGAGTTAGCTTCCCAGCTTGTCATCTATCACCTTTAAGACAAACTTCCATTTACTGATAATGTTATAGTTACTCTGGTTCTGTGTTTTTCTCAGTTAATCTGAGTATATTAAAATCTTAAATGTATGAATTACGGACCTTTGTGTGCCAATAGAAAGAGGAAAAATGCTAGCTTGATGAAAACTTGGCATAAATTAGTCACAACACATTCAGAAACGCTTTCTTATCTCTGAAGAACACAGAGGATCTGCATAAAAATTGGATGTAGTGATTGTTTCATCTGAAGAGTATTTGATTTACTCTCCCCTATTTTAAATAATGCAACATAATAAAATATGAAATCTGTTTTTCAGCATATCTGCAATTTTGTTCAAAGTAATACCCTTTCCATATGTTTTCTACCTACTTGGCAGTCTTGGTAGAGACTAATTGTTATGTCTGAACAATATCAACAACAAATCTTTTGAGAATATTAGAAAAACCATCCATCTATTTCTCCTCTGTTCTGTGATTACATTTGTATAATTCTGTATTATCGTAAGAGCTTTGATATCAAGCTAGTTTAAATTGTGAAGTATGGTACAATAAGCTCATAACCTCTGTTTAATACAAAAGTAGCATATTATGAATAAGTCACTTTTTACAGCCTTGGAACCTATTGCTACCATATTAACTCAGTAAACATAATGGGAAATATTAGATAATTACTATTCAGAAACTGAATTTGCCACCATAATTGTTACCTTATATAGCCATTTCTTTCCAGCTACAAAGAACTTTCATTTTCCTATTGTTTGATAACAGACACTCTTTTGAAATTCACTATTTGATTGATACAATTATTGAGATATTGTAAAACAGCAATTCTGTATGAAACAAAGAAAGACATAACAGAACATGCACCACTGGTTAATCACTTAAATTAAGATCCAAAATTTGTTGAAAGCCAACGTTCATATGTGAATAATCACCACTGAAATATAAACCTACAATATATATTTCCTCTTCTTTTAATGTTATAGATAGATAGATGATATATAGATAAATAGATAGATAGATAGATAGATAGATAGATGGATGGATGGATGGATGGATGGATGGATGGATGGATGGATGGATAGATAGATAGATAGATAGATAGATAGATAGATAGATAGATAGATAGATGATAGATAGATAGATAGATAGTCTTTTTTGTACTGAACATTTGCAGTATTGATTTGGGATATTTCACATTTACTGTAATTTACATTATGCAATTTTTATGATACATATTGAAAATCTTGGGTAAATATCTCACTAGGCATTGGGTTTAATGGATGTAGTAAGAAGAGCTCCTATATCGGCTGTTCTCTGTCCACTTGGTAGCGGAAAGCGGTCAGATTATAAAGGAATGAATGGATAACAATTAACGCTATAAAACTGTGTGAATGAAAAGAGACCTGGGTAACTTCCACGATTCCAATTTCCATTTATTCTTTTTCACCATTTAAAAACAAACGTGGAGGGCTTTGAAAATAAATGAAAATTGATTGCTCTTCAACAACATAAATTATACTTTTGTTTGAATCCAGCCTTCGTGAGGTGGAGGCGCAAACCTGCATTTGAATTCCTAATGATTCTTCCCATTGTCTCCTTGCTGTTAGAACCTGCCACTCACCAATGAAAGGTACTAATCACTACCAGAAAATTCCAGTGTGTTAGACAAAAGTACCAGCCGGGGCAAAATAAATAAATAAATACAACCAATTGGTTATGGACGGAAAGGAAATTTCGCTCGGGAATGGACTGCACAATGGAATTGATTAAGTCTAGCTTCCCTCACATCCAAAGGCTAAGACTTAAATTTCAAAGTCAGGCAAACCTCGCCAAAATAACTTATATTCATTATCTGTGCTCTGTCTGAACCGCTGTGAAATCTCATGGCTGTGACAAGTGTTTTTGGCTTCAACAGTAATGGAAGCAGTCATTGTCCCTTTTTTCTTTCTTTCCCTTTTTGTCTTCTATTATGAAAGTAGATGCAGTCAGATGTAGTGCTTAGAAATCCTTTAATTAGCTCAGATGCTCTTTTGCAGGCTTTCCAAGCTGATTTCCCCCCCCCCTCTCTCTTTTTAAAGATCTTACTAATTGTATAAGTTTATTAGGACATCTCACACTTAATACTCCCTATCACAGCAGGGGCCCTTTAGCGACAAGCCATAATGGCTTGCAAAAGCAAGACATACAGAGAAGAGCCACACTACAACACACTGTTATTTCAGGTCAGAGGGACAGAAAAGCAACCGCTGGATTTTTGTTTAGAAATTTTGAAAAAGAATATAGCAAATCTTATGCCCATCATGTTTATGAATATTTATGAATTTACAACTGTACTGAAAAAACACAATTGTACTATTGTGTACAATAGTACACATATTGCATGATGATGGTGGTGGTGACAACTGATATAACATTAAAAGGAAATAATTGAAAACAACAATTTTTATTATTTTTCTTAGTATACACACACACACCTTTTCAGAATACAAGCAAGGTATTTTAATTGCTTAACATTTCACAATTAAACTTCACAGTTCAATTTTCTTGGGTGACTCACAGCTAAAATAAAGGTTTTTTATTCCGTAACTGAAAGTCGGGGGGGAATTCACACTAGGGTATTTCCAATACATTTTGTTGTTTTAATTATGTATTTGTGCAGTGATGCAGTCAGGCAATGTTTGTCTTAGATATATCTTTAGATGGTAATATATATTTCTTTCCCTACCTCAAAAAGTAATAATCCAGTTTGGATTTATTTGAGGAGAGGAGTTATATTATTGCCTTTAATATATATGTTTCTACATGCTTATGTATAGAAAGAGTTGCTTTTAGAGGACTTTATTATAACCTACTTGTCAGTTCCAAATATTACTGGTAAAAACAAGGCAAGGAAACATTGTATATACTAATCCAGTCTCATATTGTCCATGAAAACTCCATGCTACTTTTTAACCTCCAAGGGATGGCAGAGGGAGGGGAACAGACAGCTCGAGAAACTATAAAATAAAGTGATCATAGGAGTAGCCCTAATATGTGGGTTTTTTTCCCCATGTAGTCATTAAAATGACACAAAATTGTGTCTCTATCAGTGGTGGGATTCAAAAATTTTTACTACTGATTCTGTGGATGTGGCTTGGTGGGCATGGCAGGAAAAGAATACTGTAAAATCTCCATTCCCTCCCCACATCAGGGGAAGGTTACTACAAAATCCCCATTCCCTCCCAATCAACTGGGACTCGGGAGGCAGAGAATAGATGGGGGCAGGGCCAGTCAGAGGTGGTATTTACTGGTTCTCCGAACTACTCAAAATTTCGGTTACTGGTTCTCCAGAACTGGTCAGAACCTGCTGAATACCACCTCAGGTCTGAATGCCTGTGTGTTTACAGACCCCCAAAGACACTTGTAGGGTTTCTCAACAGAGATGTTTATACACGATTTTGGGAATGGTAGGAGCCTTACAACAGGGGCCCTTGAACCTATGCAATACTGTGACACCCCCCCCCCCAAATGATCCATGAATTTTCAATATATAATGTGTGAATAAAATATCAAACAAGCAACAAACACAACTACTATAATTGGGGGATAGTTTTGACAGGTGATGAGTCACAGCCTCAAACTAGTATTTGGTATAAGTGTCCAAGCAAGCCCAATTAAAGCTTGTTCAGACAAAGTGACAACTTGTTTTAACAATACTCCCAATTTTTTCCCCCAAGCCACAATCAACATTAAAAAAAAAACCTTTGTGATCCTCTCAAAATGATTTATGACCTCTTGGGGAGTCACAACCAGTGGTGGGATTCAGTCAGTTCATTCCTATTCAGAAGAACTGGTTGTTAACTTTCTAAGTAGTTCGGAGAACCAGTTTTTGGAAGAAATCTCATTTTCCATTTTACAGGGCTAATCCTGTAAGGAAGGCAGGAAGGAAAAATTCTGGTGTTGTTTCTAGCCTAATATTTATTGCCCTGCTTATAGAAACTGCCTCTCCGGTTAAGCCTTATTACATTGTAAGAGCTAAGGCAAAGTGCCCATCGACATGAGTGATGTTGAATTGGCCATGCCCACCCAGGCACATGACCACCGAGGCCCGCCTACCCAGCTGGTCATTAGGGCAGAGAACCAGTTGTTAAAGTATTTGAATCCCACCACAACCCACAGCCCACAACCCCATTATTTAAATCTGGTCACAACCCACAGCTTAATAACTTCTACTTTTTTAAAAAAGAGATATATTATCAACTGTTTCAGTCTTAAACAGAAATATCCAGAAATAAGAAATGTGATAGGACAGAAGTACGTCTGAGTGAATGTTCAATGTTAACAACTGTCTGATTTTGCCACTGGATTAATGATAGATGCATCATGTCTGATTTTGGAAAATGACTTCCTTATGTCTCTAAGCCGTGCCACATTGGTGATACTTCAAACTCAAAATTATAGGAGTAGCATCTGATAATGCCTTTTTTCATATCCAGTGCTAACTACTGATTTCTTCATAAAAAGGAACCATGTACCAATATAGGGGAGTATTTGAAATGAGGGGCTCCTTGGTGCTCTCTGAGCTTGCTTGTTTTCTTGCAGATGTTTCATTACTGAAACTAGGTAACATCATCAGTGCTAGTAAGGAGTGCTGTTTGCTGTCAGTTTATGTTCTGGTGTCTTACCTGTCTGTGTGGATGAAACAAATACTCAACAATATCTAGGACTGAAATAATAGAATATTGATAATTCCCAACCATTATGAGTGTCATGACAGTAGGACCGAAATGGTTAAATAGAGACTACTATTCTTACATGCCCAGATTTCCAGCCAGATGCCCAGATGTTCATCTGGATTTTCAAGAATTCTTGATTCATGGATGTTGCTGTATTCTGGCACATTTTATATTTAACCTGTTTGAATCCTGTAACTGAATATAATGCAGGGCAAAAGCATTCCTTGGTTACATGTACACATGCCAACTAAACACTTTAAACCACTCAGGACCTCATATTTATGGGCAAGCATCCTGTGTGAGCATGAGAGGTGAAGTGCTCCTTTTATTTTCCAAGCTGTATTCAACCCCTTTCAAATAGTGTCCTAACTTTCTAACGGAGATGTTGGATTGGACAACTTTCTGGCAAATACCCATGAAGCAAATGAAAGCCAGTTTGGCATTAGGCAAAAACCCAGGTTCTAGTTTTAGTTCTGTGTTATTGATGATAGCCAGATGAGTGTCATTGAGCCAGTCACCCTCGTTCAGACCAAGTCATCTCCCAGGGTTCTTGTGAGGACAATAGAAGGTCCTCCTGTACACAGATAATAGAAAGTCCTCCTGTATACAGATAATAAAAGGTCCTCCTGTATACAGAAGCTGTATTGACTATGTTCTCCACCTTGAATTATTTGTAAAAAATAACAAAGGTGGGATATAAATAAGTAAATAAACTAAGTAAGTAGGTAGGTCGGTCGGTACGTAGGTAGGTAAATCAACTCATATTCTTGCCATCATGCTCATTCTATAATAGGTTGACCAGTCTGGTTCTGCAAATTGGCACAAATAATGACCTAGCCAATATCCAAGTTTGGAGCAATTCTAGAGAAGGAGAGAGGAAGAGGTCCAATTTGCTTCATGATAATTTGTTTTACTTGCATAATATGGGTCCTTCAGGCACTTTCATCTTCGAGCATATTCATCCACAAGGCCGTCTAGTCTTTGGATAAATATGGATTTACTTAAAGCATCTTTCCTAAGCCTTAAAAGCAACAACAATTATTTTCAAAATAATATTCTGAGCTGCTTGCTATGCAGGAGCAAATTGAAATTACTTTCTTAGATGGATTTGCCAACAAGCATTGACCCCAAAAAAATAAACCCTACAACCTTTACTATCACTTTAGATTCAGCTGCTGTAATTCAGAACATTATCAAATGGATGTTAGCTCCATTAAGTCATAAAGCAGCATACCTAGTATCCAAAGAACTGCTTTATAAATACCTGCTCTAATATAAGTATGCTCATGCTTCTCAAAAGGAAAAGAAATCCTTCCCTTCTTCTTCACTTCATTGTACAGCCAAAAAAATTATTGGTTTAATTTTAAATCTTTAAATTTTGCAATTTAATTTTACGTAAACACAAAAGATTTATTCAGGCTTTCTTAACACATACTACTGTAAAAATAAATAAAACAAAATAGTAGCTAAATTAAAGTAGACATTAAAAATAGTCTTCAATTATATTTGAACAAGGACAATGGTAAATGGAGAACAATGAATTGCAATGTACTGTGCAGTTGAAACAGTTTAGTAATTATCAGATAACAGAATTTTAATGTCAGTAGTGTAGTTTGAGAGATATTTATTATTCTATAAAGGTAACATTTTAGTCTGCTTTTAAAGGACAAATTAGATGTACCCTTTAGCCGTTGCATATAAAACATATAATAATTGCAAAATCTTCTACTATAATTCCTGGGTAATTTCCTAACCAACAACACCAATAAAGCAATTTCTTTTATTCATAAAGTAGAATTTCAACATGCAGCACTTACTGTGCAATATAGGAAATAAACAAATCTCACTTTTTTAAAATGGCAAAGAATCTCAGGATTCATTTCAGAGTAATGATGCAGCATGAACCAGATGTAACATGCTTTCAATACAATGTTTGACTTTGTTGATACAGTTATCTTATTGAGAGTCTTGGAAAGCTGTTCTCAGCAATCTTGATTTAAGTGTGAATATTTTCAGCAATTCCAACCATAGCACTGATGGTGTTACCTAGTTTGAGCAATGAAACATCTGCAAGGAAACAACCAAGATCAGAGAGCACCAAGGACCCCTAATTTCAACCATGGGCTACAAATATTCTTCTTTATTCATTCCAACCATTTGTGATATCTGCCCTTCCTGGTTTTTAATAAGGATAAGTCATCTTATACTGCCATCTTATTTCAAAGTGAGATAACCAGCTCAAAACAATTTGCTGCTTGAGGTAAAAGTAGGTTGGTATCCATTCCGTACTCCAGACATAAATATCTACTAAACTTGCAGCTAAATTTTATATCATGCTTGCTAAGGGGTTAGAATTCTATCACTTAAATTTGAGATGGAATGTTTTCCAGATTCCCTAAAGAGAAGGAATACATTTCAGAAGAGCAAGAGATCACAAAGTTCATGTAATTTGTGTGATAGAAAGAGGACAAAGATGGCTTCTTCCTAATAGTTCCAAGAGTAGATGTTTTATGGGGCAGATACTCTGCTTTAGTTTGGCAAAATTCTGTATAAAGGTGAGGAATAATAGAGATATCTGTTTGGGAGAATTATAGTGTGTCTTTCTTAGTTTTTAAAGCCTGACAAAGGGAAAATGATAGTTTTGGCAGTCCAGAAAGACAATGGATTCCAAACAAAATAGTGAAAAGCTATCACTGTTTTCTTTCTCTTACCTGCTGACCGAGAAGACTCTTTTACTTTGCACAGTGATAGGACCAATTCCATCAACCAATTCAGGTAGCCTATAAAGAATTGACAATTTTGAATGGTTCTCCAGTAGCTTACTGCATTAAACCACAATACACTAATAGTGCTAAACTTTACATTCATTTCATGGTCTGGCTGCAGTAAATAGTTACTCAGTGAGGAGATCCTCTCCTAATCAACACATAGGTAGAAGATGATTTTGATCTATGGACCACATAAAACAGTGGTGCAATTAACAGACAAATCCTATTCATTAGTCAAAGTGTCCCAATCTTGAAGTGGAGCCAAAGCTCCTTATATGCAAAACATTGGTCAGTGAAAGTGTGGGACAGAAATTCCAGAGAGAGAGAGAGAGAGAGAGAGAGAGAGAGAGAGACAGAGAGAGAGAGAGAGAGAGACAGAGAGAGAGAGAGAGAGAGAGAGAGAGAGAGACAGAGAGAGAGAGAGAAAAACGAAAGAGACAGACAAATAAACAAACATGCTGTTGGCTGACAGGGAAGATATTTTGACAGGGAGATGTTTGCTTCTCTATTTACTTCTAGGGCATTTTTGAAAGTGAGATTGAAATTCAGGCCATGGGTAAGACAGACAGCTGAGTGGATTTAGGACTCATCAGCTTCTTAACTCCTTTAGCTCAGTCCCTAGCCCCTGGCATAACCTATTTCATTGTCTGAATTTTCCAGTCTCAGACAGAGTTGGCTCAGCCATGGGAGGTGAAATTCAGGGTAAGATCCCCGCTGTGTGTGTGGAGTCTCTTCTCCATTCTAGCAAGTAAAAATGTTCTAAAACGAAGACTGGCTTAAAAAATATACAACTTTCTCATACCTTTCTGGTGTAGGGAGCTTTTTGGTGAATTATAAACAGGGACTTATGTGCAACTTGAAGTCTTGCCTACATTATTCAAAACCTGAGTTGCTCAAATCCAGACAATGAAGTCCCACCATAGATTCCCAGTTTGCATTTTTCATTTTATCTTTATGGGAAATGCAAAACCAAAGAAACTGCAGCTTTGTTAAATGAGTTCATCAGGTGATCACTTGGATCACACAGGAAACAGAAGAAGAACATTATTGATGTTTTCTTTTCAACATAGGTAAATATTTGAATAATTGTTAATGCTTTCAATTGATTCTCTGAATGAAACTATGTACAGTTATAGCTCAGTTACTATATACATTTTAAAACTTTGATGTTGAAAAATTAATCAATTCACCTCTTTTTCTACATGTTTAACATATGGATAAATAATAAGAAAGTTATGGGAAAATTGGTTTAAACTCCACACAACTTGATGGTTGAAAGTTAAATTCTATCTGCTTAAGCTATATATAATTTTTCTGTTTATGTAAATTATGATGTAAATTGCACGTACACATCATCATACATTTTAATAGCTTTAAATGTAATAATTTTATATTTAATAGTTTGGTATAAATTTTTTAAAAAATTATTAGAAGACTGTAAAGTGAACTTTTAAGACTTATTCAAGAAGTGCAGCATTAACCACTGTGCTATCCCTAAACTGTTCAAAATGTAACAAGTGTATCCATTTTCAGAGGTGGGAAACGAAGCTAATTTTATCATAGATAGACGTTAATCATAGTTATTGACTCATAAATAAACAACACATCACCTTTCATTTCTCTGAAAGAGGAGCCCACAAAAAATCTAATGCAGGTTTCTAGAATAGGATTTCAGATGACTGAATATTCTATGACAATTTTGTTTTATAGGACTTTTTGTGCAGTTAAATCTGCTTGCCCTTTTTCAATATGAACATGGCAAAAAAAAACAGTTTAGGAAAACATTTGAATAATAATATTTAATAATGAATAAAGATGTTAATAATTAAAAGTAAGTTAAAGTGATGCCAAAAATAAAAGAAGGAAGGAAGGTATGAAGGAAGATAGTTTCTAATATATATCATAATTTATATCATAGGTGTTAACTGCAGGTTGTGCTGGTAAGTAAAAAAAAAATAAATACAGAAGAAAATTCCAAGTCATAATTGTAATTTCTTAAAAGAATAAATCACAACAATTCAGTGATTAGAGCATGAGAATAAGCCTAGTCACCCAGCTCAAAACTGCTCCAGGAATTTTGCACCTTAGTGTGTGCATATGCTCCATCCTTTCACTCAGCCACATGGTCCTTTGAGCCAACCAAGGGGAATGTGAGGCCAAAACAATAACAATAACCACATTAAATTACAATATTTGCTAAATATCTGTGGAGATTCTCAGTCATCCAGGTCATGGTTGTCTCAAAGTTGCTTTTTCAAGACGCAACTGGACTTTCTGATTTTTCTTTGAAGACATTCCACTTCTCATCCAAGAAGCTTCTTTAGCTCTGACTGGATGGTGGGGAATGGAAGGATGACCTTAACAACTTGCTAAAAGGATGCAAATGTCCAGCTGTCTGCAAGGAGTATAAATCTTTCCGGTCCCTACCATCCCAGTTAGATGAGAACTGAAACTTCTGGAGGAAAAAGCAGATATCAGCAGAATGAATAAATAGCAAACCTATAAGACATTTAGCTGCAGCACATGAAAGAAACTGTATTCACAGATAGACCTGGAAGCAAATAGGTTTTAAAGCCAAGAACCTGTGTGAATAAAAGGCTACAGCCTAATGAAAGAAAGATAGTGCAGATGGCATTATCCTGGCCTTACTTAACAAGGAATTTCTAAACCTGGAGCAACCATGTAAAGATCTGCTAATTGGTCCTCTGATGATAATGGCAGAGAAAAGGTTGTTTCTAAATATTGCATAAGAAAATGGGATGATCAAGTTGTAAGCTTTTGGCATCCATAACCTGAATTCCCTTCAAAAGTGTATATGTCCAAAGCAATTTGCCAGGTCTGTTAGTTTGGTAGATACTATAAAATGGGTTCATATGGAAAACCAGACAGCTACTACTGATACCAAAGACAAATAAATTATTGGAGCCACTTCTAAGGTTAAGATAAAGTCTTCTTCAAGTTGAACTCAACCCTTGGTAACTTTAGAGTTCATTGGTGTTTTTCTGGCTACTGGACAGAAATGTCTTGCAGTTATTTGTGATGAGGGTGAGTAGGGAGGCATTCTCAACTAACCTACAGTCTTGGCAGTCTTTAATAGTCTCCCAAATACTAACCAGGATCATTCTGCTTACCCAGAAAACACCAGTTTGGTGCTATGACATGTTATGTTCCATGTCAGTGTTTCTCAACTTTAAGATGTGTAGGTTTCAACTCCCAGAATTCTCCAGACATCATGGGAACTGAAGACCACATGTCTTAAAGTTGCCAAGGATGAGAAATACTTCTCAGTGCTATTAAGATTTGCATAGATATACAGTGGGACTTCAGGTCATGAATGGCTCAGATCACGACCAGATTGGGGGCTGACCAAAAAATCTGCTACATGTTTCACTTTGCTTACGAACACATCCTTGGATGCTGAATGAACACAGCCATGGCAATTTCCCCTTCTGCGCCATTTTTGTGCGCGCGCGAATGTGCAGTCAGTCTTGCTACTGGTGATGACCAAATCGGGTTCTGATCAAAGTCCTAGGATGGATTACGGTCAGCACCCGAAGTCCCACTGTAATTCCTATTTTGAGAGGTGAGTTGGTCACATGCTATATTTCCAACTCCATCTCTCTCCCCTTCCTCCTCCTTCTCTTTCTTGTAAACATTTTTAATGTTGTGTTTTTCTTTGATATAATTTTATCAAGTGACATTTTAGGATACAGGACACCCCAACCTTTCTTCTTCACCTTCTTATGCCTTCTTTGGATTTTGCAGGTGTCTACAAAATACCAGCTAACCACAAAAACTAAAACTGCAAGCAACTATCTGACCATAAATGCTGTTTCTTTCCCCAATAATCCTTTCTCTGTCTAACTTGCCCTCCAAGAGACCCACAAAGTTCTAAGCAAGAGTTTCTAAACTCTGAAAATACTTTTTGACAGATAGAGAGTGACATCAGACAAACTGAAATACAAACATCTTTAGAGACATTTTCCCCATGCCTTGATTTTTAACTCCCTTCTCCTTTTCCCCTATTCTCTGAAGATTTATGCATTTTGTAACCGTTTATTAAATCACAAGTTAAAAAAAAAGAATGAAAACAGGTCTGATTCTTAGTCCTCAGGCATATGCTTTAACTTGAAGAACATAAAGGGGTATAATCCAAATGTTTGTGGCATGACCGTACCCAATGGAATAAGAGAATGTAAGTGAATGCTGCAGATATTCCTGGAGGAACAGTCAACTGACAGCCCCAGATAAGTAAATGTTAGAAAACCAAGTGGGATGTTGCTAGAGTACAAGGTTGACTGACAACCATTCCCCCTAACCCTAGTAAATATAGGATACTTGCAAAGGGTCTGACACCGATGGATCCATATTGAGTTGTGTGACTCTAGAAGGAAATAAACGTATAGATAGACCCTGAGCCAAATTAAATTTGTTGTAAAATATTCCAAAAAGTCATTGCTAGGGGATTTAATAAAGCTTGAAAACCAGAAGACCAAGGGACCAAGAGCAGAGAGACATAAAATGAAAGGAGTAAATTGGCCCCAAATGACTGGCACTTAATCATTTCCCAAGACAATTTTAAAAAATGCACCATCTCTTCGGCCAGCTCTTTAAGTAACTTTTGTGCTCTTATCTGCCTTTGAACCTCTTGAATTCTTGCTTTCATTGAGCGAAAGAAAGAAAGAAAGAAAGAAAGAAAGAAAGAAAGAAAAAGAAGAAGAAAGGAAAAGAAGAAAGGAAAAGAAGAAAAAAGAAAAAAGAAAAGGACAAAGGAAAGAAAGGAAGGAAGGAAAGAAAGGAAAGAAAAAAAGAAAAGAAAGAAAAAAGGGGCAAAGAAAAGAAAGAAAGAAAGAAAGAAAGAAAGAAAGAAAGAAAGAAAAGGACAAAGAAAAGGAAGGAAGGAAAAAGAAAAGAAAAAAGAAGCGGGCATTATTTATTAAACAATGACTAACCCATCTCTAAAGTAAAGTTTGTGTATAAAAGTATACACAAACACAGAAGATTGCACAGAAAGACCAGTTCCGTTGCATTTAAAGTACTGCTTGTAAAATGATGCCCTAGCCCCACAAAATGCCTTAAAGACTTCTCCTGCAGGAACTGTATCAATTAAGGTCTCTAAAAGCCCTAACATGGATGGGCTCTGCACACAGCGTGTCTGCCAATGTTTTATTATCAAGTCCATTATGATGAGTTCTTGTCCCAGACAAAGGAAGAATTGAAAAAGAATTCAGGCTGACAAATTAGACTTGAAATCTGTTTCATTTACATAACGACTGGAAGTTCATTAATAACAGAGTTTTAATTATTCATGCTCTTGTTTCAGTAGATACAGCAGTTTTTTTTCCCCCTCCTGCTGTGCAAGATGTCTGGATTAGCTAAAAAGAATTGTGGCAAACTGATAGACTGCTCAGGTTTTGTGATTCCTTGGGCATTTGGCATCATAAAAGAGAGGGCAGAAAAGGGATGTAAATGGGGTTTTGTGTATGTGTGCCCCCTGTGTGAGCATGCACAGCACTGTTTCATTCATGCAACTTTCAAGCGTTCTCGTGCTGGTTAAAGAAATATTTGCAAAAGGAAGAAGCTTCCATTTGAATTGGAAAATAGTCTCGTGAATTGTTATAAAGTGAGATCTCCAGGTTTTGAATATATTTGTCACTCAGTAATTCTTTGAATAATGAATATTAAACTTTCTGAAAGAGCCATGAGAGTTGTCATTTTATAATATGTTTTCTTCCAAAAGCTTGTTGAACCTATGTGGCTACTCTGGACATAATTCAGCTATTGAGCAGATGGCATTGGGTTCCAAAGCTGTCATCTTTCAGGAGTGTGGCACAATTGAATTATTTCCTAAATAATTTTAGATAAAGAAGCTACAAGTATGCCTCTGAGCATATGAAGAATATCATGCTCTTTCAGAGATTTCCTGATTTTCTGAGACAGGGCTCAGAAGTTAGGTCAGGAAACCTAATTTAGTCTTGGTTTATTCACCTATGTATAAAAGAGCGAGGTTTAGAAATAAGTATAAGTATAATCTTTATTGTCATTGTACTGAAATACAACAAAATTGGTTTTAACCTCACTGGTGCAAAATTATAACAGAAACAAAAAAAGTAAGAAAAAGAAAAAAAACTAGTGTGTGTATGGAGTGATTGTGGTTGTATTTAAAAGTCTCACAGCTCAAGGATAGAAACTATCTTTAACCCTGTTGTCTTCTGCCTGATGGTAGAAATGCAAAGAGACACTGATCAGGATGTGAATCATCTCTGAGTATCTTCTTTACTCTGCTAAACCAGTGAGATCTGGCGATATCATCCAGTGGTGTCAGAGGGCAACTAATGGTTTCTTGTGCCGAATTGATCACTCTCTGTAGTGCCTTCCTGTCCGCAGCTGTTAAACCAGCATACCATACGGTAATACAATATGAGAGGACACTTTCTATGGTGGAACTATAGAAAGAGGTCATCAGCGTTGTTCCACCTGATTTTTTCGCAGGACTCTAAAGAAATGAAGTCTCTGTTGGGCCTTTCCAATCACCAGAGACGTGTTGTTTTTCCAGGTGAGATCTTGACTAATAAACACTCCCAAGAATTTAAAAGAGGAAACCCTCTCAACACAGCCCCCCTCAATATACAGTGGGGCAGGTTCCTCTCTGTGCTTCTGGAAATCTAGCACCATCTCCTTTGTCTTACTAGTATTTAGATGTAAGTTGTTTCTTGAGCACCATGCGGATACCTTCTGGACATCTTCCCTGTATGCTGATTTGTCCCCTCCAGTTATGAGATCCAGCACTGTTGTGTCGTCTGCAAACTTTAATATGATGATTTATAATTATATATATATATATATATATATGATTTATTATAATGAGGATTATATAGCAATAAAGCCAAACAGCTACATTCTGTGGGGATTATCACAATACGTTTGCAGACATATGAACATAGAGAACAATGTGCTTGCAAAATTTGGAAGGAGTGAACCAAAAGCCAACATCTGCTTTCAAATTTGAATTGCTTTTCTCAGGGAAGACTGCAGCTAAGATGGCAGAAGTGGAGCAGAAAAAGAAGCAAACTTTCTGGAAATTCACCTATCAAGATGTTGACCTGGATCAGCTCCTCAACATGTCTTATGAACAGCAGATGCAATTATATAGTGCCCACCAGTGCTGGAGGCTGAATCATGGTTTGTGCTGCAAACAACACTGACTGATCACACACACATCTCCACAAGGCCAAGAAGGAGGCATCTCCCATGAAAAAGCCAGAAGTGGTGAAGAGCCACTTGTGTGACATGAGGTGGCACAGTGGTTAGAGTGCAGTACTGCAGGCCACTTCAGCTGACTGTTATCTGCAGTTCAGCAGTTCTAATCTCACCGGCTCAAGGTTGACTCAGCCTTCCATCCTTCCGAGGTGGGTGAAATGAGGACCCAGACTGTGGGGGCGATATGCTGACTCTGTAAACCGCTTAGAGAGGGCTGAAAGCCCTATGAAGCGGTATATAAGTCTAACTGCTATTGCTATTCTTCCAGAGATGGTGGGCAGCAGGGTAGGCATATCCAATGGGAACACCTTTAACCAAGTGGAGATCAGGCCTGAAGTATTGTAATTGGCCACTATTTGGGAGAATTTTCCATCACACACAAGCCCAGGTTGACCTGGGATCGGAATCACCCACTCATCTCAGTTCATTCCTCTTAAGCAGGGATGTAAAACCCGTGTCATCATTTTGTCACATGACATATTGCAACTTTTTTCCTTTTCACTAACCTGGGGGTGGGGGTAGCCAGAGGTGATGCATCCGGCCTGTGGGCCATGAGTTTGGCATCCCTACTCTAAAATGAGGGTTTTAGGGAAGAATATTTTTTATGTGTAAATAAAAACAATTCCCAAACAAAAGAAACTGAATCGTTGGAAAACCTACGCAAAGTAATGATCAGAAATAGTAAAGGCAGTTTTTGACGCTCTTGCCATACGGAACACAAAGATTTCACATTACCATCTATGGCTCAGGGAAACTTTACAGAATATCTGCAGCTCTAACTTTTATATGAATGAGAAGAAATAGTGGTTTCTCTTATTGAAGTTTGTCATTAGGCAAAAGAAGTCACATTCTAAAAATGTGAAGAGCAAAATTGTCTCATTAACATCCACAGACCTGCTACTTCCATTTCCTTTTGTTTCTCCTAACAAGCTACAGATTTTTTTAAAAAAAAACAGCCATCATTCTCTTCCTTTTTCTTGCAGAACAGGACTAAACCCTACCTAATCCACTGCGTAGAACATGAACTCCAATGTTAGTGAGATATTCCTACTGCTGAAAGAAGTTGTTGGATTCCTTAAGTAGAATTATTCTACATTCAGGGAAGAAAATGTATTGGTCCAAGTACAACTTTAAGTGACATAAAGAGAGAAGTGCCTTCTCTAAGAACAATCTAAGCACTACTATTTGTGCTTCATTTGTCTTCATTTTTTTCAGAAGAGAAACTAGGGAAGCCAAGAGAAAAATGTCTTGTCCAAGACTTCAGATGGAATTCACTGAAAAGGTTAACCCTTCCAATGATGGTAATTTGCCTCCTAAATTTCAGACTTCACTACCTAAAAGAAATTATCTGTTTCCCACTCCTTTCTCCTCCAATGCATTTCTCATGTGTATCAATTTATTTCCTTCCACTAGACCCTTGGAAAGATGGTTTCTGTCTCTAATAGAAGAATTGGTTCAGAGGATTCTTTGCTTTCATTATTTGCTCCAGGTATATAATATCCCTGGACCAAAGGAAAAATAAAATACATTTTTAAAAAAAGATCTGTTGAGAACGAGACAATGCATGAGACATCTGGATAATGTTTGATGTGGCAGTGCTTCTCCAAATTCCCTTTCAGCTTGCTGCTGTGTTCAAACCTGAGAGTTTCCCCCTCCTTCCTCTAGTTACATTTGATGTCCAGGTGCAGGTGTGCTCTCATGTAAATCCTCTCCAGATGTTGCCACACATGTGTATAAATCTCCAGCTTTCATTTTTATGAGCCAAACACATCATGTTCACCTAACTCATGCCTATTATAGGATTTCTAAGCACTCTAGCCTTCAGGACTCCCCATAAAAATAACAGTCCTATTAAAAGACAAAAGGGAGAGTGAAAACGCCCCATTTTGGCTTTCAAAATTAAAACATTCAAGGTTTTTAATAGAAAAATAAAATTACCACTTTTATAGCAGGGCACTTCAGGGTTTTTCAAAAGAAGCTTTTAGTGGATTCCTTTCTCCATGTCTTCGCTCTGTCACAATTGGCTTGGTCTGGCCATAAGCAGACTTGGGAACATATTTTATTGCTGCCCCATTCTTAATAAGGTGCTTATTTTAACTGAATTTGATGTGATTTGTAATCAGTAAAAATAAACAGGATGAAAGGAAGAAAATCACTAAACCCTTGATTTATGGTAGTAGGTTACAGAAGTGCCTGGAGGTAGAATGTTCATCTGAGCACCACCATTTTTTTAATTGCTTCCTATGTCAATATAATTTTTCTTGATTTCTTCACTGAAGTCAATTTCCCAAGGAGAGGAGAGGATGGGGGGGATCCAAAAATATGAAATAATTATTGGGGTTATATTTTAACTGATTAATCCATTGAATGAAAAGTGTTAGAAAAACATCTGATCATTTTAACCTGTGCAGGCTGTCATCCCCCCCCCCCCACTCTAACTCTTCAAGTTACTTAGACAATTTTGACACGTAAAAGATGTTCTGATGAAAAGTGACAGTATGCAGGTTAAGGCATTTGGGAACAGTCAAGGCAGTTTTAATGAGTCACAAACAGGTGTGGTGGTAAAGCTTTTATATACTCTGAAGTGCTTCTTCTCAATCACCTCCAAAGCATAGCCAAGGTCTATTCAGAACTTTGAAGTATAATGATTTAGAAAGAAACAGAACTAAATATTTGTACAAGAATTAGGCATAGTTTCCTGGACTAAAATCCCTACATAACCATCACAAACGACCTTGGTTTATCTATATCTAACTTCAGAGGCCATAAAATAGCAATAACAATAGCACTTAGATTTACATACCACCTTACAGTGCTTTACAGTCCTCTCTAAGCAGTTTACAAACTCAACATATTACTTCCAACAATTTTGGGTTCTCATTTTATTCACCTTGGAATAATGGAAGGCTGAGTCAACCTTGAGCCTGGTTTGATTTGAACTGCCAAGTTGCAGCAGCCTGCAGTCAGCAGATGTAGCTTGCAGTACTGTACTCTAACCACTGAGCCACCATGAAAAGAAGCTGCTTTTCTCTTTGTAGTGTCTTACAAACTGGGTCTTTTCTGGAGAAAAAGCATTGTGGACAAGGAGGTCAAGAGATCACTTATAGCTGAGACAGTGTTTCTCAACCTTGCCAACTTGAAGATGTATGGTCAACAACTCCTAGAATTCACCAATCAGTCTATGAAGAAGGATCATTCATGGTAAGGCATGCAAATCTGGTATGCCAATAAGCAATACAGAGGCTGAAGCAGCCATCTACCCTGCTGTCCCCTATCATTCTGGCAAACCAAAAGTGCCTTAGCAGTGTTCAATAGAGCCCTGGATTCTCACCCCAATGATTCAATCCCAATTGTAACAGAGGAAGAAAGAAAGTGTATGAAGGGTATCAAGTAAAAATAAAAACATGAATTCCCACCACTTTTAAAATACTATTGTACTTTTGACTACTCCTTCTCATGCATTTTTGTTGGCCAGTCACTAAGTCATGTCCAACTCTTCACGACCCATGGACCACAGCATGCCAGCCTCTCCCTGTCCTCCATTGTCTCTCTAAGTCTGCCCAAATTCATGTTCACTATGCTGATGACACTATCTAACCAGCTGATCTTCTGTCATTCCTTTCTCTTTTTGCCTTCTTCTGAAAAATAAGCAATAGTATATTTATTTATTTATTTATTTATTTATTTATTTATTTATTTATTTATTTATTAGACTTATATACCGCTTCATAGGGCTTTCACCCCTCGCTAAGCGGTTTACAGATTTTTAGCAAATTGAGTCAGCAAATTGCCCCCACAGTCTGGGTTCTCATTTCACCCACCTCAGAAGGATGGAAGGCTGAGTCAACCTTGAGCTGGTGAGATTTGAACCGCTGAACTGCAGATAACAGTCAGCTGAACTGGCTTGCAGTACTGCACCCTAACCACTGCGCCACCTCGGCTCCTTATGTAGGTACACCTTTGCTCAGGAAGAGAAACATATAATTACAATCATAGGTTCTTCAATAATTTGCATCTAGGTTGCCATCAAGGCTGTGCCTCTATCCATTTTGACAGATTTTCATTCATTCTGAAACAAGAGCCAGAATACTACAGAGCCTCTTAGTTGGTCTGGGACAATCAGACACTACAGGTAGTCCTCAATTTACAGCAGTTCATTTCGTGACCTTTCAAAGTTCAACGGGACTGAAAAGAAGTGACTTCTGACTTATTTTGCACATATACAAACATTGCAGCATTCCTATAGTCACATGACCAAAATTCGGATGCTTGGCAACCTACTCATATTTATGACAGTCGCAGTGTTGCAGGGTCATGTGATCACCTTTTGCGACCTTCTGTCAAGTAAGGTTGACAAGATTCGCTTCAAAACCATATTACTAACTTATACTAACTTAACAATTGCAGTGATCCACTTAACAACCATGGCAAGGAAAGTTGTAAAACGGGACAAAACTCACTTAGCAATTGTCTTGCTTAGCAACATAAATTTTACGTTCAATTGTGGATGGTAAGTTGAGGACTACATGTATAATAACCCTAAAAAACCTCTTGGACCAAAGTATTTATTTTTGTACATGTTGAAATATGTGCCTGTAAAAGTAATACCCTGTTTTCCCAAAAATAAGCCCTCCCCAAAAAATAAGTGTCATCTAAAATACATGCAAAGCCAGTCCCTGCCATTTCCTGGGGGGAAAGGGGGGAATATGCCCCACGTGTCCCACATGTATCTGCCATCCACATGGAATGGCCTTGTGGAGGCTGCTCCCAAAAATTCTAGCTACCACGGCCCTTCTCTTAGTGGTGGCCACAAAAGAGTAGCGGCCCAGTGACGCTAAGGTTGTCAAGAGCGTGCCAGAAACAAAGACAGAATTTACAGCCCTCTCTGCATCAGGATACTGCGGGCTGAGGTCATGGGGCCTCCTGCATCTCAAAAATAATAAGACCTCCCCAAAAATAAGGTCAAGTGCTTATTTCGGGGGTCAACAGAAAATAAGACCTCCCCTGTCTTATTTTTTTGGGAAAACATGGTATAGGTACTTCACTTTATGTATGTATGTATGTATGTATGTATGTATGTATGTATGTATGTGTTTGTTTGTTTGTTTGTTTGTTTGTTTGTTTGTACAATTTATAGGCCACCCAATCCCAGAGGACTCCGGGCGGCTCACAACGAAGGAAGAAGGAATAATAAAAAATGAAAATAAAAAATAAAAAACAAGTTAAAATCAACACACATACATTCGTTATGAACGGGGCTGGACCTCAACAATGAGGTCAACAGCCCCAGGCCTGCCGGAATAGCCAGGTTTTAACAGCTTTTCTGAAGGCCATGAGAGTGGGTAAGGTCCAGATTTCTGGGGGTAGCTCATTCCAAAGGGTCGGAGCAGCCACAGAGAAGGCTCTCCTCCGGGGAGCCGCCAGCCGACATTGTCTGGCTGACAGCATCTGAAGGAGGCCCACCAGCCTTTCTTCCCTTTTCGATTCACTGTTATTGGGAGATCTATCAAATGCTTTTAGTGTCACATTCAATGGACTGACCTTTGTTGTGCATATAAATAAATTGAAACTGAAAAGAGCCTTGTGATTTTGAGTCTAAGATGGAAAAAAATACTCTGATTAACCATTAGATGAGAGCAGGGCTAGAGCTCTCTGTATCTCTTTGCTGTCATCTGTGGACACATCTGGATTTTTGTACTTTAGAAGTGGGAACCATACATGGACACGAACATTGTAATGGTGAAAGTGCAAGCAAGCAACCTAGCAGGCAGGTTGTCTGTTAAAAAGCATTAACATTTTTAAGGGGACATAATGTGTGCATTTAGTCTTTTAATGGGAACTAAAAATTTATGGCTTAATACGAGCGTACTGAATATTCAGATTCATGCTTTCTTAACTACTCCCAGACCTAATCGAGTTTATAAGCCTTTGAGTCATTTGATTTATTATTTGCTTATTTATATCCCATCCTGAAAAGCTGGATAGTATTTGTGAGGTTCACAAGTGGTTTTCAATGCAAGTAATCAGATCCAGATGGGTTTAATTTCAACAAGATGGCTGCATCCTCTGCCTTTAGATGAGGCTAGACAACTCATGATCCATTGGGCCATCCTTTCAATGATATTTCTTCACCTAAATACTAAGACCGTGGGCATATAGCTATGGTTCTGGTTTTAAAATTAAAGAAAACATTTTATTGAAGAAGAGAGATGGGTAGCAAGACAAATATAGATGCTTTCCCTATAACAGGATGTTTGGGATGAAAACACTGTGGTTAATCTGCCATTCTTTAATACTCTGACGTTTCCACTTCTTTTTCCTCAGCTTAAAGAAACATACAGCTGACCAGGCTGGAATACCCATTTCTCCAGATAAATCAGCACATTCTCTGTAGTTTGTCTTTGTGTTTTATGTATAGTGAGAGCAACTTCACCTTCTGATAAACTGAGCATAATTCTTTTTTCCCCCCGGAATTAAAGAACTTTATAAAATCTGAATTTACATAATAGTCTGAAGTAAGAAAAACTGTATAAAAGGGGAAACCAAACTGTATATGGGGTGCTGCAGACCCGGGAACAACCGAGCTATGTCTCATCCTTCCCGTTCTTTCTTTCTTCAATAAAAACTCATAATTTCCAGGCAGGTGTCTTCACAAAACTTTCTTTTAGCGTCGGTGGTGACTCCCGGCTGGGAACGGACCGGAAACCTTTGCCTTCTAACAAAATGACAGAATTTAATTAAATTTATGGAAAAGGACTATGGGCAACATGATAGCAGTGTTTGAAGGGCTACTACAAAAGAAGAGGGGCACAGCCTATTTTGGAAGGCACCTGAAGGCAAGAGAAAAAGTAATGGGTGGAAGATCATATCATATCATATCAGCATAATTCTTGAAATTGTGACAATGTCATTATTGAATACATCAATGCTTATCTTTGCTACAATGTGATTTTTGGGTTCTTCCATGATCTTCTGAATTATATTGCAAAACAGGGAGTATTTCTTCAATTCCTGCTTATGTGGTGACAATCCAGAGTTCAATCAGTCAATCAATCAAATTTGATCAATCAATCAATCAATCAATCAATCAATCAGGGAATTATGTTGAAAATGAGTAATGTTATCTCCTTCACTGGCAGCATTTAAGGAACAATATTATTTCATCATTCTAGGGAAGTGCTTAATGCATGTGGAATAGATTTTCATCATCATTTCATTGAGAAGAACCAAGATACAGCTCTTGCAGAACAGTTCTGTAGGATTATGAAATGCTGGGTGGGTAACATCTGCACACAGGTAATTTTATTTCCTCATTGTGATTTTTATGAATTTTGTGTTCTCTAAAGAACTTAAAATATCATCCTTCTTCCTCACTTGACTACATGTTTCTCTTCAATTGTAACTTGGCAAAGATTCTCTATAATTATGATTTTTTTGATGAATACATTCTTTATACCATCATCATTTTGTATTTCTACAACTGGTAGAAGCTGACAGAAATTTCCCCAAAATTCTCATTCTTGACACATATATCAAGAAGAGTCCAATCGATGGCCTCAAAGCTCTCCTTCCTAATCATGAGGGTCTCATCCCAAACAATAAACCTTGCATGTTGAAGCAAATTTGCAGTATTGGAGTTTTTTCATGCTATAAAGAACATTTTCATTCACTTGGAGGAATATCTTGAATCTTGAATGTGCTGTTCTATCAGCAGGCCTCATTGATGCTGCAGTACTGAATGATGCTAAAGCAATAGCAACATCTCCATCACCCCAGGAGGATCAAAATGATAACAAATGTCTTTCCTATTCATCCTGATGCATCAATGACAATTAGTCAACAGGGATTCATTGTGTGTATAAATTATTGCTGTTTTTCTCTGCTAAATTGTGCTTCATGCAATAATTCCTGATTGCCACCGTTTTAATTAATTGTAGCAGTGGTAAGATTCAATTTTTTTTTACTACCTGTGGGTGTGGCTTGGTGGGCATGGCAGGGGAAGGATACTGTAAAATCTCAATTTCCTCCCCACTCCAGGGGAAGGTTACTACAAAATCCCCATTTCCTGCTGCTCAACTGGGATTCAGGAGGCAGAGAACAGATGGGGGTGGGGCCAGTCAGAGGTGGTATTTACCGGTTCTCTAAACTACTCAAAAATTCTGCTACTGGTTCTCCAGAATTGATCAGAACCTGCTGAATGCCACCTCTGAATTGTACCATTTTTGGGGTTTTGGTAAGTTATATTCTTCAAGTCTTTTTTTGAATGTCTCAATTTTTTCTTGGAAATACAGAAGAACTGGTTCATGCTATCTCAGACTGAACATGATGTTAGGATTATTGATCACTTGATTTGCAGGAAATCTTCAGATACTGCGTTCTTGAACTAGTTCCACAATTGTTGTCAATTGTCGAATTCAATGTTTGTTAGCAAGATGACAAACAAATCTCTCATTGCTCTGGGGATTCTTTTCCTGAGGTACCTTAGTTCAAAAATTATCACTTTATAATGTACCATTTCACCCAGGTAAAGATCACAACAAGTATTTTAGTAATATATAGATGCAGGCAACTTGCAACAAACTCCCATCATTTCCAGACCATACACCCAGCAGACAATGATGAGGGGAATGTATATCCAGCAATATTTAGAATAGCTCAATTTACCAATCTTGGTTGGAAAGAAAACTCTGCTTCTGCCTTTGCAATATTACTTCCACAATATACCCCCCCATATCCAAAAATGACTGCCACCTCACTTTTATAGCAATAGCAATAGCAGTAGACTTATATACCGCTTCATAGGCCTTTCAGGCCTCTCTAAGCGGTTTACAGAGAGTCAGCATATTGCCCCCAACAATCTGGGTCCTCATTTTACCCACCTCGGAAGGATGGAAGGCTGAGTCAACCCTGAGCCGGTGAGATTTGAACCGCTGACCTGCTGATCTAGCAGTAGCCTGCAGTGCTGCATTTAACCACTGTGCCACCTTGGCTCTTTTGTTATTAAAATCCTATTAAAATTGAAAATTGATTATAGAAAGTTTAGTCCTTCATTCAGTTAACCCAGTAATTGTATTAGATATGTGTATATTACATTTTATTTTAAAACAGAAATCTTACTTCCATTTTAGGCAATACACACAAACAAGTATCATTTCATCCACCATCCATTTTGTGACCACGTGTATACAATGATAGAGGAGGTAAATTATATTTTTAAAATGGCATCAGGAATCTGGGATTTTTAGAAGGGCTTGAAATAACATAAACCATCCCCTTTCTTTCTTCCTCCCTTATTTTGCTGCCTGATTAATCAGAATAACTCTTATTATTTCTCATCTCCCGTTAAGGTAGCTGAAGCTGCCAGGAAGCATTTAAAATAATTAAACAAATCCAATCATCTATCAAATTAATGGATAAAATGTTGCAACCTTAATTCTTTTCCATAAGACTTTTTCTTTGCCACCCCAAAATCATTTGCAGTAATAGAATCCCACTGACAACTTCCATCCAGGAGCTTCTGATTTGGCAATTATGTATGTGCTAAATTTCAGCTGTTTAATGATGCTGGCTTTATCTCAAGATGTATCTCTAATGGTCCAGGCTGTTGGAGTTGAAATGATATGCCTCTAACTCCATAGATGGGGCTCCATATACGAGTCTGAATTGCTTTTAATCTCCCACTGCTCCCACTAGGCATACAGAGGAAACATGCAAAACACACGAACTATGAGCTCCAACAGTTGCAGCTTAGAATTGGATCACCCTTCTAAGGTCTCAGGATTTGCCACTGCTTGCCAAATGCTAGCATCAGTGCCTGTGTATCCATTGGATAGAAAGAAAATGAATTTTCCCCCTCAAAAAGAAAAAAAAAGTGGAGACATTTAAGGCAGCCTTCTCCAACCTTCTGGTACAGATTATAAATTCCAAATTTTTCACCATTATACCTGTACTGGCTAACTTTCCAGGGCTTGCATTATCAACACATTTGTATGATCCCAATTTGTTGAATGTCTACATGAAGAGGCAATGGGTCCAGGCTATCTGAGAAACAAACTCACCTGATGAGATCAGTCCACCCCACCCTTACTAGCAGAAGAGGAATGCTGTGGACTCTTTCAGTCAAAGAATTCCAGCCAGATCCATCCAGGAAAAGTGCCTTTTCTGGCATGTCTCCTGCCCTCTGGAACACCTTGCCCCCAGAGGTCAGATCTGCTCCCACTCTTTTGGCCTTCTGAAAGGCCTTGAAGCATGAACCTTGCTAATAGCCTGGAGTCCCAATGACGGCATGGCACTTTGGAGGTGGGTAATGGAATAGATCATCTTACTTCCTCCCTGTGCTCATTTTGCTCTGTCCATCTCCATCCTGCTTAGTTTTATTTTAAATTTAAGATCCTTATTGTTTTACTGTTTTATAGTGCATTTTATTCAATGCCTCTAAGCCTCTTAGAGTTTCCTTTGGCAAGATGGGCAGCATACAAGTTTGATAAATAAATACAAATTTGATTAGTAGAGATTTCAGGTTGGCCATGGCATTCAAGGAATGAACTGCCAAAGCAGAAAGACATCAAGATAGGCCTTTGAAGTTCGTGCCCTTGTAAATGTTGCAATCATGCAAAATGGTTCTATATACACTTGCTAAATCAGGATAACAACAGCATATCAATCTATATGAGCAATGCATTTAAACCTCGAAATGGATACTTAGACAGACTGTCTTTTGTCTGACAGCAGATGTATATGCATTTTATGGTTATAGAGAGTAAAATGATTTAGGACTGAGAGACATTGATAACCCAGGGTTTTGAAGTCAGTTGCCAAAAGCAGCTTGATTTTAATGATTCCAAATCCAACTATCTGGATTTTCTGTGTGTCTTGTGTATCTTAAACCAGGTAATTTTTAGCTGAATACTCAATTTTCCCCTTTAGTTCCAATGAGCAAACCTCCAGGTAGGTTTAGTGCAAAAGATTAAGACCGCATTAAGATTAAGTCTGAAATGTTCTACTACCAATTAGCCCTCTAGTATTTCTGTAAGCCTTGAATTTTTGATGCGATCAATGACACCAAGTGGAGCCATCTTCAGTGGAGAGGTTATTAAAGATATAAAAATCAATGCAAAGATGATACTTGGAAATCCATATCACGAGATAATGAATCACCATGAGAGCCAACTAAGAAGGAATGTCAGCAAAGCAAACAGAAGGTTTGTGCATAAGAAAGTATTTGATGCCAGAAGAATTTAAGCTAAATTTTGCATGAGACAGAAATCTTCAGGCAACACTTATGATACATTTACATGGCAATGTTTTAATGAGATGACACAAGCCAAACGAAGCACAAAAATTATGTATATGTGCATTAGAAGGATCTATGGGTACATGGGGGAAAGAACAAGGATTATCTCAATATCTCAGTACAGTGTAATGCTTTGGTCTGCTTCCTTCCATAAGAACATATATTTATTTAATTAGTTGTAAATTCACTTGCATTTTAAATGCATACTCCTAATAGTTATGCATATGCCAATGGATAGCCCATTATATGTTTTCCTCTGTTTAATAAGGAACATGTGTGCTTTATATGAGCTCAATCAGCTATTTGCCAAATTCTTCAAAATTCCACCCAATGAGCAGACTCTTCTTCTCTTCCTAACTCAAGACATTTATATGATAATATCCAGCTTGGTTGATGTTAAAAATATTTGTATTTGATGCAAAAAACCACAAAGACTGTAAATTAGACTAGATTTTTTTTAAAGTCTTATAAGAAACAAATGGTACCACTTTCATATTATTGTCTAGGTAAGTATATGTTGGGTCTTTACTTTTTTAAGCATATGCTTGTGTCTATTTCAATATTAGGTGTGTGGAATAAGCTAAATATGATTATTAGACTGTGTTATCTCATAGGGACCAGGTTCATGTATCCCTCCAGAAATTGGCATGCGTAATTTTGGATTACTGAATAAATCCAGTGTGGGTTTATTATGAGGTTGAATTCATGTAACACTGATGCAAAAATAAATCAACCTCACAAATTATCCCGCAATACATTTGCATTGCATTGCAGTGTAACATCTTTGAAGTCTACAAGAAATCAGAGATCTTTCCATTCACCTTCTGTAACCATATGACACCTTAAAATTAACTTTAAAAAAAATCTGGCACTCATGTCAATACAGTTTCTGGAGTATTTCATGATCTGATTATCAGTAAAAGCTATCTTTCCTGTTACAGTTGGGTTACATGTGCTTACTTTCAAATTGCTAGGTTGGCAGAAGCTGGGACAAGTAACAGGAGCTCACTCCATTACGCAGCACTAGGGATTTGAACCGCCAAACTGCTGACCTTTTTGATCAACAAGCTCAGTATCTTAGCCACTGAGCCACTTTGTCCCTTTAAGACAATGGGAGATAAAGCCTAACAGATTTGACCCACCTTGAGACTGTTCTTGGATGATGATGAAATTAGACAGAAAGCACAACTTTAACACTGATGCCATTAAGGATAACCTAAAGGCTTTTTCACTCGTGGCTGAGAATGCAGTAAAGGCAACTTCCTTGGGACATAGCAGGAAAAAATGTTGCCAAGGCATGGTAGTGCAGTGGCAAGGTACAAGTGGGTAAATCTCTTAAGCCAGTGTTTCACAACCTGATGATTGCCTGGTTTGGTTTTGTAGTTGGAAAGAACAAAGGGAGAAAAAAAGCACCACTATTCTTTTTCCTGTCAGAATGATCTCTGGAGCACATATGATTAAGGCCAGAAGATTGTTAACTTGACTTTTATGGAGAAAAATGGCACTGAAAATGTTTGATGTTTTGTGTAATCCTTGTTCAATTTCTTCTAAATGAAAAAATTGTTTGTTCCTTAACTGCACATGGTAAATGGAGCTACATCCCTTGAGCTCTACAGGATATTCCAAATTTAATTTGAAATTGGGATTGATTCAGATGCCTTTAAAGTCAAGTTTCTTTGTCTTCCAAATTGAGCTACTGCATAAGGCAGCAAGCTCATTTCAGTTTAACCACTGACACAGTTGTCTCTGACATTATCAACATTTATGGCATGTTTGGCTTTGCATAATAACACCTGCTTTAAAAAAACAAAAAGAAATAGCTTGTACTAGTCAATCTGATAGATTCTCTTTTTACTCTCTGAAAAGAATGCAACTCTCAAACTAAAGGAATCTGTGAAGGAATTCTTATTTAACCATCCAATCTTCATTTACTTATGCAATGAAGTCTGAGTAAATGGCTTACTTCTGCTGCCTTTGATCCTTGTAAATTCTTAAAAGTGAAGGTAAAGGTTCCCCTCGCACATACGTGCTAGTCGTTCCTGACTCTAGGGGTGGTGCTCATCTCCATTTCAAAGCCAAAGAGCCAGAGCTATCTGAAGACTTCTCCGTGATCATGTGGCCGGCATGACTAAATGCCGAAGGTGCACGGAACGCTGTTACCTTCCCACCAAAGTTGATTCCTATTTTTCTACTTGCATTTTTACATGCTTTTAAACTGCTAGGTGGGAAGAAGCTGGGACAAGTAATGGAAGATCAATAGGTTATGCAGCACTAGCGATTCGAACCACCAAACTGTCGACCTTTCTGATCAACAATTGGACCTGGGTACTTGAGAGACCGCCTGCTGCCAATTACCTCCCAAAGGCCCATTAGATCCCACAGATTAGGCCTCCTCTGGGTTCCATCTACTGGCCAATGTCATCTGGCTACTACCCGGGGGAGGGCCTTTTCTGTGGCTGCTCCAGCTCTTTGGAACGAGCTCCCCACAGAGATTTAGACCCTCACTTCTCTCCAGACCTTCCATAAAGCCGTTAAAACCTGGCTGTGCTGGCAGGCCTGGGGTTGATGAGTTCCCTTTCCCTCTCGAATTGTGTGTCTGTTGTTTGTCTTTTAAATTCCCTTGTACCTTTTTGTTGTATTTCCTTTGTGTTTACCTTCCCCCCCCCTTGGGTTTGTGAGCCGCCCTGAGTCCCTCAGGGAATAGGGAGGCATATAAATAAAATAAACCTTCAAACCTTCAACCTTCAACAAGCTCAGTGTCTTAGTCAATGAGCCTCCACATCCCTGTAAATTCTTGTAACTTAACTATTTCCACAAGCAATCCACATCAGCCTACAACCAGCCTACAAATCTCTGAGAATTCAAGTGACCTCCACAACCAGCAATGGCACCGACCTTCAACCAACTCATGCAATCCACTCCCTAACCACCACTTCACCTCCCAATGATCCTCACCTGATGTGACCCACACCTGATCCATCACTAGATCCATAGCAAGACCCTCATCTGAGATGACCGTCCCATCACAAGACCTACTGACCACCCAAAGCCCTTATAAGCAGAACACCACCAACACTGACATTCCATACACACTGCTGAAGATGTTTCCTAGGCTGGTAACAAAACATATGGAAACCAATCTCAAAGAATTAAACTTCACCCTCATCCTACACATCAGCTATAGATATTTGTCCCTATCACAAACTTACCATTTGTCTGCTGCCAATCACCCAGCAAAGTTGCATGTTGTATCAAATGTGTGTTTGTGTATACTCATGTGTGTTTATTTTATTTATTTATTTAGTTTGTCAAACATGTACGAGATAATAGGTATAAGTATAAACATGGACATGAACATAGGAAATGAGTACAAATAAATGGAGACAGTGGGACAGGGATGATAGGCACACTGGTGCGCTTATTCACACCCCCTTACAGACCTCTTAGGAATGGGGTGAGGTCCATGGTAGACAGTTTAAAGTTAAAGTTATGGGGTTTTGAGGGTGTAACAATAGAGCCAAGTAGTGCATTCCAGGCATTGACCACTCTGTTACTGAAATCGTATTTTCTGCAATTGAGTTTGAAGCAGTTTACCTTGAATGTGACTCTATTGTTTGCCCGTGTATTATTGTGGTTGAAGCTGAAGTAGTCATTAACAGGTAGGATATTGTAGCAGACATTATGTATATTTATGTGTGCATTGTCATATACATGGATCCTCTTCCTACAGAGGGGAAGCTGATGTGATGGACTATAGCAAAGCAGCAGTTTCCCAGGAAGGAGGGAGCACATTTCAGAAAATTGAGGGACAGAAAGAGGCAGCCCAGCCCAGGGCTGGATGGGAAAACAGGAAGAGAGACAGAATAGCCACACCCTGGAATCTCCCAGGAAATATCCATTAGGCTTTGAGTAGTCAAGGTTTAGCCTGGCAAGCTTCTGCCTATTGTGTATAAGCAAATAAAGACCTGAACTCTGGCTGACTTGTTGTACGTTGTTCTTGGGCTTAGCCTGACAGATCCCAAACTCTCTGAGTGAGTTTCAGGTTTGGTCCAATCATGAGCATTTCCTTGTTTCCTTTATAACTTCCACAGAGATTTTTCCCCAACGGCATTGGGGTTGCACAATAAAGAGAACCCACATTCATTCCATTGTGTTTGAAATCCATTCTAGATTTCAGCAATGCAGATTCAGAAAAAGATAAAACATTTGAATTAGTATTGCATTACCACCTTTTGTTCTTTGATTATTCATTGGCTGTGTTTTATCTTTTGGGTATATATTCGTATATTGTTAATGTGAATTGCTGCCCTTTTAATTTGTTACTGTTATACTTCTGGGATGATAGAAAGGCAATTCACCGAATCTCTAGAAGTGAATATTCTGAATAACTAGCTCCCTCCATCTTATCTTTACTCTTCATATTGTCTATTATTGCCAGTCTTACATGTGTATGTAAGAAGATTATAAAAAGCTGTAGAATGGGCTGAAGTCTCAATCTTTTATTCTTATTTATGCACAGAGACAACACTTTTGCTTTCCTGTAAAAAAAAAAAAACCAAACCCAAAAGAAAGAAAAAAAAATATATTATTCTTTTTCTCTTTTCATAATTGTTCAGTTCTGTGTGCAATGGCATCAGGATTCTTTGGTTTCATAGTTCATTATGGCCAGGAATCTAAAATGCTTTTTCTTTTGGCTATAAAATTGCAGCTGCCAAGAATCAACAGCCAGAGATAATCACACCCACAATCTCAGTCTCTTGTTCTTTTTAACAAATTAACTGCAAGGCACAATTTTTGGTTAATCAGTAACTGACTGTTGATTTTTAAACAGAGGCAGCATTCTAGGTTTTCTTTGGTGTTCTGTAAATTATTAGAACAAAGAAGGAAATGATGTAACCAAATATACTGATTATATAAATTATATGAACAGTACAGTCTGGAAATCATGAAGCTTTCTAACTTTGTAACTACTCGCGCACACCCAAGGTCAAATTCTTGCAAAGTGCTGTTTTTCTTTAGTGCAGCATTTCCCAGAGTTGTATTGCACAAAAGTGTTGGATTACACCTGCTAATGTTCCTGTAGCCATTCTGACTATTGCTGAAAGGCTAACTAGGGTTGATGGGAGTTGCCATCTCCTACAAGTTTGGGGCATGGCATTGGATTGAGGTCTTCTACCTCAGGCCTATCAAACTGGGGGGGATGTGGGCTGGATGCACCATGTATAGGCCAGTCGTGGGTTTCCATTTTTTTATTACCAGTTTGCTCACACATACACATGACACTTTTGTGCATGCACAGAAGTTTCTGTGCATGCGCAGAAGTGTCCAGATGGGTGGGCGGAACCTCCAGTCGCTGTCACAACCAGTTCGCCCGATCTTGGCCAAACCTGCAGAAACCCACCTCTGGTTCAGGCCACGCCTATCCCTTCTCCACAAAGGCAAAAACCCACCATGATAGGTCACTATACAACATGTAACACGATGTTTGACACCCATGCTTTACATCAACACAGCATTTTAATTTCTCCACATCAGGCAGAAATGATAATAATGTACGTTTATAGGCCAAATAAGGAGATTAGATTCAGTAATGAGGAAATATAATACATGGAAGCTCTTAAAAAAAGGAAGTAAAAAGAATAATAGAATCATAGGACTGGAAGAGACCTTGGAGGACTTCTAGTCCAACCCCCTGCCCTTATTCCACCTAGATAAATGGTTCTCCTATCTTTTCTTGAAAAGCTCCAGTAATTCAGCATAAGCTTTTTTATGGGAAGCATCAACTACATGGTTGAATTGCACCAAATGGATTCCGATAAAATGGGAAAATTCAGAAAGCATGTGTCCCATTCACGTTTTATTCTCCAAATTATATTGTAATGGACTATAAATGGTGCAGAAAACCATGTTCTGTGATTTTTTTTTTTGGGGGGGGGTAAGTTTATATATTAAGTATCTCTTGAACTTATAGGCAGAGTTCAATATGCAGACTGAAATAAATGCCTCTGGAATATATTAATCATTGCATTATTAGCCCAATCTTCCCATAATTTAGCTGGACTCAGGTCACACATCCTAAAGAATGGCATTAGGAATTTTTTTTTAAAAAAAATATGTGATCATTCCAGATGTTTCATCTCCACTTACTGGTGAAATGAGCTGCAGATTTCCCCCACTTTAAACTAAAGGGTATGTTTTGGCTCTGTGAGAGAAAGTCATGTCTGTAGATCATTTCTCATTTCTGAAACTCTTCCAAGGGTATGAAAGCAATGCTCTTATTTCTTGAGAGGCCATTCATTCTCTGGTACTTATTTGTTTGTTTGTTATTAATCTTTTAAAAACACAAGCACAGCTTTGACACACCTGTGGACTTGTAACTAGTCAGCTCCATTTTGATTTCATACTTTCCCTTTCTCTCTTACCCCCTTAAAAGCTTTGAAGGCAAACCAACAATCACTGCATAATAATGAGAATTAGCATAGCTGGAAATGACACCAGCTTCTTGCCAGCAACTTGTCTTCCACGATACATAATATCTATGCTGCGGTTTAAAAACCTTGCAAGTTCTCAATTGTTCTGACACTTTTTATGGTGTCTTTTAAATGGAAATATTTCCATTTAAGTTTTTGCTACATAAATAAAAACAACACTGTCATTTTGTTATAGGATTCAGGTCTGTTTAAGTCTCCAATATCCATTTTTTTAAAATAATGTTTTATTGCTTTTAAAATAATGAAAGCAGAAAAAAACCAAGGGGAAAAGAAGAAAGAGACATATAGATTATTTGAAAAATTACAAGTGGTTAAAAATAAATGAAGACAAATACTGTTGTAATAACATATTATATCCTGAATTTTAATTTTTTTCTGTTCTATTTTTCTTCACAAAGCCTCCATCTGGGTAAACTTAAATATATCTACTTTAAAAAAAACTATGCTAAGTTGTGCCCCTTTTCTGATTGGTTCCATTGGTCTTAATGGATTTTTAAAAAAATATTCTGCTAATTTCCTTTGAAGTCCTTAGAAAAGAAATTCAGTACAAAAGGACTGAGCTGAAGAGATCTGCCAAGTATTTATTAAATAACAGTGTGAAATTGAGCCTCCTTTTCTAGGGGCAATTATACCTCTAATTAATACATGATTGAATGCAAGGGTTAAGGATATTCTTTTCTGAAACCCTGATCTGACCACTTCAGCAAAAGGATACTTGATGAATCATGGTTTAACTCAGCCAAGTGCGAAGTATAGCGAGGTTAATCTAATATCATTTTGAATTAATAGCAAAAGGCACAGGCTGAATGATATCTGTCTGTGGTGTGGTATAAAGGGAGAATCCTTATATTTTATGATGATCTACTAAAAGGGAGATATTAATCACAACCTTAATCCTCCTATATCACGAGTCTTCTAAGATACTTGAATTATGATTCCTATAAGCCCAGCCCCACAGGCACTGAGGTGACATATGTTGTCAGCTAAAAATACTTAGCTGACAGTGAGAGGAGTGAGAGGAGACTCTGGCTGTGGTTTTCCATCCTTCTCTGGACATTTCATAGGAAGTATCTGAGCTGATCATATTCAGCATAAAATATAAGAAAATACATTTCTTGTTTGATAGCAAACATAGATTGTTATTTACAGTGCCCCACAATCATATTTCTGCCAACTACCCCCCCACACCTCTAAGGGACAGGACTGTCTGACTCAAAATGGCAGAGGAGGCTTCATGAGGATCCCATCAGTCAAGGAATTTTGGCCGATGGGGTCCAGGAGAAGAGCTTTCTTTGACATGGCACCAGCCCTTTGGAACATCTTGTCCCCTGGGATGAGACTGCCTTCCACCCTCCTGACTTTCCATAAGAGTCTGAAGACCTAACTCTGCCAGTTGGCTTGTGGCCCTGATGGGGGAATTTCACACTGGAGGTGGTTGATCAATTAATAGCTGCTCCCACTGTCTATTACTTGGAATTATTAGTTGGATCTATTACTTGGAACCCCGACACCCACCTCCCTGCCTGTATATTCCACTCCCTTCCTTTCCATCTCTAGTTATAACTTGTTCTTTACTGTAATTTTAATGTGATTTTATATCTATCTACTGACACTTTAAACATTATCCTTTGATGGCAACTTTGGAGGGGCTTTGGAGGACCAAACTGAAAAAGGACACAGGGACTTATGTGAGCTTGATTTAAAACCTGAGCATTCACAAAGTATCTTATGTAATCACTCTACTGTAGAACCAGTGATATTGAACTCATAATGGCTTACTAATTTAATGACAACCTTTCTAGTACTGTTTTTTGTTTGTTTTGTAAATAGGGTGTTTGTAGTTAAGCTGGAGCTTGGCAAAGGGGGTTTCCAAGAGGAATAACAATTTTTTGAAGAACTGAATTCTAGGACTAGAACATGGAAGTCACTTGGGTTGGATCAACCAACCCATGTTTTATCTAACTCAGTCAAAATATCTCTCTGGTTCTTAATTTACCTTGCCTATAGACAGGGAGTTGAACCAGTGTTATTCCTGCATGCAAAGCATGCTTATATGCTTAAGGAAGTGGATATATCTATTTGCCTATTTATTTAAAGGCATGCAAATATTTCATGAGTGAAAGGTAAACCTGCTAGGAAATAAACTAATTAAGGATCAACATTAGCTGACCAACAGCCATTGGGCAGAAGAAAATAGACCACATGGAAAATCCATATCATGCTGCTTCTTGTGGGAAAGGATCTGAACTGGTTTTTTGCTGAGATGTCTAGAATTACTTCCTGAAAAACACACTGATTATACTCTACAGCCTGCATCATGTTCAATTTGTTTCGGTAAAAAAAATGATGCAGCTTGGGAGCCACCTGTTCCAGCTATTGATAAATTTTCTTTACTTTTTTTTTAAAAAAAAAAACTCTCAAGAAAAATTAAAGTAGCCTGTTGTTTAACAGAAATCTTAATCAGCCATAAAAATCCAGCTGCGTCCATTTAAAATTGCAGCTCCATATTAGCCTGGATGACCTTGTAAAAAGGTTTTAGAGTGTAGTGTTCTTTATCTCTGCAATGATCAGCACAGATTCTTATTTTTTTTCCCTCCCATCCTTCTCCATGGTGCAATAATTGGAAGGGCTGTTCATGAGAAAGCCCCTCCCCCTTTTTTTTGCACAGTCAAGAAATATTATGACTTTGTATATCACTTATAATGCCTCTTCCCATATCATCCTTTTGTTCTTTTCATGCTTTTTCCACTCACAGATTAAAAATAAAAGTTAAGGAAAACTACAGTAGCTTCCCAGTATATTTAGATTGGTAATGCTGGCAATCGTCCAGCTTTGGATTAGTCTGGAAAGACACAGATTTAAATATCTACTGAGAAGTAATGCAACCAGTTAATTTACATCTACATTGCACAAGTGAAGCACATAAGTAATATTATTCTACTGCCATCCCATGCTTTGTAACTTTTTAAAATGTCTAATACAGAGGAGAAAACAAACAAACCAAACTTGGTTTGCCAACTCTTATCAAACATAAATATTGTGGACATGTGTTGTTTCACAGTTTTGTGCTCAGTTGAATCATGACATCATCGTTACTAACAAAATAACATTGAGTTTTCTTTTGCTGCCTTGATGTTAAATGCATTTACGAGAGGGGGGGGGAGAAGCACAATTTTGTTGGGATAAAAGTATAATGTGTTTTACAGCAAAAAGAAAATGAGCATCTGAGCTCAGGTCACCAGTGATGGTTTCCTATAGTTTCTCCCCATTAGTAAACGCTTACATATTTAAATGGGTGCATATGAATCAAGAAGGAACTGATTATTGAATGTTTCTTATCTATTTATATAAGTAACTTAGATTGTAAACTACAATGTACCATACATCGTGAGTGGCAGTCCTAACTAATTGATGACCCATCAGATGGAATGCCCCATAACTGAAAGGCATATTTGAAACCTTTTAAGATGCTTAATAACATATGTATTTCAAGTCTTATGTAGGTAGTAAAGACAGGAGATTTATCAAGATCCTGCTGGATTATATGGTACATAGCTTTTAAGATGTGCTTGGCTGGGTTGATCTCATATGAAATCTGGTGAATAACGGCATAAAGAAAGCCCATATCAAATGGACACAATATGGGTAATATAGCAGTGGTGAAATTCACTTTTTTTTTTTACTACTGGTTCTGTGGGCATGGCATGGTGGGCGTGGCAGGGAAGGATATTGCAAAATCCACATTCCCTGCCCACTCCTGGGGGAAGGATATTGCAAAATCCCCATTCCCACTCTACCCACCCTACCCTCTGGTGCCAACCAGAGGTGACATTTGCCAGTTCTCGGAACTACTCAAAATTTCTGCTACCGGTTCTCCAGAACCTGTCAGAAACTTCTGAATGTCATCCCTGTAATATAGCCTGTCATTCATAAACCTTTGGAAACATGCATCTATGAACTTTTTAATACATGCATGTCAGTCTTTATAGGCTTGGGCTATAAAGTTTTCATGACTTGTGGCTTATTCCCATGTTTAAATTCAGTCTTTCCCAACCTGGTGCTCTTCAAGTATGTTAAGCTAACACCCCCAAATTTCTGCAAGGAGTTTGAATGGTGGTGAAGGTGGCTGAAAATTAATGTCTTTCATTATAACTAAATGGAAGAAACTAGGTTGGAAGAAAATTGCTTGGTTACTATGTTAATATTATTCATATCTCTCAGAATAAAAAATAAGTCTTGCAGAGACTTCATGGACACACTTATGAATTTCTTAGCAACAGTACAAAAGTAATTTACCATTGTATACTCTTGAAAGGTGCTTTTGACATCTCAATCCAGCCCACAGTCTTGGTATTTTGGGGGTCTCCGATTCAGGTGCAAAACCTGTACAATCCTGCTTGGTTTTTTAATCAATTAGGTGTTGCCAACTAGCTGAACCCATATATATATAAAAGAGGGTATTAGAACATTGTTGAACCTGGACTTTGACTGTCCTTCCCCATAAGCATACATTTTTCCCATTTAGAATATTTCCATATAAATGAGTAACACTATGCACAGTGAGAACCAAGTGTCAAGTAACTGTACCAGATTCACGTCAGGGCTCAAATTTAGAAGAATGAAACCACAGTCTCAGGTGGAGCTGATTATTTCTTTGGGAACCAAACAACCATCCTTTCTGGCCTCAAACTAATACTTGAATCTCACCAAGGCTCCTTGGATCTGTTTATGAAAAACAAACCTTCATTCGGGACAAAGAATTCTTATCTGAATTCCATAAGACTCCCATCAAGCTTTGTGCTTTCATACTCACTCTAGCTACATGATAAATAGCCTTGGTTTCCCAAGCTTATTGTTTTCTTCTTTCTTTGTTATGTCTCAGTAACTAGAAGACAAACAGAATCAAAGCTGTGGGAAAGGAGCTCTGTTCAATAGGCCACCCTGCTGATCTTCTAAAATAATTGTTTTATCTCTGTAGCAGTACCATCGGGTTTTATTATTATATCTTGTTTTACCAGCAAGCATAATTATAAATGACAGTGGCTTTCTACAGACCACATGAAAAGACCAAAGTGGGGGGGGGGGATAGGGACAGACCAGCCCAATAAAATACAAAATCTGAAGGTCTGGAAAATGAAAAAAAATAAAAATCTGTGCACTGGATCAGTTCTTCCTCTCAAATGAACTGCAACCTTTCTAAATCTTGGGAAACCTCTGGTTGGTTTTTTGGGGGGCAAATAAATTACAGTTAGCAATAATTGGAAGGTTTGAAAATGAAATATTTTAGGGTGCTGCATTCATAAATGAGGAATAGTGAAAATACATTCAGCTGTAGGAGTAGGAGGCAGGATATTGGTTGGCATATTTGACATGACACTTTCTCTTTCATGAGTAGGATAACCTTGAACTGTTTGGTGAACTTGGATAAGGCAGAATTATTCCCAGGCATATGTTCTCTTTGTTTAGATCAACATTCAAGGAAGAGACATTGATAAAGAAACCTTATGTTCCAGTGTTTGAATTTCAGCTTTGTCACCAAGATATCTTGAGCTACAACCTCTGAACAACCCCAATTTAGCAGTATATGAGGAGGATTTTTCTCCCTCAGATCTCCCCAGGCAACTTTCCTCCTAGTTGGCTTTGCCCCATCACTTTCTCTCAGGCTTTTCTTCCTATTTCTGTCACTTCTCCAAGTCCTGCTCTTTGATTCAGTTCTACTTCAGAAAGGTTATTAATTGTTTATGCCTCTGTTCACTTTGAGGGTTGGTTTCTTTCATTAGTGTGTGTATTTTGGTCGCTGGACATGCAGTCAAACTGAGGGAAAAATACATATGGGGTAATGGTGTATCTCTGGAATGAAAGAGATCTATGCTATTTCTCTCTAATATATAGGTAGTTATTGGAAGAAAAAGAATTGGATAGCTCATTGCAAAGAACATGTTAAAGATTTCCCAACTATTCTTCCTCTGCATACTCAATTTCTATTTTATAATAGCTACCTAAATTTTCATATAATAACTGTTGTCTGTACCAGTGGTCTACCGTAGGATGTTATTATATAAGAGCCAATTACTTCAATAGAAAAAGATCTTCCAGAATAAAAACTTATGTGAGCATTCATAAATTAGAAAACCCAGATTGTTCATTTTATTCCATATTGTGCACCTTCCAGCTGTATTAGTCATTAAATATTTCTGAAACTTGAGAAAAATGAGTTTCACAGTAAACTGAGAAATATTTGCAGTACAGAAATGTTTATAAGATACAACCAGATCTATTCCATAAGAAATAGACATACACTTATTTAGAAATGCATGTGACTCTTTTCTATCAAAGATTGAGAGCTTTACTGACTGCTGGTCTATTCTCTTATTTTTCATATTATTTTCATATTATTTTCATATTATTTTCAATATGAAAATATATAAGCACACATAAACACACACACACACACAGAGACACACCTAAAAACAAATCAGAATGTTTTGCATGCACACTCATGGCTGCAGTAATACTTCTCAGGTGGCAACATACTGGGACATTTTATGAATTTAATGTTGATCTATGCAAAATTCTTTTCCTGCTCTTTATATTTATAATAATCTATTTGAGCCTTGTCATTTCAAGTAAAATGAGAAACCTGGAAATCTCATAGCAAAAATATGTATCTTGTTTCCCTCACCTGAAAGAAGGAGGGAGAATTTTAGTTTTAGATTTCCATATCAAAAAGTTAGAGGAATTTTTATAAAGATGCATACTTTGTAATCAAGTGAAATTGCCAAGTGTTCTCAGGGTAATTTGGATTTATCTGATGCCTGTCTTTTTTTTTTTTTTTTTTTGGATGACCGTTTCCATAACTTGTACCCATATTGGCCCAAGATATACTCCAATCCAACTGTGTGATAATTTATGGATGTAACAGTTTCTGTTGGAGCAGACCGAAGAGTGCCACTTGAATGTGGATGCTAGGGAAGGCACTTTTGGAGGGCATGGCCAAGAAAACAAAGATCATAGAACAAATCAACCCAGCATTCTCACTAGAAGGCACAAGTCTTCAATATTATATTTGGAACACATTATGTAGACACGTAGGTTTCTCCTCTCTCTTGAGAAGTCTATAACCCTGGAAAAGGTGAAAGAAAAAGAAGAAAAGGAGGGCCAGAGGCAAGGTGGATGTAATGAAATGTGTGAATGACCTTGGGGAATGAGGATAAGAAATGCTGCCTAGGAATATATACCAAAACAAATGACCCATTGGGATCCCATATCAAAACAACTTACCTTATGTGCAACCAGAACGGGAAAATAACATTTAACACAGCACAGTACTTAAAACAAAATGGTTCGGTTGAGATCTGCATATGTGGGACTGATTGGGGTAGATTGTAAGGGTGACACAGAAATATAATTTTATGTCATTTTATTCTATTTTAACATATTTATGTATTAAATTATATTGTATCTTATCCTATAACTATTGTATTTTATCCTACTCTTATTTTAAATTGTTTGTGTAGGATTTTATTGGTGATATGTGTTTGACCTTGTGCTTTGATATGGCCTATATCAGTGATGGCAAACCTTTTTCACCTCGGGTGCCAAAAACATGAGTGTGCCCACCCCCATAACTATGCCCCAAACTTCTGGTTTGCACATTGGGCGGTTTTTCGCCCTCCAGAGACTTCAGGCTATCCTGAAACCTCCAGAGGGAGAAAAATGGCCCAACGGGCAAACCGGAAGTCTGTTCCTGAACTTCCGGTTTGTGCATTGGTTTTTTTTTGCCCTCCGGGGGTGTGTGTGTGTTTCAGGAAAGCCCTTGGAGGGCAAAAAGTGGCCAAAAATGAAGGCAGAAATCAGCTGGCCAGCATGCGAATGCACGCTGGAGTTGACAGGGCAACGCCTCGCGTGTTCTAAGAAATGGCTCCGTGTGCCACAAGTTCACCATCACAAGCCTATAGGCTAATCAATAAACTATAATAATATAGGAATAAGGAAAAGTGGCAGGAGACCTCAGTAGCTTAACAGTCAGAGAAAGAAACATAGGAAGAACCTGTTATAATGGGCCAAGAAGTTAGAAGTGCCAGTAGGAAGTTTATACTTTCAGACTTACAAGATTCTGTTAATGTAGCTTTACAGCAGAGTACAATTAATTCACCCATTTTTGTTTCCTGTCTGGTTTACATGGGAGGATTGACAGTTGAAAAATTGATTAGAGAGAGAGAGAGAGAGAGAGAGAGAGAGAGAGAGAGAGAGAGAGAGCTGTGGGGCGCAGTGGTTAGAATGCAGTATTGCAGACTAATTTTGCTAACTGCCAATTGCCAACAGTTTGGCAGTTCAATTCTCACCGGCTCAAGGCTGACTCAGCTTTCCATCCTTCTGAGGTTGGTAAAATGAGGATCCAAATTATTGGGGAAAAATATGCTGACTCTGTAAACTGCTTCAAGAGGGCTGCAAAGTAAAGTGAAGCAGTATATAAATCTAAGTGCTATTGATACAGCACTGGTGCACTATTAGAAAACTTGAAGAGCCAAGGTAGGAACAGATCATCTGTGAGAAGATCTACCTATGTGGTTGATGGTTTATGGGACATAATCAATTCTGGTCGGCTAGTACAAGAAACACTCCTCCTGCCACTGATTTTTTCTTCTTTGGCAACATTTCTAAAATTGTGCTTTTTCAAAAGACATCTGGACTTTCTTTGTTTTTGCTTGGTTTCACTTCTTATCTAAGAAGCTTCTTCAGTTCTGAATGAATGGAGCAGAACAAACGGTTATCCAGCATTCATTCAAAACTGAAGAAGCTTCTAGGATGAAAAGTGAAACATCTTCAAGGAAAAACACTTTTGGGACAACCATGATCTGGATGACTAAGAATCTCCATAGAGATTTCTAAAAAGTGTTTCTCTTCCATCAAAATGAATGGAAATGGTGTTCAGAATACACAGAAGGCATTTTTAGCATATCAAAAGTTACTAAACAAAGTTAAGGTGGGGAAGCAAACTGAACAGAGCAATAAATATTTATTAAAACAGTCTATTTTGTCCACAGTTTCATGCATATAATACTTAGAATACAAACATGTAATAAGAGGAGTGAAGTAAGCATATATTTATTAACTCACAGGTTAAACACACAGGGACTTTCAGAGTGGTGAATCTATAGAAATCTTTTATAGGCTTTAAAAAATGCAATGGCATTTTTTTTACAAGTTTGAATAAGACATATGAAAAACCTCTGATATTCCTTATTCAAATGAAACCATTTTTATAGTAGCACCTTTTTAATCTTTGACAATGTCAAAATATTATTTTTGAAATTTAGTAGGAATAAGGAAAACAGAAAAGAATCAAGTTACAACATGCTTTTTATTTTAAAGAGAGACCTTCCTTCCTTCCTTCCTGCCTGCCTGCCTGCCTGCCTGCCTGTCTTCTTCTTGCATCCATTGGGCAGAAATCTACGTCTGTCAAAAGCCTGGACATCTGCAGTTTACAAATAGCTGCTTCTCAGACATTCAAAGATTAAACTGTCATTATTCTGCTCAAGAAATTGCTGCCCCCAACTCCCCCCTCTTTTTAAAGTGATTTAAGGAAGGATTGTAATGGCTTCCCAACAGAAACAAAAAGAAAGTGATGCCTGTCTTTTTCTAAAAAATCCTTGAGAACTCTAAGTACCCAAGATGATTTTAGACCCGTCCCTCCCAAAATAATGTTTTTGTACTGTGATAGGCTAATAAAATCCAAGGCCAATAATGTAAGCTGGGAAGTTCTTGGTTCATATTCTACATCTATGATATCGCCTTAGGCAGGCCAAAAGCCATGTTTTACACTCCTGGCACAAGGCAAATCACTTCTGTATTGTCTCCAAGAAAACTGCTTGGCATGACCATGGAGTCATCAGGACCACCAAGACTATTACCACTGTAAAACTAATAATCACAAGTCCAGACAAAAAGTCACAGCAAAGGTGCCAAAACCACGTATGTAAAGCCCAGCAACTTCTGTCTTGCTGTGGTCCACAGAGGCAGATCTGGATCACAGCTATGCCAAAGTCTCTTTTTCAGCTTTCAACCTTCAAAGGCTTTCTGCCTTCTTAGCGTCTTTCCTCCTCCTTAGGAATATTGATGAGTCACATGCCATGATACATTTTAGTGCTGCGCCAAGGCTGAAACAAGCCTGAACAACTCTCTAGCTTCCCCAACCATCTATTCTTTTTCTAACAAATGTCTGGAAGAACATTGTTGGTGTTTAGATTGAATTTCAAGGAATGCCTGCTTCTGGCTGCTTAGTATCAGAGGTGATGTTTTATTAACCAACAAGCCAGGTTCCCAAAGCATGCTTTGAAGTTGGTTTGTATAGAAGGAGATTGCCTGCAGTTGGTGAATATGTAAAAAAATAAGGCAGCCTTGTTGAAAATGAAAATTCAAAGCCAGTAGTGTGTGTTTGTGTGGAAAATATGTAAAACACGACTTTGCATACTTGTTACACTTTATGCAACTTGCATTCTACCATAGTTTAACAGAATATGCAAACTGGGCCTGTTCAATTGGCTAGGTACCAGTCAGATTTAGCTATGTACTAACATTTCTGAGGGAAGATATTATTCATATTTATGAGGACTGGTCCCACTATGTATAGCTTTGTGTTTCAAGCTAGTCTCTTGGCCTCTTTCTCTCTCTTTTCTCTTCTTAAAAATCTTGAATGACAGGCAGATCTCATCTCTGTGAAAAGGAAGACTTTCAAACTTGGACAGTGGAATTGTATTTATGTTGGTTAGTTACGTTTGGCCCAGTTTGGTCAAGTAGTTAAGGCCTAAGGCTAGAAAACATGAGACACTGAATTCAAGTCCCATCTTAAACATGAAAGTCAGCTGGATGACTATGAGCCAGTCACTCTCTCTTGGCCCAAGAAAGAGTCCAACAATCACAGGATTGTTGTTGTGTGGAAAATAAGAGGAGGAGGATGAATATACATTGGATATATAAGCTGCCTTGAGTTCTTTCTAAAGACCATGAAGGGAGGATAGAAACAAACAGATAATTTCTAAGGAATTATTTGATTAATCAGGAATTCCAAAGGACAGCAAAAATCTTGACACTATGCTAGGGAATCCAATACAGCTTCTGGGTGTATGGATGTTAGTTTGGTCCAGGTTAACTACATGATTGTTAGATTTGGTATTGATCTTAATTCCTGCAGAAGAAGCAGCTTTTCCTCTGCTTGGGATTATTGTGCTGTTGCTTCCCTCTGGTGAGAAATGAAAAACAGTATGGTTTTATTTTACTATCTGGGGCATATCCAAAGGAAAAGTTGCCTTGGGGCATGATTATTTACTGTGAGGAAGGAAGGCAGGGGAAAGAAGAAAGACCTGGGAGGAGATGGGGAGTTGTTTGTTGTTGTTTTAGTGAAAGGCAATGTCTGAACTGTGAATGCTAAATTTGCAAGAAAGTAGAGGACAGTTTTTAACCTCTAATAGCGTGGAGGAAACATGCCGTCTTCCTGTAAATCCTTGTTTTTCATGCTGAGTGTGAGAGAGAAAGGATAAAACTGACAAAAATGCACTCCATAAAAAGCAATGAGCAAAGACTCTAGGAAGAAATCTCTGACATAGTCATACCAAGAGAATAATAGGAGGTTTTCAGGCCAGGAAGTCCATTTGTATCCTGGAATTTATGAGCTAAAGGTGGGTCATGAACAGTAGCAGCCAAATATTGTCCTATTCTGTATGCCTTAATGATGCTTCTGTTTGATCTCATAAGAGTTGGATGTCAAGGATGCAAAAGAATGGATTTTTTTTTTCATTGTGTCCTTTTCTTTTAACATTTATTTTCATTTTCCTCTCCAGTAAAAATCTTTTAGTAGGTGAACACATGTTGCTCAGCTGGTTCTAAGTTTGGGAAGCTTTTTCCATCTGAAGCAGTCACCCAGTATTACTAGCTATCAGAGTCAAGCACAGGAGAAACCATCAATCTCTCCTCCAGAAAGTGAAAAGAAAACAGGTCATCCACTTCTCCAGAAGAAGGTGGTACATGTTTCTATCTGTGTCTGTTTATCAGAGCATGTGACTAGTTCTAGCCCTTTTTTAAGGGTACATGTTTTCTGTCAGACTGACTGACTGACTGTCTATCTGTCCCCATCGATCGATCCATCCATCCATCCATCCATCCATCCATCCATCCATCCATCCATCCACACATTCTCCATCCACAGACACATACTTCACATACATGCACAGACATGCTTGGTATCTCATACAGAGGAATCTAAGGAGAATCTTCATGACATCTCCAGGTCTGTTTGTCCTTTTTTATCCAGAGATACATCTAGATAAATTCAGCTTTACCACTGTTATTGTTTACCGTCTGAACTAAAAGCTCCATTTATTTACATATTTATATATTGAAATATGCCATTTAACCTAAAATCTAACTAGCTGCGTTGTATGCAATGGTTCCGAAATGTTGTAGTTTCCATAAACTTCCAACCAGCAAGTTCCACTGTGGCATTTTTCTCACACTTGTTGGATTCTTTTCCATCTGAGTACCATTGACTCATTCATCTTCAGATGGGAAATATCTGTTGTTTCGGAATATATCTTTTGTATGAGGACTGCCTCCTCCTCCTCTTCCTCCTCTGTCCTGTAGGCCAAAATCTCCCAGAAAAAAAAAATTTCTTCTTCTTCTATGCCCAGTTTTAAGTAGGATTTATGCACTCTGTTTTTCATACATCCTGTATAGGATGAAATTGACCTACCCAGAATGTAAGTTTACCCAGCCATAGAAATCACTGGGTAATTTTTGGCTCAGTCATGCTTCCTCAGCTCAACCCCACAAGAAAAATATAGGGAATAGAGCACTAATTTCACATCATGAGCTTTTTGAAGGAAAGAGTAGATGATGATGATGATGATGATGATGATGATGATGATGATGATGATAATTGTAATAAGAAGCATACTTATTCCCTGTGTGTGACATATATAAGAGGTATCATTTGTAAATATGTATATGTCTGCATTAATTATATCGGTGCCTAATTAATTATCCACACAGACTCAAATATGTAAACTATATAAAAGCAATTGAATCAAGAGAAGAAGTGATTTTTAATGTCAGCTAGGTAACTAGAGGAACTGAACTACAGTAACTCCAGTGTCTTTTGTGCCATTGCAGAGAATGAAAATGGAAACAAAATCAGATTAGCTAACAGGCTTCAACTCACCGTCTTTTCTTTTGTGCTTTGGAAGCCTTGTCTAGGCAGGAAGATTAGAAAAGGTCCATAGATGAATTAACCAATAACTGCCTCAGACATGCCATGCCAAAATATTTTGAGTTCCCGAAGCAGCCCTAAACTAGATTTGGAGTCTGGGAAATCCTGTTAATACAATTTTGACATTTTTTGAATTCCTGTAAACAGACATGGATAGTAATCCGGTTGCCATATTAATAGAACAGAAATTAGCTTTAACTGAGGCTTCCTTGTTTCCAGATTAAAATCTCAACCCAGTTATTTGAATCCTATAAGTCTAAACATGTCTTGTAGACTTTCACTACATTGTGTCTTCTAGATTTTCATGGCATTGATCTTCATAGTTCTAATAAGTTTCCTTACTGAAATGTTCTTACATCTCAATATCACTGAATAAGCCACAATAATTAAGGAACAAATCCAATGGATCCAACTGAAAATTGGAAAACTTTCTTAGCTATAGAGAAGTAGGAGTTTCTTCATTTATTATGCACTTACCAAATAAGTCAAGATTATGCATGGGTGAGATCTATCACTCTCTAAAGCTTTAGTAAGACCACACCTAGAATACTAGTTTTGGTCACACTATAAAAAGATGTTGAGACTCTAGAAAAAGTACAGAGAAGAGAAACCAGGATTATTAGGGGACTGGAGACTAAAACATATGAAGAACAGTTACGTGAACTCAGCATGGCTAGTCTAGTAAAGAGAAGGACCAGGGGAGACATGATAGCAGTGTTCCAATATTTGAGGGGCTGCCACAGTGAGGAAGGGGTCAAGCTATTTTCCAAGGCACCTGAAGGCCAGACAAGGAACAATGGATGGAAACTGATCAAAGAGAGATTCAACCTAGAAATAAGGATAACTTTTCTTACAGTGAGAACAATCAACCAATGGAACAGCTTGCCTTCGGAAGTGATGGGAGTTTCATCACTGGGTGCTTTCAAGAAGAGATTGGACTGTCATCTGTCAGAAATGATGTAGGGTCTCCTGCTTGGGTGGGAGGTTGGACTAGATGACCTATAAGGTCCCTTTCAAGTCTGTTAATCTAATCTATTATTTATTTGTTTGTTTATTTGCCTAACTTATCAGATCAAGTATGCTAATATTAATTAACCTTCTGAGACTCCACAGGGGATCTTTACTGATGTTTTAATCAACCACATGATCAGAAATACATGAGGGATACAGTGTTTTGGCCCTGCTTGTGTTCCCAGCCCTTGCTACCAGTTGCAGAGAAAATCCAACTATGTTTCTGAAAATTATGGCATAAAGTAAAATCCTGAAAAATCAAAGTTTTAAATCATCCAGAGCATAGTTTCGCATGCAGGACCATTAGATTAGTAAGAGGACAGGCTCCACTCCATGTTTTTGTCCTTTACCAATTGGGGGATTTAAAGACCCAAGTAAATTTAAGTGTTCCTTTATTCACAAGTCTTCTTAATTAATTCTGTTCCACTGTTCAATCTTCCTCTTATATAAAAATAAATAAAAAGTTTGCCTTTCTTTTAAAAAATGTGAGCCATTTGTTGGAATACAGATATTATCCGTAACCTCCCACCTTCCCTCCCCCAAAGCAAGATGTGATTCTTTCATCCTGAAATCATGAATGTACAGCTAATCCACATGTATGACATGGGCAACTCACACGTATGGATTATTATGATACATAATGGTAGATGGCGTTTTCCTTTCTAAATTGATCAAAGTGCTGAAGCCCCACAATCTTTTCATGAACCACTGAAGCTGTGTGATTTTAATAAGCAGCCTGTTTTTAGGATTTGCAGTGTTTCATGAAAACTTTGCATGACTTCAGTGGTTTGGTGGCTTGAGGAATGCTTGCCTTCCACAATGTTTAGTAGTAGAAAGACTGTTTGTAAATATGAGTTCTAATTTAGGTATAAAATCAAGTAAAAGACCGATTTAGGGATGGCTCTCGTTCCCAACCTGGGGACTGCCAATACTTCAGTAAGAAAAACCAGTTTGATCTAGTGGTTAAGGGACCAGGCTAGAAAATGAGAGGATGTAACCTCTAGCACAAAGGCATCTGAGCCAGTCATTCTCCCTCAGCCCCAGGAAGAATGCAATGGCAAACCACCTCTGAAATCTTGCAGTGACTTCTCCAAGCAGTCACCAGGAGTCCAAAACTGGCTTGAAGGAGAAAGAAAGAAAGAAAGAAAGAAAGAAAGAAAGAAAGGAAGGAAGGAAGGAAGGAAGGAACTGAGGTAGTGTTTGTGTGCGTATGTGCGTGTGTGTGCGCACGCCCTAGGGATATTCTGCATTTGCATACCAAAGCAACATGCTTTTATTTTCCCACAGGAACTAAAGAGATGACTTTGCAAACAAAGACCTTCCCTTAAATTAAGAGTAACCATTTCTTTTAAACAGTAAATAGAGAGAAGTAATTGATAGGGCATTTAGTTCACTGATCCTACATACTGATATAATTGCAATTAGACACTCAGGAACTTCAGTAATAGGAAAGAACAAGAACACCCAACCAAGAAGTTCAAAGAAAGGATTTTAAGGGCTTTGGAGGGTTCAATTGGCTTGAGTGGATATACAGTATGTTCCAAAGAGCGGTGGAGTGAAACAGTGCATAAAACTTCCTAAGGTTGAAATTGCACTTACAATTTGAACAAATTGTGATCAAAAGCTCACTAATATCCAGTTCTATAAATTTAGAGCTTCCTATCCCCAGGAGAGAATGACTGTAGCATGTGCAAAGTGCCTCCTTTTCACTCTTCAGTAAGCAACAATAAGATTTACGGTTTCTACAATTTGAAAAAGTGATGCAGTATAAAATGTTAAGAATAGCTCTACTAAGGCCCATCAGTCTAGCATTTTGCTTTTCACAATGATCAATCGATTATTTTGGGTGGTTCACACAGGCATGAAATGAAGACCTATCCCACTCCTATCTCCCCCCTCCCTATAACTTAGATTTGGAGGATCCAGAGGTATCATTGAGTCTTGAGCATGTAGAGTCTTTGAAAGGCTATAAATATATCTTATCTGCTTTTAAAGGCCAAGTATGTCATAGAAGGAAACTGGTTTCATAAAATTTTAAAATAAATCATGATGATAAGCTTCTTTCTCTACATTATGTTGTCCCTATACACAGTATAAAGGTAAAAGTAAAGGTTCCCCTCGAACATATGCACTAGTCATTCCTGACTCTAGAGGGTGGTGCTCATCTTTGTTTCAAATGTGAAGAGCCAGTGATGTCCGAAGACATCTTCATGGTCATGTGGCCGGCATGATTAAATGCCGAAGGCTCATGGAATGCTGTTACCTTCCCACCAAAGGTAGCTCCTATTTTTCTACTTGCATTTTTACATGTTTTCGAACTGCTAGGTTGGCAGAAGCTGGGACAAGTAACAGGAGCTCGCTCCACTATGTGGTGCTAGGGATTCAAACTGCCAAACTGCCAAACTTTCTGATCAACAAGCTCAGTGTCTTAGCTACTGAGTCACCACGTCCCTTTTGATACACAGTTATACCAATATATAATTATTTCTTCAGGAGTGCCAAGCACTCCTTTTTGCAGCTGGCCATGCTATTTTTGCCATTAAAAGTATCTTATTGTGCTAAATCAGGGAAGTGATTTTTCCATAGAATTAAAAAAAAAAAACTTTCCATGCAGAAGACCAACACAAATTCTCTTTCAGGTTCTTGATAGCACAGCATGCTTCCAGGTGGAGCTGCAATGAAACTCCCTGTGTCTTATACTGGGAACTGGTAGGAGTTGTATTTTAACAGTATCTGGAGTGAAGGAACTTAGAAAATGAGCAACTATTGATCGTAGCATCATCTTGATGCTAAGTTAAAAAAAAATCACCTTCTAAATTTGTGTCTGTAACCATGTTTTCAATTATGTTAAAAATACCTTCAATTTGCTTCTAAGTACTAATTCACAGTGAAAGTAAAAACCAAAGGGGGATGGGTGGTTAGAAATCTTTGAAAATTCTCATGAGAATTTGATCTTTCTGGACACACGTGTTGTGGCCCGGCAGGAGCCGTTGGAGCTGCCACCAGACTCCGACAGCGAGGGGCCCTATGAGTCGCTCCTGGAGGATGTGGAGGACCCTGGACAGGGTTCCGACTCCGAGCAGAGCACAGAGAGACTGGTTGGCCAACAGGTGGCACCTGAGCCTTGGATCAGTGGGGAGGAGACAAGAGAGAGTGATCCAGAAACCAACTGTGAGTTGTTCCGGGATGCACGCCGTCGAAGGGCTACTCGGTGTCAAGAACAACTACGTAATTACAGGAGGTAATTAGGCTCAGCTGATGATCATTAGGCTCCTCTCCCAAACTATAAAAGAGACTGCTTGTGCCAAGCCCTTCTTGCAGAAGTCAATGTTTGGGATTAAAGAGTAACGAACCTGGCAGGCTAGATTGCTGCAAGAGTTTGTTTGCATTGCTGCCAAGATTTGTCAGACTTTGTCGGACTTGCTGCCAAAGTAGCCACCGAGAGTCTGGACTTGCTAATTAAAGGACATTCCACTTTAAGCTTGTCTCGGCTTTCGTTACTGAACGGAGGAGGGAGTCAGAACACACATGTGTATGTGTGTGTGTGTCTGTCTGTGAGTCTGTATGTATGTATGTATGGCTCTGTGTGGTTGGTGCTGTGGAAGCAGGGTACTTCTTCTGAGGGAGGCGGAGTTCCTGGAGACTGTCTGGACAAGTCTTGAGGTTTTCTTGCCAAGGTTTTTCAGAAGTTGTTTGCCATTGCTGTTTTCTAGATCTGAGAGACAGACTGATTGGCCCAAGGTCTCCCAACTGGCTTTGTGTCTAAGGCAGGACAAAAATTTAAGTCTCCTGTTTCTAGCATGGTGCTTTAACCATTCCACCAAACTGGCTCTAGAATTTTGTATTTAGATAAAGGTAAAAGTTCCCCTCACACATACAGTATGTGCTAGTCATTCCCAACTCTAAGAGGCGGTGCTCATCTCCATTTCAAAGCCAAAGATCCAGCCGAAGACATCCTCATGGTTATGTTGGCATGACTAAACGCTGAACATGCATGGAACGCTGTTATCTTCCCACCAAAGTGGTCCCTATTTTTCTACTTGCATTTTTACATGCTTTTGAACTGCTAGATTGGCAGAAGCTGTGACAAGTAACGGGAGCTCACTCTGTTAGGTGGCACTAGGGATTTGAACCGCCGAACTGCTAACCTTTCTGATTGACAAGCACAATGTCTTAGCCTCTGAGCAACCACGTCCCTAGAATTTTGTATTTACTGTACTATTATTTATTGTTTGTGACATTACAAGTGCCCAGAATGTTAGTAAGCTGAATGGTCTCTAAATCACATTTAAAACAAAACAAACAAATCAATCAATCTATTTAAAGTTTGATCAGGCCTCTGATTACATTTACTGTTAAAAGGCGCAATACTATTTTTTTTATTTTATAACAAAAGTGTCCCTTTCCTATGATATATTCATCTGATCCCACTCCAGTGTTAAAAGTCTTATATGCTGAGCGGCATAGTTGCAGATGAATTATCCAGAATTGTTTGATGCTTTTCATAATTTATAACTGGGGACATTATAAGTCTGACCTTGCCCTTCGTGTTGCTCTCATGTACATATCAATGACTGTATTTATAGAAACTGACCAAAATGGTTTCATTTATAAAATTGCTACAATGCAATACATTTTTAGAAATGATCTAGAGGCTGCAGAACTGACACAAAATTCATAGGACTTGTACAGGTTGAAGAAACTGTGGCTTTCAAAAAGTTGAGATTCTGATTCTCATCAGCTTAAGCTAGTCAGGCAATGATACTAAGAGCCTAGGTGGCGCAGTGGTTAAATGCAGCACTGCAGGCTACTTCAGCTGACTGAAGTTCAGCAGTTCGGCTGTTCAAATCCCACCAGGCTCAAGGTTGACTCAGCCTTCCATCCTTCCGAGGTGGGTAAAATGAGGACCCAGATTGTTGTTGGGGGCAATATGCCAACTCTGTAAAACTGCTTAGAGAGGGCTGAAAGCCCTATGAAGCGGTATATAAGTCGAACTATTGCTTTACTATTGCTTAATGATGGAAATTGTAGTCCAACAATTGGATGGTATTCCTAATTTATCTGAAGATTTTCATTGTCTCCTGATTCCTACTTGATGCCGAATACTTTCAAACTCTAATGTCTGAAATTCTTAGCCAAAATTTTATTTGTTTAATAAATAATGTGGCCATGGGTTTTGGATTTTTCTCACATGATCAATACTATCACAGATACCTTAAAATACACCCCACTTGTATTCAGTTCTAGTTTTACTAGCTGTTGTTTTCTTTCCTGCTTATTCTTATACCGGTACAATCTGATTCCAGATTTATATTCCACATGCTATATTTCAGCTAAATCAGCCTTTCTAATCTGTGTGCTGAATTATTTGAAAGCACCAAGACTGGGGAAGACTGCCCTAAGTTCAAGTAACAAGATCAGCAATTAAAACAACAAGCAAGATCTATCCAAACAGACATTCTCTTGTTTCCATTTTTCCAAAAAAGTCTTTACTATCTCTCATCATTAAACAGGATAAAAGTTGTAATTTAGCAACTGCCGGAAGTCCATTCTCCTACTCCCAAGCCAAAGTTTTATTGTTTCCTTGATTACCCAGAAATCTGTCTGGGTAAGGGGTTGCTTTAATATATAGGTCAAGACAATGGAAATTGTGAATCAGAAACAACTATAATTGGATGGAGGCATCCCTTTGGGGTGCCATTTTTTTATTATTTCCTTGAACATGGCAATTTAAGCACTTTTCTTGAATATACAAAAGTAAGAGTGAAAGCTAATTCTATGTCAAACAGAGATGGATTCACCGTTAAAGGAATGTAATTGAACTCTTATTCAAAGGCCAGGGATTGAGAAGTACTTTTATGATGGAGCTGTGTCTTTGGGAGAGATTAGTATGGTTCAGAGTAATCACGAGGATTTGTTCAATGGTTATCATTCTATTAAGCTCAGTGGATGCTAAATCAGATCTGTAGAAAGCTTTCTGGGAAAACTGAAGACTTGACAGCTGTCAGGTGAAGTAACAATCCACTGTGAAATCCTTAATGGCAGGTTTTCTTTTTTTGACCCCAGAAACTAGTTCTTTTTATTGCATGGAAGCAACTGAATGCTCCTTTGAGCTGTTGAATCACATTGGTTTCACATCTCATTGACATTATGGAACCTTTGTTTCAGAAAAAAAACTTGTTCCCAGTTCCCAGATAGGCACTGTGTAGATGAACCAGATTTCCTGGAAGGACTAATCGGTGATTGGCTCATAGATAGAAACTGGGCGGGTATCGGTTAAAAAGAGCAGGTGTATTTTTAGAGTACAGGGACCATATTATTCATTGATGAAAGCTTGAAGGCTGTTCCATATTATGCTTAGCTTGTTGTGGCCCTAGGCAGTCATTGCAACTTCTGGGATAAAACATATGTTGCAATGTTCCATTCCAGTGTTGCTTTTTATCTAACTGCATCTCCAAAATTGTATTGCAGCTATTGTGCAAGTTAAGTATTTCCATGTAGCCTGTTAAATTGCATCCAAAATTCAGCTCAACAGTCTGCAATCCGTGATAAATTGTTTCAGTGTTATAACATCCTTCATGTATGTGTGTGTGTGTGTGTGTGTATGTGGGGGGCCAAATAGGTTTCCTATTGTTAGTGAGTCATTCTGTAGAAAAATATTCAGCAAATGAAACTGTACTCTGAAGTACTAAATATGTCATTCAGTCTACTTTAGAAACTGATAATTTAGCTGCTGTATGCATGCAAATTCATTGTAGATTTATCTGGGGATATTTTTTTTCCTTGTTCCTTTCTTATTTTCAAAGAAAAGGACAAAAACTTAAACAAGCCTGTAATAAGAAGTGTATTCCTCTTTTATATGGTGATGAAACAGCTACCCAATGATCCCTAATTATAATATCTGACTTAAACTTCTATAACCTTTTGTATACAGATGTATATCCATGGCTCTTATTAGTTACGTCGCTGGGAAAAAAGAATTAAAGAATGTCAGCACTCATGTTGATATAAACCCATACTTTGGATTATTTTCAACTGATTTTAGCAGCCAGTGACCAGCATTATATGCCCCCATTGTTGTAAGCCGGCCTGAGTCCCCTCAGGGAAAAGGGCGGCCTATAAATGTTCAATAAATCAATAAATCAAGCTGTTTTTCAGTCAACCAACAGAATGGGCTCAAGTAGTTAGCTCTGAACTGATGTATTGCTAATAGATACTGTTTTCATTCCAACCAACACAGACGTGGATATGGGCAAGAAATCAGAAATCTATCCAAGATGAGTTTTTCACTGAGGGCTAATTCCACTCAATGGGATATAGATTCAGAGTCCCAAATCAAAGAGTCTAAAGAATTGGTAAAAATGAAATGCAGTAAACCAGAGACTTGAACTAGCCATCTTTTTATTTCTAAATCAGAATTATGCACTGAGAAGCAATCCAGAATCAGGTTAATTGGCACTATGCAAGAAACTTCAGACAATTTCTTAATTCATGTCTATTCTGTGGTTGAGGTTCTTCAGCAGGAAGGGAGTAATGTACATCTGTGTGCTTTCTCATGAGCAAAAAAAAATGTGCCATTACATTCCTGCTCATAGACAAGCCCACGTGTTCATAGGTATTTTGCACACGTTTCTTTGCTCAAGAAGCTTACCTCGCTATACAGATGCCTACTGGAAAGCAATATCACAAGTGCAACAAGTTGTGAGCTAAAAGGGCTAATTCTCTCCTAGCTCACATTATTGTGTATGCTTGGAATAATGCACGAAGAAGGCTAGAGGTAGTAGATGTATGAAGCTTTGATCAGCATGTCCCCAGCATTGATTTATACATACATTTATGTTGACAATCATGATGTTTGGTAATGTATGACAAAATGTGAGCACTAATATATGGTATAGATACCAAAATAGTTCCCCCCCCTCTACTTTTCAATTATGTGGCAAAAACTACTAATCCTAAAACTAAATCTCAGCCTTTAAAATCTACATGTTTTATAAAACTTGTAAGGATATTGTTGCAAGTTCTCCCCAATCAAGTTTTCTACCACAGCACGGATGTTAGATAAGAAAAAAAAATCAGCTCAGAACAGGTCAGGTTTTTAAACTAAGAAGAGCTATAGCCAACCATCATCTGGCATCACAACCCCTGTCAAAAACTAGGATATTGTTCTTATACCAAGATTCCCATTAGTGTGTGAGGGAAAATGCCTGCAAAAATCAGGGAAAAGCACAAAACAGATTCAGTATATGATTGTCCACTTGTCCTTTTAGGACTATAGGCAGACTTTCCTTATACATATTAGGCTTCTGTTGCCCTTCATGGGAAAAGAATATGTAAAGGAATTTACAGCCAACCAGAACTAACAAGCAAGTCTTACTTATTATCAGAGGAGATGGAGAACCCTAGTTCAATGTGCAAAGCTTTGTTAAGAATTGCTTGGAATTAATACCTTCGCCCCAAAGAATAGGCAACACCCTGCTTTCCACAGCTCTAAATAACTGGCCGTCTCATTTAAGTACAAAGTTTCATTACACAATCAGGAACATGAATGTTGGAGAAGTCATGAAGGCACTCCACCCTCAACAGGATATTCAGCAACAACACTGTCAGTTAATACAGAGTTTGCATCATAAGACCAAATTGCAATAACTAATAATTGGGTTCCCTTGATGCCACCGAGAAATTATATTCACCACACCTAACGAAGGAAGCCACAGATCTAGGGCACTAACCAGGTTGCTGAAATAAAAGTTGCATTACAAGTAGAAAGTGACCTAATGAAAGAAAACAAAATGAGGGAGATTGGTTTAGCATCATGGCCTGAAAGCTAAGGTTACCAAAAATCATAAAATGGGAAAGTGACCATGATGCTGATGGTGGGGATGTTCCAATGGAGCTCTACCTGTTTCCTATTAAATGGTAGAGGACATAGGCAGACCAAGCATCTCTTTAATGACAGACAATCCTTTTTCTATAACATGCCTTAGTACCAATATAGCAAGCAAATGGGATGGTATACTAAGAGACATATGTTCTCCAGACAAATAAATAACAAAATATTTGGACATTCCCAAATGCTGGGATTTCTACAGGACACCCAATAGGCAGCCACCCTTTATCCCTGCTCAACCTAATTTTTAAAACAAATATTCTTTTGAAAATGGGAATTTAGCAGGCTGCATAGCAGATAACTATTTTGAAGCATAATCTGGATTATCCTCAACACCAATGAGCCCCCTTTATACACAAGAAGCCTTCTTATAAAACAGGCTTTCTGTGGAATATGTTCAAGTACCCATTGTAAAAGCTAAAGAGAAGCTAAGATGGCAGAGTACATGTTGGGAGACTAGAAAGATATCATCCTAAACAACCTTGCCATTTGCCTAATAGTAAATGGGTAGTGTGCTATTGGTCGTATCTTCTTTGGTGGCCATCTTGTGAGTCCTTTTGCTGGTAGAACAATCAAAAGGTTCTACTAGGCCTTCAAATTTGATGATCTTTACAGACAGGAGTTCTACCAGAGGACAAAATCCAAGCCATTTTTTTTTACTTAATTATGCCTTTTTTGTTGGGGTGTGTGTGGGGGTATTCTCAACAATACTGATTTGAAAGCCTTTGTTGGTTTGCAATCACTTACATCACATATATTTTCTTTTTGTTTATTTTTCCCACAGTGTGTACTGTTATTGCTTGACTCTGAACAAGAAAGACTTTCCATTTTTCCGTTACTGTGTTAGGCTTTAGATAAGGTTATTGTTATATATTATTAATCAGAGCTATGCCAAGGTTATCCATAGAGATCCAGATAGACTTACAATGGGAGAATACATTTTCCTTTGCCTTCCCAAGTGCCATTTTGGTGGTTATCTCCTGTTAATATTAAGAATGGGAATGTGAGCTGACAGGACATCATAATAACAAATATTTATGCAGTTCTCTAGCTAAACTTTATGACTTCCTCTCTTACTTTTTTTCTCCCAATTTTCATTCACTAGAAACTCTCCATGTGAAAACCTGAAATAGATATTTCAAATCTTTTTATTCACACACACACACACAGACACAAACACACATACACACACACACAATTTCTTCCCTATTTTTCATTCTTTACTGAAAATAATAAGTACAATACTACTACTACTACTACTACTACTACTACTACTACTACTACTACTACTGCTACTACTGCAGCAGCAGTTAGACATCTTTGTGTTGCCTTTGTTTTTCTTGAGTGGATAAATGCATTGAAATCTTCATTTGCAATTGAAAGCAGACTTTGTAACCTCCAGTTTTTGATCACAGATGTAATTTGGTGGCTACTTCTATGTACAAACAAAAACCTTGAGTGGAAATGCCCTTTCCTCCAAATCACATCTAGTTTAGTAATTTGGATTGCTTTATTGCAACAAAATCCAATGATCTATATTCTTAAAAAAAGAAAAGGAAAGGAAAAGGAAAAGAAAGAACAATACAGTAAGTCAGAAAATATTGCATTTTTGTTGAGGTGTCTGCCTTTTAAGCTTTTATAATAGACCTAGCAGGTATTTCACATATTTAAAATGGAATGTCTGATCCTGTCTCTCCTTTATAAATTTCATATATTGTACAGAAGACAGAAAGACACAAGACAAGCTGAGTGTGCAGTCGGAATATAATTATACTGTTTCATGCAATCGGAAACCTTGCACCATGCCAGTGCCAAACTGGCATTAGTTTTATTAAAAATAGAGAGAGAGATGTATTTTGATGTGAGACTAATGCATATAATCTGCCTTACAGCACTCATAGGTTTATGGGAAATATAGTTTGGTGGCACAAAATGCATGTAGATTGTCTGCCAGATATTGTTTTTTTTAAATAACCAGGTCAATGTAGAGCTAGAGGTAAAACAGTAAACAGTCTATTGTTCTACATTACACCATCCTAATTAAAGAAGCATTGTACTGTACCCTAGCTCAGTCTTCCTTAACCTAAGTATTCTCCTACACCCATGTGGATTTCAATTTCCACAATTACAGATATAGCTAGTCTTTGACTTATGGCTACAATTGAGCCCAACATTTCTGTTGCTAAGCAAGACAGTCATTACGTGGATTTTTCTGCATTTTATTACCTTTCTTGCCATACTTATTAAGTGAATCACTGTAGTTGTTAATTTAGTAACATGGTTATTAAGTGAATATGGCTTCCCCATTTACTTTGCTTTCCAATTGCTAAGCATCCAAATTTTGACCATGGCTGCAACAGTCATAACTGAGAAAAATAGTTTCAATCACTTTTTCAATGATATTCTAACTTCAAATGGTCACTAAACAAATGATTGTAAGTTGAGAACTACCTATAGTACAGTGGTGGGATTCTATTTTTTTTACTACCAGTTCTGTGGGCATGGCTTGCAAGGCATGGCAGGGGAAGAATATTGCAAAATCCCCTTTCCTTCCCAATCAGCTGGGACTCGGGAGACAGAGAATAGATGGGGGCGGGGCCAGTCAGAGGTAGTATTTACTGATTATCCGAACTACTCAGATATTTACGGTACCAGTTCTCCAGAACTGGTCAGAACCTGCTGAATACCACTTCTGTTGTAGTACTTGACTTAGTATCGTAATTGAGTCCAGAATTAGTGATGTAAGTGATTGCACTAATAAGTTGAGCTATCACCTAACCAGATCCAATTTTTTGACTTTTTTTGTGGCAGGTGTTAAGTGAATAGCACATTTATTAAGTGAATCCATTTCCCCAATGGATGTTTTCTGCCAGAATCCAGTAGTAAAGACTGGAAGCTGGCCAAAAATCATGATCATGTGACCAGGGGGTCCTTCAAGTGGTCATAAAGAAGAGCTGGTGGCAAAGTGCCTAAAATGTAATTACATACCACAGGATGATATGTGCAGCCACTGTAACTTTGAAAATGAGTTTTACATAGTTTTGGGAAGGTCTTCTTGAGGAGAAAATAGGAAAAGGAAAGTGCATTGGTTATGTTCGCTGTCTGAAGTTATTTGTAAAAAATAATAAAGTTACTAAATAAATACATACATAAAACAACTTTGAAACATTATGACTGCAGCTCGGGGAGTCAGAAGAATATCTGTTGGGCAAGTCACTTACAATAAAAGAGAATATTTGTAGCTCAGGTTTGAAATGAAGGGTCCTTGGAGTTCTCTGAGTTTGGTTGTTTTCCTGCAGATGTTTCATTACCCACCCTAGGTAACATCATCAGTACTAGTAAGGAATGGGGTTTATATTCAGTTGTGGCCTGTCAGTGTTTGTGGAGGTCGGGCCTTAGAGGTTCCTTAGTGCAGTGTTTCTCAACCTTGGCAACTTGAAGTCCTGTGGACTTCAACTCCCAGAATTCCCCAGCCAGCATAGCTGGCTGAGGAATTCTGGGAGTTGAAGTCCACAGGACTTCCAAGTTGTCAAGGTTGAGAAACACTGCCTTAGTGCACTAATGATGCTCACTAGTTTGGGTAGTGAAACGTCTGCAAGAAAACAACCAAGCTCAGAGAACTCCAAAGGCTCCACAAGTCACAAACAGCTTCATCCGATGACTAGCGACACTGTGACTAACTTCAGTGTCCAAACAACATCATGGGATTGGATTGCTCAGTGAAAGGCCTTTCTCCCTCTCTCTTTCTTTCCTACACCCATCCTGTGTATTTTCTACGGAGCTAAATTGCTCTAATTGTGCATCATCATTTTGGAAGTGACTCTTTAAGGGTGAGTTGGACCAGCTGACGTTTACTCTCTGCTGATGAGTAGCGAGGAAAGAAAAGGAAGTCCGTCCTTCAGCAACGTTTTTTCACCTTTATATTCTTTTTCAGAACCACGTCATTCGGCTAGGAGAACTTGGGAGAATTTCGATTGCTGCATAATTACCTCAAGCAGCTCCTAAACAAGTATATCCTGTTTTGCTTCCTGTATGCTCACAAGGGCAGCTCATCTGAATGCTTGACAGTTTTCTAGCTTCAGGAAGAAAATATTCAGGATCATTTCTAATGGCAGTTTGAAACCTACAATTCCTCAGCAGCAGGACACGTTAGCCCCCAACTATCAGCAGACAATTGTCCCATTGTTTACTTGTTAGTCAGAAACCACTGTGATGTGCTTTTGTTTTTTTTTTTCACTCGATAGGGCATTTATAATCTAATAGCTTTATAAGCCTCAATATGTTTCCCAGAGGACTCAAATCTTTGCTAAATAGATTAACATCACCAAGGCTGGATGCTATTTGTGACAGGATTCCGCCACCATTTGCATTTTTTTAAAAAAAGAAAAAAATAAGTTGTCAATGCTTACATTGCTCCAGATAAATAAAATTTCAAATGCAGATGCCTTATTATCATTACAGGGTGAAAAATAGGCTGCTGGTGGATAATTCAGGAACACTGTGTTAGCATCACTTCATCTCATTGCACATTACAGTATTTTTAAAATATATATCTATATTATTATTATTAACAGAAAGAAAAATGGAGAGGAAGGGGAGGGAGAGGTTGAAGACGGGTAAATCAGGTGACTTCACAAACATTCAAGGAACACACATGCCACTACGAATTAACCATTAGCAATGCACAGCATTCATCTTTTCTGTCACACACTGTGGGAAACATGCCTTATTAGCATGGCACCACAGAATAATGGTATCTCCAACTTAACACGCTAGATAAAAAAGAGAGCAAAGGCAGACAAGCGGAGACCCAGGCACCCGGCTGTCCTAACATTGGACTACTTCCTAACCCCCCCTCCCCGGTTCTTACTCCCCCTTCTCGTTCCAGATTTACGCTTGCGATTTAAGAAGGCCAAAATACAATAATCCTGCAACCTAAAATGTGTGGCCTGGCCTATCCATCTCAGCCTGCTCTGGAGTTTGCATCGCACGGTGGAGTTTGCATTTTTAATCAGCTTTAAGCATAAAGGAGACAATGAACCCCGTTGCTGCTGCCATTTCTCCCCATCCCATTCCCTCACTGCTGTTTCTCCTTGCCTTTGAATTTGAATAATACATGGCACACTGGGGCCCTTCAGGGAACCCAGATGTCAAATTATAGGCTCTATCCTATTGTGATTTTGTCCCCTCCCCATAGCAGTGAGGTTCATTGTTAATTCCCCACTTGGGGTTCAAATCTTAGCAAAGGAATCTCCAAGTTTCATTTGATTGTGAATCAGGTTTGTATTCTCTCCCTCTGTCCGAGCAAAACCAACTGAGTTTCCTTTTTTTAATGCTGCATTTGTGCTCTTATAAAGTAGCATTTTCAACACATCCTTACAAAAAAGACTGAGCTTGCCAAAGGCTGCTTGTATCTGATTCCTGGACAGTCTATAAAAAAGTCACGAGAAGTGATTGTTTCTTCTTACCTGACCCATCCCTCTTCCCAGGCTATTTTATTTAAGAAATCAGGAGTCTACTTCACCAACCCTTGGCCAACTAAAAAGCAAACGTTTACATCACAGAAGTGCCTTTCAAGGGGAGGGAAAAACCTACGGGTTGTTTCGCCGGCTTCTTTTAGAATAAACTTGTAAAAATAAGAGATCTCTAAATGCCATCCAATTTAGTAAAAGCTAATGTAGCGGCAAACTAGAGCCTCCCACTGAGCTAAAAGCAGAGTTGGTATTTTAAATGTTATACTGCTGTAACCTAAGCGGTAGAGGTAGAAGGGTGGGGGGAATTCATGACACAATGTAACCCAACACAGTATATTTCCTCAGCATAAACAAAATCAAACAGGAAGATTGGGAAGTTTGGTCTAGTACCAACTCCAGTTTCAAAATAACTGCAGATTTCTGAGAAACACACTTAATACAGAATAATGGATAAATCAAGAGTTACATGAAGCCAAAATATATCAGGGTTGGTCTTAGAATGTAAGTGGAAAGTCTTAACTTAATAAGAGAATGGATTAATAATAGGAAAGCAATATCCTCTCTTAAGGCAGCCCAGCAATTCGGATAAGGCCTAGTATCCAGCTTTGCTTAGAAATGATGTGAAAGATCAGGATTTTAAGGACTGAAAGTTTATGTTGCTATTGTACAACCAATCAGAATAGAGCTGGAAGGGATCTTGGAGGTCTTCTAGTCCAACCACCTGTTCAAGCAGGAGAAACTATACCATTTGAATGTCATGAAGTGATGAGAGACTGAAACTTTATTGGCTGGACAGATTCTAGCTTTATATCTTTGATGAAGGTCTAGTATTAATCTCAAAGGTGCTTCTTCAAGAGACAACTGGACTTTCTGGTTTGTCTTTGAAGACGTTTTGCGTTTCATCCAAAAAGCTTCTTCAGCTCATCACAAAGCTTCTTCAAAGAAAAAAAAACCAGAAAGTCCAGTTGCCTCTTAAAAAAGCACCTTTGGGACAACCATGACCTGGATGGCTGAGAATCTCCACAGACATCTAGTATTACTGCTATCCTCCATCAAAACTCTGTTTTTCAATTTTTTTCCTGAATGAAAGCATTTTCTATTACCTAATCTTAGAATAGGATTATCCAATCTTGGCAACTTTTAAGACTTGTGGACTGGCTGAGGAATTCGGGAACTGAAATCCACAAGTCTTAAAGTTGCCCTGCTCTAGAATTTCTCTTCAACTTCTTTTAGTGGTGTTTCTGAGCTCCCCTTACTGGAACATGTTACATTCTCACAAATGTCTCCTTAAGTCTTTGGTGCAGCCTCCCTGCCTCCTTTTCCTAGCTGGAAAATGTCCCATTGTAAGATTCCTTTCTTTTTCTCAGCATCCTATTTAGATGGAGAGAAGGATATCCAATGGAAAGAACGCTCATACTTAGAGCCTTAGCCACTTTCTATCTGAGGGAACGTCACTATTTCTTCTATTTGACAAAATAGTATTTTCTATCAAACTGAATTAAGAAGGATTCAGAATCTGAGAATTGGGCACCAAAGCACTAGCTAAAATATAATAACCTGGGTTGTCAACACTGAGGGAGGGGGCTGCTTTTTCCTCTCACCCATCCCCACAAGCACTGATATGATTAAAAAAAATCATCCTAGGGAAAAAAAAAATCTTCAGTCAATCAATATTCCTATGTCTTGCCCATTTGTGTTATTATCAGAACTGGCAGGTCTTCCTGGTGTTTGCTACCAAAAGTAAGTGCCTTACCATATGCTCATTTTCACAATAACTCACAAATCCTGTCCAAATGCAGAGGAAGCACCCTAAATGCAGTAGATGTTGTGGTCTGTATAACCTCTATTCACAGCAAGGAATTTCTATCCCACCATTTTTCTCATCCTGAATCAGTAACAGCTGCACTTACAAGCTGCTGCATATCTCACCTTTGTTTTTGCTCCTACGTTTTAGCTCTCCCATTGTGCTTTACACATGTTAAATATATTACTTTAAAAAAAAAGGGGGGAGCCGAGAACTAACAGCTTTCATTATTTAAAACTGGACTAATTATATTTAAGCACCAAAAATAAGAGGGGGGGAGGGAGAGAGAGGGGGGGGAGGTTCTAAAGAAGAAAAATTCCTTCTATTTAGCCAGCTGCTTCTATATAATGCAAAATTTGGGAGGGAAAAAACCTGGTTAACTTTTTTTAAATTCTCCCTTTTAAATGTGTGGTTTCATTTTTGCTATTGCAAGGCTAATTCTCAACCTTCTACGCATATGAAACAAAAAGTCCACAATGAAGAGACATTTAAATGTGGATTTCAAAAAGGAAAGAAGATGTTAACACTGAGAAATGCTAAGTTAGGTCAAAAATAAATGTACAACACTAGCACTGTTTAAAATAGTATATATGTCATTTATTTTTACCTTTGCTTCATGCCAAGCGGAATGCCAGAACAATTATACTGTATTCAATATATTTATATGTAAACAATTAAAATATATATTTTTTAAAAATAGTTTTTGGCACTAACCATGGTTGGGGCAAATAGGTATTGGAGCCTGTAAGTTGAAGACCACAGTTTACTTATCTGGATGAAATGTTTTCCTAGCCTGTCCTTAGTTCTCTGATACAAAAGAGAAATTTAGCAGTGCATTACTTAATGTCTGCTTCATTTCTCCAGTGAAATTCAAAACTGTTTCTTAGGAGTGCAAACAATGTAACATGGTAAAATGTTTTTCTCCAGCATTAGAGTTGGTTAAACAGCTAACCCTGTCTCCGTATTTTTTATTTATTTATTTAGAAAATTTATATTGCCGCCTATTTGCACATGGCAACTCAAAATGGTTTACAGGACATAAAACCACAATATAAAATAAATAAACATAATAAAAAATAAAAATAATAAACCCCATCCCCCACCCCGGCGACAACATTTATTCATTCCAGCCATTTAATGGGTTCCATCCCGTTCTGGGTTTTCCAGGCCCGCTGGCAGAACCACATCTTCAGGGCCCTCTGAAAAAGTGTTAGAGTGGGGCCCAGTCTAATGTTTAATATTAGACATTAAAGCCATGATATTGATTAACAAGAAAGGGTGTTTTTGTACCACCTTGGGACATTCAAGTATTCTTAAATGCAATTAGGCAAGAAATACTGGTGGGGATGGAATAACAAACAGACAAACAAAAATCCCTAGTTACTATGAACGGTAAATATTCATTGTTTCTTTCAAATACTTGAAAAGAACTTGACTATAGAATCCCAAACACATCAACTCAAAATAAATGTCATTGAAACCTGCAGATTGAATTGTAGTACAACTTCATTTTATAAATATGCCACTGTTATGACAACATTATGGCAGAACATAATCCTGGTTTTATGATATCAAAATTGGGCATGCGCTAAAGCAAAATGAAGCTGCCATATTTATTTGTTTATCATTTATTTATTTAAAAAAATTATATTGCTGCCTATTCCAGTGGTGGGATTCAAATTTTTCCACTACCAGTTCTGTGGGTGTGGCTTAGTGAGTGTGGCGTGGCTTGGTGGGCATGGCTTGGTGCATCTTGGTGGGCGGGGCTGTGCATGTGCATAGCGTGAAAAATTGATGTGATGACATCCAGGCGGAGCCTGCTAATGAGCATGCCTGCAAAGGTAAGTAGAACAGCAGGGGGGGGGAGAATCTGCTGTACCACACAATTTAGATTAGCTAGAAAGCAAGAAATCCTGCTTTCTAACTAATATAAATCGTGCATCACAGCTGATCGTCAGAAATACCGGTTCCTCTGAACTGGTAGCATTTTTTTTACTACTGGTTTGAGCTTACAGGAATATAAAACATCATATATAAAAAATAAAACTAATAGAAGAAAACAATCAAATAATATAATAATCCCTCCACCCCCTATTCCCAGTGACAACACATCACGCAAGCCATTTAATAGGCTCCATCCTGCTCTGGGTTCCCTAGTGGAAAAACAATTTATTTTTATTGTGCTTCTATCTCTCTGGTTCAGTGGGAGCACAAGATGGTGTATATGAAAAGAGGTGCTCCCTAAATTTTATTCCTCCAACACTTTGAGGTGACCTGGAAGGGAACAACTTGCTCAAAGTCACTCAATGACTTTATATAACCTAGTCTTCTGTATACAAGGCTAAATCAGTGCATTGCAACAGCTTTCACATTCTACCAGCAATGTTTTGTTTTCTTTACTATTCCACATCTGTCTTTCATTAACAGGAAAGAGACTCCCTTTTCATGTCCCACTTTTTGTGAGGGAAACACCTACAAGACAGGAAGCCTTAGCCCTTTCTTTGTCCAGGGTAGAAGATTTTGGTGCTATACCAGAGGCTGAAAAGTCCATTATGAACTAAGTAGCTGTTACCTTTCAGTCTTCTGCATAGGCAGCCCATTTTCTCAAACTATAAAGCACAGGTAGTCCTTGACTTACAACAGTTCATTTAGTGACCATTCAAACTTACAACCGCAGTGAAAAAAGTGACTTAAGATCATTTTTCAGAGTTACAACCTTTGTAGCATCCCCATTATCATGTAATCACAATTCAGATGCTTGGCAACTGGTTCATACTTGTAACCATTGCTGTGTCCCAAGATCATCTGATCACCTTTTGCAACCTTGTGACAAGCAGATTCACTTAACATCCAGGTTACTAACTTATCAATGGCAGTAATTCATTTAACAACTTTGGCAGGAAAGGTCGAAAAATGGAGCAAAACTCACTGAGCAACTGTCTCACTTAACAACATACATTTGTCAAGGACTACCTATACAACCAATGCTGGGGTGAGATATGTGCTGTTTTTGTATATAATGTATTGGACACTTTCCCAATTTCTCCAATTAGTCATGTCTCTCCAGGAACTGTATTTTAGAATCCTTTTTGTACAATGTAGAATACAAGAAAAAAAAAAACCCGAAGTGTTGCTCTTAATATTTATAAAATATGCAGAATGAACATTCATGCCATCACGCTGATGGCTGTATCCGGGAACATTACTGTTGTGTTGTGGCAAATAAATGTCAGGTGAATAAAAATGTTTTTCCACATGCAAACTGTAATTACTAAAGGTAGATTCATAGCAAAGAGAGGACAGGGTGAATTAATATAGATGTTATTTCCCTGTTTTTTTTATGGAGAGCTTTGTATCTAGTCCAATGGTGTGACGGCAAGTGGGGATGCATGTATAAGCAGGTCAGAGATTATAGGGTTGTGTGTGGGAGGCAGGGAGAGAGAGAGATAGAGAGAGCAAGAGAAAGAGGAAGAGAGAGGGGGAATGGAGGGGGGGGAGTAGATGGCAAGCTTTTCCAATACTTCAAAGCAGATTTGACTTTGACCTCCCAATCACTCTACCATCCCTGTCTCTTGTTGTGTGACCCTACTAGGCAGCAGTCTGTCTTTTGGGAAGCCTCCAGCTTATGAGAAGCTGCATCATAAACAGGAGAGCCAGATGGGCAGCTTTGTAGATTTAGGATGGTGGGAGGAGAGAAGAGCTGGGTTAAAGGGAGAGTGATCTGTTCCGCCTGAAGATAATGGCAATGTGTGTGGTGCCCCTCTTGCTCTATATACGAATATGATAAATGCCATGCATGGAAGTGTCTCTGTGTGTGAGTGTAAGGAACGTCGCATACCCTTGAAGCCCAATGGGTATGTGATTATTAAAAGAAGAGTTTTGCCAAGTGTCAAAACTAATCCCTGTCCCTCTCAGAATTACAACCTTCTTCAAAGCCACCTCTTCCAGAGGTTTATTTCCTAGAGTAGATGAGAGAAAGTTCACAAACGCACCCCAGACACATAAGTTACTTTCGTTTAGTAAGAATATCTCTCTGAGGGCAACACATAAGCAGCCATAAGCACTCATCCAAGACTAACCATGGGTATTAGGAATTCCTAGCTGCCACTTTTACACCGTGCTGTCGTTTATTATTTGCTCTAAATCAAAGCTGAATACCACTGTGTCTGTTAGAAAATCATTACAGTGCCATTAAAGCTGGAGTCGCAGGCTTTGAGAACAAGATGTATGCAGTCTGTATGTCTCTCCATCTGTGTGTGTGTGTATGCATGTGTGTGTCTGTTCTGCCTCCCCTGATTATCTGCACTAGTTCTGGTCAAGAGATACAGCTGTCATGAAACACTCAACAGATGGCAGTTGCCAGGTGATGCCTCATCCATATTTGGATGCACTGGTGACATTTGAGCTTGTGCCTTCATAAACGCTCTCGAGCCGTCGCTTTCATTCCCATAATGCAAAGCTACACAATGCAGAGAGTGACAACATTCATCTTTCTTAGGAATGGAGATAAATGGAACCACCCTATGAAAAGCACTGTGTAAAATGCTCAAATTTATTGTCCTTTAAAACTTTAACTGGTATAAAGAGTGGCAGCTGGGAAGAAAAAAAATGGAGAGTCTGACAAATTGGGAGATGGATCCCTTTGTTATGGAGACAAAAACAGTGGTAAACGCCTGTTTTATGTCTTAAAAGGGTCTTTAAAGATTGATTTAACTCACCCCCAAAAAAAGAGAGAGGGAAAAAAACCCTTGCAGAAATTTCTCTCCAGATGCAGGAAACTGCTCGGAATCCAAGAACTTTGGAAAGCAATTGTACTGATCAATTTCTTTAAAAAGAAAAATTAAAACAACCAAACAATTCATGATTTCCTGGGGCCTCTTAGGCACTGAAAGTTGCTTAGTAGTTTTTGGTTTAAATTAAATTTTAACGTTAATTCATATTGGATTCCGGATGCTTTTCAAGCTGATGGTTTATGCTAAGGAAGGAAATGGTACCACTTTAAAACAGCCCCTTTTCCAGGGACTTCCAAGTCATTGTTTTCTAGATCTGTATGAAAATTTACAGCTAAACCGGACTGAGTGTTAGTAAACTTTATATGGACACCTGTCTGTGGCTAATGTAAATATTTTATAGACACATGTGCATTTTAATTGCCTAAAAAAGCTTTTTGAGAACATTGATATGCACTCTCTGTCCAAGGGGCGAGTAACTTGGGTAATTTTCCAGCTCTTTTCAAAACTATGTCAAATCCATCTACAGTTCTATTTTCAAGATCCATAATAGTGCTTTAAAAATAAATGTACTACCTTATCTGAGTTCAGACGTTAAAGGACAAGAAAAAGAAATCTAACTGTACTCTGTGTTCTCTTTCCTCAGCCACGATTGTAGAAAGCAACTGGAATTGAGGCTAGGTGATTGTTTTAGCTTATTCATTCTATAGAGTAGTTGCAACTCTGCCAAAATTAACTGTTGGATAGGCCTACCTTAGCCAGACTAAGGTAGGAATTCAAGAATGCAGTTTGTTGAAGTAGGCACTTTGTTATTTTTTTTTATTTTTTTTATTCTGGGGTGGGTTCCCATGGTTTCCTTCCACTACTTCTAGAACAACCTGATCTGAAGGAGTGGTTTTTTTAAAGAAACAATTGCTACGTGGTATTTTCCTCCTGCATTTTCCTGGGGGACTTGATTGAAAAGAATCATTTCCGAAATTAATTGAACTGTGTGAAATGCTCAGGTTTACTCTCCTTTAAAACCATAACTGATATAGAGATTCGCAGCGTGGGGAAGGGGGGGGAATGGGTAGGCTGACCAATTATTTTAAAAGGTGGGGAAAATAATGAGTCATAATGATATTATCATTAACTGGTCTATGACCAGAAAAGTAGACTTACCAGATCTGCGCTGCATCACTTTCTTTCAATGATGCACCTTTGCTAAGGGGTCCCTGCTTGGACCAAAAACTTCCTTTTCTATTCTACATCAATGAGGTTATAGCTCCCCAAATGCACTGGGGAATGGTAAAAAAAAAATTATCTGTACATTTGGTTTTGTGTAGTCATGATGAGACTGAACTCCGAATCAAATTAGGCACAACTTGATAGCTTGTAAGAGTTTGCAAACCTCTTCTTCTATTGAGCTAAAGTTCAATCAAGTATACTGGTCATTTCAAATAATTTTACTGTATATGTAGAATAAACAAACAAAAAATCAAATCAGGTTGGTTTTTTAAAAAAATGACTAAGTTTCACAAGGATATTTCACCAAGCGGCAGCATCACCTCCCCTAAATGAACTTACCTAAAGTTAGAAGTCAAAGAGCCTGAGGCCTGGAAAATTACCACTATTACTGAAAACTCCAGCAGGAATTAAAAATAAATAAATGAATACAAATATTTGGAAAAAAAGCAAATCCATCTGTAGGAGTGGGAAGGAGAAACACAGCTTGCAATCTGCTCTTTCTTACTTCCATGCAGTGTGGCAACCCAGACACACTGTGCAGTCACTTCCAGATGCCAATTATCATTTGGGACATCTTCCTGGATGATCTAGGAACAGTGCCTATGAGAAGAAGGCCATGTCAAACCTCATTTTATAGCATTATCAGGAAAACTAAGGGAATAAAAGATTGGGAATTGAGTTCAAGATTGTGGAGATTATTTGTTATTATTTTTAAAAAGCTGGAAGGAAAGTATAGCATTTGCTTGACATAATTGGATAACCCAGAAAAGTGAAAATAATGGGTTCTTGATCTTAGATCTATGCAGCTCCTTTAAAAAAATACCAAAACCAAACCAATAAACACTCAACGTAACTAGGTGGGAAGCTAGACCCAAATATCACACAATAAAAGAGTTCTTTGTCTTAACTTGTCTATTAGTCAGATGTTGGCTGATTTCTACTTAGTCACTCACGGAATCCCAGACTACATTCATTCAGGTTGTTAATGTGGCTTTACCTTTTTATTTTGCTACTATTTTATCACATGGAATCTACAAAGCAGTGGCAAAAGACCAATGTGCCGATTTCAAAAGGGCCACTGTTTTAACTTGACAAATGAGTAATGTTTTAGTATTGAATACAACTCAACTTTGATTATACTGTGTTCAAACACAAACAGCATCTATTAAGGTATGGTAATATTGAAAATCCAACTGAAGCAAATAATAATAATTGAATTGTCTTTACCCATGTACCCATGGGTGTTTCATTTAAGCTTTCTCAACATGAAAAAAAGATAAGACTGAAAATATTTCACCAAACTGAATTGTGCCCGAATTAAAAATTGAACCCAGTTCATGTCTCTCAAAGTTGGCAAGAAAACAATTCATTTTCTTTGTATTATAAAAATGAAAATAATTCATTTGACAATTAGCAAATGCATATGGAAATAACATTGAATCAAGATCAATTGTAATATAATTCAAAAACCACCTCACATTTCAGTTAATTCACATTTTGAATTAATCGAAAGGCTTCTTTTGACTACTAATTGAAAAGAGAGAAAACTTCAGAAATATTTTTTTTTGCCTTACATGACAAACTTTATTGTTTGCAGGTTCTTTTCTTTTTCAGTTACGTTTCATCAAATCATTGTAGGGGACCGTAAGTTGATAGGGGAAAAAACAGAAGTATAATAAGTAGAAATATTATCAATTAAGTTGCTTTCAAATTCCTGTAGTCCCTTGCTCTGCCACACCCTCAAAGGCTTTCTTAATGCCATAATCTTTTGTTTTCATTCAGTGCTAGTCGAGCTCCAGCTGAAAGTAGATTAAACCAACTGCATATACTTTAATTTCAACAACATCTTATGTTAGCGTTTGCCATACAAGAAGCAGATTATATAACTTTCATTAAAATTACAGTGCCATAGAACAACTGTTGTCTGGTTACAATTACAACTAATCTCTGGATGGTCTAGCAGAGATCAAAGTTATTTTCTTTAAAAACATTATGTTCATTAAAAAAAAAAACATACTGAGTATGGATTCTTACAAAAAAGGATCCAAGCAGTTGAAAAGTAAGCAAGTGGATGATGTCCTGTCATGGAGTTTGGTCAACTTGCCATTTGTCTGTTGTGATCAAATTCACTGCAACAGTGATGTGCTTAAAGGGTGCAATTTTTTGAAGAAATTAATTAGAAGAAGAATCAACTTTGATCTAGTCCAGGGTAGTCAACCTTTTTATACCTACTGCTCACTTTTGTATCTCTGTTAGTAGTAAAATTTTCTAACTGCCCACCGGTTCCAGTGTAATGGTGATTTTATGAAAACCCAATGAAAATGTTTTTAAATAATACTATGATTTTTTTTAAAGTCAATTAAATTTAAAAAAGGAAAGTGCTTCAGTATTGGACAAACCCCTATTGCCCACCATGAAAGCTGGAACGCCTACTAGTGGGCGGTAGGGACCAGGTTGACTACCATGGGTCTAGTCCGTAATGTTTCTTTCAAGGTAGTAGGTTTAGCTAGGTTAGCAGTTAGTTAGCAGTTAGACTTATATACCACTTCATAGGGCTTTCAGCCCTCTCTAAGCGGTTTACAGAGTCAGCATATTGCCCCCAACAACAATCCGGGTCTCATTTACCCACCTCAGAAGGATGGAAGGCTGAGTCAACCCTGAGCCGGTGAGATTTGAACAGCCGAACTGCAGAACTGCAGTCAGCTGAAGTAGCCTGCAGTGCTGCATTTAACCACTGCGCCACCTTGGCTCTCTAAGGGTAAGGACACATAGCTTGCACATAGTTCTGAATCTCCCTCTGCTTCAAAAAAAAAAATTGTCAGATTTTAGTGTTAATGCAGAGAGCTGCCACATTTCTGCAGTGAGAAGAAAGTGCAGGAATAAGCTGTTTCTCCCACTTTTGTGCTGTGTCAGCTACTGTAGTTTCTGACCCACTTACCACTTCTAGTAAACCAACCATAAAAATTGCTTACTATATCCCAAATATTACAAGCCCAAGTGATCAAAGTTCTATAGGGTTACCACCACCCTGTGTTGGACACTCTGCTTATTGTTTCTGCAATCATTTGTCTAGTTCCTGAAGCTGCTAAGAAGCTGGTACTTTCAGAAGGTCTTCTTCTCCATTCTTCTACTGATGCTCTCTCTCCCTCTCTCTCTCATCCTCCACCCTTCTCCTCCTCTCTCTCCCTGTTATGGACCACCAGTGACAGTGACAAGATTAGGGAGGAACATGGCCCAGTCCTGGAGTCTGGGGAAGGCTCTGATGAGGGCTCTGTGTCAGAGGCAGAGATAGGGCCAGGGCTGTCTGACAGTTATCGGTTGCCTTTGGAGTCAGACATCTGTGACACAGATGAACAGCTGGAGCCTGTTCCCAATGCGTGCATACGCAAAGTTGCCAGGTGAAGGAGCAGCTAAGGAACAAAGGTCGACCTGTGAGTAAGGCCAGAGTTGGATGGTTAATGGCCCGTCCCATAGGGGAAAAAAGAGGAGTGAAAGGGGAGTGGAGTTTGAAGGAGACAATTAGTTCGCTTAATTGGTACATGACTTTCCGAGACTCCTTGCCAAATTTTGAAGATATCGACCTGGCAGCTCTCCAAGCCAGATAAGGCCAGTGGCTGTAAATTCACCCTTGAAAGACTTTGCTGGATGTGAATGAGAGAAATCACAGTAACTTAATAAAAAGGGTTTTTTGTTGGGACAAGGCGCCTGTTTCATGGTTTGGGGTAGCCTAGGTCAGAATACTCCACACAACTTTTCCAATTCTAATAGCAAAAGCACTTACTGCTTCACAGTGCTTTACAAGTGCCAACAATCTTGCTCCTCATTTTATCATCCTCAGAAGAAATGAAGGCTGAGTCAACCTTCAGCCAGTGAGGACGAAACTCCTGGCAGTCAGCCGAATTAGCCTGCAATACTGCTGGCTACTGTGCTACCATGGCTCCTGTAGCTAAAAAGTCTTCATTTGCTCTTTTCTCCATCATACTTTCCGACCTTAGTTATGAAAGAAGCATCACTAGGCACAAGCTGGTTTTCGTAGTCAGAGGCCTGGATAATCATTTAGCCAGACAGTGCGTAATGATTTCAAAGGAGAGTCCCAATTGCTATTTTCTTTGGCACAGGGAAACAGTAAAAATAACAGTTAAAAAAGAAAAACCCTGGAAGCAATTTATTATTTTAAAGGTGAGTGTGGGTGGATTAGTTTAAATTATCTAAAAGGTTACATATGGCAAGGTGTGTGTGTTTGTGGGGGTTGCATTTAATTAAAATTATTAATGGGAGGTTTTTTTTCTTTTCAAAACCAGTCTGTGCTGAAGTTGAGAGGGGGTACATAATTTCATTTTTTGTAATGTAGACTTGTAGTGGGTTTGTGTGTGTGTGAAGAGAACATTTTCTTTCTCACTCTATCAGAACTCTCCTCCCACCCAAAAATCCAGGGACAAAGGAGATGAAATATATCATATGCAGAGTACACATTCTAATACGGATTGTCTTTGAATTATGACCATAATTCAGCCCAAAAAGCAAGGCAGTTGTCAAATGAGTTGTGCCTCATTTTAGGACATTTTTGCCGCAGTTAAGGGGATCCTGCAGTTGTTAAGTGCATCATGCAGTCATTAAGGAAAGCTGGCTCCCCTTTACTTATCAGAAGCTGGTTTGGAAGGTTACAAATGGTGATGACATGACCTGGGACAGGACAATTATCATAAATACATGCCAGTGGCCAAGTACCTAAATTTTGACCAAGGGATACAGGTAGATGTACAATGCTTGTCAATGTGAAAACTGATCATAAGTCACTTTTTCCAATACCATTGTAACTTTGAATGGTCACTAAATGAATGGTTCTAATTTGAAGACCGCATGAAGTTAGCAAGGTCTTTCTTTAATGGAAATGTTTCCCTCTGTTGACTTTAAAATAAGCAAGTAGAAAAGTTAAGTTACAACAGGGGTGTCAAACTCAATTTCATTGAGGGCTACATCAAGGTTGTATTTGACCTCAGGGGGCCAGAGTGGGTGTGGCCATGGTGGGGCGTGGCCAGCTCAACATCACTCATGTTGGAGGCACCTGTGGTGGCCAGTACTAAGGCAGGACTTCCCTCAGACCCTCCCTCTCTCACATTAAAATCTCCTCCTTCCCTCCCTTCTCCTTTTGTTTTGTTTTGCTTTTAGTTTGTTTTGCTAGCTCTCTGCCAGCAAAAATGGAGTCTGGGGGGGCCCACACACACCCAGCAGGGTTTTGGCTGCTTTGGCCTCCTGCAGCCGTCTGCCAATGAAAATGGATCCTGGGGAGGCCATGCACAAGCTCCATTTTTGCTGGCAGAGGCACTCCGGACTGGTCCTTCGCTGTTTCCAGGGCACATCTAAGCATCCTGCAGGCCACCATCTGTTCTGTGGGCCTTGAGTTTGACACCCCTGAGCTACATTATCCATAACAATTATCTTATACCCCTTTTCACTTTCATGAGAAAATGCAGTGGCAAAATTAGTTCTCTGGTCAGTGATCAGCTTTTGCTTAGGGCATCCATTTCTTGAAATGCACCACTCAGCTGTAAACTTCAGGGTGAGAGAATCTCTTGTTAATGCCACATGGTGGCTGTTGGCAGTTTCACCTGGCAAGTCAAGTTACCAGCTGTTATGGTCCATTTAATGAATATTAATAATTGCATCCCTCTGTAAAATTTACATATATCTGAATTTCTACAAAGTGCTTACCCAACAAATGGGAAACCCTAACCAACACATATTTCATCCATAATGGACAAAGATACAAACAGATAGAAGGAGCACCCATGGGATCACCCCTCTCACCCATCATCGCAAACATATACATGGAACATTTTGAAACTAACACCTTAGATAAATCTGAACACAAACCCAAATTCTGGCTTAGATATGTTGATGACATTTTCGTGATTTAGCCACATAGGAAAGAAAAACTGGACGCACATTTCAACAGCCTACACCCCAAAATACAATTCACTATGGAAATAGAAGCAAACAACCAACTTCCCTTTCTGGATGTCTAATCTACAAAAAACCCAATGGCTCCCTAGGACACACCATCTACCGGAAAAAACCACACACCAACTGCTACTTAAACGCACAATCCCATCACCAATCTGCACAGATCAATTCTGTAGCCAAGACTCTCATCTCCAGAACCAAACGCCTAGCTGACAAAGACCACCTGAAAACTGAATTACACACTCTCACAAATGTATTAATCTCCAATGGATTCCAAAGAAAAACAATTACCAACCTAATCCAAAGGGAGACTCCCCCAAAAACTGAGACATAGAACAGGACAATGGCACTGCCCTCCTCCCTTATATCAAAGGCAACACAGATAAAATCAGCAAAGTTCTCTACAAACACAATATCAAGACAGCCTTCAACACTGACCAAAAAAACAGCCAACATCTTAAGAAACCCCAAAGACAAAATCCAGCTAGAAAACAAAGGAGTCTATGAAATCTGGAAGCCAGCCCTAGTCAACAAACAAGTCCCACCCACCACCCAGGCCATTACAACACAAAACAACAATGGGCACAGAGCCAGCACCAATCAGCACCAATCTACCAATCATGATACAACCACACAACCAATCATTCCACTTACTGAAACAAAGCCAGCACTCCACACCCACCCACTAAGATTTATAGAAAGACGGCCGCTCTGACCATGCTTTAAGCCCAAAACCCAGCCTGAAGATGGCAAGTGAGACCTCGGCGAAACGTTGCCAAGACAGTCTCAATCTTACATAGGAAAAGACCCGAATACAACAAGACTTGTGTGTGTGTATGTGTATAATGTTGTGATGGGTTCTTGTTCAACTATTGCTATTTTGAGTGAACTGTAATGTTCTCCATGTTTCTGTTTCTTTGAGCTTCTTTTATACCAAATAAATAATAAGACTGTGATAGGCACAACGTTTAGTATTGATTTAAGACTCAGGAATGTAGCTCACAGCCTGAAGAAAAGTAGCTAGACAATTTAGAAGATAGTATCTGATGGAAATCTTAAAAAAATAAAACAGAACCAAAAAAACTTTACAAAGGCTCCACAGTTCTCACTTCATTAGATCAGATTGCGTATTGAGCTATCAGTTCAATTAAAACACACCTAAGATGATTGGTCAAAGAGAGTAAATAATTATTGCTAGGTTAATGAGCAGTATTGCCTTCATACTAATTGTGCAATACCTTTGCCTATTGTTCTGGTTATTAACTGGATGGTATCTATGTGGGTGGGAAAACTTAGTCATGAATTTCAGAGAAACAGTATTCAAAAGGTGGCAGGTGAAACCAAATGCAAAAGGACCAAAGCTCAGGTGGCTGCTGTGAGCCAATATGACCTGAATTTCACCAGACAGGATGCAACTCATAGACTGCTTAATGCATATTTGGAAATATATGGCTGGTATTGCTGGCCTCGATCAAGGAGCAAGCAGATCAGTGTGATTGTATTGATTTCTTGATTGGTGGGACTATTTCAATGCAGAAATTAAGACAGAGAATTGGAACCATATCCAGATCATCCACATAATTTTTTAAACCTTTTTTCCCCCAAGAGATATTTTGTCTTACAAATGACTTTCTGGAAAAAAATATTTAACTATCTATGTTAACATAGGTGAGTGTTATATTATTAAGATTATACATTGTTTGTGCATGAAGATAAATTGATTTATTATTGTTGTTGTTATTGATCATCTCACAGTCAGCCAGATGTTCAGACTGGGTTTGGCATTTTTGTCGACCTATCGAGTGCTTACCAAGGACCTGGGATACGCATATCTGGATGTTTGATTGTGGTACAGATATCGTCACAGGATGGAAGCTGCTCCAAGTAAAGTCACCTTCTGCAATTGACTGATGGCAAATGTATCAATGTCTATGCTGTTGAAGTGGTGCTCCAGTTGTTTTCAGATTGCACCCTGGGTGCCTATTACTATTAATAATAATAGTATGTGGTTAATCTTTGGTGAAATTCACAGCCTTTGGGGCTGGTTGGTAACTCAACAGCTCAAGTCCTAACCAAGGACCTAGGAACTGTTAAGGTAACGTCGGAGGATATAAGCTGTTCCAAGTAGGGTGGTTTTTTGTAGAGTCAGAATGTTCAAGTCCGATAAATTTAGAATTCCCAAATAGCAAGGTAGCCCTTTAGGTAGCTCCAAGGGCTCCAATTACAATAAGGACATTTCTTTTTCCACAGTCACTCAACTTCAATTTGCAAGTCCCGGTACTTTGTGATTTTTTCTTGCTGCTTATCTTCAATTCATGCATTACCAGGTATTGCAATTTCAATGAACCAAACTTTTTTCATTTCAACTATTGTTATGTCAGGTGTGTTGTAGGCCAAGCGCCTGTCAGTCTGAATTCTGAAATCCCACAAGATCTTGACTTTTTCATTCTCTAGAATCTTCTCAACCTGATGTTCCCAGTGGAACAGCTTGCCCCCAGAAGTTGTGAATGCCACAACACTGAAAGTCTTTAAGAAGATGTTGGATAGCCATTTGTCTGAAACGTTATAGGGTTTCCTGCCTAGGAAAGGGTTGGACTAGAAGACCTCCAAGGTCCCTTCCAACTCTGCTATTGTATTGTATTGTATTGTATTGTATTGTATTGTATTGTATTGTATATCTTTGATATGCAGTGAAGAGTAATAAACTATTTTGGATTAATTCACTTATAATACAGGAAATCGTACATGTCCTGTGTGCAAGGCCAACTCTAGTGTCGGGAAGACACCCACAATTCACATTCTTGAAATTTCATCTACTGTATTAGGTTACTTGGTGGTGGCAAGAGTGAAGCTAGAAAATACTACTTAAAGATTGCATTGCTCTGAAGACTTTTAAGATTCTCCCACGAGCTGTTCTCAGATCCTGCATTATTGTTACTGTTTCTGATGCTGCTGCTGTTATATTTTTCCTCTTCCTCCTCCTAAATCAAGCAAAGGCAGTGACCACCCTTAGGAATCTGGGTTCCCAAATGCCTCCTGGGAATACTGGATGTGAATGGTCTTGGGCTGGTAAAGTCCCAAGAGTTATGACTAATAAAACTCTGGTGAGTTGCACTAATAATGCTTCTTGAAATGGATGTGACCAAGAGAAGGACAAGATCTGTTGTATTACAATAATATTTTTTCCAATACTGTAATTTTTTTTTTACAATAATATAAAAATATGTCAAAGAAGAAAGATCAGACAAGGAATAAGGCATGGAAAGCTCATTCTTATTACAACAAAACTATCTTATTCTAAGAAACACCTAGAAGAGGAATATGTTTCCTTTGATATTCCCCTAAAGAGGCTAAGTGGCTAAGATGCTGAGCTTATCGATCAGAAAGGTCAGCAGCTAGGCGGTTCGAATCCCCACTGTATAACTGAGAGAGCTCCCATTACTTGTCCAAACTTCTGCCACCCTAGCAGTTCAAAAGCATGTAAAACTGCAAGTAGAAAAAATAGGGACCACCTTTGGTGGGAAGGTAACAGCATTCTGTGGGTCTTCGGCATTTAGTCATGCTGGCCACATGACCATGGAGACTTCTTTGGACAGCATTGGCTCTTCGGCTTTGAAATGGAGGTGAGCACTGCCCCCTAGGGTTGGGAATGACTAGTAATCTTTACCTTTGAAGAGGAAAGGCAAGAAATCTTAGCTCTATGATCTTGGGTTAGTTCTAAAACAATTTTAATAAATCGCAATTCACATTCACACATTCATTAACATTTTACATTGCTGTGATTTGATTCTCCTTCATTTCTCCTTTCAGAAGGATTGAAAAACTAACTCCTATAATTTCAGCTTGTTCACGTTGTTTATATTCCTAGTCCTGCCCTGTTAATCATGCCCTGCTTACCTTCTTTCGATATTTGACAAGTGCTCTCCTGTTTGGGCTTATCATCTAGACAGGCAGTCTCCAGGTCCCTAATAATTGATTTTTTTTCTTTGAACTCTCAGCAATGTGCCAATAGATTCCAGGCAATTGGGTGTCTTGAAGTGATAACAATATCCACCGTAGGGTTGCGTCAAGAAAATGCACAGGACCATAAATCTCTGATGTCAAAAAAAATGGGGCAGCTGTCGTAACATTGCATATTATTTTGCTATGCAGAGTAGGACATAAAGTAGGTCTCCTTGCCTCCCCCTTTAAACTGTGCAGGGGATGTGATGGAAAGTTTGTCTGCTAGAGATATGTCCTATCTTAAACTTAATCAGAATAGAGCTGTAAGGGACCTTGGAGGTCTTCCAGTCTAACCCCCTGCTCAAGCAGAAGACCCTATACCATTTCAGACAGGGGGCTGTCCAGTCTTTTCTTAAAAACCTCCAGGGATGAAGCAGCCACAACTTCTGGGGCAAGCTGTTCCACTGGTTAATTGTTCCTAGGAAGTTTCTCTTTGATTCCAGGTAGCTTCTCTCCTTGATTAGTTTCCATCCATTGTTACTTGTCTTGCCTTTCGATGCTTTGGAAAATAGGTTGACCCTCCTCTTCTTTGTGGTGGCCTTTCAAAGACTGCTACCATGTCACCCCTGGTCCTCTTTTTCTCTAGATGGGCCATAACCAATTCCTGCAATTGTTCTTCATATGTTTTTGTTCCAGGTCTTTGACATCTTAATTGCTCTTCTCTGCACTTTTTCCAAAGTGTCAACATCTTTTTTTTGTAATATGGTGACAAAAACTAGATACAGTATTCCAGGATTGGTCTTATTAAGGATTTACGAAGTAAATAAAGTAAATATAGTGTAAAGTAATTCTGAAGAGACACGAATACCACTTGAGCTTCTGTCACAGATGCAGACAACAAACTCAGACTGTATTTTATTGTTACCTCTAAGCTTTTTCATCTCTTAATAAACTAGTGTCGGATGTTTCTTCTGTCTTCAGTCAAACACTCCCCATACATATATTTTCAGATAGATTTTTAGCAGGGGCCAGAAAATATCAGGCTGGTGTTCCATCACATTGCTGCTGTGATTGCTAATGTCTTGATAAAAAATCCCAGTGTTTATGTATTTGCTATATTTCCATGATATAGTATGATACCACTGAGATTAAATATAAAAACAATTTTGTTTAATACTTTCAATGAAGTATTTCTAGAGTATGCTTTTATAAATAGCAGATATGTTTTCTTTCTTCTTATTGAATCCTGAGAGTGTCAGATAACTACTTTTTCAGAATTCTTTATTTATCTAAAATAATGCTATAGTAAAGCAAGTCCCTGCATGGGATGCCCCGCTGGCAGATACCTGAGGTGGCAGACATTGGGAAATTATTCTTCTTCTTCTTTTTTGTAAAAAGTTATTTTTCATCTCATACATACAATTACAGGTATATATTCTCATAATTATTATACACATTGTGTATAACAATTTTGAATGTTCATTTTTCCATATAAAAATTAAATATAATCAGGATTGCTTTGCTTACCATTCCATACATCTGTTTTTTTTACCACAACCCTACTTTTCTTTCCTTTTCTCCCTCCCTTCCTTCTTCTCTACTTTCTTCTCCTCCTGTCCTTTCCCTTTTCTTCTTCTCCTTCCCCTTCCTCTCCCCTTCTCCTCTCCTCTTCTTCCCCTTCATATCCTCTCTCCTACTCTTCCTACTCCTCAGACCCTGGGAAATTCTACTGATGTCTGAAAAAGCTAGAGTAAAAGACAGTACTGAGGCACTGATCATAGCAGCATAAGAATTGGCGCTAAGCACCAGTACCATAGAAGCAGGAATGTATCACACTAGACAGGATCCAAGGTGCAGACTATTGAATTGAGAGCCACTCCTATCCATAGTGGCAGGACGTAAGAGGCAGGAACAGCATACATTGAAAGGCACAGTCAAATATCTGGCATTATGTTCAAGATCATCTGCACCAGTGGTGGGTTGCAGATGGTATGCCTCAGTACAGAAGTACCGGTGCCTGCTGGGAACACCGGGTACTGTTCCAGTACTGTGCTCTGGAGGGCCCACCCACCTGCCTGAGCTCCTTACCTGTATTTGAGCTCTTCGGCACTTCCGCGCACATGCACAAAGCATACGCCCCCTGTGTGACACTCTGCTGAGCAGCTGGAGTGTCGTGGAGGCATCACGGAGGTAAGGATGCATGTGCATATGTTATGACCCCCTCCTCTGTCCAGTAACAAATGCCGAGACAAGCTTAACTGGAATTTCACAGCACTTTAATTAACAGGAAACATAAACTTTGGTGGTTGAAAGCCCAAGCATAAACAAACAGATAAGAACCTTGGCAGCAACTCAGACATCGACATAGACAGATAAAGCTTTTCTAGCGTTATGAATGAAGTTGAATCCTGCAAATCAGACTCCTCCCCGAGTCCCTCCTTAAATACAATCTTGAAAGGAACCTAATTACATCCAGCTGAGTCCAATTATCTTTTGTAACTGTGTAACTGTTTTCTCCGTTGATCTGCCCAGCGTTGCCTGGCATCCAGGACCACTTCCCTTGTCTCCTCATCACTATTCCAAGGCCTGACATTATGAGCACACTCCTTTGGCTCTCCCTGCTGCTCCATGCCTCAGGCACCTCCTGGTGGCGAACCAGCCTCTCTGCACCCTGCTCAGAGTCAGAACCCTGTCCAGGATCCTCCACCTCTTCCAGAGCCGATTCATAAGGCCCCTCACTGTCAGAGTCTGTTTGCTGCTCCAACAGCTCCTGCTGGGCCACAACAAGAATGTGTGCACATGTGCTTCATGTATGCATGTGGGGGGCACCAGGCCCCATTGCACTGTACCAGTTGCAACCGGATCTAGAACCCACCATTGATCTGCACAGTGAATGGGGTAGACCCTGAGAAGTCTCCCAATGGGAGATCCCACAGAAGGTTGTGGAGAATAAGGGCTAAAAAGGTGTGGGCTTTCTAGATCCAACAGACAGACGGATATTAGCCAATCAGCCAATCACTGTGCTAGTGCACAAGGACTAGCAGACAGAGGTGGTGATGGATGTAGCAATGTCTAGTATCAGCAACATTAGGAGGAAGGAATATAAGAAGCCAGAGAAGAACCAGTGTCTGAAGAACGAACTAATGAGATCGTGGAAAATAAAAGCTGAAGCGGTCCCAGTGGGGAGGAGAATTTGAGTTTGTGAATGGCTCCAGGAACCACTCTCCAAGAACAACATCAAAGCACTCTGTCTAGAAAAATGCAATGCTAGGAATAGTTAAGATCCTACACAGATTCTTCAAACTCCCAGGCCTCCCAGAACCAGCAATTAAAGAAGACACAGCCAACCAAGGAATGAGAAGGGCATTTTACATAAACTAGCTGATAACTCAGCATTGCCTGGGAATTTATTTATTTATAAGGGGGGGTGGGGTGTCTGGACCAAACATAATTTCTGATGTTGGATTTTCCCCCTTACGAGAGGGAGCCACCTTGTGGAGTACTGTGTGAAGGCTGCAGGAACAACTTATCCCTGAGCCCTGATTTCAGGGACAATTAAATTAGTTAAAATGTTTTTCCTGTACCCCCAGAAGCATAATTTCCAATGTTGGATTGTCCCTCTACTAGAGGGAGCCCTGTTGTGGAGTAATGTGAAGTACTATCCCATCCTCGCCGCCAGTGTTAAGTTCGAAGGAACAGATGAGGCATGAGGCGGCTGAGGTAAGTGAACAGTGATTTATTGAAAAAACAGCAATGAATAACTATGTACAACGATTCAGCACCTCGCCCTGCTTGACAGATATTTATAAGAGAGCTGTCAAGCAGGGCGACCAATAGGAATGCTTCGGGCAACTCGCACGCGCCACCGCCGCGCCTTAGCAAGGAAATAAAGGACTTGTGGCCAGTTGTAAGTCGAGGACTTTAGGACCAGTTGCAAGTCGAGATTTAGGCAGTTACCATGGCAACTCCACTGCGCTGTACAATAGGAGCCATTTTAAGGCGTACAGCAGAAGCCATTTTAAACCACAACATGTTGTATCTTAGCAAAATACACAACCTGAGGGGTGTTAGGGATGTCTTAACTCCACAGTATTTTTTTCCAGAGTGTTGTAGGAGTAAGAGACAACGAAGCCAAGCGATGCATATAGGAAAAGTTTATTGTATGCACAGGTTCAAACATGCCAATACAAGCATCAAGAGTTGAACCCGAAGGGTTCCTAAAGCCATACATTTATAGTGCAAATTATGTCATCATCTATAGAGGCAATGTTTAAGCATATAAGGCAATGAGAGGAACCAAAAACTGTCTATGCCAGATGGCCAACCGTTACTATTCCTAAAATATACATGGTCAGCACCTTATAGATCATGCGTGACATAAACAGGACACATCTTGCAAGATAACAGGAAACTCCCCGTCTGGGTCGACTTGTTCCCAGATGTGTAAAAATATTTATTGCTCCTTCAGCAACTGTCAGCAATTGTTTTCTGCTTAATGGTGCAAAACCTCAGCTTTAATCAGAGTATTTGATATTAGACATGATCTATAGGCCACGGCTCATAATTGGGCCTTTTAGCCCACCTTAGTCCCCCCTTTGTGACTCATCTGACATTTCCAGAAGAGTCACATACTCAGGTTCATTGGACAGTTCTTCCACAGGACGCATTTTCTCATATTCCCATAAAGCCATTACCTGTGCTGTTGCTTTTCGCTCTGCTATTAAGGATAAACTATTAGAAATAGTGCGTACAAAAATAGGTAAAACACAAGGGATTAATACACATCCTGCAGCAATTAAGCCTATTAAAGCAACTATAGCTTGCAAGCCTGGCAATTTAGGAAACCAGGGAACCAAAGATTTCCTTAAAGTTGAATCCTCGCCACACCTGGTTAGGATTGTGAGTCAATTGACGCATCTCTGTAGTCAATTGTTTAACAACAGTTCCAGTTTCATCTATTTGCAGGCAACAATTAGAAAGATTAAACTTACCACATACGCCCCCTTCTTTAGCCAGCAAGTAATCTAAAGCCAAGCGATTCTGATACACTGCTGTCCTTATTTTATCTGTAGCAGCGGATATTATATTAAGGGCCTTATCAATACGTTGGCCCGCTAAATCTAATACTGCTTGAAGGCGAATAATTCTATTCAACATATAAATGGGCGTGCGATACCCGTAAGATCCATCTTCTGCCCACGTAGCCCTGCCATAGGTACATACAATTCTCTCCGAACTCCAAACATCGCTATCTTCAAAGGCGGCCCAGTCCTTGCAAAGGAAATTGGTAAAGACTGTATCAAGTTCCCGTTTCCTTCTAGTCTGGAGACCGACCTTCTCATACAGTGGGATCCCCAACACTTGGCGGGCTTTCATAGGTAATAAGAAGAATGAAGGTTTAATCCATCCCAAAATACATGACCCAGACCAATCTCTAGGCAAAGTTTCATAGGCTAGTTTTCCACAAATCCAGTACATAGCTTCTGGAGCTTTCCATAGGTCGTCTATAGAAGAAGATTCCAAGTAATTCAAATAGGTCTTATCAAAACGTGGGGGCTGAGTAATGTTAGCTGGCGAAGACCAGATACTATAGTCAGGATTCCATGATCCCAGGCAAATCAAATCTCCGACATGAACTGACCCATTCCTTACAAAGCAATTTTTCCTACCAGATTAGTGGACAAGGTCCACACAATCCCAGTAAAATCTTTCCTGGCTGTGATATTACCAGCATAGGAGAGATTATTATATATTACTGGATCAGCTTCCATGGCTTCCCTCCAATAGGGTCGTTGCCCAATGTGGACAGGAGTGGCCAGGGGCTTTAGTTCTACAATAATAGGGGGGTGATGTGCTGCAAACCCTGGAGGGTTATCCTCAGCCCATAGCCCTGGTACATCAAATTCCCTCCATACGTCCACACATTCCTCCTCAGATGTCCTAACTACCATCAACCTCCACATTTCATCAGGACGGTGGCTAACAGTAAGATACTGCTTTCCCTCATCAAAGAAATAGTTGCTCCTAACTTACTTAGCAAATCCCTTCCTAACAATGGGACCGGACATTCGGGTATATACAGGAACTCATGTTGAATTTCGGAGCCCTTGAACGTACAGGTGACTGGTTTCAAGACTGACGTCCTACAACTTGTCAGACACTCCTTGTACTTGAATTTGGTATGGACCAGGGGTAGTTATTGGATTGTTTATCACGATCGTCCAGCCCCTGTGTCCACTAAAAAGGTAGTCTGTTGACCCCCAATATTCATAGTAACCATTGGCTCGGGGGGAGTCTGCTCCAAGCCAGGTCCCCGTCAATCTGACCAACCAGTTCCTGCCAATCCAATGCCTCTACTCCGCATCAACTTGTGCATTAAAACCTCTTCCTCCTGACCCTGAGCTGGCTGCGGCCCCCACCCACGACCTGGCTGTCTGGGTGGCCCTCCTCGGCTCATCATCCCTCGCCCAGGCTCCACGACCTACCATGCTGCGGCCCAAGGGCGCCGCCCTGGGGACCCCTAAACACTCCACGCCCCTAAGAGTCAACCTTTTTGGACACTCTCTCTGCCAATGACCTTCAGATCCACAATGGGCACATTGATTTGGTCCCAAGCCTGTCCTTCCTCCCTGTAAGGCCAATGCCAACAACTCTTTTATGCATACGATCATCTTTGTCCTTTTCTCAACCTTATCCCTATTAACATACACTTTTCTAGCCACCTCTACCAACTCAGTCGTATTCTTTCCTAACGCTCCCTCAACTTTTGCAATTTCTTACGAATATCAATGCACTTTGTGCAATAAACCTCTCATTCAACATCCTCACGTTCTCTGGAGCCCTCGGGTCCATTTGAGTATACAACTCATAAGCCTCAATCAACCTTTGCAGGAATCCTCCGGATCTCATCCGCTCCTTGCATAACCAATGAGGGCTTAGACAGATTCACAGGGGGTTTCCCTGCCTTCTTGAGAGCTGCCACTATCAAGGTTGATACGTTTGTATCTTTGCCATGTCACCTGCTACCTTAGGATCCCATCCAGGATCCCGTTCCGGTGCCTCTTCCAAAAGTTTCTGAGCCTATCCGCTTCTGTATGATAACGTTCTCGAAAAACCTCTCGCATCCCCGCCTTACATTTCTCCCTCTCTTCCGCTGTTACAACGTAGTTAACAGTTGTTGTATATCTCGCCAATTGGGGTTATGGCTATGCATAATGGTTTGAAACAGATCCGTCATTTCCGTGGGCTTCACGGACAATGGACCAAAATGTTGCCCAATTCAATAAATCCGTAGTTGAAAAGGGGATATATTGAAAACAAGGGCGGTATTCAAGATCTCCCTGGGCGTTGACGCCCACCTGTTGTTCCGACTCTTAATGGAAAGAGTCCTTCTTTTTCCTCTATCAACGTATTTCCTCTTTCTCGGCTTTCGCCCTTTCCGCCTCCAATCGTCTAGTTACTGGCCCTTCTCTTCTAATCCCCGTGATTCCTGACCCACCATCCTGGGCTCCTTTCTCCTCACTACCCTCCTGTTGCCTGATGATCCCCGTTCCCACAGCGCCTTCCTTATTTCCACCGTCCGCAACAGCAGCACCCATTGCCTGGGGCACAGGAATATCTGCAGCCCCCTGCGGTGGCAGAGGTGCCGATGCATAGGGAGGGGGAGGTCTGAAGAGTTCCTCCTCGTCTTGGGCAAAAATCTTTTTCCTCTCTGACTCTCTCATTCCCAAAGCTGCTGCATTTTTGACACGTCTCGACGCTGACCTCGACTTCCCCTTTTCCTTCGGTCTAGCCACACACAGGCGAACCATTTCAGCTTGACACTGTAATAATTCATCAGCTTGCCCTGCTACGGCATCTCCCCACTGATCTATATATGGAAACTGATTGGGATAGCGTTCTTCGTTTGCAGCAATTAGCGAAGTTAAATCATCTATAATTTGGTTTTAAACGTTCCTCCCATTGGCCATCCTACCCCCATATGTGGCCATTGATTCTGACATAAGTAGATAAGCCGATCCTTAGTCAGTTTTGGATAAGGGACTCTATATTCAGCATGATTAAAATATGAATCAAACCCTTTACCATGCAATCCAACGGAGTGCTAGGTATGCTGCTTTTCCCCCCCATCCTAGCACACTACCAGCGACCTGAGGCCCCAGAAGCCGGAACTCAATGGCCACCTGCAGGAACTGCGCTGGTTTAACCACCCACACAACCTATACGGACTTCATTAGGAACGCCGTCCCGAGTCCAGGGAGGTGATCAGGCCCCCTCTTCTATCTTCAAACGAGATAGGTACAATACAATTACCAAGATACTCGCCTGAGACGTCTTCTCCCCAAGGATCCTGGCCAGGAAACACCACAGCTCCTTTCCTAAGTTTGCAGGGTTCTTGGACTCACAATGTGTGTCCCCCTTGGTGTCGGGCTGCTGTTACCACCTCCCGGGGTAAAAGAAGACCCGTGGCGCCTGGAAGTCAAGGAGCAGCAGCCCCACACCCCAACGGGGCAAAGTGGCCCTCAGCAAAATATTGCCTTAGCTTCTCTGTCCCATCTGGGGTGCCAGAAAATGTTGTAGGAGTAAGAGACAACGAAGCCAAGCGATGCAATATAGGAAAAGTTTATTGTATGCGCAGGTTCAAACATGCCAATACAAGCATCAAGAGTTTGAACCCCGAAGGGTTCCTAAAGCCATACATTTATAGTGCAAATTACGTCATCATCTATAGAGGCATGTTTAAGCATATAAGGCAATGAGAGGAACCAAAAACTGTCTATGCCAGATGGCCAACGTTACTATTCCTAAAATATACATGGTCAGCACCTTATAGATCATGCGTGACATAAACAGGACACATCTTGCAAGATAACAGGAAACTCCCCGTCTGGGTCGACTTGTTCCCAGATGTGTAAAAATTTATTGCTCCTTCAGCAACTGTCAGCAATTGTTTTCTGCTTAATGGTGCAAAACCTCAGCTTTAATCAGAGTATTGATATTAGACATGATCTATAGGCCACGGCTCATAATTGGGCCTTTTAGCCCACCTTAAGAGAGTAAGGCATCAATGTACCAAATTTGGCTGAAATTGCTTGAGGCGTTCCAGAGTTATGCTAGAACATACATACATAGCCATTTATTATATATATATGAAGAAGATAATAGAGACGTGTGTGTGTTTGGGTGCATAATGAAATGCTTTTCACACAGAAGCTGGCTGTTCTGCCCAAGCTATTCTCCCAATTTTCAGTAGGGAGAAACAAGACTTATTGATCAAGATGAGTGAGCAGATAATTAGAAAACACACAAATGTAAAGTTATTTAAATCACAGGTAAAGAAGGTAGATGTATTCATTTCTTGGAAGCTTAGAGTTAAGTAGTGAGAGGGAATAAATAAAATTTGCCTCAACCATGAGCATTATGTAATCTGGTGACACATATACTTGATACATGATAAAGAAAACTAATAACAAACAGATGTATTTTCAGTTTTAAAGTATTATGTAGGAATGTTTCACTTAGCGATGTGATTCTTTTTCTCTATATGCATCTCTTATGATCATAATAGCTATACTACTACACTATGGGTCATCTCTTCTAAATGAGAGAGATGCTGTTTGTGGAAGAGAAATTTAGCTATATAATCTTCCATTCGTGGTTGATATAGTGTTGCCTTGGAGATATTGCAATGTTTTAAATGGATCACTGGACAGTACAACAAGAAAAAGGAAGAGATTGCCAGTTTGATTTTCCGACTATAGAACAGACAGATTCATTCAGAGAGAGAGAAAGAGATATACTCTCTCAATTGTAAACAATTTTAATGAAAAGTATGGATAATAATTAGAATTCCTCACTTACCAGAACTCATTTCATCTCACAGGTTACAAGCCATTTAGCAAAATCTATATGGGGTTCATTCTACTTGCAAAAATTTTACTATGAAAATATAACAGCCATATATAAGTGATAATTACCCAATGTGCAATTCATAATTTGGGCTATGGAGAGAAAAGACCAAGTCAGTGGAGAACTAATAAATAACTGAGCTTGAGAGATTTTAAGGCAACATGGTTTATATGCTTAAACAATTTGCCCTGGTCCTAGATACCTAAAAGTTAAGGATCAAAAAGTTCAATCTGACAAATGGACAAGACCAATTCTAATAATTTGTAGTCATCCAATCAAAATAATATAGTGATCCAATTGTGGATTTAAATTGAGCACATTGCTTAGTGTTTTCTTGAAATTTTTCAAAATACAATTTGCAAATAATAACCATGCTACTATCCACAAGCTTACAATGATCATGCTGTCCACAAGATTATGTGACATTAAGAGTTTCTGAAAGTAAATTCAACTTCTCAAACATTCCAAAAAGGCCTTATGATTGTCTATCCAGACATTTTCTATAGTAAAACTTTAGTGAAAAAGAATGTAGGCAAGTCATTGAAAGCGTATTTCTATGAAATTCTCTGATTGAAAAGACATTATCTGATTCCAGATTTTTCCTTGATAAGGATATCATCATGATATCAATGTTATCAAACAAGATATCATCATGACGTATAGGAAAAGCAATATCTCAGATATGATGGGGCTGTTTCTTTTCCCTAGAAATATCCAGTTCTAGATATATGTGAACGAGAGGTGGGTTGCTCCCGGTTCGGCCCAGTTCAGCAAAACTGGCAGTTGTGGTGGTGGGAGGCTCCACCCACCTACCCATACTCCACCCAACTGCTCCACCCACCTGCCCTCCACCAACTGCCCACAAGCATGAGCACTAGCAAACTGATAGTAAACCGGTTATCAACCCACTACTGATGTGAACATAAATCTGTGGTCCAAAGTCAAACTACTAATCTAACTAACTCAATACTCTGCTCTTCCTACAATCACACCAACCTATTTAAGGCATCTGAATCTTCTTAATGATCTTCAAATATTTAATTTTCTAAAACCAGACAGGTAAGGACAGTTATCTTTAATATGGTACTGGTCCAATCAACCATAGTTGGCTCATCTGGAAGAGGAAGACATCCTGGAAAGCTGACACTGAAATCCTATTTTTAAAGTGGCCTTGAAAAGCCTTTGCAAGGTGGTAAATTGATTATGTGTTAAACCTTTCTAATATTATGAAGAATGGGATAGTATAGTTTGGGATGAGAGTGGATTAGAAACATATGCAATGTTTTACTGTTGATTTCTTTACAAAGATATATGCAGGAACAAGGAGGATTCCTTACATAACCCAGAAAAACAGATATCCTGAAGTAGATTCTCAAAAGAAAATCAGGGGATACCCATCTCTCACTTTTTGTTTGCTTCCGGTTCAGATAAATTCCATTTTAAAAACTTCTAAATCTCTGTCTCATTCTCTTTCTCCCTACTGTTACATTTCAACAGGATTCCTTATCTGCCAACTCTTATTAGCTGAAGGGTGTCATGTTCCAAAAGCGGGGACAGAGTTTCCAGTCATTAACTCTCATTCAGAGTATATCAGCCAACTGACTACGAAGCAATTAGCTCAAGGATAGATGGTTGTCCAGCTGCTTTAGCATAGTACGGCCAAGAAATAAAACCTGGGTACATCGATTCATATGAATAGGCAGGGCTATATTGTTGGGACAGAACTACTTGACTGCTAATAATCTACAGCACCAAGTGTAGAAAAATGACTTAGTTTACACTCACAATGGAATTCCTTGCAGGATCTGTTTATTTGGGGTTATTTACGTATTTATGAGTTAGGGCTTCATAAATACATAATAAGTGTGTGCTGATATACAGAGGGCAAATATCAGTCAAAAGAATTTTGGAGAATGCTTCTGCAGAAAGCAACTCTGTGTTTCCAAACCTTGGCAAATTTCAGATGAAAGCACTTTAATTTTGAAAATTCTCAGCAACGGCCATGATGTTTGGGGAATTTTAGATACAGAAGGCCAAATATCTAGAAATAGCCAAAAGACATTTACACTCTTTTCCCCTCCCAAAATGATCTGCCAGTATGGAGTCTTTCACAGTCCAGCCATCAGTAATGTGTGGAATTCACTATTTTTTAAAATGATAAACTATGTAAAAAAGAAGTATATACCTTATGATATTACATTAAAAATGAGTAAATATTACCACAATCACATTCAGCCTAGTTGTGTTTGACTTGCATATACTGACAGAAATTGGGTATAAAACTGTACCTCTTTGGCATGACTCGACAAATGCGCGAACGTCAAAAGCGTGCCGACAAAACCGCAGCGCTAAAATCGCGATGTCAAAAGCGTGCCAACAACAGCACGCCGACAGAAGCGCGCAGACAGAAGCGCGATTTAAGGTAAGGTAAGGTTTAGGGTTAGGTTAGGTTAGGTTTAGGGTTAGGGTTAGGGTTAGGTTTAGGGTTAGGTTTAGGGTTAGGTTTAGGGTTAGGTTTAGGGTTTGGTTTAGGGTTAGGGTTACAGCGCGCTTCTGTCAGCGCGCTGTTGTCGGCGCGCTTCAGCGCTCATTCATCGGTGCGGTTTTGTCGGTGCGGTTTTGTCACTGCGGTTTAGTCAGGTGCGCTTTTGTTGTTCGCGCATTTGTGGTGGAACCCCTCTTTGGTACACCAAGAAATGCAGTTTTCTTTTGATTATTTATAAAATAAGTTGCAGCAAATCTAGCACAGTAAGATAATAAGTGAATACAGATGACACTGAGTTGTACTGGATTTAGTCTAAGCCGCACATCTCTAACCAATAGAACTACATCTCTGAGGAAAAAAAGAAGAAAGAAGAAAAGAAGATGAAGAAGTGCTTCATCTGAAATTTGCCAAGGTTTGGAAACACAGAGTTGCTTTGTACTCTATTGAAGAGAAATTTGTTACAAACTAATAAATACCCTGAATTGAAAAGAACTCCAATGTCATTTTTATCATTTCCAAGTCTTAAGCTGTTTCTATAGCATCTGAGCCTTGTCATAAGGTGGAGGTGGGGAACTATGGCCCCTTTCGACTTGTGGACTTCAGCTCCCAGAATTCCTGACTCAGCATGGCTGGCTGAGTTGAAGGCCACAAAATCATAAAAGGGCCATAGTTCCCCACCCCTGTGGCATAAGGCAAATCATTATCCAAACAGTTGGAATTATATTTAAAGGCTTTTAAAAGATATCACTTTTTGTCTAATTCTAGGAAGCACCACATTCTATCCCTTGCCTGCCCCCTGCCCCCCCAGGGCATAGTTGTTCAACTTATCCTCCTGTCTCTCAAATGGAGATTATTCCTTTTTTTGCATTCTGCTTCTTGATAAACTCTGTGGTGTCATGGCAAAAACAATCACAAGTGACAGTGACTGAACTGTACAAACATGCAGACAACTGATTAAACAAAAATAAAACAAGAATCAAATAGCTCTTCTGCATAATTCCTAATTTGCATGCATAAACAACAAGGTGGCAAGACTCCAGGATTCCGTGTCTTTCCTAGAGCACTTTGATAATTTTGTTGCCTGAGCTCCTTCACCGACAGGAATTTCAGATTTATTTCTTTCCACTCAAGTACCGAGGCAGGAAAAATATGACCGTATACCGATCTCAAGAAACTGGTGTTTCTCTATTGTAGCAAGAAGGCAGCTTGCATAGCTATTTATTCTTTCACACGATGGGGACCAAAACATTCAGGAAGGAGCATATGGAAAAGCAACATGTATGGAAAACAGCCATCAGTTTTCTGGTCATCTAAAGATTATGACTGACACTAATTTCAAGTTAATTTTGTATCCAGGGATCCTCCCAGGCTTATATCTAAATGAAATATAAAGATGCTCTGGCAACATTTTTTTTTCTGCCATGTTTCTTTGATATCCTCTTCACTTCCTACCCAGTTCATGAGCTGTACATAATTATGTAGATATTACAGTGTTTCTCCTTTACCTGTAAATCAACAACTAAAATCAGGCACCAATTGGGTAAAATCAGTTATGCTTTGCTACTCATTATATTGGAGGCAAAGTCAAGAGACAATGGTGCATGGATCTGAGCAATGCTTTTTCAAATTGATGAAGGCTCATACCTACCCTTTTGGTCCATAGTGTGATCTACCACCGTCTGCCACTGTTTCCCTAAAGACGAGAGATAAGCATGTTGTGCCAATGGTTTGCTAAAATGGAGCAATACAGTACTGGAATTCACTTTCCTTTGCTACCGGTTTGCAAATGTGAACATGCTCGCACGCACAACCTTCTGAGTATGTGCAGAAGGTCTTACATTATGTCAGGGTGGGTGGGCAGAGCCTCCAGCAGCCGCTGCTACCCAAACCAGTAAGAACCGACAGAATACCATCACTGGAGCAATAGCATTAGACTACTCAGACAGAAATACTGTAGATATTTTTATTCTCTTTTCCTTACCATTCTTGTGCAAGGTTGAAAGATTACACATGGCATAATAGTATAATATAATAGTGAAGTAGTATAGCAGTGACAGATTGCAACAGGGACAATGGCCATTTCTGCATCTTAGCAGCATCTTTGGAACCACATTTTGTCATTGTTGAAGTGATAAAGGCTGCTTTCATCATATTGCTAAATCTCTAGAGAAAGGTAACCATGAGTGGGACAGGCTGATATAGCACAGAACCTAAATGATTATATCAGTCCCTATCCCTCTGTCTCTGGGAGCAGAATATGTTGGAATTGGTTAGTGAACTTCTAAAGAAAGGAAAGGAAATGGAGAGAATTTCCAAGTAAAAATGCTTTTGTGGCTAAGCTCGGGACTCAAATTTTGTTCCTTGCTTACCATTTTTCAGTTTTTTTAATGAGAATTTTGAAAAACAAACTTTACAAATATTTACTTCCCTCCCCCCACCCTCCCCTCCAATCCCCCCCAACCACCACCCCCCCGACTTCCTAGAACCAATACAAGGTATAAATCTTTAACAAAAGCAATCTAAAATACAGTTAGAAAAAAAGATAGTTAAGAACATCTTTCAATTGAGCTTTAGCTCCTCCTTGCTAGACCAGCTTTAGACAATTTATATCATTCCTGGTCTCTAATCATAAACTATCTGGAATTTCTTAATCCCATATTTATTTTGAGTATAATCAATCCATCTTTTCCACTCCAGTTTATATCTCTCGTTTGAATGGTCCTTAAGATATGCAGATATTTTGGCCATCTCGGCTAGGTTAGTTACTTTCAATGTCCATTCTTGAATACTAGGCAAATCTTCCTTCTTCCAGTATTGCGCCACCAACAATCTTGCTGCGGTTATTAAATTCAAAATCAAATTAATCTCTAGAACTGTACAATCAGTAATTATACCTAACAAAAATAACTGAGGGGTAAACCTTATCCTTTTTTAAAGAACATTTTGCATAATCCACCATATTTTTATCCAAAATGCTTTAACCTTTTTGCAAGTCCACCATATGTCCATTTTTCAGTTTTGATAACAATAAAAAGAGAATAGGAGTGGAGAGAATTCTGGAAGACTCTCTAGAACTTATCACTATACACACATATGGTAGCTAACAGCATTAGGCAATGATATGCAATGAAAGACAGGCATAGGGACTGACAACAGGGACAGAAAAAATATGCCATAATATTTCCCTAAGTTAAAGATAGGTGATCACTGTCATCAGCCATTCATTGTATCTGACCCACAACCACTCTGTGGATCAGCAGTTTCCATGCCCCTCTGTCTTGCACTGTCTCCTTCAGATCCACCATGCTCACACCTGTGTCACTTTAGAGTGTCCAGCCATCAGGTACAAGAGAACCCATCTCCTTTTTCCATTGATCACTCCCATCATGGTTGACTTTTTGAATGACTCAGCCCATGTGACATGACCAAAGTATGACAGCCTCTGTTTGGTGATCAAGTGATATTTTTGGTGAAGTTCTGTCTAGGACTCCTTTGTTCATTAGTTTGGTTTATTTTTGCAGTCCATGGGATGCACAATAGCCATCTCCAGCACCACAGTTCAAATTGTCCATCCTTCTTCTATCTGCTGAATCCAGGTTTTGCAGCCACAAGTAACAATTGGAAAAATTATTGGATATTTAAATGGTATTAATTCAGCCCCAAGGGAAGGCATTTGACTTCTGTCATATAATGACCCCAGAGAATCTATGACTTATGCACACATGCACGTGACACAAATGGGGCCACGAGCATGTATGTGATGCTAGCGCTTGCCTAATCCTGACAGCAATGTTAGCATGGTGGGATGTGCATGCAGATACATGCACCCTGGACACTCACTCACATGGCCTGGTGGCCAACAGGCCATGGCCTGGTAGTGGGCTGCGGCCACAGGTTGGGGACCCCTGTTCTATAGTACCTACCCTCTTACATCCTTCTATTCCATAGGTTATTGGATGGTGCCAATTTATATAATTGCACACAAAGCATAATTAAAAAGCTACCTTTAGCTTTTCTGATCAGCAGGACATAAATAGAATAGGTGTCAGCTGCCATCTCATGCTTGTACTTTACAATCATTCAGTATCAGCTGCCATGAACTCTAGGGGGGCTGGATGGGTGGGGGAATGCTTCCAGAAAAAGAAACTTCACTGTATTTCTCCAAGATGGGCTTCAAGAACAACTAGTTATTAACAGAATTCAGCCACAAAACTTATGCCCAAAGTGACCATTCTAAAAACATCTTGCTTGAGTTTGATTGGACATGTGGGTCCAGTAATGGGGGGCAACTAAGGGAGGGAAAGGTTAGACTTGGGAATTTTGGCATGTGCTTTTTCAGTTCTGGCTATGCATTACTGTACTTCACTTGGTTTCTAGTAAACTATACCTTTCTCAATAAACAGAGTTAAGGACAGAGGTGGCATTCAGCTGGTTCGGACCGGTTTGAGTGAACTGGTAGCTCCGATGATCAGTTGGCTCTGTCCACCTGCCACTGCCCTATTCTTTCCTTTATTTCCTGTTTTCTAGCTTATCTCAATTGTGCAGCACAATTGCTGTTCTACTTACTGTTGGTGATTTGGAAGGAAAGCAGCTGAGCTTTTAGGTGATCCATTTTCAGCGCTGTGTGCAAGTGGTTTAGGGGTGCATGTAAAGCACGCATGCACACACAAAGCACACATTCACCGAACCGGTTGTTAAACCGGCAGCATCCCACCATTGGTTAAGGATCGTTCTTAATTAGAAATTCAAGGTGAGGCAGGTCTGACAATTGGTGGCACAGATCTCACACAGCACCACTTCAGAAAGTCAATTTGAGTATTCTCCAACTTACAAATGAATGTAAAGGTTCTGCCTTATGTAAATCATACCAGTGGCTCTTTAGCAAATGTTTTGGTGGGCTTCAAGTTAGACTTTTTTACTTCTCTTGGGGGAAACTTTGACCCTAGGCTTTTTCTATAAGAAATGTTTTCCTTCTGCCCCAAATGATGATTCTAAGTAAAAACCTGCATCGTTTTATATTCAATGCATTGTACTCTGGGATGTTCTAAAGCATCTGTCACCACTCATCTGCCAGCAATCCAGCAGCAAAATAGTGCTATTCCATTCAGTTTTCCTAGAGACAGAAGCTGCATCGGATCACAAAAGTGTATTCTTATCTAAGTATGCCGTTAGAAATCAGTGGAAACTCAAATAGCCTTATCTTCTGCACACTGTGCTGTCAGATTAAGAACAGCTTATATTGTTAGCATATCCCAGCTTCACTAAAGAATTGCACCGACGGATACGCAAAAGCAAGACTCTTATAAATCTGAATCAGCCACTGAGGACAGACACTCCAAATGATGTTACATGATAAAGAAATTAATGTTCCCCTAAATTAACATATCACAGTGGAGTGATTTAGTGATTTGTCATTATGAAACCTGCCAACACCAAAGGAAAAGAAAAGTGGCATTAACCTTGTTAAATAAGAGGTTTCGTGTGCAATGGCTATGAAGTCTTCTTTCAGATACTATATGTCTGGAGTTGCAATAACAATATACCAAGGAACAAAAGTGAAATTAAGGGATTGGCAAGCATGCCATCACAAGTAAAAGCCTAGGAAGCACAAAACCAACAGAGGGAAGAAGTTCGTAGAAACTGGGCATTTTCCTATCACAACCTTCTCCCACCCTTTTTGGCACTTGCTTTTTGTGACATGTGGAGACCATGGGTTCCTTAAGGCAGGTCTCCAAGAGAATTTAAAATAAATTCCATATGTATCTTGAAATACAAGATTATTAAAAGCTTGGGGAGTTTTTTTGGGGGAATCTTTTAATCTAACCAATATTGTCTGGCTAACTTGTATATCTGAAAACTATTTACAATAGTGAAATCATAACAAAGTTCAAAGTCAGTCTGCAGTTGTGATTCTTTGGCCATTCCAGACATAGTTGCTAGTGCTGGTTATTCATTAATTTCTTCCCTTCCTTTCATACGCATGTGAAAGTCTTTACTTTTTTTAAAAAAAATTAACACATTGCATCCATTTCTAGTCATAGCAAAGGTACATATGCACAATCCGACAACATTTTTGCAATAAGCTGGTCAATGACTAACAGAATTTGGGCAAAGGAACAGGGACTCTGAACAGGAATGGCCACAGTAGAAAAAATAGTGTCTTTACCTCTTGGAAAACTGGGATCTGCTCGCTCATTGAAACTTCTTTTGTAAAAAATAAAATAAAAACAATACCACCAGATGTGCATGAAGACTGCCTGGGGGCAACATACCGTACTTGGAGTAAATGAAATAGAACAGAGGAAGGAAACCAATGCACTTACAGTATATAATCAAACTGTGGATTATGAATCTAATTTATAAGACAATGTACCCAAATATTAAAGGAAGAGGAAGAATAAGAGAAAGGTGTTGGTTATTTCGATAGAAACTAGTTTGAATAGTTCAAAAATGAGGAATAAAAAAATACATTTAAAAGTATTTTTAAATACTTTTTTAAAATAACTGCATTATAGGTTTAGTTCCATAATCATTTCTTACTCAGATATCTTGTTGTAAATTTTCTTTCGAATTGGGGTTCTACCTATTAGGGTGACAACTGATAGATATAAGCTTCTTATCAGTATGTGAAACCTGAACCTGTCTATTCAGGTTTGTAGATAGAATCTTTCTCACATGAATTATTGATGTATCAATTGTACACCTAATGGGAATCAAGTTTAATACTTCAAATTCTTAATAACTCTTATTACCATTGTGGATGGGCAATTGTTACCCTTCTCCTGGGTGAGTACTTTTTACAAACCTTTAAGAAGGGTGACAAATTCTATTATCTATCTATCTATCTATCTATCTATCTATCTATCTATCTATCTATCTCTATCTATCTATCATCTATCATCTATCATCTATCATCTATCTATCTATCTATCTATCTATCTATCTATCTATCTATCTATCTATCTATCTATCTATCATCATCTATCATCTATCATCTATCATCTATCATCTATCCATCTATCCATCTATCCATCTATCCATCTCCATCTATCCATCTATCATCTATCCATATCCATCTATCCATCTATCCATCTATCCATCTATCCATCTATCCATCTATCCATCTATCTATCTATCTATCTATCTATCTATCTATCTATCTATCTATCTATCTATCTATCTATCTATCATCTCTTTCTATCATCAAGCCTCTGTACATATACATGTGTGTGTGTATGTAATGTACACACATACATATATATCTATCATCTCTTATCCCTCCCTCACCCTACCTCTTTTCTCTCTCTCTTTCCTCTCTCTCTTCTCTATTTAAGAATTACCCATCTCCCTCACAATGGGTCTCATAAGTGGTGCACAATATGATTATCTAAACCTATAGCTGTTAGAAACCATTTCATTCTTCCCTCATGCTATTAGCAATTAGCTGCTACAAGTAGTTCTTGACTTATAACCAAAATAGAACCTGGAATTATGATTGTAAGTCATTGACGTCATTAACTAAGTCAACCTGGTCCCTACTGCCCACAAGTGGGCATTCCAGCTTTCATGGTGGATGGTAGGGGTTTGCTGTAACTCTATTTTATAAAGTAAAGTTACTTCCCTACTTTATAAATCACCATTATTCTGGAACCGGTGGGCGGTTAGAAAATTTTACTACTAACAGAGATACAAAAGTGGGCGGTAGGTATAAAAAGGTTGACTACCCCTGAACTAAGTCATCATGTGCCAAATTTAACAACCCTTTTTGCAGGGTTTGTTAAATTAATGCCACAATCAATAAGAGAATGTAACAGTCATTAAGTGAATCAATTATATCCAATGTATGTTTTTTTGACAGAAAGCAGATATAAACACCATAAATCAGTAAAAAACATTGAAAATGGTGATCATCTGACTGCTGGACCTGCAGAATGGTGAGCCAGTTACCAAGCAGTCAAATGTCACTGCAGGGATAATGCAGTTAATTTTGAAATCAGGACTTAAGAACCACTTTTTTTTTGGGGGGGGGAGGTCTGTCGTAACTGCGAATTGTGTCTAAGTGCCCAGTAATTGCTTTAGAATTTTCTTTCAATTTTAGCATTTCTTTTTATAGTTCAGGTATTGTATTGCTGGTTCTTTTATTAAATTTGGTCTTGGAGTGTAAATAAATTTTGATTGATTGAGCAATCACAATGCCATAAAAGAATGTGCAAGCTTTCAGTTTTTCCAAAACTTTTCTGCATGCTGCATGACACAGCACATAAATGATGGAAGAAGTACAACACAAAGCCATATGTGATTTCCATGAGATATGCAAGTTTGAAGATGGAAAGTCAGATTACAAACTTAGTAGCATTTGTATGTATCAGACATAGTATTTTGGACTAAAAGAAGTAATAACTGACTGCCATAGTTAATATTAAAATCATATGTGACTGATCTTTCTTTCTGATGGGCAAAACACATAAATACCTAGTTAGGTAAGGTACAGAAATAATAGGCAAATATCATAAATTTTGTATTGGCAAAATCAGAGATTAATCACAGATGCTGCACTAGACATAAGAATTGAATAAAGAACTGGACTTTCAAACTCTAAAACATCTTGCAGATGACAGAAAACTACCTTCATATTTTCTGACCTAAATAATTTTCTCCTATGAAAACATCCTCTCCCTACCAGGTAAATATATATATAAAAATGCTGATTCTTGTGAGGGCAATTTCATTGTAAAATAACACCCTATATTGAAGCACTTCTTATTACTTTTTGTCATGATATTTATTTATTGTGCAATATATGTACTAGTCAGATTGCTAAATATAACACAGCAACCATTGCCTTTTGGCCAAGGGATAAGACATGTTCAAGATAAGAAAATCTTTATTATTTTCTTATTGTATTTTGTTGAAAGTCTTTATTTAATTAATATTGGAAATGTCTACATGCAGGTTGTCAGTTTTGACAAATGCATATAAATGTATTATACTGTAACCTACAGGTATCACATATACTTCTTGAATTTTACACACACACAACACACACACACATATATATATACACATACATAGATACATACATACATACATACATACATACATACATACATACATACCAGGGGTGGGTTTCAACTGGTTCGCGGCGGTCCCTGCGAACCGGTTGGTCGCCGAACCCGGAAGTAAGTAACTTCCGGGAACGGTGAAGGGCGCCCGCCCACCGTGGTCCTTACCAGCGCCTGCGCGATCGTCCAGGAGCAGCTGGAGCGTCGCGCAGACGCTAGTACGCATGCGTGCACCGCGCACGTGCGCGAGGACGCCGCCGTCCCCGTTCCAACCGAACCGGTTGGAACGGGGCGAGAAACCCACCCTGATACATACATACATACAGTATATATAAACCTGAATACAATTTACCGCAATCAAGACAGTTTCCAAATAAAAATAACATAAAGATTTCACATTTTTAATTTGATATATCAAGCTTAATATAAATATTAAAATTCAGCAATATTTAATACTTATGGTTCTTCCATCCAGAAGCCCAGCGCTATCAAGAGGAAGCTACCAAAGCCAAATCAAAGTCCTTATATACTTCAAGGACTCTGTCTCCCATAATTATATATCTGAAGCCCTTTCTGTCCCACCATCCATTTCATTTGTTTTTAGAACAGATATGAGAGGGATGCTATAGATGACCTTAGAATGGAAACAGACTGTGGGATTGAATGGTTATTCCATTAGTTTGGTCTTCAGATGTCATACTTTTTAAGAGTTACACCTAGCACTCAAAAAAAAGGCCCTGGCTTCTATAAAATTGCTGAATTTGAATAGGTCACTTAGACTTTGAGTTCAATCCTGCCCTGTGCAGAAATCTAAAGTATAGGTAGTCCTTGACTTAAAACCACCATTGAGTCCAAAATTTCCATTGCTAAGCAAGACAGATGGTAAGTGAGTTGTTCCCCATTTAATAAACTTTTTGCAACAGTGGTTAAGCGAATCAATCCAGTTGTTATAAGGCAGTGATGGTGAATCTTTTAGATACCAAGTGCCCAAACTGTGTGCACTTGTACACCGAAACTGAAAGATGCTTGCACACAGTATCCTCTTGTCTTCACTACCAGTTTGGTAGCGCGAGCATCTGGGCATGTCTGGGCATGCAGAAAACCTTCAGTGCATGCGCAGATGATGTCTGGGTGGAGGGGTGGAGCTTTGCACCACCACCACCACTACTGGTTCGACTGAACCAGTGCGAACTAGAACAATAACACTCTAGTGTGCACTTGTGTGGACAAGTACACATGAATGCATGGACATGTGTGGACATGCACATGTGCAGCAGAGACCCAAAGATCAGCTGGCCGGTGGGAGGCGGGACATCCCAACACCAGCAGTGTGGCAAGAGGTAAGATATTTTTTTCTTTTGCGAGCTTCTGTTTCATCATTTCCAGGGAAACAGAAGCTCACGAAAGAAACACCATGGAGTTCTGACCTGGGGAGACAGCGCGGGTCCCAGCAGATAGGGCTCTCCATGCCACCTCTGGCAAGTGTGTCATAGATTTGCCACTACAGTTATAAGGTAATCATGTGGATGCTAACAAATCTGGCTTCTCCCACTGACTTTGCTTGTCGGAAGCCAGCTGGGAAAGTTATACATAGCAATCACATGTCCCCAGGGTAGTGCAAATGTCATAAATACATGCCAGTTGCCAAGCACCCAGTTGCCAAAATTGGCCAGTTGCCAGTTTTGATTACATGACCTTGGGGATGCTGCAGCACTTGTGTGAAAACTGTCACTCCTGTTGTAACTTCAAATGGACACTAAATGAATAGTTTTGAGTCAAGGCCTCCCTGTCAAGCATCTTCGACAAGTATGTATCAAGCTTTTTAAGCATATTGTTTCCTACAGTGTCAAATCCTAACTATTAGAATGCTTTTCCTAATACACTACAGTAGAACCTTTGATCATAACCATAATTTGTTCCATAACTTTTGTTGCTTACAAAAAAGAAATGGCATGGAAGGGGAAATCGGCTGCGGAAAAAAATAATTGTGATTTTTTTGGTCAGAATCTGATTTCATCATGGTCAGAAGTATTTGTGACCAGAGATTCTATTGTACTGGGAACTGTCCTTTATAACTAAAAACAAACAAAACATTATTCAGTGTCCTACATTCATAAAGAAGAGGTTTTTTTCCCCCTGTGTTGCGGTTTCCTTCAGGTGCCTGATAAGCTACTGTATCCTCCTTCAGTTGTCTTTTTTCAAACCTGCCTCAGTATTTACTCCGGGAACTTATTTTATAGATCAAGCCCTGTCCAAGTTATCTAAATCTTTCTTAGAGTGTACTTCCCAGAACCGGACATAGCTTCCTTCTTGAAGCTGACCTGTGCATAATTGAATCATTTAATCTAGCCTAAAAGTGTTTTTGCTTTTTGCCTAGCCATGTCACAGTACTAAATCATATTTAACTGCAATTGTCAAAGGAGAAGAAATGTTTTTTCAAAGTACCTTAGCATTGATTTATTTAGATTACGTAACACATTTTGGATGTGCATGACTTTTTCTACTATTCTACTTTGAAAGGCAAAATATGGGCAATCAAAACAAAACATTGATATTTGAAAATTCATACACTGTTGGGAATTCAGATATGCTCTAGTCTAATATAGTGCTTGAATTCTTTTCTAAAGAAAAGTTTTGCCAATGTCTCTTAAATTTCATTATGCCAAGAGCTTCATTCTTCATATTTTGTTTTTATTCTTTATTTTCTTCACAAACACCTAAGGAATCACAAGAGCAGTTTTGTCTAGTGGTTAAACACCATATTAGAAATCAGGAGACTGGGTGCTAGTCCTGATTTAGGCCCAAAAGCCGGCTGGTTGAGTTTGGACCAGTCAATCTCTCATCCTAGCCCACCTCACAGGATTGTTATTATAGGGAAAATAGGAGAAGAAAGGAGTATTAGGTATGTTGGCTATCTTGAGTAATATAAAAATAATAAAGTTGGGATATAAATATATAACATAAAAAAGATAAAATAAAGTTGAAGGTGGTTTTCCGTATTGTTGCCAGCTGATAAGAATGGACGCAGAAGGTTCCTGTTTTGTCTGGACAAGCCGACTGTTTGGAAGTAGTTCAGTTGTGCAAGTATACGCACCAGGCTTGCACAAAACTGAACTATTGTTATGAATTCTCTTCGGTTTCCCATCCTTTTTTTAAAACTCCGCCCATAGGTTCTGCCACTTTCCCCCTTACATCTTGTTTTTAATGATAACCCCATGATGATCAAGTGACAGTAGACAGCTTGATTATCTTTAGGGGCAGATAACTCAAATAGAGGCTGGTTGCCTTGTCCAAATAGAGCTGGAGCAGCTGTAATCAATCCTAGCTTCCAAATTGTCAAATGTATACATGTTACTGGCGATGTGTGAAAAGCTGGCATCGAATAGAGTGTTTGAGAAATCTATAGAACATGTGATTGGGGGGGGGGGGTAAAGTATGAAATGCCTGTGTTATTTTAAATGCTATATACTTTCTCTAAGCATATATATAATACAGAGGCATTAATGTTTAATATATTTAGTATGAAAAGTATACTATGAAATATTTAGTATGAAAATGTATACTTTTAGTATAAAAGAATGAAAGACACTCATTTGGGTTAGGGTTAATTCTATTGAAAAGACCTATATGAAAATGAAAGAAAAAAATTGCAAAATAAAGTACAGGACTTTATCACTGAAAAAAGAGAGAGAAAGAGGGGTGGGGACCAGTTTTGATCTACTTCTTGCAAGAAGGAAGACTACCTAGAATGGCATTTTACTGGGAGTATTTTATAGTTTGCCCTTTGGCATTGTACAGAATGCCTAGGAAATGTGTTAAATATGAAGCATTTCATTTGACATCCCATGTTTGGCATTCTGTAGATTTCTTAGGCATTCTATAAAATGCCCAATTTCACACATTGATGGTAACAGATATACTGCATACATACATCTGTACATTAAATCGCTGTCACTGTTTACATGAAGTTGTGCTGTGGCAAGCTACATTTTATAGGCAGCATCCAGCCTGCTCTCCCATTGGCTAAATAAATAGATATGATTAAACAGATATCTAAGGAATATTGCTTTTTAGATTTCATGGCTACCTGCACATACTCAGGTCTGATTACAAATGCTGATTTTTGGTCATGTATTTAATTAGCAAAAATACTTTCCTTTGGCTCCAGTTTTATTTTCTGTTGCATTCTTATCTAAATATGCAAATTATCTTTGAGAATATTTATAATGGCCAAGTGAATAGGACCGATACAAAATATAGAACAATTGCTATATATACTCTCTCGATAGATGATAGATAGATAGATGATAGATAGATAGATAGATAGATAGATAGATAGATAGATAGATAGATAGATAGATGATGGATGATAGATATAGATATGTACTGAATCTATATGTGTGGATGCACACACACACACACACACACACATTTTACAGAGAGTGAAATTATAATAATTTTCTTCTGAGTGAAGAAAAATATATATTGCAGAATGTAGTTTTATTCCTGTGGATAACACATTTTTAAATAGGAAAATCAGTGAATTGGAAAGTCAGAAAAAATATTATCATGATCTGTTTATACACATATAAAATTATATAGTAAATATGGAACATTCAAGTTGTAGGAGAAACATATTTCACTTTGATTAGTTGGCCAAATCCTTTTAATCTGTTGTTGCATCTATTTAAATTGAAGAGAATATACAATCTGTAGTGTCATTTTCAGCTTGACCTATCACTACACATATACTCTGATTAGAATTAGGTAATCCTGGAACAAATTACTGAATGTTACTGATAACTTTTTTATCCTGTCTTTGCCACAATTAGAGGTGGCTTTCTGTTATATCAAATATCCTTGGAAAATGTGGAAAAAAGTATCTACTCAAGTCACACTATTGTTTTGAGCAGGATGACATACCCTGAACTGAATCCTTTTCTTTTCTTTTTAAAAACAAATACTCAACAGCTTGTTTATACCCCGCTTTCCCCCCAAACTGTGTGCGCAGGTGGCGCAGTATTAAATGCAGCACTGCAGGCTACTGCTAGATCAGCAGGTCAGCGGTTCAAATCTCACCGGCTCAGGGTTGACTCAGCCTTCCATCCTTCCGAGGTGGGTAAAATGAGGACCCAGATTGTTGGGGGCAATATGCTGACTCTCTGTAAACCGCTTAGAGAGGCCTGAAAGGCCTATGAAGCGGTATATAAGTCTACTGCTATTGCTATAAAAAAAAAACTGGGCTAGAATAAAACTTACGGAAGTGGTTGTAAAACAAATCACAAAGTCCCTTAATCTGTAGGAAGATATGTTAGTTCTAGAAATGAAACTGAGTGCTGGAATTCCAAAAACATAAAAGTTGGATTAAAAATGGCTTCGGTAGACTGGATTCATTCAATTATGCACCATTATGTAGGAAAGGAAAAATCCCAGCAGAGGGTAAACAGTGTCAACCAAGGTACAACCAAGATGATCAAAATCCTGCTCCTTTTCAGTTTATGCAACATAGAGTACACCATAAAAAAAAAGTAGGGCTTCAAATGTAGATTCCCACCTTGTCATTTTGATACTGTTGAAACTCTCCTCTCAGAGACGTATATATTTATTACAAAACAAGCCTTTAGAATACAGTAGGTTGTGAATCTACTGGACTCAATACCGCACTACATCTCTCTTCTAATTCATCACTGCAAACTATAATCTCTATTCCATACTCAAGGTAGAGTCTCACGGATGTAAAGTTAATGACTCTTCATTTGTCCTCTAAGGGCTTCTTAGTTCATTTTGTACACTTGCCAACACAGGTTGCCCTTTGTGCCACATAGGAATTATGAGATAAAGAAGAGCAGAGGATCAGGTGTGATCCTAATCAACCTCTATGGTGCATTCACTCATTTTATATACAATGTTACTATTGTAAAGCATTTAACCAGTGTTTAGGATTTAGATGCCCATGTCTATGTTTACCTTGTGTTGATTGATTTGGATTCCTCACTCTTAGAAAACCACAGATACCTAAAATGTGGTTGTGTTTCAGTGAATTAACAGGTAATGAGGATTTAATAGCTGCTGGCTGATGTAAAGTTGTATGCTGTAAACTGTAAGCAATGAGAATGTTCAGCAATACATGTATCACCTATTTAAGACTCTGATGGAGTCCACACAAGTCATTTAACCTTTTAAGAGGTGTCTATATATAGGTGGCCATTAGAGGCATTTCTCTCTCTTGTCGTGTATCTCATTTCTCTTCTTGTGTCTGTAGCTAAGTGGTAAGGGATATATAAGAGAGATACATATGTGTATGTCTTTCTCTCTCTCTCTGTGTGTGTGTATGTTGTATGTATGTATGTATGTATGTATGTATGTATGTATCTACCTACCTACCTACCTACCTACCTACCTACCTACCTACCTATCTATCTATCTATCTATCATCTATCTATCATCTATCTATCTATCTATCTATCTATCTATCTATCTATCTATCTATCTATCTATCTATATACACACACACACGTGTGTGTGTGTGTGTGTGTGTGTATAACCACTATTAATTGTCTAAAGGCTCTTTGCGCTGTGTGCTGTGTTGCTCCTGGGTTTATCTCATAATAATAGTCACACTGTCAAAACTCTGACATGCACTTCAATGACATTTTCTGTCTTTTTAAAATAATAATAACAACAACAACAACAACGATAATAAATAATAATAATAATAATAATAATAATAATATGATGAAACTGTTGATCACATACTCAGCTGCTGTAAAAAATCACGCAGACTGATTATAAATTGCGGCACAATTCAGTAGCACAAATGATCCATTGGAATTTGTGCAAAATTATAATATTAAAACAGCAACAAACTGGTGGGAACATCAGCCTGAAAAAGTCACCGAAAATCAGATGGTCAAGATCTTGTGGGATTTCCGTATACAAACCGACAAAATACTGGCGCATAATACACCAGACATCACACTGGTTGAGAAAAATAAGGTCACAATCATAGACATCGCAATACCAGGTGATAGCAGGGTCGCCGAGAAGGAACATGAAAAAATCACAAGATACCAGGACTTAAAAATCGAAATTCAACGACTATGGCACAAACCAGCAGTGGTAATTCCAGTGGTAATTGGCACACTGGGTGCTATTCCAAAGCACTGGAATTACATTTAAAACAGTTAAAAATTGACAAAATCACCATCAGTCAAATGCAAAAAGCCGCACTGCTTGGATCTGCACGCATATTACGAAAATACGTTACGACGTCCTAGGCCCCTGGGTGGGGCCCGACTAGTAACCAATGCCAAATCCGGCGAAACAACTGGCCGCTGTGATACAATTGTACAATAATAATAATAATTTTTCTAGCAACAGCTAGAAAAATTGAAAGATATGAGGCACGAATCATCCAATATAAACAAAATCAGCAATTTCGATCAGACCAACGGCGTTTTTATCAAAGTCTTAATGTGAATGGTGACACCAAAAGTGAAAAACCAGAAAAGCAGGCCACAGTTGAATTCTGGAAAGAATTGTGGGAAAATGCAAAGGACTACAACAAGGAAGCAAAGTGGATACATGACTTTGAGAAAAGCATTGGCAACAAACAAATGCAAGTATTAGAAATAACAACTGAGATGATCAAAATTGAGTTAAAAAGGTAAAGAATTGGACATCACCTGGAAAGGACCAATTACATGGTTTCTGGCTCAAATATCTGACCAGTTTACATGCAATATTGGCCAGGCAACTGAATGAAATTTTACAAAAGGGCCAAATTGATGAATGGTTGACAACTGGAAAAACATACTTGATTCAGAAAGATCCAACTAAAGGAACAACACCTGAAAACTATAGACCAATAACATGCTTACCAACAACCTTCAAATTACTCACAGGCATTATTGCAGATAACATGATGGATTATTTGGAAACAAACAACATCTTGCCAGTAGAGCAAAAAGGCAACAAAAGAAGGCAGGGGCACAAAAGATCAGCTTCTAATTGATAAAATGATATTAGAAAATTGTAAGAACAGAAAAACGAACTTGAATATGGTCTGGATTGATTACAAAAGGCATTTGACTCACTGCCACATAGTTGGATCATAAAATGCTTAGAAACAACTGGCATTAGCAAAAATATTACATCCTTTACTGAAAAGGCAATGAAACAATGGAGAACTGAGTTGGCAGTAGGGAATGAGAGCTACGGAATGGTTAATATCAAGCGAGGAATTTTCCAGGGTGATTCACTTTCACCTCTTCTCTTCATCATCGCAATGATCCCACTATCAGTAATCTTAAAAAAAATGAAATTAGGCTACCAAACAGCCAAAAAAGCTGAAAAAATTTCGCATTTACTATATATGGATGATTTGAAACTCTATGGCAAGTCAGAAATAGAAATCCAATCATTGACAAATACAGTCCGAGTATTCAGCACCGATATTTCAATGCAGTTTGGCATGGAAAAATGCGCCACTGTATCCATAAAAAGGGGCAAAATCACTGCATCTGAGGGAATTGAAATGCCCAATGGCCAACTAATTAAATGCAAAGAAAATGAAGCCTACAAATACTTAGGCATTCTGCAGTTGGATAACATCAAGCATGGAGAAGTAAAAACTATTGTCAGGCGAGAGTACACCACAGAGTTAGGAAAATTTTGAAATCTAAATTGAATGGTGGAAATACAATCAAGGCCATAAATACCTGGGCAATACCAGTTATAAGATACACAGCTGGTATAGTTAACTGGACACAAGCTGATTTGGACCTTTTGGACCGAAAAACCAGGAAACTAATGACAATGCACTACAGTTTACATCCACGTAGTGATACTGATAGACTATACCTGCCCCGAAAATCAGGTGGCAGAGGATTATTACAAGTGAAGCAAACAGTTGAAGAAGAAAACATGCACTGGCTGATTATTTAAAAGAAAGTCAAGAACATCTATTAATCGAAGTAAAGAACAAAAATCTACTGAAGGTCCAACAGACGAAACAAGAATACAGAAAAGATGTGATAAAATCAAGAATGAAGAGTTGGCAGAACAAAGCACTGCATGGTCAATTTCTGGAAAAAATAAAAGATAAAGTGGACAGTGAACAAACTTGGTTATGGTTAACAACAGGTACATTAAAGAAAGAAACAGAGTCACTAATCCTGGCTGCGCAAGAACAAGCTATCCGCACAAATGCCATTAAGGCCAAAATCGAAAAACCTCTGATGATGCCAAATGCAGACTTTGCAAAGAAGCTGATGAAACTGTTGATCACATACTCAGCTGCTGTAAAAAAATCACACAGACTGATTATAAATTGCGGCACAATTCAGTAGCACAAATGATCCATTGGAATTTGTGCAAAAATTATAATATTAAAACAGCAACAAACTGGTGGGAACATCAGCCTGAAAAAGTCACCGAAAATCAGATGGTCAAGATCTTGTGGGATTTCCGTATACAAACAGACAAAATACTGGCACATAATACACCAACATCACACTGGTTGAGAAAAATAAGGTCACAATCATAGACATCGCAATACCAGGTGATAGCAGGGTCGCCGAGAAGGAACATGAAAAAATCGCAAGATACCAGGACTTAAAAATCGAAATTCAACGACTATGGCACAAACCAGCAGTGATAATTCCAGTGGTAATTGGCACACTGGGTGCTATTCCAAAAGCACTGGAATTACATTTAAAACAGTTAAAAATTGACAAAATCACCATCAGTCAAATGCAAAAAGCCGCACTGCTTGGATCTGCACGCATATTACGAAAATACGTTATGACGTCCTAGGCCCCTGGGTGGGGCCCGACTAGTAACCAATGCCAAATCCGGCGAAACAACTGGCCGCTGTGATACAATTGTATAATAATAATAATAGCAATGTATAGAACCTAAAAGCAAGTACATATTTGGTTCCTCCAGGCCAACAAAATCTGGTGGAAGAAGGTATATAGAATGTAGAAATTGGGAAAGGTTTAAGGGAGATGATTTGGGAATTTGTTACATTGAATTTTCATATGAACAAATATTTCACTTTCTGGATTAATAAGTATATATTGGAATGTAGCTTTTCATCAGATATTGCACTCCTCTGGTTATTGTAGCACAGTTCTTAGTTAAAACTCAGCTGTTGTTGCACCACCCAAAATCGCTTCCGAAGAGATGTCCACTATATAAATTTGATTAATAAATAAATGAAAAAGTCAAATATAAAATAGAATGTATTATGACATTATACATTTACTATATTAAAATGCACATACAATGCACAATATAACAATTGCCCCCCCCTCCAAAAAAATCTTTGATTAATCAAGAAAGCACTGAATACATACAAAAATGACTGATGGAAATTAATCTGATTTTTTTTTTAATTTACCGCTAAATAAGCATAGTTTCTTGATTTATAGCATATTGTTCAGTGGCTTTTTTTTCCTTTTTTTTCATTTGCTATCACTGGACATATAGTCCAGTGGATATTAGTGGTCATATGCAAAATGGATTGCTTTGTACACAGAAATTGTTTCTTAGCAAAACATAATAGATGCTACAAGTAATCTTTTACTCCATGTCATGTTGTCAATTATTCAAGCAAGAAGGACACAAACACCATATTTCAATTATGAAATGATAATTATGTGCTTTGTAATATCTATCTTTCCATTTATCTTACTCCTATTTAAAGAAACAGGGAATATCAACTAACATGTCCATATGTTTCAAAACTGATAGCAGATATCATTAAATAGCTATTATATTACAGCCAGTTTCATGTAGTGTTTACATTTGTTGCCTAGGACTAGACATCCAGATTCCAGAGTTATAATCAAGGTAAATAAGTATATGTTATTGCCAGTATTTATCTGGAAAATAAATGATAGTTATATAATTGGTTACATTTGAAAAAAGAATAGTAAGTTCTTGATCATAACAGCAATTAATTCCTTTTTTTTTTTACTAATAGTGTTATGAGGTTTGTTCAACATTGAATGTACAATAGGCACTTTAGTAGTAAACATGAGATACAGTTTTTATATTATTTAGATACCAGAACATGGACAAGTATGATTTTCATAAGGAAAGCTGGTACATCTGCCTGATGTCGCCCTAATGGACAATAAAGGTAAAGATAAAGGTTCCCCTTGTACATATGCTCTAGTTGTTCCCAACTCTAGGGGGGGGCAATGCTTATCTCTGTTTCAAAGCCGAAAAGCCAGCGCTGTCCAAAGACTTCTCCATAGTCATGTGGCTGGCATGACTAAACACTAAAGATGCACAGAACGCTGTTACCTTCCCACCAAAAGTGGTTCCTATTTTTCTACTTGCATTTTTGACATGCTTTCGTACTGCTAGGTTGGCAGAAGTTGGGACAAGTAACGGGAGCTTACTCCATTACGTGGCGCTAGTGATTCGAACTGCCGAACTGCCAACCTTTCTGATCGACAAGCTCAGCATCTTAGCCACTGATCCACCACATCCCTACTAATGGACAAACAGTGAAACATGTCTGGCGTGACATATGTAAAATGATGAAAAAATCTTGGAATTGTCTAGCAGATGGAGAATTTGCGCTGTAGAGAAGGTAGAAATCTCGACTATCAGTTTGCATCTCTTGATCTCAAATCTTCTGCTTCAATTTGGGCATTATTTTTTGAAGAAAACCACAGCTGTGATGAATATTGGTAGAACAAAAAATCTATAGTGTAATCAGATCATGATTAATTTATTTTCTTGGAAAGAAGCAAGGCTATCTACAAGGGAAGATGGGCCAAGGATTTGTTCAACCAGAACCTAACTAGATCAATTCTTAAATGAACCCCAAGGGATGCAACCTAATTCTAGCTGAATAAGTGTCGTTGAATGAAAGATAAGTTGTATAGCTTCCAGGAAATTTGACTAAATAGTTTCTAAGTTTGAGGTTTTCTAAAAGATGCACAACTGAGTACCATTTAACATCAAATTCAGAACTTTGGCTTCAAATAATTTAATTGCTGCTTGGACATAATTGTTATTGTACTTGCTTGCGCATTTAATGATCACAAGGGATGCTCTTAGATTAAGGTCACTTGGTTGGTCCAGCAGGTAATAAATTGAACATGGAGACCTAAATACTAAAGATTTTGATCTGTGCAATAAGTCTTCTGCTGATCTTCTAACTAATTAGAGACTTAAAACACTCTCTTGAGAATACTAAAAACTTTGCATTGGAGTAATTAATGTTGAGGTATTTCCTACAGCAGTAAGACAAAAGAGCTTTAAGGCATTCTACATGCACATATATGTGGGATATGCAGAGGTGGGTTCCTACCAGTTCGCACCTATTAGGTAGAACCGGTTCGTCAAATCTACCGAACTGTTAGAAGAGGTTCCACCAGTGGACCCGGAAAGCAGGCCACACCTACAAAGAGGTTCCAAATTTTTTGAAACCCCACTGGTCCTTGGATATGATTATTCTACACTATCATGCTCATATTTATAAAACGCAGTGCCTTTATGAAAGGTAAGGATGACTACTGCATTTGTGGTGCAATCAAAACATTGCATGTGTTGAAGTTGTTTTAACGCAAATCAAAGATGTCTTTTAAAAAACAAGTTTACATCATATTCTTATGTATGCTAGTGCTGTTTGAGGTAATTTAAGGTGGTTCTGACAAGTGTCATCGGCATCTTCATATCCGGTCATATGGGCGCAAGCCACTCCCATCCGGTCACATGGGCAGCAAGCCACTCCCACAAAGGAGGCCACACCCACAGAGTAGGTTCAAAATTTTTGAAACCCACTACTGATCATGAGCATATAGAATAAAAACAAAGTAGTGGATAAGAAATGAAAGATGGAATTGAACTTAGCAAAAAAAAAAGAATGATATTGTTAACATATATATAGAAAAGTAGTAGGAAAGAATACATCCTGTTTTTTTTAAAAATAGTAAGGGGGTAGGTTCAGTCAGGACACCAGTTTGGTGTAGATATTAAGTTACTAGTTAGAAACTGGGAGGTCATTACTTCTATCCCACATTAGACACAAGATAGCTGAATGGCCACTTGAGCACTTACACTCTTCCAACCCTAGCAACAGAGGTGGTATTCACCAGTTCTAGAGAACAGTAGCAGAAATTTTGAGTAGTTTGGTGAACTGGTAAATACCACCTCTGATTGGCCCTACGCCCATCTATTCTCTGCTTCCCGAGTCCCAGCTGAACAGAAGGGAATGAGATTTTACAGTATCCTTCCCCTGCCAGGCCCAACAAGCCAAGCCATGCCAACAAGCCATGCCATGGCCACCAAGCCACACCCACTGGTAGTAATTTTTTTTGAATCCCACCACTATCTAGGAAGGCAATAGCAAACCACCTCCAAAATCTTGCTAAGAAAAACTGCAGGGACTTGTCCAGGAAATTGAGTCAATAGTGACTCAAAACCACACAAACACAGATTCAATTAAATTGTCACTTCAATTGTCTTTAATATGTGTGGTAATATAAATATGCAATACTATTGCCAATTGAAGAAGATCGGGATTTGATTGATATAGTTGCTGAATTCCATCTGTAACTTATTATTGAGTCAAAGGCCACACTTTAATCTAGAAAATCAAGAGTGACTATTTCTCATTGCATTGCATTTTGCATTGATCCTGAATGAAGCCTGCTAGCACCTAGTTCACCGTTTGTGGTATAAGAATCTAGCATGTACATAGCAAAAGCCGTGGTGGCGCAGAATTGCAGTATTGCAGGCTAACTCTGCTGACTGCCAGCAGTTTGATACTAACTGTCTCAAGGATGACTCAGCTTTCCATCCTTCTGAAGTTGGTAAAATGAGGATCCAGATTGTTGGGGGCAATATTTGATTTGTAAACCATTCACAGAGTTCTGTAAAGCACTATGGAGTGGAATGTAAATCTAAGTGCTATTGCTACTGTTATACTTCCTCACAATGTGCTCCCATAGTCATCTCTTTGCTGTTCAGATATGCTTCCCACATCTTGAAATCATTATTGCACTTAGGAGAAAAAAGGAGGTGGTCAAATGACATAGTTTCAAAGTGTATTTTCTCCAGTTCACTTTGACTCCTTTTAGAGACCAAAGCAAAGCTTTATTGAGCATGCCCTTCTTTAGCCATTCATCACAACTAAGCTGAAATATGAACAGCAACAATGTGGCTCAGGATTGATTAGCTAAGACATCTCACTTGTCATATCTTGTGTTGGCTCTAAAGCTTTCTTAGTCATTGTTGTGCATTATCCTGTTGTTCAGATATTCTAAACCCATTTTACTGTCAGTGTCAAGCCGGGAAACACCTCATCACTTCCTTAAAATCTCCCTGGAGAATAGATTTGGAAAAACATAGTTTGAAATGATAGTTCTGCAGAAGAAATCATGGTCAGTGTTTTTCTTCCCTGTCCATGATAAATGTCTGAATTATATTTGATTCAAAATGGCACTGCCAGAGAAGAATGCCACAGCGTTCTTTCCGATATCATGGTCAATATCTTGTTTAGAGTCTTCATTTTGAGTCCATAGACATCACAAAAAGAAATGAAGTTGTGGGTATCCATTTACTCTCTTTCTGGCCATATTTCTGGTCTGGTTTAGGCACCAGACCAGAAATATGGAGACTGTGAATTATAATCCTGTTAGGCAAGTAAGCTGGTGGGTGACCTTGAGCCAGTCATTCTCTTCCCAGCCCAATTCACCTTTTGTTGTTAGTAAAATAAGAGGAGGAAGGAAAATTAGGTGTTGTCACACCTTGAAATGTGTGGTGTGTTCCAGCATAACGGCTTGAGTAATTTCAACCAAACGTGGTACACAGATGACTTATTCTCTGGAAAAAATACTGGGGGGTACCACTAACACCCCTCAGGATGTGTGTTCTGTTAAGATACAGCCTGTTTGCCTTAAAATGGCTTCTACTGTACTGCTGTAAAATAACTTCTACTATGTAGTGCAGTGGAGTTGCCATGGTAACGACTTCACAGTACTCCACAAGTGGGCTCCCTCTGGTAAGGGGGAAAACCAACATTAAAAATTACATTTGGTCTGGATATTTCCCCCTTATAAATAAATACCCAGGCAATGCCGTGTTATCGGCTAGTTGTTTATAAAAATAAAGGTGGGATATGAATAAATTGTGGAGTTTTCCACAATTCTGCAGGCATGACCTCCTGCAAGTGCAAATGATTGGAGCTTACAGGAAATCAAGTGTCACAACATACAAATACTTGGCGAGAATGTTTTCTGTTTAGTTTTTTCTTTGCATTTTCAGACCAGCAAAGTACTGGACCTTGAAATGTTCCTTCAACCTTAAAGTAGAAAATTAAAATTCTATGGTGGATGTTGTTTGCAACAACAGGACCTGTTGCTGCTCTGTACAACTACTTCCTTGCTAAATATTTGATTTTGCAGAGTCCCGCATCGGTTTCCCCATGCCTTTTCCAAAAGGGAAGACCGAGCATATACAATTTATTTAATCCCAGTAAGCCACTGAAATGAGTAAATCTCCTTCCTGTAAATTCTGGCAGCACACAATTTTCTCTTCTTGATGCAAAGTCTCAATGCTCTAAAGAGACTTTATAAAGTCTCAACCTATTTTCCCTAAGAGGGGAGAGGAATCCTGTGAGCTCTTGAAGCCAAAAATAACTGGCACATGTTCATAACATCACTAGTTTCTCCAGGCTGATGTGGAGAGGAAGGGAAAAAGAAAACAAGGGGAAAAAGAAAATTGGTAGGGCTCCAATTCCATTCCATTCATTCATTCATTCATTCATTCATTCATTCATGTTCTCTCTCTCTCTCTCTCTCTCTCTCTCTCTCCTCCTCCCTCCCCCCCCTCTCTCTCTCACACACACACACATGGACTACATAGCCCAAACACTCAGGATGCTTTGCTAATACCCTCCTTTTCAGAAGTCCTCCTCCATCCCTTGTAAGGTAGAAGCACCCTAAAGTGTTAATTGTAATTTAATTTATATTGTAGGGTTACATTAAAAGAACTTTGGAAATCTAAACATACTTCTCTTCCAACTTGGTTTTACAGTTCAGGAACCAGGAATGTTCCTGTCTGAGATGTTTTCTATGCCCGCATTCCTTCTGCAGACTCAGCTGCCACTTATCTGACCTTTGTCTACTCTGCAGATCTTCCATCTGTCTTCCAAGGTCATTCTCACATGCTGTTACACTCCCCATATCTCTGTAGCCAGAGGATACAAGATAAGATACCAGAAAGTGGAACAGAAAACTCCCATCACCCCAAGAGTCATGGCACTCCTGCATCCCCCAAATGCATACTGGAAAGAACAAGGTGCCTACGCTCCTGAAAGGAAAATGATGTATTTAATGACAGACAAAAGCAACTCAAGGAAATTGCTGATCCCAACTACAGGTAGTGTTACAATGATTTATTTAGTGACTATTGGAAGTTACAACTACTTGAAGTTACAACTGAAAAAGTAAGTTACAACTGGTTTTCACACTTACAACCATTGCAGCATTCCCATGGTCATGTGATCAAAATTCAGATGCTTCGAAATTAGAACGTATTTATGACAGTTGCAGTGTCCCAGGGTCATGTGATCACCTTTTATCCTTTGACAAGCAAAGTCAATGGGGAAGCCAGACACATTTTATATCTATGAGCCCTAGTGATGTAGTGTTTAGAATGCAGTACTGCAAGCTACTTCTGTGATCACTGGCTGCCAGCAGTTTGGCAGTTTGGGTCACAAGCTCAAAAGTTGACTCAACCATCCATCCTTCCAAGGTTGGTAAAATGAGAACCCAGAATGTTTGGGGCAATATGCTGACACTGTAAACAGCTTAGAAAATGCTGCAAAGTACTGTGAAGTAGTATGTGAATCTAAGCAATATTGCTATTGCTATCTTTGTTACTAACTTAAAAACTGCAGTGGTTCACTATAACAACTATGTAAAGAAAGGTTGTAAAATGGGGGCAAAACTCATTTAAAAATATCTTGCTTTGCAACAGCGAATTGTGGCTAATTGTGGTTGTAAATTAAAGTCTATCTGTACCAGGGACAGAAGGCATCCTAGGAAGGAAAGATATGAGATAAATCTAACACAAGGAATCAAGAGTTTATCCCTCATATCTAGGACAGGCAGGCCCTGGAAAATAGTCAGCAGACCTCAGCCCCTCATCTTTGTACCTAATCTCAGAAAATATCACAATATCTCATCTGTTTTCAAGTACAACTTAACACCCCACAATTTTTGAGGAGGATTGTTTATATGTCATCATCTATGCTGACCACATAAACAATGCTCCTCAAAGTATGTGAGGTGTTAATTGCACTTGGAAACAGTGGGATATTGTGAATGTTTTCTGAGATTAGGCACAGGGGATTCCTCTGACAGCTCCCCTGATCCATTTTGACCCCATATCGGATAATTAATGCTTGGCTTGAGAAATGTTTGCATGTGGCCAACAACACCAAGGAAGCTTGTTCACTACCAGTGCCAGTATCCTAACAGGGAATCTAGATTTTCCAAGCACATCTAACTCTTTCTGGAGGAACAAGAGCCAGTACTGAATGAATGAACTAGGCAAAATAATGTACCTCTCTATGTTTTATTGGGCTATGATGCAGTGGTGAGATTCAATTTTTTTTACTACCGGTTCTGTTGGTGTGGCTTGGTTGGGCATCTCTTGATGGGTGTGGCAGGGGAAGGATACTGTAAAATCTCCATTCCCACCCCACACGAGGGGAAAGTTACTGCAAAATCCCAATTTCCTCCCAATCAGCTGGGACTTGGGAGGCAGGGAATAGATGGGGGTGGGGCCAGTTAGAGGTGGTATTTATCAGTTCTCCAGAACTGGTCAGAACCCGCTGAATACCACCTCTGCTATGGTGACCATAATACTGTGGTGGTTTTGGTTAAAACCACTTAATCTCACTCCCACAACTACCTAGGGTTTAGGGTTTATATTACACACTGATCCTTCCCATGACTCATGCCATTTTTTTCCCTCTACGATGCTTATTGTATCTTCTCGGGATCACCAAGCCATTGTTAAAATGACATCAAGCCAGTCTTCATTGCAGCTGCCTTGATCCAACAAGAAGTGAATGACTTAGAAGATGTTACAAGTCACTAGGGTGAAAAGGAAAACACCGAGCATGCTGTGCATGGGTCAGTCATAAAAGGCACACATGGATGCTGCAGGACTTCCTATGGTTGCTTTACAGTTCTTCCTCCGGAGGAAGCTACGGCAGAACAGGCTGAGCAGAACCACTCTTGCAGAGTTTTCATTTGTACCTACAAACACAGCTGTGCTCTTTGACTGACCACACATTCCAGAGGGGAGAAAGAATGAGAAGGGCTCTAATTGCTCTATTCAGGCTGATGTGGAGTTGGACCTGCTAGATTTGAGCTGGAAAAATATATATGGCCAATACTTAGAGCAAAGAGATGCACAAATCTTAAATTTTGTTACTGTTTAGTGATCATATAGATCAGTGGCACCCAATCTTTGGGCACTGGTAGCATGAATAAAGGTTTTTCCATGGACCAGAGGAGGGGGTAGTTTTTGGCATGGTGCAGTTGTTGCATGCCATGGATCACTGCCAGCCAACAGACCTGAGTCAGGGACCCCGGATTTAGATTATTGGCTGTCCAGATTACATAGCTCTAAAGCAGAGTGCACTGGATCTACACTTAATTCTGAATGGAATAAGGTGTTCCATGAGGACAATGTGGTGAGCAGTGCAGGGAACACTAGTTCCCTGCCTTACTGAGATAAGGACAAGGTCTTTACTCAACAATAGAGATCTCCTGTCATCTCTTAATCGTCATATTGCTAAGTGTAGATAGGGGGATGGATTCATATTTTGGACCTGATCCAATCTCTCATTTTCCCCCCTTTTGAAATGCATATGAATCCTATCCAAAATAAACAGCACTCTGGGTGGCAGGTTGGAAAGTTCAGATTGCTAATGTTCCTATCCTATCAACTGCAGCAAGAGATCTCTCTAATTTTGAAAACAAGTAAGTATCTCCTGGCACCTCCCAAGGTCATCAGATGATTCATGCAAAAAATGCATGTTCGTTCTTTCTTTTTTACTGCTGTAAAATCTGCAAGTGGATAGCAATAGCACTTAGACTTATATACCGCTTCTCAGTGCTTTTACAACCTCTTTAAGCAATTTATAGAGTCAGCATATTTTCCCCAACATCTGGTTCCTCAATACGGTATAATGAGGTTAAGGTCTCTTAATAGCTTTAAATTCTTTTCCCCCACCACCCAAAAAAAATTAAAGATCCCTAAACATCTTCACAATGGGGACTCTCACCATCTGCTAACTTTTTCCTCCAAGAATAATTTCCAGATCGCATGAAACTACATTGTGAGTGGGTCCTTAAAAAAACACAAAAACCAACTAATATGCTAGGAGGAACAGCCCACATCCTTCTACATATGAGCATACATGTTCAAGTACTTTTCATAAATAAGACAACCCACATTGGTCACCCCGAAACTAAAATTACCTCTCAATTTCTGTATGCTCCCTCTTAATTCATCCCACTCCCAACTTTCAAGAACAGAAATATTTAAATGTTAACAGTTTGGGGTAGCTCCACTGACACCGAGTGAGTCATCTTTAAATGCCACTCATCTGACAGTCCCGCTTATCATCAAATCCAGAACAATGAGGCATTCTTCCCCTATAGAAACCTACAACAATACTGTGCCTCCTTGTTAATCAATCTGAGAATGACAGCCTTTGTGCTAGGCAAGCAGGCTATTAACCAATGGTCAATTGAACTGCCACCATAGGAATGTGAGTGAAGCACTAACAGAGAGGCAAATTAGAAAATCATCTTTTTTTCTCCCCTTGTTGTCAATTCTTTAGTCAAACCATTGCCCAATACAGCGAAGAGAAATCAAATCTACAATCCAGGTCACCACCTTCATTCAAGTTCATGCAATAGGTGTCTTCTTATTCAGGGTTGGGAAGGCACTGCCATAAGGTCAAATTGTGATCAAGAAATGAATCCTCAAAGCCCATGAAGATAACACATTTAAAAGATTAAGAGTCAGACAAGATCTCTTGCAAGATCTCATCCAATCTCATTAAGAGTTAGCACTATTATTATAGGAGAAGCATCTAGCCAGAGAAAATTACTGACCATAAACAAACATACAGAAGCACTGTTTAGTAGCAATAATGGCATGTTGTGGCATAATTATTATAATTATTATATTATAATTATTTATTAGATTTGCTTGCTGTCCATCTCATTTCAAAGTGATTCTGGTGGCAAATACTATTATTATTATATTGGGGCTTAATAGTAGTGTCATAGTGGTATTTTCTTCTATCGAAATTAATTCTAAAGCATAGCACAGTCATGTTCAAATATATTCTTTTTACAATTTAGTCTTTGGATTACACTTATTTCTTGATACTGTCATGGAGTAATAACAGCAATAACTGTTTTAACCTCTGCTATTTTTTTTCTGGAACCTTCCAGATTCTTTCATTTTTGTACTTAAAAAAAAACCTTTGGCAACAATGGAAAAATTCTGCAAAAAAAAAAAAGATTAAAATGCTATTTGAATTAAAATTGGAGATTGTGCTGATTGCTGGTGCATGATGAGTCTCGTAATAGATTTCCATAATCATAATACATTTTCCTAACCAGAGAAAGACAGATAGCTGTCAGGTTTGCTCATTACACATATACTCTTGATCATTTCACTTGTTTTATTTCACTTTGCATTTCCCTACCTGAATAGAGTTATGAGTGATTGCCCATTGGTTTATAGGTTTTATTTTAGAAACCAGAGTTATATTTTCTCGGCAATATCCACGTAATGCAGTTCTGAGTATATCTGTAACGAGAAATCAGTAATGTGCCCGATAAAGATTACAGCCACTTACAAAGATAACAGCTTTACATTTCTTCTGAATGAGATGTGAATCCATGATAATAGGGCAAGAGAAATTCAGTCATCACTTCCATTTTGGTGTGTATGTCTTGGACCCTTGCCATCTTGGGACTGAAAAGCAAGACGGAAATGGCAAGTATTGACATGACATGCAGTTGAAAATGGAAGGAAAACCAGGCCAAGTCTGGGTTTACATTTCTACTTGCAGTGCCTCCTTGTCTAAGAATGTAACTCTATAACTGCTTAAGATCATGTTGAAAGTTCAAGTCTCTTTAGCCCTTTCTTTTCCCATATCCATGCAACCCTTCACTATCTCTATGCTGTCAAGACCTCCTGGTCGCACAGGAAGATTGGTACCAGACTATGTTTTCTGGCTATTGTGGTATGCACATTCTCTGGGATGTGCACCTTACTTTAATCTTGCTTTCGTTACTGAAGTCATGGGAATTTATTCCTCCTCTGTCTGAAGAGGGCTGGCATGCCTTGACTTGAAATAAGAAAGTTGTGTGGTAAGGAAGCTTAGAGGTTCTGAATAAAAACATTGTTTTCCACTTATTCTGCTGCCCTTCCCCCCCCCTTAAGATTGGTAAGATAATGATGTGGAACGGGAGGTTACTTCCAGCCATAACTGCTTTTCCACAAAACTGACTTGCCATGTGTTTGAATCATGACTCCTTTCCACAATCCCTAATGTGCTTATTTGAGCTTTCGTCATGACTGCCGGTTGTTTAGCAAGGTGATAAATGTGAAGGAGGAAATCTACCTTTGATAGGTACTCAATTGGACACGCCAGTAAGCAAGTCTCTCATAAGTAACCCACTAATATTAGGAGCAATGGCTGTAGGCGCTCGTTGTGATTTTGTTCACTGTGAACGAGTAATAGCTATTCCCCCATATCTAACTAGAAAGCACTAGAGTGTTCAGAATTAATCAAGGCACATTTAAAACTATGACTGATACCTTGAAAGAGGCTCACTTGAGGAATGCTCTTTACTTGGGCAGAATAGGAAATAAGAAATAGCTCAGAAATGGTCAGATTCTGAGGAAGAGATCTCTTCCATCAAAAAATTCACAGTTTGGATAGAAGAGGTCATCAGACAGCCAAAGTATAACTGGATCTACTATTTTCATTTAGTATTTCACTAAAAGAAAGTATCCCTAGAATACTTTCAACAATTTCACTGCATATGCCTAGCCTGATAATTCTAAAGTGTATTTAGGACCCAGAAACAACCTTTTGTAACACAAATATTGCCAAATGACTGTGGAACAATACATCTGTCTCCTTCTCCTTGAAGCCAATGATTTATAGACTCAAAGTGGATCAGTCTCTTGTAGCTGTAATGCCTACTTCTTTAAAGGAGAGCATGGTGATTTCTCCCTTTTAAGGAGCTACAATTGTTAGTGGAAATTACTTCAAATCTCTATTTTTAAAAGATTTTCTTCTAGGAATTTGGTGGACAGACAATTTGAAAATGTTCAATGTAACAAAACGAGTGATTCTTGCAAGGAAACCAACTTACGATCCATTAGTCTAGCTTTGTTGTTGTATATTGGGGAGCGTATAGCTCTTTTGCACTACAATACTAGAAATTCTATAAAGAAACATTCATTACTGGAATTTTCTACATTTCTACATGAAACTATAGAAAAGAGAAAGGTAGGTTTAGACTTTCCTTATTGATCCTACATGAAAATTGAAGAGGCCAAACACTATAATAAATACTAGGTATATAATTTCATCTGAATTCTAGGAAAGGCCTTGAACTCAGTGATTCTGATTTATGGACATTGTCCTGTTCACCACTAATATTTGTGAGTCTAGTTTAAAACTTGACTCCTAAATGATGCCAAAGATTGTATCCAACACATCTGTTTGTTTCTATGTGTCTTTGAAATTGGAACTCCAGGCCAATTAATAATGGAAAAACATTAAAGCAACAATGAGGCAAGATCTGATGTTTGAAGATTGATTTCTTTAAACCATGTATATTAATAGGGTTTGTGTGTCCTATATATGTACATTTCTTAGAGCTGATGGAAGAAAGTTTAATAAATGCACTGATGAAGAATGCCAAAGAAATGTCAGAAATTCATCCCACATATATCGTTCACCTATCTTTTACATTGATCATTACTTTGGTCACCATTGCAGTAATGCTGAATGCTGTTTGGAGTTTTAATAAAGACAAGTAGATTCCATAAAACAAAAATATCTGAAATAAGAGACTTTTGGAAATAAAAATGGCATAAATCCTTCAACTGTAAATCTACATCTGGAGCTTAAAAAACATTATTAAAGTCAAAGATAGTACATACTGGAAACTAGGATTTGCTATGAAACACCAATTTATAATAAATAATTCTTTGTGATTTCTGGAGGGATTTAATCAAAGCTTTATCAGCCAAGCTTTGTTAGAATTAATTGGGTCTTCTGGAATTTGGAGGAGCAAACAGGTGAGAGGAAGGAAGGGAGGAAGGATAAAGGAAGAAGGGAGGAAGAATGGAAAGATGAAGGAAGGAGGAAAGAAGGAAGGGAGGGAGGAGGAAAGAAGGTAGGGAGGGAGGGAGAAAGGCTTTAAAGTTATAATTGGATAGCCAATACAAGAATTTAAACACAGCCCAAATAATTTGAGACTTAATGATAGAATAGTCTATAACAATTTGATGAGTAAAATTCAAATTCTTTGAAACCAATAACTAATATTTTGGATACTAGCTGAGACCCAGATATATAGTGTCATTTTATTTACTTCGTTTTCTAAGGGCGGGGGGAATTGTCTTGAAGCTTTGGCTGAAGAACTGCCAAAAACTGACTACACAGAAGTATCTTTCCGACCATGATTCAACTGTTACCAGCCTGAAAAATGGAGATGTTATAAAGCCTTGCCAGTAATTTCCTGGTTCAGTGGCCCATAAGGTACCAGATGCTTCTAACAGAAAGAGGGTGGAAACTCTTTGTTTCCAAAGTAGCAATGTTTAAACCAGTTTGTGTGCCTTATGTGTCGCCATAAGGAGATTTGACTGGATTAGTGAATGTTTGAAGAACAAGGCTATTATCTATATCATGTAGTTGTGCTCATAATCATGTCAATTAGCCTTTTCTCTGTGCTGTCTCCAGTAGTCTTCTCAAGCTAACACTCTTCAGATGTGTTGGGAACTAGGGCCCCCATTTGGGATTTGACTTGTAGCCTGAATATATCTGGAGATTGAAAAATGATCTAGGTAGGATTCCTCCATTCTCATTATTGAAGTATAGATGAAGTGAGCAAATTCACCCATGTCTTTAAAATGTAGTGTTTAAAGGCAGAAATAATAGAAAGGCTTGGATGAAATTGTGTAATTACTTTGAATATACTATATTCAGAGATACTTTGACTGAGAGCATTTTAGTTCTTGCAACCCACGCGCCATGTCAACTTGCTGTCACATGATGTTTTGCAACATTTACTCTTCCAGGTGGTGGGCATGGCCTGCATGTGATGCATCCTGTCCATGGGTCCCCAGTTTAACATCCCTACACTAAGAGGAAGCAATGCTTCACGGGTCTATTTAAACTATTGCTGCAAGAGGCAAAGATTCACCAGTTTTGGTTGTTCAACCAGGTGATGCTTGGTTGTATTAACCATGTGACTATAGCCTTCTACTAACCCAAGGGCTAACAAGCAAAATATAAAAATCAGGCTCCAGTACATCTGGAAATGCTATTCTATACAGGTTAGGTAAGTAATAAAATATTTGTACTCCTGCAAAATGCTTTCATGAAGATGTACTGATAAATTTTCTACTTTATTGAACTTACTTAAAGTTTGCATGTCTTTCTCACTCTTTCCCAGCTTTCTTTTTCTCTTATATTTGGGCTGCCTTGTGGCTCGCTATCAGTCCTGCAAAGCCACTGGTATTCAAATAGCAATGAACCGATAATTAAGTTATATTCTGCAAGGATTTGTCTAAACCATTGAAGACCTAACACTTCCTATGGAAGTTTGTACAAATAGCTCATTAATGATCATAAATATTGACCTCATGAAACTGATCAGTGAATCTACTCTTAAGAGGGCTTTACAAATTTCTCAGCATAGCAAAAGTCTTGTAGTCTTTTGGGCCTATCTTTCTTAAGACATGCACTGTTAAAGTGGTTCTGGTGGATGATGGATGTCCTACAAAGTTCATGGAACATCTGGAAAGGATGAACACATAGAAGTATGCTCATCGTACATTTCTGAACTTGGTTTAAGTTTTAAAAGCTTATGTGATATATTGTGTATGACCCGGATCTAATATTGTAATGTGTGCTTTAAAATGTGGCTATTCGGAGAGAATTATGCATGTTTTATTTTTTATTGAGGTATTTGAAGTATTTCAAAGGATTTGAAGGAGTTCCTCATAGCTCAGAAAGTATCTAGTGTGAACCTCTTCAAAACTCTTGAGATAGCTGCATCTCTAGAAATCATGGCACAACTGCCTTTAGGTCTTTCCCAAGTTTTGTGTGTGTATTTTGGTGTTTGTAAAATCATTACATTGGCAGTCCCAGCAATTTCTTACTTGTGGACACACATGTAGGCAAAAACAGTTGTGTTGACCCTTCTCAAACACATAGCAACTTCAAAAGTGTTAAAGAGTGGCACTGCACTTATAGTAATACTCTGTGTATCAGTGTACTTATGTGCAAGGTCAAGGTAACTGGTAGCTACCTATCTTACTTTGACCTGTTAAGGAATGATAATATAATGCTATCTGATCATCTCTCTTAAATTATAACTCCAATTTGTCTCAATGTTTACACAAAGTGAGTACCATAGGCAAGCAAATAAGTCAACAAGATTGATTGCAGAGAACACTTCTGTTGTGCAGTAAAACTGATAGCCTTATGTGTTAAAAGGAGTCTGGCAGGCATGTCCAGTTGGGAACAGTCAGAAGAAAAATGAGGTGCTTCACTGGTCTTTTCCTTGACCTTTTATGGCCAGTTATACAGGAAATAAAAATGATTTTAAAAAGAATCCAAGGATGGCCTTTGCAAACTAAGATTGGGAGTCCCCTGCCTCAGTTCTTCCCATTACTTTATTGATTTTGGTTCTTCTTAAAATAAGAGCAGGTGTAGCAAAAGGGTCTCTGCATAAGATAATATTGCTATGGACACAAAGTCTTATAGAGCTGTTCTATTTCTAAGAGTACCAGATATCTGCTTTTGGATGTCCTCTTCTTTGGAGGTTCTGTTAATCAGAAGGAGTCTGGAAAACCTTTTCAGGGCCATCAACCTTTCTGTAATTTCTTTGTTCAGGCCAGGAGAAAATTCTGCTTAGCTCAATTGGCTCATTTAATTCCTCCTTTTTGCCTTTTTATGACTCTTTTTATTAACCTTAACCAGAGGTGGTATTCAGCAGGTTATGACCAGTTCGAGAGAACCAGTAGCGGAAATTTTGAGTAGTTCAGAGTAAATACTACCTCTGACTGGCCCCGGCCCCATCTATTCTCTGCCTCCTGAGTGCCAGCTGATCAGGAGGAAATGGGATTTTGCAGTACACTTCCCCTGCCACACCCACCAAGCCAAGCCATACCCACCAAGCCATACCCACAGAACTGGTAGAAAAAATAATTGAATCCCACCACTGGCCTTAACCATCACTTTTATTCCCACTCTTTCTTAGGTAGAAATGATCAGGACTAGCAGTACTTTTGCCCAGGCAGTTAGCTCCTTCAACTAGTTCTCTTTCTACTCCACATAACTAAAGTTATTCATGAGAACTGCAGAGAGGAACAACAGGCTTTGAGGTTTCCTTTCTACCTGCTAATATTTTAGTTTAGTTTAATATCCTGGAAATAGATCACTTTGAACCTTGCAAAGAGTAAACTGTCTCATAAATTAGACTTGATTCCAGCCAGTGTGACTCATCTTCCACTGAATTAGACTTGCATTACATGTAATCCTCAACTTACCACCACAGAGGAACCCAACATTTCTGCTATGTGAGACATTTGTTAAGTGAGTGTTACCATATCATGACCTTCCTTGCCTCCATTGTTAAGGGAATCCCTGCAGCTGGTAAGTTAGTAACCCAGTTGTTAAGTGAACCTGGCTTCCCCATTGACACTGCTTGCTAGAAGGTCGCAAAAGTGAATCGCATGACCCTGGGTCACTGCAACCCTCATAAATATGAACCAGTTGCCAAGCCTCTGAATTTTGATCACACAATCATGGGGATGCTGCAAAGTTCCTAACTGTAGAAAATGATCAGAAGTCACTTTTTTTCAGTGCCATTGTAACTTTGAACAGTCATTAAAGGAAGTCTTGTATATCAAGGACCAGTAGCGGAACTTTTGAGTAGTTCAGAGTAAATACTACCTCTGACTGGCCCCGTTGGGTATTACAGGCATTGAACAATCCTGCCTCCCTCCCTCCATCAATAAATTGCCAACTGGTAAACCTAGTTTAAATCCCTGGAGCAGCCTTTCTTAATTGATTGTCCCTGTCTAGAATAATGAGCAGCTGGATCTAAAATCAGACGAAAGGTACAAAATCAGTTCAAAGTTACCTATTCCTTGGACTGAATTGCAAAAAAAAAACCAAGACGTAAATACCAAGGAGACCTAGACAAAGAACACTGGCAAGTAGATGTTAATAGAAACCTAGCCTCTTCCTTCTTCAACTGAGATTCATCTGACCTCTGTACAAAGAGCAAAGGAAAGTGATCATTTTTCCTTCTCTCTCTCTCTTTCCCACCCTCCCCTCCCTCCCTCCCTCTCTCTCTTCAGTTCAAAAACATTTGCTTTCATTTGCCATTTCCAAGTGAAGGGCTACACAAAAAAGGGCTCCTATTTAGGAAATAGGGCCACACTTGTGAATGTGTGAATCTTGCACCTTTCTCTCCCTCTTTGTAATACATTCTATTGAATGGTGATTAAATTAGAGAGAACTGGAACTAGGAAGGTGAATACAGCCTCCTTTGCAGCAGCTTGAAGCAATAACTGAATGATCGTTGAATAGCAGATTCAGTCATTCTGCATTATGTGATTCTAGATCATAAAGTTGGGTTTATTGACCAGAGCATAATGGTTAGGTGATTCTTGTTATACAAACACAGTCCAATACTTGTCACTTTTAGATATATTACAAAGTGTATCAAATAACAGAGGTAATATTTAAGCAGCAATTCCTTACTTGAAGATGTTCAGGTTAGCTCTACTTTGTTCAATAATATAACATCACTGATAACCACTATTGTTGCATGTTATAAATCATTGCGATGGAGAACTAGTTGCTTTCCAGATGTTGCTGAATTGCAACTCCCTGAGTTTTTTGTGGATCCCAGGAAATGTGATGGGGAGGGGGATCTGCAGAAGGCCATAGATTTTTAGGTTTTGTGCATTTTCTCCTCTAAGAATAAGTAAATGTTTCCATCATGTTTTCTGATTTAGTTCTAAGCTTTCTAAAAACTTCAGACACAAAGAAAAATAATGTTCTTGTCAGACACAAGACTTCATGCCTTTTCAGCTAGTTAGAGGGACACAGCTGGATGCAAACAAAATGTTAGTTTGCTTCCAAGGTCAGCAGTATGCGAATCCTTGAAAAATATAAACTTGGTGACTGACAAAACTGTGAGTAATGATAAGGAAATGAAAGAGAAATTAATCTCTCTTGATGTAATAAATCAGATCCAACAAGGTGGGGAAAGTGAAGTGTCTTGATAAATGGAGACAGAGAGAGGATAGTGTTGTTTGAGATGAGAGAAAGCAGAGAGGAAGGGAGAAATAAAAATGACAGAATAATACAGAAAATATGTAGCATGTAAGAGGAGAAATATGACACAGAACAAGGAAAAAAATGTACTCTAAGGTAGATGGATAACAGTGTTCTATTAAGATTTCTAGATACCACTTGACCACTTTTCAAATTCATCAAGCATGTTCCCAAATAAAGATTAAGGCTTCTGGAGGATATTCGGGCACACAGATTGGAAATTGGAATAACGTAAACTTTCTTTTGCTTTAAATAGCAAATGCAGCCTGTCTTGCCTTCAATTCCATTCCTGGAAATAATTCAACAGTAGAATACTAGGGACAGTTAATTTAGCTGTAATGAGCTAGAAGGTCTTCTGAAAATGAAATGGCTTAAGGTTTCTTATCTGAGCAGAAGATAGGACTAGAAGACCTCCAAAGTTCCTTCCAACTCTATAATTCTGTTATTCTGTTATGATGACAGCACTCTCTTCTTCAGCTTTGGAAAGACAAATCAGGCAGATAGTTCAAGCAAACAAAATGTAAAGATGTACTAATATAGGAGATACATGTTGGTGCCAGTTGGGAATACTGATGGACTCACTTCCTTCCTTTTTTAAAATATACTAGGGTGAGCTGTATGCCCTCTCTCCAATGTAAAGGACCTTCAATGTTTTTCAACAGGGAAACCTTGACATTCTGAAGCAAGACTTACCATGTTTCCCCAATAATAAGACCACATTTTATATTAATTTTTGCTTCAAAAGATGGATTAGGAGTTATTTTCCAGTTAGGTTTTATTTGGAGAAAAATACATTACTAAATGCATCCATCTGACTGATGATCTTAACTGGAGTTTATTTTGGGGGGGAGGACTTATATTATGAGCATCCTGAAAAATCATGCTAGAATTTATTTTCCAATTGGGTTTTATTTTTGGTGAAACACAATACCAATACATTTGGTAACAAGGAGGATGATCTTGACAGAAATATGCAAGAATTGTTACCTAGGCAAAAGTGGATGAAACATTTTAAGCCATGAAAAATAAGTTAATATTTGGAAGCAGCTGAAACAGATACCTCCCTGATTTGTTGGAGTAAACAAATGCTGGGAAGGGGATTTGAAAATTGTAGTCAGATTTCCAATATTATATTATTGTAGGCAATCTTTCACCTTCTGTGGAGTTTATTTCCTGACCTAATCTACTTAGTAGGACTGACTATGGCCCTTAAGTTCTCATCTTTGGATGGCTACTCTTGATAAGGAAATATTTTCTATAATAATTTCTTTCTGAAGAATGTTCAGCCAATATAGAAGAAAACTCTATGTGTTATTTTTATAGTCTTCTATAAATAGATATGAGATCATGTGTGAGAAGTATGACACACTCACCTTTTGGAGATACTCAAATTGCTTAAACTTAGACATGCCACAATCTGTTCTAAGAAAAGTATATTAGTTTGGACATTCTCTGGGCAAATAGATAGTATGTTTCACATCCCTTAAATCTGATGGGTTGGATGAGAGGACCATACATCCATGCCCTTAGGTGCAGCCTCTAAGAGCCTCCATTTGAGGCTTCATCAGGATTTGCCAAGTATCTTCTTTTATTTTTTGTTCATTGAAGTTTTTAATAAACATAGTAAAGACTAAGGCAAACTAAACTGAAAGAAAAGAAAAAGAAAAAAAGCAGAAGAGAAAAGAAAATTGTAGTAATAAAAGATACAATGAAAAATTGGCTTCCAACTTCCATCACACTGAATGGAAGCTAACATATTAACTGTTTACCTTTTTAAAAGTTACAAATAATCCTGCCTCTTGTTCCTATGATTTTTAAGGGGTTGGCCGCACATATGAGATGCTATATAGTTGATGACCAAGTGCTAGTTTGGTTTAGTCCCACATTAGGCAGAAAGCCAGCTGAGTAACCTTGGGCCCATCACTCTTTCACACCTCTAGGAAGCAGGCAATGTCAAACCACCTGTAAAGTTTGCCAAGAAAACTGCAGGGATTTGTTGAGGTACTTGCCAGGAATCAAGACTGACTTGAAGGCACATACAGACAATCAATAGATTGATGGCCAACCAGTTTTGCCTCTTGTTTTTATTCCATTGTTTGAAAGGTCTGAAAAATCCTCAAACACATGATACTCTGCCAGATTTCTGGTGAATGATCACTGACTCCAGGGGTGGTATTCAATAATTTGGACTAGTTTGGCTAAACTGGTAGCGCCATCAGCTGGGAGTGAACCGGTTCGCTGTGACGATGAAGTGGGCCTGCCTACTTTCCCCTGCGCTTAACTCACCTATATCTTCTCAGCTGAGTCACACAGCATAGTGGATTGCTGTGCCTCAGCTGTTTTCCTCCCCAGCAGTAATGCGAAAGGTACTTTTTCTCAAAACTGCACACACATGCACAGTAGAGTACATGATCACCGAACCATTATTAAACTGGTAGGCTCCCACCACTGACTGACTCCCCTCCCACCTAAAAAGACAAGAAGAAAAAAGAAATAAAAGTACACGGGGGAAAAAAGAAGGTGGGTTCTACTCATGTGTTCTATATGGGTGGAGATTACAGACCCATATGTCGATAAGACAGAACTGGGGAAGAGAGATCTCCTCATGTGGAAAACAAAGTTAAAAAGAAAGAAAGAAAGATTTCCTGGCCCTGTCTCCAGAGCAAGTAAGAGGGAGAGATAACCAATTTAGAAGTCCCTGGCCCTACTGTTAGAAAACAAAGAAATCACAATTTAAAAGTCAGAGCCAGTGAGTGCTCAAGCACAGGGAAAGTGGCCTTCACAGTTAATAAAACACAATAGTATTACTTAACCTACAGAGAGTTCCATAAAAAAAAAAGACTCATATCATTTAGAGTATTCCATGGGCTTTTGTCGAGAAGCATTGCTGAAAAGATCAATTTTAAATGACTCTGACTGTAAACAAGGCATCTGCCTTTATTTTTCCAAGGGGAAAAAACCTCCTTGCATATTCTCATTTTTCCAAGGCTCCCGCAAACAGGTAGCTTAAAAACATATCAATGTTCAGGCATAAAAGGCAGGTTGCAAATGCAATAATGTTTTTATTTGAAAATGATTGCACTGACTCCAGCTAGTTCACTACACAATATGCCTTCACAAATGATCTTACTATTAAGATTTCTCTCAGCAATAAAATAGAGTTACACATTAGTTTCGTAAAGAAAATTAAGGTTATTTTTCTTTTAGTAGCAACCCTTAGGGTACCAAAAATAATTCCAAAATGGTAACTTTGGTCTGATTTAATAGTTTTGGCTTCCATACAAATTTTTTGTCACCTTCCCTTCTTTCAAATTCTGGTATGTGCCAAAGGATAATTTCCACAACACCAGTTGCGTTCCATTAAAAATAAATGGTACAAATCGATTAGAGTCACATATTCTTAAAGAGCACCTAAATATACGGAACCATTAAGTTAAAACCTATTTTGTTGTTTCTAGCAAATCTCTTTCAAATTGTGTCCAATCCACTTTGTGTTTTGGGCAGGAAGCTCTGTGTTTTCTTCTCTTGGAAGGTTAAGGGAGAACTAATACAAAGAGGAATTGCCATACAGACTAGGAAGTGCAGCAGAAGCTGGCTAGTTGATGACATCACCGCATCATGAAGTCTTAAACTCTGGAAATCAGAACAAGCTGCTGTCTGTTCATGGCTGTCAATCAAAGGAAAGGTATATAATGCTGAATAAAATTAGAGGAAAAGCTCCACCTATGAGGTTTTATATTTGTGCACTCTTCGTGTAGATTAATTCAGAAACCATGATCTCCTGCTGAATCAGGTCATGTCATTTCAGTGTTTCTCAATGTTGGCAACTTTAACATGCATGGATTTCAGGTCCCAGAATTCCCCAGCATGCTGGCTTGACGTTTTTAGGTTTTGCTAATGATACAGTTGTAGTCCAGGTGAGACTGTGCTACAATACTGAGAATCTTTTGTCTGAGGACTATTATAACCTGCTCTACTCTAAGGGAAATCCTCTCAGTTGAAATCCTAACTTTTGAAAGATTATTTGCCAATTATTTGGAGTGAAAATCTGTCTTATTCAAGGCCCTTGCTATTGCATTTGTGAAAATGATTGTATATATGTATGATGTATATATGTATGTATGTATGTATGTATGTATGTATGTGTATGTATGTATGTATGTATGTATATATATATATATATATATATATATATATATATATATATATATATATATATATATATATATATATTATTTTTGTGCTGATAAATAAATAAAGGGAGACTAGTATAGGTCTATTTCAAGCTATTTAGCTCTCATCAGCTAGCCATACCCTTACTGGGATTCGAACCTGTGAAAATATTGGGTTTCTGTCGTGATGGACTCTTGTGACGAGCCGATTGACAGATGATGGAAGCAGTTAGCTTCCTCCCATAATTAGGGCTTACCAGGGGTTGTGACACTTATATATATAAGGTTTTCAGACATAAGAAGCAATACAGCACAGGTTTGAATCCCAGTAAGGGTATGGCTAGCTGATGAGAGCTAAATAGCTTGAAATAGATCTATACTAGTCTCCCTTTATTTATTTATCAGCACAAATATAATAACATCGGCATTGATACCCCCATCAGTGAATTGCAAAAAGCAGATTTATTTGGATCAGTTTACATCCAGTGACAATACCTTTGACACCATCAAACAGCAACATGTGTCCATCCCAGAGTTTTGGGAAGGACTTGATGGATAAAAGGGAAGAACTCGGTCAATAAAAATACCAAATCTAGTCCAAGCATCTGGCTAACCATGATGAACCATAATAATAATAATATAATACCAAAGCACAGTATTGCTTAAGCCCTCTACTAGTTGATGCCATATCTGAGAGATGACCTCATTTGATATATCTCAGTCTCCAGCTATTATTTATGAAGTTGATATATAGGATGCTTTTGAACCTAGCAGTTCGAAAGCATATAAAAAGGCAAGTAGAAAAATAGGAACCACCTTTGGTGGTAAGGTAACAGCGTTTCGTGCACCTTCGCCATTTAGTCATGCTGGCCACATGGCCACGGAGACATCTTTGGGCAGCGCAGACTCTTTGGCTTAGAAACAGTGATGAATACCGCCTCCTAGAGTGGGGAACAACTAGCACATATGTGCGATGGGAATCTTTACCTTTACCTTATAATAGAACAAGTAATCATCATCTCCCAACCATAGTTGACTTGTTTGTTCCAAGTAATTTCTGCGGAGATTGAATCAAAGGCCTACTTAAGAGCTACAGAGGCAAAAAGTGCTGCCTTGGGTCTATAATTCATCACATTCTCCTGAAGTCGGTTATTTCTTTTATCCTGCTCCAGTGGTGGGTTTCAAAAATTGTTCGAACCTACTCTGTGGGTGTGGCCTCCTTTGTGGGAGTGGCTTGCCACCCATGTGACCAGATGGGAGTGACTTGCCACCCATATGACCGGATATGAAGATGCCGACAACACTTGTCAGAACCACCTTAAATTACCTCACACACAGCACTGGCATGCATAAGAATATGATGTAAACTTGTTTTTTAAAAGGCATCTTTGGTTTGCGTTAAAACAACTTCAACACACACAATGTTCTGATTGCACCACAAACGCAGTAGTCATCCTTACCTTTCACAGAGGTACTGGGTTTTATAAATATGAGCATGATAGTGTAGAATAATCATATCCAAGGACCAGTGGTGGGTTTCAAAAAATTTCGGAACCTCTTCTGTAGGTGTGGCCTGCTTTCCGGGTCCACTGGTGGAACCTCTTCTAACCAGTTCGGTAGATTTGATGAACCGGTTCTACCGAATAGGTGCGAACTGGTAGGAACCCACCTCTGTCCTGCTCCCACCCACATTCCCAATTCAGCTTCCTCTCTTCCACATCATAATGCCAACCCTCAAGTTATAATCCTTGGATAAAGTCTTTTACTTACATTCAGTTTCTGTCTCCTCAGTCACTTGCTTCATAAGCAAATTCCTTCTTCAACGTGAAAAAAACACAGTCTGTAATGACTATATTTAAAAACTCAAATAACACATCAAACTGTGGTTAGTCCATTGATTTGGAACTCTTATTTTGTGATTCCAGTTTGCTGGCTGGCTACAAAGTCAAAGTGTCAGTTCAGACCTTATTATAAAACATACTTTAGCTTTCCCATGGTCTGGTTATGATGTTTGAATAGACTCCGTAGCTTCTTTTTCAGCTTAGAAAAACAGCTGCTGCTGAGATTGTTGGTTCTTCTAGTTCTACACTATCAGTGTTGTCATTGTCAATAAAGATTTCTGACACTTTCTTTTCCAACCTTACCTGAAAACGCTAAGGATTGGCTCCTGAGTCTGCAGTGTTTTCTTTCTGAAACAGGTCTTTCCCTTCACATTTCAACTATAATGATCAGCTAGAACTGACGGAACATCCAAATGCATACAATTTTAATAAGATAGATAGATGACAAATCCAACATAAACTCTGCAGAGATTATTAGAAATGCCTCCACGAAAACGCCCCTTCCGAAACAGTCTACAATAATGACAGATCTGTGGCAAAAAGCCTGCCTGTGATTGTTAGGCTTTAAAGTAGCTTTTGATGGAACCAATGGAGTTAGTTTCAAACTTTCACTGCCATATAGGAAGCAGCTCACACAGAGAAACTTTATGACCAAGGGTTGGAGAATCCCCAAGAGATTAGACATAAATCTGGTATTTGATGTAATGTCAGCGTTTCAAAAACCAGCAAGGAAAACATCTCACCACGCCAATGCTGGCCTAAAGTTAGCCATTCTTGAAGAAAGAAATGACATAAAATGACACTACTGCAAAATAAATAAGCTACCATTCATCAGGATGGTTTTATAGTCTGAATGGAGACAAAAAAAAGTTTGTGTCATTCCCATCTGCGGTTTGTTGAGTGGGCAGATAATTATCACTGTCTGCACATTATATATTTCTTTTCTTTGTGACCTCATTGTTTATAATTCATGGGCCTGCCCAAACAGGCATGCATTATGTTCTCTTTCAAGTAGCACTTTATGCACCTATGGAAACGTATTCAGATCACAAAAATGATGCCTTAATAAAAGTCTATTTTTTAAAACATGCCACCAGACTTGGCTATTTCGGCTGAAGAGAATGGAAACAAAAATGCAATGACCATCAGTGCAAATTATTTTATTAAAGCTCATGCTGTAGCAAATATTAACGTTGATTGGGAATCTTTATCATGTTACCCAAGATTTATTTGGTTTGGTTTTTGATGGAGCCTAGAAGATGTGAAGATGTCTGCGTATCTAAATAGATGAATAGATCTGTGCAAAATTTAAAAATAAATAATTTATGTTCTTAGTCTTTCCTGCTCTGCAGTGTCTGTTGCTATATTGAAAAGTAACATTTTAATTGCTCTCTTGCTGCCCTGACTCAGCATGTGCGACTGTGTGTGTGTGTGTGTGTGTGTGTGTTTCTAAGTATAACAGAATACCTTTGGAAAGGTAATAATTTTCAAAAAGACTGAATATAAATGATATTAATAAAAAGTAAATTTGGGATCTGTCAGCTTCACTTCTTCCTATAATAGAGTGCCAACATTAACAGTGGTAACATCTTCATTTTCAGTGCATTTTATCTGGCCACTAGAATGCTTCTCTCAAAATATAATTATTTTCTGTTGCATATTAAGAAGGCAAGAAAGTTCTCTCCAGCATTGTATTGGATCTGGGTACTTGAGAGACCGTCTGCTGCCAATTACCTCCCACAGACCCATTAGATCTCACAGGGTTGGCCTCCTCCGGGTGCCATCTACCAGCCAATGCCACCTGGCTATTACCCGGGGGAGGGCCTTCACTGTGGCAGCTCCAGCCCTCTGGAATGAACTCCCTGCAGGGATTCGGACCCTCACCTCTCTCCAGGCCTTCCGAAAAGCTGTCAAAACCTGGCTTTGCCGGCAGGCCTGGGGGTGATGAGTTCCCTCCCCTCTCGACATGTATGGTTGTGCGACTGTTGTCTACTTTTATTATTTGTATTTTGTCTTTTATGTTCCCCCTTTTTTCCCCCTTGAGTTGTTTGCCGCCCTGAGTCCTCCCGGAGAAGGGCGGCATACAAATAATAAAATACAAATACAAATACAAATACAATTAAGTACCCTCCCTTCCAATGGCACTGCCTTCAGATAGGCTTATGGTGACCTCATGGTTATGTTGAAGTGCTACTCCTTGTGGGAATGAGTCTAGGCATGCTTTAGCCAACTTCTGGCACCACAGTAGTATACTGCATCTTTAAACCAAAGCACACTTTTATTAATAATAATCATTTATTTGTCAGTGCACAACATATGTACAATGAGATTTGTTGAGCCCCCTCAGTGCACCCCCACCAACACAATACAACTAAGAGTGAAGAAAGAAAATCCCTAACCCCTAATAAATCATGTTAACAAAGATCCAGTCCTATTGCACCAGTGTGAACATGATGGTAGGAGGGTAAAGAAGTACCATCCAGCATGTGAGGATCAAATTAAAAATGTAATTAAAAATGATGCAATTTTTGGAGATCGAAGGATTAAGTTTTCAACTGGCAAGAGTTATCCGAACACTCAAGGCAACTACATTCATATTCGGGATTAGCTGTTTGTGAGCAAGCTGGCTGGAACTGTGGTTTTTTAAAAAAAAATATAAAACCCTACACACAAAGCATTACAAATAAAATCACTACACTAAACTTTATTGATATAGTGTTATAATTTTTCTCAAGCTCCTTCAACTGTTCATCCTTTGGTTCCTGTTCATGGACTTCATCCTTGCTCTCTTTGATGGAGGAGTTCCAGCTTCTCTCCCTGAAAGCACTGATGACTCATGCGGCACTTGATCAAGGAGACCCACACTTCTCTTGCTCTGCTTCTGCCCATAAAGATTAATTGTCCAGAACAATTGACGCAGCCCTGTGTATCTAGCTGGTAGATTTGACCACTGAGAGATTTACAATGAGGTTCGTGCAGTCATGCTGCAACTGGGAGGCACTGTCTCTGCACTCATGGCAAGCAAAATTGTCTTCATCTTTGCGTTTTTATCTGTACTGCATGATGTGTTGCATTCTTGACATGGCATCCTGGCTGAACTCAATAATGAGTTTCCAACTAGGCTTTCCATGGCATGAAGCTGCTGAATGTTGTTCCCTGGTGTGCTCTCTAGCCATCCCACCATATCTGTGCTGTTGATTGCTGCTAAGTACCACCTGAACTATTATTCTGCAACCGGGGAAGGTGTGTGGCACACAGCTTGGCTGCCTGGTACATCTCAGATGTTCTTTGATGCCCTTGCGAAGTATTGGTGGTGGTGAATATAATAGCACACTCATGTGAGCAGCTAGCTCATGTTTCATCATTCTCTGGGCCATGTACTCTAGGTAGGATATCCCCTCTCCTTCCCTCAACTGCACCATCACATGCATTCTTAGAAAAAAGAAGCATGCTCTAGAACAGCCAACTGTACTCGCAAAGATAAGGACTGGAGCATGAGCTTAAGCAGAATCTGAACTGAAGGATGCATAAAAAAAACCAAAGAAGGGAAGTTTTGAGAGAAATAGAATGCCACCTTGCTCTCCACTGTCCTCTCATTCATTTCCCATTTCTGATTTCTAAATGAAAACAAAGCACTATATTAATCATAGCTGGTGGCTTAGAATGTTTTGCAATCCTCTCTTTCCCAGGGCTAGTTTTGTGATATGGGACAGGAAGTTACCTCCACCATTGCTTGGCACACCTGAAATAATTATAATAAGTAGTAACCAATGCCAAATCCGGTGAAACAACTGGCCGCTGTGATACAATTGTATAATAATAATAATAATAATAATAATAATAATAATAATAATAATAATAATAATAATAATAATAATAATAATAAATAATAAGCAGGGTCGCCGAGAAGGAACATGAAAAAATCGCAAGATACCAGGACTTAAAAATCGAAATTCAATGACTATGGCACAAACCAGCAGTGGTAATTCCAGTGGTAATTGGCACACTGGGTGCTATTCCAAAAGCACTGGAATTACATTTAAAACAGTTAAAAATTGACAAAATCACCATCAGTCAAATGCAAAAAGCCGCACTGCTTGGATCTGCACGCATATTACGAAAATACGTTACGACGTCCTAGGCCCCTGGGTGGGGCCCGACTAGTAACCAATGCCAAATCCGGCGAAACAACTGGCCGCTGTGATACAATTGTACAATAATAATAATAATAATAATAATAATAATAATAATAATAATAATAATAATAATAGCAGGGTCGCTGAGAAGGAACATGAAAAAATCGCAAAATACCAGGACATAAAAATTGAAATTCAACGACTACGGCACAAACCAGCAGTGGTAATTCCAGTGGTAATTGGCACACTGGGTGCTATTCCAAAAGCACTGGAATTACATTTAAAATAGTTAAACATTGACAAAATCACCATCAGTCAAATGCAAAAAGCCGCACTGCTTGGATCTGCATGCATATTACGAAAATACGTTACGACGTCCTAGGCCCCTGGATGGGGCCCGACTAGTAATCAATGCCAAATCTGGCAAAACAACTGGCCGCTGTGATACAATTATTGTTGTGAATAATAATAATGATAATATTCTCCTCCTCCTCCATCCACCTCCTCCCATGTATTCCTCCTTTTTGTTTCTTCTGGATATAAACCATACTCCAATTCCATATGAGATGAGGAGTGTGTTCAGGTATTGTCGGTTGGCATCTGCTCCATATGATATTTCAGCAGGCTCCTGAATGCGTCCCAAGTGCTAAAATAGCACCTGGTTTTCGTAATATGTTGTTCTTTGTTCTAGGAACTTCGGCTCACCAATCAGCTATAGTTTTTACATGGATATGCAGATGCAGATGGGTGCTTACGACTGTGTCTACCTGCATGCCTTTATGTGCAGGGAGGCAGGATATCTGAAGGCAAGTAGCATCAAAGTAGAACTTTTATGGGCAAAGGTTCCTTGACCTTCCAATATTTTCAAAACTTCCAATATTTCTATCTGGTTTCCTATGAAAATTCTAACCCAATTCATGGCTGAGGTTTTGTTCTTTTTTTCTGGATGAGTCAATGCTTCTTTGGCTATTTCAAGAAAATATTCTATTAGAAATGTAGAAAAAAACCCTCCAGAAACCTCACTCTAAGGAATTGCTTTCTTTGTACAAGTAGTTGATGGACCATAAGGTGCATCCCACCTGTGTTTTTTCCACTTCTTGAAGAAGTGAAAAACATTTGGATGGTGAAAGGCAGGTGTGTGATGCTGACATCTGGTAATGAGTCACCAACCTGAAGCTCCCACCATCACATGAAATCTGGACACCAGATGAAATAAACTACAGAGTGAAAAAAAAGTTGTTAAAAAAAGGAAATAACGCCTATATTGCTGGAGATATACCAGGTATTCTTATGAAAAACAGACTCTGCCAAATTCACATTATGAAGCTTATTTAACTGCAGTTTTGAAAGCTGGTAAAGATTCTTTGAATTGCACAAGCTACTGCCCAATTTTGTTCTTTCAGTGTTGATACTAAAAATTTAACAGCTACCTTGGCAAGATATTCCATGCAATAATTCATTCATCACAACAATGTTCTGGATATACAATACATTGGGCTGAGCATAATATTATGCCTATTACTAAGAAAGTCCCAAAGTATGTAGGCAAATATTTAGGTTTTATTTATTGTCCAGAATCTATTAAAGTTTTGGGAATTGCTATCCTTAGAAAAATATTCTAACTAGTAGATAAGTATATTTCAATTTGTATTACCCAGATGAAGGGGAATCTTAAGAAGAAGTAAAAAAAAAATGTGCCGGGTTTGTGAGAAAGAATCAATGTAGTAAAAATGAATACTGTTGTAAGCCTGATACACATTTTAGAAGCAATGCCTATATTGGCTGTACTTAAATATTTCAAACAGATTGATAATGATGAATTTTTTATGCAGGGAAAATACCTAGGAATTTTCTGTTAATGTTATAACTTCGTTTGGAGATAGTGGTTCTATTTTTCTGAATTTCATAATGTATCGTTGGGCACACTTGTTAACTTCAATAATGTATTGGATTACAAATGATACTGACTATTTACCAAAGTGGGATGAACTTCAGAGAAATTATTAAACAATCAGGAGTCCCTAACATGTTCTTGGTTCTAACTAGAGTAGAAATGCATTCATTTTTGCAGTGCTGAAGGCATTCAGATATATTTGAGCCATAATGGATAGAAAATTAAAATGTGATTTTAGTTCTTATGAAAAAAAAATGATGCTCTGGATTCATTCCTATTAAAAATGGCTGATTATACTTTTGCTGTTTAAAAAGGGTGGATGGAGAACAGAAGTGGGTTCCTACCAGTTCGCACCTATTTGGTAGAACCAGTTCATCAAATCTACCGAACCGGTTAAAAGAGGTTCCACCAGTGGACCCGGAAAGTAGGCCACACCTACAGAAGAAGTTCCAAAATTCCAAAATTTTTTGAAACCAACTGGTCCTTGGATATGATTATTCTACACTATCATGCTCATATTTATAAAACTCAGTGCCTCTGTGAAAGGTAAGGATAACTACTGCATTTGTGGTGCAATCAAAACATTGCGTGTGTTGAAGTTGTTTTAACGCAAACCAAAGATGCCTTTTAAAAAACAAGTTTACATCATATTCTTATGCATGCCAGTGCTGTGTGTGAGGTAATTTAAGGTGGTTCTGACAAGTGTCGTCGGCATCTCCATATCCGGTCGCATGGGCGGCAAGCCACTCCCATCCGGTCACATGGGTGGCAAGCCACTCCCATAAAGGACACCACACCCACAGAGTAGGTTCAAACAATTTTTGAAACCCACCACTGATGGAGAAAGTATTGGCCAAAAATAAGATCATTACACTTAATCAGCTAATAACATCAGTATCTCTGAAATTTGTTTTTGGAATGACTATAACTTTCCTACAACTGTTAAAGTACACTATGTACACAAAAACAAGTTGCTTGACTCCAGTACCCTCCCAGTCTCTGAAATTCTGGAGAAATTAAGTGAATTGAAAAGGCTTTTACTGACACTAAGCCTACAATTTATTGCTAGCATAATTTTACTAAATTAAACTTGAAAGCATTCCTGGAAAGATGCTAATGCATCAGATTTTACAGTTGGCTTAATGAAATTTGTCCATTCTTAGGTCTTTGAAGTGGGTTCATATAGAATGAAAAGGCAAGATTAGACAATATTGTTTAGCAATACTGCATCATTATAAAACTGGTAGTCAACAATGAATAAATAGAACCTTTAGAGACGTTATAACTATTGATATTTTGAATAAACTCTGTTTTCCCAGTTGACCTCTAATATATATGGCAATCTAGACTTAAATCAGATCCCTGCAAAACTGAAGCAAGTTTATACTTTTGAAATTACAAAATTCATCCCTACAAAAGAACAAGCATGCTCTACGGAAGACTCAAAGCTTCATTCTAGAACAGTTTGCTGAAAAAATACAGCATCTTTTTTCAGAGTTTCATTTATGGCATTTCTTCAAATCAGCCTTTCAACTAATTTCCAGGGTCAGGCTATGGAGGAAATGAAAAAGACCGTTGGCTTACCTGAATGGTCGTTCTCTAGGCCCTGCGGAGTGTCTAAACTTCAGCTTGCTGCCCAAGGAACTGAGTTTAAATTTGATTGTAGCTCCGCCTCTTGGTTGCCTCAGAGGCTCAGTTTCAAAAAACGAAGAAGATCAATAGTCTATAACTCGAACCAGTCAAAGTCCAAGTCCAAGACATGGAGGTGCTAAGAACACCTCGCGGCCCCACCTTAAGGGTGGGTTTGGACACTCCGCAGCGCCTAGAGAACGACCATTCAGGTAAGCCAACGGTCTTTCTCCTAGGCACTGCTTGGAGTGTCCAAGCACGGGACATGCCAAAGCTATCTCGAAGTCGGGAGGCAAGAAGAAGAACTGTCCAGGGCCGCAGTGCTTGCCATGACTCTCTGCAAAACTCTTCTCCCAAATGACGCCTCAGCGGAGGCCAACGTGTCAAGTTTGTAGTTGCGAATGAATGAAGTGTTCAGTTTTGGAGATTAACCTGGTTCCTTCAAAATTAATTTCATGTCCTGTAGCTTTAAGGTGCTGGGAAAGGAAGGAAGTTTTTTCTTTTTTTCTTACTGCGTTCTTGTGTTCTGTGATGCGTGCATTTATTCTCCTGTTCGTTTGTCCTATGTATATTGCAGGGCAGATTTTGAAGGAACCAGGTTAATCTCCAAAACTGAACACTTCAACAAGAAAATAATTATGGAAGCTATCGAAATAGAGAAATACCCCCACAATATGAATAAACGTGACGATACCTCCCGCCTACCAGACATCTGGAAACCAGCCCTAGTAAACAAATGAGCGCCACCCACCATCCAGGCCGTTACAATACAAAACAACAATGCACCCACAGCCCGCACCAATCAGCACCAATCTACCAATCATGATACAGCCACACATCCAATCAAGCCACTTGCTGAAATGGGGCCAGCACCTCCCCCGCAAGGTTTGCAGAGGGACGGCAGCTCCAATCATGCTTTAAGACTAAAACACCAGCCTGAAGATGGCGAGTGAGACCTCGGTGAAACATTGCCAAGACAATCTCAATCTGACAAGGGAAATGACCCGAATACAACAAAACCAGCATACCTATGCCCGTAAAAATCTACGAAAACGCATACACACACTCATACACACACACACGCAGATGTTGTTGCAACATAAAAAAAATGGCTTTCTGCCTGGATGGCTCCTAGGGTGAGCTGAAGACAGAGAAGGGAAGCAATATGCTCCCTCCCATATTTGAGCATACTAGTGGTTGTGACACAATATATATACATGCATACACACACACACACACACACAAATGGCTCTTTGTGTGTGTGTGTGTGTGTGTGTGTGTGTGTGTGTGTGTGTTTGTGTGTGTTCCAGTATAACTCTGGTACGTCTTGAGCAATTTCAACCAAACTTAGAACACAGATGACTTAGTTTCTGGAAACAAACACTGTGGAAGTAAGACACCCTAACAGTGTATGTGTTATGTTAAGATACAGTCTGTTGTGCCTTAAAATGACTTCTATTGTACTACACAGTGAAGTTGCCATGGTAACAGCTTCACAGCACTCCACAAGAGGGTTCCTGGCAAGCGGGAAAATCCAATATTTGAAATTGCATTTACTGTAGACATTTGTGAATGTCTAATACAGGATTGGGATAAACAAATACTTGGGCAACACCAGTTTAACAGCTAGTTTGTTGATAAAAATGTCACCTGAAAAGTGCTTTTTCAAAAGTCAACTGGACTTTGTTTTCCCTTGAAGATGTTTCACTTCTCATCCAAGAAGCTTCTTCAATTCTTGACAAAGTTCTTCAGTTCTACAGCAAACTGCTGACAAATGAAGCATTGATTCTTCCCTAATTCAAGATTGGTTGTTTGTAGAGATAAATTCTGTGGTTTCAGAAGATATAAATTTGATTCAGTTTTACAGGGATCTGAACTAAGTCTAGCTTGTATTTATAATCTCTTGGAATTCTGTCTCATTAACTGAACATAAGAATCTGTATGCTATGTTTACTTCCATGTTAAAAATATTTACACGATTGCAAAACTAGCACATCAGGATCATATCTTATATCCTACTAAAACAGAATGTGCAAAGCTTGCAACAATAAAATATTTGATATGGTGCATATATATAAAAAAATGTGAGCTCCAAGTTTGAGGCATGTACAAATATATTATTTGTTGTGCAAATCATGGATTTTTTAAAAGCTTGGATTCATTAGCATAGTTCACACATCACACCAAATTATTTCATATAACTCTGAATCGTAAACTATGATTTAATGAACATTATGTGATCATGCCAAACCAATATTAACCACAATTTTATAGTAATTTATAAAGGCAGCCCTTGCAATGTAGGAAATGGCAGTTAACATGGACCATCAAGGCAGCTGTTTTTAGTATATTATAAAAATATTGGGCATGAATTAGCCTTCTGTCTCATTGATTTCATAGGGAGAATTAAATTAAATCTTTCCCATTTAAGTTACTTGCTTTTAAGTTACTTGCTTTTGATAAATCATACCCCTTGTGATATTATATATATATAATGATATATGATATTGTTGTATTTGTGTACAACAATATTGTTGTATTTGTGTACAATTTGTGTAAAAATCTAATAGATATATGATATTGTATACACACACACACACACACACTACAATTAGGAGAAGGGATTAATTTATAGGAATATAAATTATCCTAATTAAAATGAATACTCATAAAAACATATTGCAGGAGTAGATAGAATGGTGACATCCCTTTCTGTGCCTTTCCAAAGTCAAATATAGTTGTTTCATGATGATAAAATACAGTTATCAGAATATTTATTCATACAGTATTTCTTCTTATAAAAAAATCTCAAAACAATAATATTTAACCATGTGAGTTACAACTAGTCCTAATTCAGCAACCACAATTATAACTGGCTACTCTGTAATAAGCGATGCAGCCACTCAGTGGAAAATTAAGAGCCAAGGTGGTGCAGTGGTTAGGGTGCAGTACTGCAGGCCACTTCAGCTGACTGTTATCTGCAGTTCAGCGGTTCTAATCTCACCGGCTCAAGGTTGACTCAGCCTTCCATCCTTCCGAGGTGGGTGAAATGAGGACCCAGACTGTGGGGGCGATATGCTGACTCTGTAAACCGCTTAGAGAGGGCTGAAAGCCCTATGAAGCGGTATATAAGTCTAACTGCTATTGCTATTGCTATAGATACAGGACAATGCATACTTCCTGTAATGGCAATCATGGGACCGAGGGATGCTGTATTGCTTGTGAAATTATTTTCAGCACTGTTCTAACATCAAATGGTAACTGAATGTGTCAGTTGGTAAGTGAGGACTATCTGTAATAACTGAGAATATTCTTCTTATATTATACTTACGATATTCTCTATGTAAATACAGTAAACATCTGTTAATTCTAAATCAAATAATATTGCATTTGGTCATAAAAACATCTTACTTCTCAAATAAATATTTGGATACAACATTTGATTTTAGAGTACTGGTTAAGAGCGACAAATACTATCCATTGTATGGTTAAACAGACATAGAGTTTGCTTGTGATCTTATTACAGTCTGTGGCTGCAGCTATCCAAGCATGGAACATAACATTAGAGCTAAGGGAATAACAGACATTCAACTTCTCCCAACATATGCAAGATTTGAAAGGAAAAATGTGGTTGTAATTATTTTAAATTTCCTTAAAGAATGCCTTTAGATTCACTGAAACTGAAAATTATGAATTAGTGTAGGTATGCTTAAAATTTAGAATAGAATAACAGAAATGGAAGGGACCTTGGAGATCTTCTAGTCCAACCCCCTGCTTAGGCAGGAAACCCATCACCACTTCAGACAAATGGTTTTCCCATTTGTTCTTAAAAACTTTCAGTGTTGGAACATTTACAACTTCTGGAGGCAAGTTGTTCCACTGATTAATTGTTCTGTCAGGAATTTTTTCCTTAGTTCTAAGTTGCTTCTCTCCTTGATTAGTTTCCACCCATTGCTTCTTGTCCTGCCCTCAGATGCTTTGGAGAATAGCTTGACTCCTTCTTCTTTGTGGCAGCCCCTGAGATATTGGAACACTGCTAGCATGTCTCCCCTAGTCCTTCTTTTCATCAGACTAGACATACTCAGTTCCAGCAACCATTCTTTATATGTTTTAGCCTCCAATCCCCTAATTATCTTTGTTGCTCTTCTCTGCACTCTTTCTAGAGTCTCAACATCTTTTTTTACATTGTGGCAACCAAAATATTCTCACATTAATTGACATGTTGTTACTTGCAACCTAAACAGCCAAGAAAATTTCACTGAAGAAATAACAATAGCATTTAGACTTATTTACCACTTCACAGTGCTTCACAGCCCTATCTAAGTGGTTTACAGAGTCAGCATATCGCCCCAACAATCTAGGTTCTCATTTTACTGACCTGGGAAGAATGGAAGTCTGATTCAACCTTAAGCCGGTGACAATCAAACTCCTAACAGTCGGCAGAGTTAGCCTGCTAACCTTACTCAGATTAAAATATAAGCGCGAGTTTCAAACCACACTTATAGAGGAATAAAGAGAAAGCTCACATATGCACTAACAAAATTTAAAAAATGAGATTTTTGATTGTAGAGCACATGGTGACATGAAGCTGAAGGTGGAATCTAGCTCATTTGATTCCCCCCCTCCCGCCGCCTTAATAATGCAGATACTCTGTGGTTGCTCATTTAGGTATTTAGGTATTTATTGGGATTTATATGCCGCCCTTTTCCCTGAGGGGACTCAGGGCGGCTTACAACCACAGGGGAGGGGAAGTGCAAGGTCAAAACAAAACAATATGTGAACAACAGAAAAATAATAAAACCCAACTTTCATTCAGCAATCAAACAAAACACTCGGGCGGGTAATTAGGAGCCTATCCCCAGGCCTGCTGGGAGAGCCAGATCTTGAGGGCTGCGCGGAAGGTCTGGATAGTGGTGAGGGTGCGGATCTCCATGGGGAGCTCGTTCCATAGGGTCGGGGCAGCAACAGAAAAGGCTCTCCTCCGTGTGGTCGCCAGTCGGCATTGACTGGCAGATGGAATTCGCAGGAGGCCCAGTCTGTGCGATCTAATTGGTCGATTTAGGGAGGTAATCGGCAGAAGGCGGTCTCTCAAGTACCCAGATCCACTACCATGGAGTGCTTTAAAGATGGTCATCAGTATCCTGAAGCGCACCCGGAGACCAACAGGCAGCCAGTGCAGCTCGCGGAGGACAGGTGTAACGTGGGCGAACCGCGGTGCGCCCACTATCACTCGCGCGGCTACTCAAAATTCTCCCGTCTGATGTTGCAGTTGCCAAGTGGAGGATGCACAGACACAAACCAAGCATAATTCTGCTGATATCTTTGGTGCTCAATATATCTAGGATTTATTTATGGTAACTCTCAAGTGAGGAAGGACAAAATATGAGCAAACTGCTAGTTAGTAGATGGAAAAGAAGCTGATTGAGGGCCTGGTCTATTCTGTTCTGTATTAAGTTGGTGCACACATACTGGACATGTGGAAACAATATACAAGGTAGTTCTCAATTTACAACATTTCATTTAGTGACCATTCAAAGTTACAAAATTCAGATGCTTGACAACTGACTCATATTTATGACGGTTGCCCTGTGATCACCTTTTCTGACCTCCTGACAAGCAAAGTCAATGGGGAAGTCAGATTTGTTTAACAACCGTACTATTAACTTAATGATGCCAGTGACTCAATTAACAACTGTGGCAGGAAAGGCCGTAAAATGAGGCAACATTCACTTAACATATGTCTCACATAGCAACATAAATTTTGGGCTCAATTGTGGTTGTAAGTCGAGGACTACCTAAGTACAAAATTGCTTTTGTTTTGTAATGAACTGGTGAACTGTTTGAGCATGAGCCAGTATCAGAAAGAACAAGGATAGTTTATTGAGCTCATCTACTTTAAGACAAAAAAATTCTTCACATAAACTAAAATAGCTATGGTTATTTATTTATTTATACATTGCTAGTATATGAAATATGAATTTCTATCTAGATGTAAATATATGAAGAAATATATTATTCTCATGCTGTACAAGAAAAGTAGACATTAACGACATAGTAATGACACCGATTGTAAAATAGTTGTCATCAAAAAGTGCAATTTGCTGCAATATAGCCCAAAAGTAAACTGCAGAGAAAGAATATATTTTAATTATGTTTTAAATATTTCCTCTTTTTGGTAAGGATTGAAGTGTCTTTTAGGGCAATTGAGACTCATCATTTTGATCATGAACAAATATGCATCTGAATTACTGAGTCATTTTCTTTTTATGCCACTTCATAAATCAAAACAAGCCTGTGGATTAAAACAAACTTTTCTCTCTGAAAATATTTAAAACCGTACTGCCAAAATGAACACAGAGCTTTCAGCGTGATATGATTTGGAATAGGGAAGAGAGATAAATGCTGTAAAAATTGAGATATATTAATGAATGGTGGAGCTAGGGTGAAGAGACACTTTATCTTGCAATTTGGAGAGAAGAAATCAACATTATAAAACGAAACATGTTGTATAAGTAGTGGTCCTATGCCTCAAGTGAGAAAAATGTTTCTTTCAGAAAAAAGGAGAAAGAAAGAAAAAGGAAAGGAAAGGGGATTGGTGAACATCCTGATTAATGCATGCTGAATAGTATATATACGCCACACCTGATTGCATTAAGTTTTACTGAGATATGACTGAAAAAGAAGTTTCAGACCCTGATGCACTTAAGAACTCACCTATCTTGAAGCAGGTTTTGTAGTTTTAATGAAATCAGTGTCAGGGTTCCATGTAACACCTCCAACAAAAGAAGACTCTGAGGCTTGAGGTTCCTCAAAGTTCCATTTTATTAGAGATGTCATATTGGCACATCTGGGAAAACCCGAATATGAAAGCTTCCAGGTTTTCCCCACCCAAAAGAAAGTCCAAGCCGCTTCCCAGCACCCACATGTCCATCACATCAGTCCATCAGTCAAAGCACTGTCCCAACTGGAGATGCCTCCCAGCCACACCTGTCCAGCTGCAGGTCAGAATGTCCTTGACTCTCAGAGAAAGGAAAGTTATTATGACTATATATCTCCTGAGTGCCATACAATCCCCACTCCCAGTTTCCTTCAGGCTAAATGTGGCAGGCCTGTAGATCCAATGCCCAAGATGGCTTCTAGGACTGACAATCAATGGAACTGGTCACATGTTTTAAATCAAGCATATATTTTTAAGTACTTTACCGGAATTATGCCATCAATTTTTATTGTTCTTTCAATGAGAAATTGGCAAATAAAAATTATACCAAATCCAGTATGGAAGGCAATCATTTCCTTCTTAATATGAATTTGGGTCCTCGGTTTACCACATTTTCAGACCTGGAGCTCACCACATCTGGAATCTCTTGGGAACTCCTAGAGGAGAATTGTTTCCATCTCCCTTCTCTGTTCAGCTGAGCTACGGTATCTTAACGCAGCTGGCGATAAAGTATATAGGCATTACAAAAAAATGCTATTTACAAGGTCCCTCCCAGGGCTGTGATTCTTCTATTATTCTTCATTGGTATATGCATGTGAATTATTCAAAAATAATCCCCAAAGGGTTTTTCCCCCTGAACTTGCAAGGCAACTGTATTCAACAAGGATTTTTAATGCAAACCTTTTATTGTTTTTATCACTTTTTCTAAAAAAAAAAAAAATCCCTGCAATGAAAGAATTATGACACATTGATTCATATTTATTCATCCAGTTTACTTCACTTTTCTACTCAAGCACTTACAGTACTCATACAATGTAAAGTAAGCTGGTTTACTTATGAAAACTGTCTCTCCACAGATTCAACTTCATTCTACTATTAGTGATTTTATGGTTAAGACTTCAGTACCTACTTGATAACAGTCACTTTGATTTGCTGATTAAGGACAGGAAACCAGGAAACCATGAATTCTAGTCCCATATTAGGCACAAAGCCAGTTGGGGACTTTGGCCAGTCACTCTTTTTCAGCTCTAGGAAGAAGGCAATGGCAAGCCACTTCTGAAAATGTTGACAACAACAACAACAACCTGCAGACAATGGTGTAATCCTCTGAAGTCTGCTACCGGTTCGGTAAGTCTCCTACCGAGCACATGCTTTGTACACGCAGGCGTGCTTTGCATGCATGCATGTCTGAGGCACACCCTCACAGTGCTAAAAAAGGTTTGAGTTTGCAAAGGTAAGTAGAACAGTCAATCTGCTGTGCCTCGCGATTTAATTAGCTAGAAAGCAGGAAATCCAATGATTCTAGCTAATATAAATGGTGCGTCACAGCTGATTGTTGGCCACTGATCATCGAAAATACTACCGGTTTGGGCAAACCGGTCTGAACTGGTAGCATTTCACCCCTGCCTCCAGGGACTTGTCTAGGTAGTTACTAAGAGTCAAGAAGTCCAATAATTCAGTTAAATCTATTTTGGAGTAGATAAACAGTATCACAATGTTTTACTTTGGGGTTCAAGCTCTTGTTACCATTCCAGGAAATTATGTACCAAGGAAGAATTCAAGTCTTGGCAAGACTTGCGTTTTTGTGATAAATTAAAATAGGCTCTCCTTTTCATTTTCCAACACAACATGTGGCAACAGGGTTACTACATGCAGGCTGCAAAAAATACAGGTGCCCACTACACAGCAGTAAATAACTAAGTTGTTTTAATCTCTTTGCCGCCTTCTAGTGTTCATCTCACCCTTTTGCACGTAGATAAAAGTGTTTTGAACCATTCATAGGATGCTAAAGATAGTTAAAGCACAAAAATGGCATGGGACTAGGTAGGTGTGAATAACTTTATTCAAATTCATTGTTTTGAATTAACTGGCCAGAGGTTGTGTTCATAAAATATGGCTTTGGCTAAACTGAAGCCCAGCTATTTCTAATTTTGAAAATATAGGGGAGAAGATTGCTGCAAGCACTGAATGTAAAGAATGTGGTAGAATCCTAATAAGCACATGGGGCATTGAAATGTATTTTCCCAGGAAGGGGGAAAGTAAACAAAGAATAAGTAAAGCCTTCAGCTCCTATAGTGGGATTCCATATTGAGTGCTGTTGTAGACACATCATCCCTCTCTCTCCCACCCTCCTTTCACCATTTCATCTTTTAAAAACCCAGTTCTAGTGAAAGAAACTTAAAGGATGTTTGCTCAATAAAAGTAATCATAAAAGACAGGTATTAATTGACAGGGCAGCAGTGGGGAAAACAATAAAAACAAGGGACTTTACGGCTAATGGGGAAAAGTCCCTCCCAGAGCCTAAGCCATTTGCTTTCCCCCAACTCATTATCAGAGGAGACTTCCTTGAGCTGCTTTTAGAGGGTTCTTCTGCTTTTGTCCCTGCATTAAATTGTTGACACATCTTTCTGTTAACATCAGCTCTGGGCTAAGGCACTTCAACAAGGGAGACATCTGACATTCCAAAAAGCATGAGACCCCTAAGTGTCCAAGAGTCGTAAGAGATAAGGAGAGGAAAATGTAGACATGAGGTTGTGTTGTTTGTTTTTCTTATTCCATGTGTTTTATTGAGGTTTATTGTAACATGAAACACAATGAAAATAAAGATTAAGGGGAAAAGGGGGGAATGTGGGATTTTTTTAAAAAAAGGTTGTTTGTTTTTGCAAGGAGACGTAGGCTTTGAAATGGGAAAACATCTCCTGCTTAAATTACTGGATTTTTTCCAGTTTTTGTAGCTCAATACACAAACACACAGGGAGAGAGCTTATCTGACTTGTTTCTGAACGGAGGATGGCTGCATTAATACTTTTAACTGGTTCCATTCTAGTTAACTGAAGACAAGTCCTGTAGGTATTCCTTCAAGATATCCGGTACATAAGTATTTTCCAAATGAAGGCACCGGCATAAATATGATCCTCATTATTTAGTTCCATACATGAATAAGCTATGTCTGTATTGATGAGGTGTTCATATCTCTGCACATAGCTTAAGTGGTTTCATAAACAGTCTTCTGCAAATAGTCATGTAATGAAAATGGTTAATCTATGCGAAGACCCTTGGATTATGGCCAGGTTTATAGAAGTAACCTAGTTTATTACCGGATTGTAATAAAGTGTCAAGTGGATTTACATATTCTTCAGTGCCATGGGTTAGCCTTAGAGGATGTCTTTGTCCCTCCTGAAGAAAACAAAACATATTAATGAAGTTTTTTTTAAAGAAAGCCTATCCAGCCCCATCTGCTCCAGCATCACCTCACCGTCCTTGTTGTTTCTAAACAGTTTCTTTTCTTTTTCGCCACCTGATTGTCACCTCATCGGCCTTTTCAATTCCACCAGCCCTTGGCATCAGGTGGCTTTCCAGGCCTTATCTAGGCCACATCCTTCCCTATGGCAGATATCAAGGCCATGTTGACATCATCAGCTGCAGATGTGGTGAAACATGAGTTTGCATTTCTAGCCTCTATGTCCTTTTTGCCACCTCTTGCTTGTTCCAAAAAATTGCTGCTCCAATTTGCCTTTGCCTATAAACTCCTGATGTCTTCTCACATTCATAGCACATACACTATCTTTCCTATCTTGTAACCATTTCCTCATCCTAGCCAAAAATTCCAACTCCAAAAAACTATTCACCCTTGTGCTAATGTAGGGGTGTCAAACTCAAGGTCCGGGCTTAGATCTGCCCTGCGGTGCTGACCTGGAAACAGCAAACAACTGGCTTCTGCTAGCAAAAATGGAGCTCGGAGGGCCGTCTGCAGTGCTCCCAAGTTCCATTTCACTGGCAGAATGTTGCAGTAGGCCGTTGCAGCCAAAAAAGGAGCTCAAGTGCCCATTTTCACTAGCCGAGCACTTGGGCCACCAGAGGCGCCCCCGATATGACTGATGTTGAGCTGTCCATGACCACCCTGACCATGTCAAGCTTGGACATCAAGGTCAAACACAACCCTGATGCAACCCTCAATGAAGTCAAATTTGACACCCCTGTCCTAGAGTTTCCCTAGAGCCATGATGACAAACCTATGGCATGCGTGCCACAGGTGGCACACAGAATCCTCACTGTGGCACACCAGCCATTGCCCCAGCCCAGCTTCACTGCACAAGTGTGAGTGTCTCTCACCAGGCAACTGGTTTTCAGGTCTCTGCCATGTATGCCTGGGGGTGGGGTGCATGTACGTGCAGAGCTCGCATTGTGTGTATTGTACACAATACACATTCCTGTGCACACATTCCTCCCGCACCTTGTTTTGGGCCTCGAAGGTGGCCTGCATCAACCTAGAAGCCAAAAATGGGTGAGGGGGGACGGGGCACATGTGCAGGGAGACAGGACACACATTTCATTTTGGGGTTGTGCATGCGCGCTTTGGGCACTCAGCACCAAAAAGGTTAGCCATCACTGCCCTAGAGTAACTTGTTCCTCAGCAAAATTTACTCAGCTTCTGATCATGTTCTGGGATCATATTAAGTGATCACTTAACCATACAAAGACTGTGTTCAAGTGATACTAAATCACCAGCAATCCAAGCATATTTTAATGTCATGCATTGTGCAAGCTCAAGCAATAATGCAGGGAAATATGTGAGAGGCATGTCCAACAAGTATCAAAAGGCATTTGGCCACCTTACATGGCGCATAGCTGCACTACTTCTCTGAAGCAAGAGATTTATCCAAGGGCCTTTTCATGCTGCCTTCCAATCAGTTAAGGGGAAGCTTTATTTGCACCTAATATATTCTAAGAGGGTCTTGGGGGAATGTCCTAAGTAAGAAAAGCAGCTAGGCAAATAATTTATTGTTTGTTTGGCAGATGTCCAAATGGTCTCATTGGAACCAGTTGCTGGGATCGCAGGGCTACATATGGAGTTCCATGTAACTTTCATCCAAGTATTTTATTTAAATGTAAAGCAGCTTAACACTTTCTCTCCTGGCTGTTTTTCCATCCACCATACAAATCCTGGAAGAAAACAATGGTAAACTTATTTTGAAATGCTGCCAAGAAAACTGGATTTAAATGTCAATACAAATGGACTTCTGGAATGAAGACATACTTGGGATTCCACGTTTTTACTTGGTCTTTTAAATGACTTGCAGATCCTTCATGTTTTTTAAACGATTTTATTCTTAATGTTGAGGTGGCCTAAATATTATTCATAATAAAAAAATGGTGTGGATTTAATAAGCTAGCGTCTCTTGCACCATGAATGTTTAAAATGGATGGGGGAATGGATGATGTCCGTCAGAAAGTTTGGGCTACAATTCCACATTCTAAGCCAATGGCAGTGTTGTATTTGGCTGAGAGACGCTAAAGTGTAAACATCTGGATGGCATTCTAAGATTTTAAATAACATTGCCCTAAAGATCCAACTGACACTCCTCTTGGAAAAACTTCTGGTTCTCCATTCATAAATTCTGCCTAATATTTTTCTTTCTCTATCCCACTGTGCTTGCCAAAGCTTTAATTCTGTGGAGGAAAGGAGACCATCTACTTGAATAGATATTATGAACATCTAGCACAATAGAGGGGCTGAGATCAGCAGGAGCTGATAGACGCTGCCAGAATTTGAACAATAATCAAATTGTGAATGTGGGATTCTCTTTTTGCTGAGGCCTTTGGTCTAGGTTAGTTGGGAGCCTCATTTAGGCTTAATCCTTGTGGTTTTACATTGATTTTGCTTGCTGTCCATTGTTTCAAACTGAACTCTTACATGCTTTGAGCGCAGTTTTCATTGTGCAAACTCAAATGCTCCAGCTGAGAGAGTCTCTGCCTGCTCCCCAAGCAACCTTCCACCAACATTAGCATGAGACAGAGAAGAAATCTCAAGGAGCAGTTTGGTCTTTAGGTTTTGCTTCCCTGTGTCTGTCAAGGTCTAGATATTAGTATTACTCTTTTATGTTTTTTGTCTTGGAATGTTGGGAGAAAAGGGGAAGGAACTTTATTTTATTTCATGAAAACTCCTGCCTGTATCATCTCCTTTTAAACACTGATTTCTATGTTTACCCAGAAAATGCATTATGGTTTGGTGTTGTTTGTTTGTTTGTTTTTGCTATCCTTAAATGCACAAATGATGGAAGAAATTATCATTTCTACTCAGATAGTTTGTTTATGTAATATAACTGGTTATTGCATCTGAGTCTTATCAAAAAAAGCCTTCTCTGTTGTAGCCCCCACCCTGTGGAACAACAGTTCCTCCCACACAAAAGGTAGGGCTGGCCACAAGCCTGTTGAACATGGATTTGTAAACTAGCCTGAGAATCCCATGATATAACCTGTCAGATGGTTGTATGACAGTTAATGGAATCTACTCTCTGTAGGTTTCTCCACCTTTTTTTGTTTTTTTTTTAATCTGCTTTTATTCTAATTTTAAAATTGGTTGTTCAATGTTTTTTTTGTCCTTCATTATTACTAAGTATTCCATCCAGAGTCACTATGTGAGATGGGTAACTATACAGATGTTATTAAATAGAGATAGATAGACAGAAAGACAGATATAGATAGATAGATAGATAGATAGATAGATAGATAGATAGATAGATGATTGATAGATAGATAGATAGATAGATAGATAGATAGATAGATAGATAGATAGATAGATAGATAGATAGATGATAGTTAGATGATAGATGGATGGATGGGGAGAGGGAGGGAGGGAGAGAGAGAGAGGTTTTGTGTGTGTATCTGTGTGTGTGTCTCTGTGTGTGTGTGTTACCAAGCCTCTGATATTATGGCATATTGCAATGTTTCTTAACTTTGGCAATTTGAAGTTGTGTGGACTTCAACACCCAGAATGTGTGAAATTGAAGTCCACACATCTTCAAACCGCCAAGGTTCAGAAATATTGGCATACTGTATTTTTGATAGTTAATAGTAACCAAATGACTGCTTAGTCACAAAGGGTTTACTTTAAACACAGCAGGATATTATTACAATATGTTATTATAATTACATCGTTCGGAATGTTGCACCTGAACCTGAAATTTGATCAGAGTTGGTCCATGACTATTGTTAATACAGTTTTTGCCTTAGACTTCCCCACCCCCAAAGGATAGTAACACTGAAATTAAAGGACAGATATTAGAACAATATTAGCATTCATCATGTAATATTAAAACAGCTTTGATTCCCCACTGATTTTAGTTATAAAGTAGGTCTGGCTTTGGAAGTTTCTTTTCATGGAACAGACTCTCTTTCGTGAAATGCTATACTTTTCTGACTGGTGTATCCAATAATGAGAAATCTACTGGGGAAGTGCAAATGCTCAGGATGGGATTCCAAAATGATGCACTAGAGCATGAGTGTCACAGGCTAGGAAAATAAGCTTGGGAGACAGGACTAGATAACAATTGGATAAGAGAAATCTGAATCCAAAGTAGAAAAGGGGGTGGAGAAAGCATTTTGGCAGGAGCCCTCCCTAGTAAAAGGCAAGGGGGAAGAGGTTCATTCAGACTTGCAATATTGTTTCTGTAAACATACAATAAAGATAGAATATTCTCCAAAGCAGGATAGGACAAGAAGCAATGAGTAGAAACTAATCAAGGAGAGAAGCAGCTTAGAACTGAGGAGAAATTTCCTGACAGGTAGAACAATTAATCAGTGGAACTACTTGCCTTGGAAGTTGTGAATGCTCCAACACTGAAAGTCTTTAAGAAGATGTTGGATAGCCATTTGTCTGAAGTGGTGCAGGGTTTCCTGGCTAAGCAGGGGGTTGGACTAGAAGACCTCCAAAGTGCCTTCCAACTCTGTTATTATATATTAAAATTAGTACCCTTGGTTTAGGTTTCCTGGTCTGTACTACATCAAAGGGCTGACACTGAGGGATGGACCTTGACTTATAACAGTTCGTTTACTGACTGCTTGAAGTTAAAACGGCACTGAAAAAAGTGACATGACTTATGAGCTGTATGTCTAGTCAGAAATGCAAAATGTCTACACTTGAGAGAACAGTTCATTTAATGACTGTTTAAAGTCACAAAGGCACTGACTTATGACTGTTTTCCCCAACTTACAACCATCACAGCATTCCCTGTGGTCACGTGATCAAAATTCAGACGCTTGGCAACTGACTCATACTTATGACGGTTGCAATATCATGGGGTCACGCGATCCCCTTTTGCAAGCCTTCCGATGAGCAAAGTCAATGGGGAAGCCAGATTCGCTTAGCAACCCTTGTTGCTAACTTAACCACTGCAGTGATTCGCTTAACAACTGTGGCAAGAAAGGTCGTAAAATGGGGCAAAACTCCCTTAAGAAATGTCTGGCTTAGCAAAGGCATCTTTGGACTCAATTATAGTCATAGGTCGAGGACTACCTGTACCTGGAATGCTACACCTGTGCCTTTGCCCAGGATTGAGTAGCAAGGACAGAGGGCAGCCAAAGTGCCAAAGCCCTTTTTTGGAACCAAACCTAAAAGTGGACACAGCCCTATGCCATATGGAAAAAGCATGCAAATAACTGTTTCTCCCTTTTAAAGATGTTTTATGAGTGAATGGAACATTAGTCTCCCTTTAACGACCTGACATTTTGCAAACCTGCGCCCCCCCCCTTTTTAATAAGTTTATTTGATTTTTGTTAAAATGGGTCACTTTAAGTCAATGTAATTCAATACATGGATTCCCTTTCACAAACAGCAAAATGCTCAGAGTTGAATGGTTTCCTATTGGAAAATTCATGCTGTATAAAATTAACATTGACAGAAACATTTTTAATATATGTTTTAGGCTGCTTCCACATTAAACACTTGAGGGATTTCTCTTTTTCCAGATTGCTGTCTTCAACCATGGAGGGGGGAGAGGGAGCCATAGTCTTTGTATTATTAATTACATGAGTTCAATTTCCCAGCATTTGCAGGAGCCATTACTGTATTTATCTTTTAATATGGTAATATCATATTTTGTTACTGTTTACTGAATGTCAGAAATTTGCTGGGACATCATAAGAAGAGGTGATAGCAGATTGATTACTGGGTAAAATCTGTTATATACAGAGATTTGCCTAGCAAAGAAATGCAACACTTAAATCCGTGATGGTGAACCTATGGCATATGTGCCACAGGTGGCATGCAGAGCTGTCTCTGTCGGCATGCCAGCCATCGCCCCAGCCCCGCTTTATCGCGCATGTGTGAGCGCCTCCTGCCAGCTATCTGGTTTTCAGATTTCTGCTGCACATGTACGAGAAGTTGGAGCACATGTGGGGGACATGTACGGACATGTCTGGGCGGTAGGGTGCATGTGTGTGGGGCACTCGCATTGCATTTTGGGGGTTCAAATGTGTTGTGCACATACACACACTCCCCCCGCACCTTGTTTGGGTCCTGGAAGGCAGCCTGCACCAAACTAGAAACCAAAAATGAGTGAGGGGGGATGGAGCGCATGCGCAGGGAATGCATGTGTGCACACATTGCACTTTGGGATTGTACATGCATGCTTTGGTGGCATTTGGCAGCAAAAAGGTTAGCCATCACTGACTTAGGTAAAAGATGTACAGGCCAGAGGTGATATTCAGCCAATTCTGACAGGTTCTGGAAATTTTGAGTAGTTCGGAGAACTGGCAAATAGGCTGGCCCTATCCGCGTTGCCTCGCAGCCAATTTTCTTTTGTTGCCCTGAACAGGAGAATAGAGCAGGTTAATAGGGTGGGGAGGGAATGTGGATTAACCTTCCCCCAGGACTTGTTCCTAAATCCCCAAAGGTGGCTGGACCCATCTGGTTCAGAAGTTAAGAAGGGTCAGATCTGCTTGGACTGCGCAAACAAATCAACAAAAAATAAACAAGCAGTTGCACAAGAGAATCGTGGTAAGCTATTTCTGTGCTGCTGCCAAGCAAATATAGTGCATTTCTGTATTCACCGAGAGCTGATCTGAAATTAAGTGTGATTTTATTACCTTTGTCTCAAAATTGGCAAAGTGAACATTTTTCTAAAAAAATAAAATAAATAAAATTCTGAAGACCTACAGTCCCTATGCTTCTTTCTCTTCATCTGAATATATTTATCTCTAAAGTCACCTCTATCACTCTGTTAATTTTCAATAATGCTAATTAATAGGAAGGTTTGCAGATCCTTGACTGTTGCTGCCCCCCAATCCCCAAATTGCAAACATTCAAATTGCACAAAAGGCCCTTTGAACGATTTCTCTGAAATGTTAGGAGAATTTATTTTGTGATATCATTACTGAAAGTTGTTTTATGCAGAATGTGAAACAGCCTGTAGATGAGAAACAGAACAGAAATCTTCTGCTGGATTCTATGTCCAGAAGAGTTCAGGACTCAGACTTTTCATAGATCTAGGAAGAGGATAGTATAAATTAGTCCATGCTGCAAATTATATCTATATAATTAATATATAATTAACATATAACCTGGTTGTTATGCTGTGTAATCTTACCTATACAAGCAACACAAAAATTGAGTTGCTGCGGATAGGACAGATTTTACATGCCTGGGATGGCAGGTAATCAAGGCAAACAGTGTTGACATTTTTGGGGTTTTTTCACTATTTTCCCCAAAAAAATGTTACTAAGAGGATACAAAAGCAAAATTTACTCTGCTTAAAACTCATAATGCTGAAAAGGCAGAAGAGTTAATGTGGGCTAATCTTTTCACCTTATCTTGCTTTAAAGATACAGCTCAATTAACATTTTCAGAAAATAAGTAGCTCTCAACCATTATTTGAATTTCCCATCAAAATAATGTTGTTGTTGTTGTTGTTGTTGTTTTAAAAAAGGGTTCTTTGATGGTCAGGTTGCCTGTAAACCAAATATTCACAACAATTCATGCTTTTTGCTTGTATTAAGACTTCAAGGTCCCAAATGCAATGGTAATTGATTCCTGAGTAGTGGTTAGCGTGCCGTTTGTATGTGGGCGGGAGAGCGATTTAAATCGCTAGTCAGAGAGGTGACCTTCAGCAAATGATTACTTGCAGCCTAAACTATTTTGAAGAGATGTTGTGCAGATAAAGTGAGATAAGGGTCTTCTGAGCCCTTTGAAGAAAGAGACAAAGAAATCTTAACAAATAAAAATTGAAAGCATACTCTGTATGATCACAGCAACTGAAGTCCCCCAATGAGATTATGGCTGATCCTTGAATAAGTAGAGACAGAATTTTCCACAAGCATATAAATGTTCTACAAACTGCAGTCCCACTGCAAAGTACAGCCAAGAAAGAACCATTTGGAAAAGTTCTGGTTCTTGTTATCATTGGACCTTGTTAATATTACCTTTGGGTTGGTAATGTCTCGATGTAGGAAGAAACCATGTATCTTAGCCCCAATCACCTTGAATTTATAGGAGGAATGATTCTTTTCTAATTGAATAAACTGGAATATCTATTGCAAACCTTGCTTGAAATTAATGATATTTTATAAAGTAAGATGGATGTACTCTTATACATATCGTATTTAATTAATGATCACAATGTGGTTTCCCTACAAAGAATTTCTGATGGATTATGTTGTGAAAATGTATTTTGGGTTCTTATAGAAAATAGCTTACAGCATGAAGCTGTGGCTGTATTAAAAAAAATGGCCTTCTGGGGAAAATACATTGTTTTGATGTAATTGAACCTATACATTAAGAAATAAAGATTTGACATTTGTTTTCCCATCTTTTCTCAGAAAACCAGATCCATGCTTTTTTAAATGAAAGTATGCTGAAAGCGGGGGGGGGGGGGAGGGAATTGTTATACCCCTTGTTGTGTGTTACATTTTAGTGCCTGAAGGGGATTCACAGAGAAAAGTGTGGGGCTCACTATTAGGAAGAATGTTGTGTTGTGCTTTTTTGTAACACAACACAATACATTTCTCATTTCAGAAAAGGTTACCTTGTTGGTCTTCTTTAGTCAAAGGTATCAGAAACTATAAAACTGAATGCACATTAAGGCAGAGCATGACAAAACAGACCAGAGAAAACATTTAGAAGGAATATTTAGGAGAAGTATTTTCTGACTGGCTTTTCAGAACCAAGAATAAGCGTAAATAAGCACATTCAGTTATTTATTTAAATATTCATAACATTCCATTTCAAAGTGAAACACCTTTGGCCTAGGGCTTGAAGAAGCCTCTGAAAAATTTTGAGAGGCTTTAATATTTGCCCTTTTAATGGATGAGAAAAGGGAAATTATTAAATACTTGGAGAGTATTAATGTCAATGCTCTCATACTGCATATGAATTTTGAATTTAATTCTAGGTGGGTATTTGGGGGGGGGGTATGTGTGTCTGATTCCAGGGCTTGTTTGTGCTGGCCTCATCCTCTTTGGGGAGTGCAACTCCAAATGTGTCACTCCAGCACCAAGAGTGATCCAAAGAAAATAGTGTCTCTGTCTTATATTGCAGATCAGAGGATGGGGATATAATATACAGAAAATAACAGAACCTTCAGCAAACTTTGTAAAATACTTTCATATTAGCACAAATTAGCTAAAGCCAACATCTTCTAAAAATTGGAAGGCACTTGAGATTACAACATCTATGAATTCTAGCCATTGAGAATGTTCAGATGAAGTCAATTTTACTTAAGGCTGAGTTCTGTCAGTTGGTGGTGCCACTTAAAAGTCCTAAATTCACATAGGAAAGGTGGATCAGAAGTCTATCATAACCTTTTGGATTCTTCTTAACGTGCAATAAATTCCATATATTTCATGGTAGATCTATGAGCTAAGAGAATCCCCTTCTCCCAAAGCTTAGCAAACTAGGGGAGTTCACCTCTCACTACTCAAAGCGTTATATGGTGAAATGGTAATTTTAACATTCAAATGGCTATCTGACTTCATATTATATGCTGAATTAACAGGCAAGAGTCTGCATTTGGCAGTAATGGAAAATGGCACCCCTATTTGAAAATAGATTACTGCCACTGGCTGTGATCCACAAATTGAATTTTTCCTCTGGAAATTAAAAAGTAGGGAACTAATTAATTCTGGAATGCAAAACTCATTCTGAACAGTCAGAGACATAGTTTATGGGCAGGTGCTAGTTGATCCCTTATCATATGTTGGCCTCAAATTAAAGGCCCATCTCTCCATGTCACAAGTCGTGGTGCATCAATGACTAATTTATATCTTAGGAGGAAACTTTCTTTTCCTTTAGAAGACCAGTTGTCCTCCTAGCTCTGGGAAAACAAACTAAAATTTCAAATGTTGAAAGAGATACAGCAAGCCTTTCCTTGTGAAAAGTCATGTGGCCAACACACTGCTAACCCCAAAGGCGTCATATTTCCCTCCAGGAGTCTTCTAAAAATAGTCTTCTGCTACTTCCTACCTCAGCTATGTGCTCCGGGGCCCAAATCATTCTTAGAAATCAGCTCATTATATATATATTAAAAAAAATCCCATTGCTATCTATGAGAACATTCTGAGCCTTGCTCCAAATATATATCTGGTTTGTAGATTTCAGCCTTTGATTGTGCTGCTTCTCGCCAACAGAAACAGATTCTTTCACTTCTCACAAGCTGCCTCTTATTAAACGTCATAAAACTGGAGATAACTCTCCTTTATAAGCTGTTGCCATTGAGGAAAACGCTAAAATTATTTGCATATGAAGCCTCGGGTCTTTTCAGCTTACTTTGTCCTTCATACCAACGTAAAGATTTCTGTGCCAACAAGGGACTTTCAAGATCGGAAGCAACTGAGAAAGAAACAAGGTGGGGCAAAATTGGAGAGGCTGTAGTTTCAGTGAAGGGAGGGGATGAAGGAAAACAAGGAAGAAGAGTAATAATCAGACTAAATATCACCACCCTCCACTCTGATTAGCAACAGTATGAAGAACAATATGAGCAAACAGAGTGTACTGAAGACTCCTTGGGAGAAGTCATCCTTCTATATCATTTCCCCTGAAGTTTTCAGGAGATTGATTCATTAGGTCCTCCACTCTACAGCTCTGTACTGCCCCCTACTGCCCCAAAGGACTACCCAGTCTTATTTAAAAACTTGTGAGAAGACCAAAAGTGGGGGGAAATGAAAATTAGACAGACCCACCCCGCAACATTTCAGAGTTCCTTCTTGAAATCAGCAGAAATGCACCCACTGGGGATGACAAATGAAAGACAATCCGTTTCACAGCTGTCACCTTTTCTACAAGTTCATGCCTCACATTTCAAACAGACAACCAAAGGGCACGAGGAGGTCAATTTCAGTTTCCTAAAAGCCTAGATCAGGGTACTCGGAGACATAGGAAATGACTCCATTCATTTTCCTAGAGCAAAAGAATTACATTTTGAGTTTTAAGCTAATGTAGCTCTGAAGGCAGGGTTATAATGTATAGCACATAAGTGAGTTCAGCTCTTAAGAGTATCCCTTTTAAATAGCAGTTAATTCTTTTCATTATCTATCATTTTAAATCCTTGCTCTCCAACCCACTAGATTATTGGGGCTGTCACAGAATTGAAAAATTAACACCACTTGCTGGTAAGGTAGAGCCAGGCATAGTTCTTCCCGCACTATTCAGTTACACACACAGTTAAAAGCTATATTTGCACATCTTTGTTATTCCCATACCTGCTAATGCTACCATACCCCTGTATTTAATCTAGCCTCCTGGCGTGAGACATGCTGACATTTCTTAAAGCATAACTCCGGCTCTCACTCTTGATTTCTGATATGCCTCCTCCTCTGTCAAATAACTTACCATTTACCCATTGCAAAGTCAGTCAGAACAATTGAGTTACTTCTCTCTTGAATGAACAACAGAACTTATACCCCACCCAAATGACAATGTTTAGGGCCCAGATCTTATAAGCCTATCACAGATGGATTCATTTGCACTCCAGGGAATCCTTCTACTAAACCCTTCTATGTTTCTATGTTCTCACCAAAGGTTCTAGAAACCCTCATCAAAATTAGTTTCAAAAAATTAATGGATTTCTATATTATCTATATCGGAGGTCTACAAGCATGGATTTAAAGCTTGGCCAAGAAATTCTGGGAGCTGAAGTCCACAATTCTTAAAATTGCCATGTTTGGAAACCCCTGGTCTATATGAACCATGCTGCTTGCAAATGAAATACCAGTTCACACAGGGATAGTGATGGAGCTGGGCTCAGGATCTGGGATTGGCGTAATGGTCTTTATGGTCCTAAAAAGTACAGAAGTAGGTACAATGTACTCTATATATTGGGAAATATGGGAAATGCAGTTCTTTTAGACTATAATGTATGTCAGAACAAATGGTGGGACATGGTGGCTCAGTGGCTAAGACACTTGTTGATCAGAAAAGTTGGCAGTTTGGCAGTTCAAATGCCTAGACCAAGTAACAGAGTGAGCTTCCATTACTTGTCCCAGCTTCTGCCAACCTAGCAGTTCAAAACTACAAGCACTTCTTGAATCTGCTTCATAAGCAACCTAGCTTTTCCCCATTAAGACTCCTAGGTACAAAAAAGAAAAGTAAATAACTTACATTGCTTGTCTTCATTTTCTACAAATGCCTCCTCTAGTCCTTTCCATAACCAGATTCTCTGCATAAAAACCTCTTTTCCCATATAAGCAGTAACTGCGAGAGGAATTTTGGAGTCCTTGTGGACAATTACCTAAATATGAGCCAGTGGTGTGTGGCAGCAGCCAAAAAAGCTAATGCAATCCTTGGTTGCATAAACAGAGGGATAAAATCAAGATCACATTATATATATATATATTCTGAGGTTTTCGCAGGTGTTAGTATATATGTCTTCGGTTATTCGGGTTTTCTCCCACGTAAAATTGGAAGTGTCTTGGCGACGTTTCGACGAAGTTTCATTCGTCATCTTCAGGCTTGTTTGCTCACCTTCGTGCTTCCAGGAGCAATGTGAGATCTCAGCTGTTTCTTCCTTTTAACTGCCAGTGGGGGTTTGAGCTGATTGGGTGGGAGCTTGGCTGTGTTCTGATTGGGTGGGGGTGTGTTCTGATTGGTTGGGGGTTTGTGCTTCATGTAAGGATTGGAGGGGTTTAAAGTGGCTAATGGTGCAGTTGCGGTCTGGCTTCTGGTCCTTGGTCGTGTCTCATCATCAATGTGGGCAGGGGTGGGTTTCTCGGTATGCATACTAGCGTCTGTGCGATGCTTCAGCTGCTCCTGGAGGATCGCGCAGGCGCTGTATGCATCCTGCGCATGCGTGGAAGCGCAGAATTCGGCAAAACCGGGTAAGGAGCGGGTGCGCGCATGTGCGCGTGGGCGCGCGCAGGCGCGCGGGCACGGGGGGGGGCTTCGCCGTTCCCGGAAGTTACTTACTTCTGGGTTCGGCGACCAACCAGATCGCAGGGACCGCCGCGAACCGGTTGAAACCCACCCCTGAGTGTGGGTTTGAGTCTGTTTTCTGCATGGATGTGTGGTGGTGACATCCTGTGTGGTTCTTGTCAGTGTGGGTCTGGTGTCATTCCTCATGTTAGGGACTCAATTATCAATAAAGACAAGTTTCCAAATGACTGGTAGGAGGGAAGTATCGTCTCATTTGTTCATGCTGTGTGGGCGTTTTTCTATCTTGATGGATTCTCGCCATTGCCATATTGAGACTTTGGAAAGAATGCAGAGAAGAGCAACTAAGATTATTAAGGACCTGGAGACTAAAACATATGAAGAACAGTAGCAGGAATTGGGTATGGTTAGTCTATAGAGAAAAGAAGGACAAGGGACAACATGATATCATGTTCCAATATTTGAGGGGCTACCACAAAGAAGAGGATTCAAAGCATCAGAAGGCAAGGATTAGAAATAATGGATGGAAACTAATCAAGAAGAGATACAAACTAGAACTAAGTAGAAACTTCCCAACAGTGAGAATATTAACCTGTGGAATGGCTTGCCTTCAGAAGTTGTCGGTGCTTCATTACTTGTAGGTTTTTAAGAAGAGACTGTACATCCACTTATTTGAAATTATAGGGTCTGCTCAGTGGTGGGATTAAAATATTTTTACTACCGGTTCTGTGGGTGTGGCTTGATGAGCGTAGCATGGCTTGGTGGGAGTGGCTTTGTGGGTGTGGCAGGGGAAGGTTACTGCAAAATCCCCATATGCTCCCAATCAGCTGGGACTCGGGAGGCAGAGAATAGATGGGGCGGGGCCAGTCAGAGGTGGTATTTACTGGTTCTCCAAACTAATCAAAATGTCTGCTACTGTTTCTTCAGAACTGGTCAGAACCTGCTGAATACCACCTCTGGGTCTGGTGCCTGAGCAGGGGGTTTGGTTAGAAGACCTTAAAGGTCCCTTCCAACTCTATTATTCTGCATTCTTGAAAACCTGGCTTGTTATATGTATGATAGAAGTATAGTACCTTGCCCAACTACTAGATATGGCTCTAGGTGAAGCATTGTCTTGAAGCCTCAACAGAAAAAAAAATAACAGAGCTTTTCTGGAACAAGCTTAATTGTCTACAACATCCTCCCATCCATATAAAGGTTGGTCTTTATTAGTTCTTGTGTCAGGCCACCTAAGAAGTACTGGAGTTGAAATAAATTCCTGAATGATAGTTGTGGCAAACCATTTCAAGATGATATCAAGAAAACAGCCTGGATGTTTTTTTATAAAAGTTGCTGGGTACCAAATTTGATTTGAAATACAACAAAGTGTTTAAGGAATGCTAGGGGAGAATCTGGGTTACGTGAGTGGGAAGGAAACGAGAGAAAGGGGCAAAGAGCTTAGAATGGAGCAATCAACAGCATCTTGAATCATGGCCATAACACAACACAGGAGGGATTTTTATGGATTGTTTTTCTTTGCAGCCCTTACCAGGTTGAGCATATTCAAATGTTCTTTTGTCAAATTCATCCCCACCCCACCCCAGATAATTTTGCCATGTTCTGTGGAGAATTATCCTCTTTCTTTAAGAGCAGAGTGCTGACCATCTTATATAATTAATTCTAACCTTCTGTGAGGTTGAAAAGAATTTTTAATAATTACATAGATTTCAAATTTCTCTCAAATTTAAGGTTTTCTTACAAAACAGCACACTAAAGAAGATATTATTCATGCTTTCAAGAACATTTACATCAATATTTATAGTTATCCCTGGAGGCACTATTTGAAAACCCAAGGAATCACAGCAATGATATATTAGTTTATGCAGAGCTTTGAAAGAGTACTCCAATTCAACAATGCTTCGATCAGATTATTCCACTGAAGCAGATTCATAAGGCATTTTCAGGAAGATTTGTTTCAAAGCAGGAAATTGAATCAGGTGGCTTCAAAGTGCTTTACAAATTCAGTGGCTTTCTACTGCTCCTGGGATTGATACAGACAATATACAACATTGCAACTTCAATCTCATACATGAAGAATACTTCAGTTTCCATATGTGGGAAACACTCAGTGACAGTGAGGTGAATTTTATTATCTCATTAAATTCTATCAGAGCTCTTTTGGCTGGTGGGTCTAAAATTGCTTTGAACTTCACTCATTTCCTCAACTCTCAGCTTCTTAATTTGGTTGGCTATAAGCTTTAACTTTGCTCTTTCCTGCGCTAATGGAATATTAGACTTCCTGCTGGTCCCCTTTCTTAGCATTGTGAATATGGGCTCCAGGTTGTTCTCTTTTTAAATTCTGTATGATTGGAATAAGTCTCTCTTGACAAAGACTCAATGATTATGAGGCTTATACTTACTAGTCCAAAATGTTACTAGTGTAAAAAATGGGCAGAGTGGCAAGGCAAAAGAAATGCCATTTCTGTCTTTTCTCCATTGTTTGTCTGTATGTTTATACAGATACTTTTTGTTTAGCTGGGGATCAACTTGCTTAAGTGGTTATTAAGTAAAGCCATGACTCGATTTATGATATTAGGAATAGCAATAGCACTCACTTAGACTTATATATTGTCTCATAGTGCTTTATAGTACTCTCTAAGCTAGGTGTGTCAAACTGGTGGCCCACGGGCCAGATGTATCATAAACAGACCACTCCCACCCCAGCTCTGTGAATGAAAAAAAAATGTCACAAAACATCATGTGACAGCAATGTAAGATGGCGAGTTTGACACCTGTGCTGTAAGTGGTTTACAGAGACAGCATTTTGCCCCAACAATCTGGGTCCTCATTTAACCAACCTCAGAAGCATGGAAAGCTAAATCAACCTTGAGCTGGTCAGGATCGAACTCCTGTGCAGTGAGCTAGATTAGCCTGCAATATTGCACTCTAACCACTGTGCAACCATTGCAGCAATTCAGTTTTTATTTGCTTTATAGACTTGTAAAGGTCATAAATGTGAAGATTGGTTGCAAGGCTACTTTTTCATCACCATTGTAACCGTAAATATTTGCTGTCTGAAGCAGTCGCTAAATGGGATATTTCTTATATCTTATGGTATATCCTGCTTTTGCAGTCTCTACTAACTAATCATACTAACATATGACCATGCTAACACAGCTAAGTACCACAAGTGACAATTCCCAAATGAGGCTAAGCTTGCAAACCTCAACCTTAAACAATATAGCAACTCTTTTGGCACCCAAGAAATCCTTGCGTCCAGAAACATTAGAATTATACAAAAGGTCACAAATGCAAGTCAGTAGCCAGTTTTCCAGGTCCAGATCAAGTAGGATAAATTTGGGATTAGGACATGCCAGGGGTGGGTTTCAACTGGTTGGCGACGGTCCCCGCGAACCAGTTGGTCGGCGAACCCGGAATTAAGTAACTTCCAAGAACTGCGAAGGGCCCACCTGCCCACCCGCGCTCCTTACCAGTCTTTGAAGGCTTCTGCGCTTCCACGCAGGCGCAGGACACATACAGCGCCTGCGCGATTCTCCGCGAGCAGCTGGATGGCATATACAGCGCCTGCGCGATTCTCCGTGAGCAGCTGGAGCATCGTGCAGGCACTAAGACGCATGCGTGAACTGCGCCCGTGCACGAGGACGCCGCCGGCCCCGTTTCAACCGAACCGGTTGGAACGGGATTAGCAACCCACCACTGGGACATGCCTAAACTGACACTCGATCAAGAACAATAAGATCCTTTCTAAGGGGGACTAAGCATGTCAATCATCCAGAAAACAGCTTACATGCAGCATACCACTACATAAAAGTAAATCAACAAAAAATTAGGAGCTTACGTTGCAGAAGAGGTAGTGAATGTTTGTATTTTTAATTTGCAGCAGGATACATTTTGCATCAGTTCAGCCAATCTATACTGGCTGTTTGCCAAATACTTTGGAGTGAATACTTTGCTATCTTTTCTTCATCTTTGTAATCACTACCCTGAAGATGGTATATGAAAAAATTGTATATGTCACATTGCTATGTATTGTATATATACAATGTATAGGGGTGCCCAATTTAAATATGAAAAGGCTAATGTCTTCTAAAACAGCGGCCTCCAACCTTTTGGGTACCAGAGTTTCGTGGAGGGTAGTTTCTCTGCGGAACAGATGGGTGTGATTTGGTGCACTGCCTGGATCTTGCACATGCACAGATGGTGCTTCACTCACTTGCACAGCCCAGTTCCTGGCAGGTTGTGAACTGGTGCTTGTCTGTGGTCCAGGAGTTGGGGACCCCTGTTCTAAAAGGTCTATTAGCCTTGTTATTTTCATTCCATTTTGAGAGAGAAGAGAGTGAAGGGGGGAGTGAGTTGTTTTTCCATTATAGCTTAAGGACAAGACTTTTTTTTAATCAACTCTTCAAGTGACTCGCCTTGAATCAGGTTACTTCAAATTCCAAATTTCAAGCTTGAATTGAATCGTTACTCTCTGCAAATCTCAAGTCTACAATTCAAAGACAGACAGTACTGATTCTCATGGACATATTATGTATTCTATAGATCATAATTCTATTATTAATTACCAGAAGTGGAAGATTATATTTCTCTTCACATAGCAATGCTGCCACTTTCTCAGCCACTACTACTAACTACTGCCACTTCAACGACCTATTACTGCCATATCCAGGTAAGCAGTAAAAAGAATTTTTCTAGTACTTTATTCTCTTTATCATCGTCCCTCTAATTTTTTGGAGACCGCATAACTTCCCTTCAAGTAAAATGAATTTTATGAAAGGAATTTTTCTGCTGTCCAAATATCCGGAAATCTGAGAGTTTACTGAAGCACAACACAATCATTAATGTATTACTGTTTTGCAGGGAACAGCAAAGTGTCGACCTATTCAGCACTATGACTACAATACCTGCCTATATTGCAGATTTTGCTCTCTCTCTCTCTCTCTCTCTCTCTCTCTCTCTCTCTCTCTCTCTCTCCCTCCCTCCCTCCCTCCCTCCCTCCCTCTCTCTCTCTCTCCTTAACTGATTCTCACTGAAGAAAGTGGGAGCTTATAGTTATTCCATTTCCTTTAGTTGGTGAAATGAAAAACGAATTGTCTGGGTTTTAGAAGCGAGGAATAGCCATGACAATTATACTGATAAAACCTATGTAAGATCTCAATAGGCCCACTCCTAGGAAGTTAAAAGTGATATGACAAGAAATGGTTTTGTCTTGATGTTAATACATAAATATTTTTTCTGTACACAAACTTGAAATAGCTGCCTTTGAATCCCCGATACTTGAAATAGTTGTTAATAGCACACATATACACACAATCCATAATACGTTTACTATTATACCTTCAGTTCTGTTCTCCATCTTAATCCAGACACATTTACTAGATGCTCTCTATGCAAAACCACTTTTATGCACCACTATTTTTTTAAACTTATTATTCCTTCTTATTGTGCACAATGACATTATAGGTAGTCCTCAGTAGTGGGTTTCAAAAATTGTTGGAACCTACTCTGTGGGTGTGGCCTCCTTTGTGGGTGTGGCTTGCCACCCATGTGACAGGATATGAAATTATGAATTAGTACTTAGGTGGGTCCAAGTAGCTATTCAGAAACTCTGGCATTGAAGCATGCAAGTCTTAAAGCTGTCAAGTTACAATATCCTTGCCAGTGGTGGGTTTCAAAAATTTTTGGAACCCCTTCTGTAGGTGTGGCCTGGGTCCACTGGTGAAAACTCTTCTAACCAGATCAGTAGATTTGATGAACCGGTTCTACCGAATAGGTGTGAACTGGTAGGAACCCACCTCTGGTAGTCCTTGACTTACAACCATTCTTTTAGCAACCATTTAAAGTTACAACTTTACGGTGGCACAGTGGTTAGAATGCAGTAAAGGTAAAAGTTCCTCTTGGTCATATGTGCTAGTCATACCCGACACTAGGGGGCGGTGCTCATCTCTGTTTCAAAGCCAAAGAACCATCCCTGTCTGAAGACATCTCCATGGTCATGTGGCTGGCATGGAATGACTAAATGCACGGAACACTGTTACCTTCCCACCAAAGGTGGTTCCTATTTTTCTACTTGTATTTTTACATGCTTTCAAACTGCTAGGTTGGCAGAAACTGGGACAAGTAACGGGAGCTCACTCCATTACGCAAAACTAGGGATTCAAACCGCTGAACTGCCAACCTTCCTGAACAACAAGCTTAGCGTCTTAGCCACTGAGCCACTATGTCCCTATTTAGAATGCAGAACTGCAGGCTAACTTACTGCTCACTCTAGGAGTTCAATCCTGACCGGCTCAAGGTTGACACAGCCTTCCATCCTTCTGAAGTCAGTAAAACGAGGACCCAGATTGTTGGGGTCTAATATGTTGACTCTGTAAACTGCTTAGAGAGGGCTGTAAAACACTGTGAAGTGGTATATAAGTCTAAGTGCTATTGCTACAACAGCACTAAAAAAAATGACTTACAACCAGTCCCTTGCCCTTGCAAAACTGACACACTAACCCTAATCCTAAGCCATAAGGTTACATGGTCAAAATTAGTGTCCTTGGCAACTGGCATTTATTTACAATAGTTATAGCTTCCCTGGATCATTTGTGACCTTCCCAACCAATTTCTGGAAAGCTGCATTTGCTTAACAATATTAGATTCCCTTGAAATCTGCAATGGTTTGCTTAGCAACCACAGCAAAAAAAAAAAAAAAAAAAAAGTCGGAAAATTGGGTGTGATTAACTTAACAACCACCTTGCTTAACAACAGAAATATTGGCCTCAATGGTGGTCATAAGTCAAAGACTGCCAGAATTAGCAAAGGCAATATCTTATTCTATTCTTTTGACAGCTACCTATTTCTCTTCACTTATTGTTCATCAAAGCAATTCTGGCCCTGGCTTAATGCAGGACACTCAAGGCTTCCCCCCCCTGCTAATATTAATTTTGTTTCATTTTACATGATGAGCGTTTTATAACCTTTATTTCTTAAGCCTTGGTTGTCAAGGAAGAAAAGTATGTTCAAGGACTTCGTTGCTTCTCCACTTAGCCACAGTTTGGGGTCTTTCAAAGGCTGCATCAAATCATTATTTCACTGCAGTTTTTCAATCATTGTGGGGTCATCCACCAGCCTAATGCTCATTGCACAGATGAAACTTTGAGCTTGGAAGCCATTATACTAAACTGATACTTTGGGCTTGAAAGAAGACCTTTTATTGATGTGCTGATTATTACTATATCAAAGTTATCTTCCAGTTTATGGAAACATCATTTTGGTTGGGAAAGAGGCTTTAGCATTTCTTAAAAAAAAAAAATTCTTGACCGTGTCCCCCCCTTTTTTTTGTGTTTCACATCTTCCTTTCTTCAACCATAATGTCTGTGTCTGCTTTCAAATACGAAAAATGTTGCATGGGGCAGGTTATTTCACAGTGTCCCCCCTTGAGGTTTAATTGAACAGAGAGAAGCAGTAAACCCCAGTAGAGATGACTGTATAATGAAAGACAAGGATATAAGGTGACAAACCATGATCACTTTATAACTAAAGGTACTGCAATAGTCTCACGTTAAAAGGGTTAATTAAAAACAGTGTCAATCTCAGTCAGTTTAAAAGGTATGGATTTCAACTTGCAGAACCCCTCAGCTGACTGGGGAATTCTGGGACTTGAAATCTACACATCTTAAAGTAGCTGAGGTGGAGAAACATCGATTCATAATTTTACCCAGATTTGAAACGGGGTGAAAGATCAAAGAACATTCTTTCCAATCAAAAGGCAAGAAAATGTTTTTAAAATGCAGAAGACTTTTCAGCCAAGCACAAATATAATTAACAGCTACTGTACATGTATAGCTGGCAATATTTCCTACCAAGATTTATTTAAAACAAAGTAGTTGATGTCTTTGCTTTGCTTTGAACTTAATATATTCAAAGTAATAAATACCTACAGCAGTTTTTACTTTCTGTGCAATAGCTCATATAGCTGTTCCATGGAATAGAGCATATACGATGGATAGATGACAGATAAATAGATGATAGATAGATAGATAGATAGATAGATAGATAGATAGATAGATAGATAGATAGATAGTGTGTGTGTGTGTGTGTGTGTGTGTGTGTGAGAGAGAGAGAGAGAGAGAGAGAGAGAAGAGAGAGAGAGAGAGAGAGAGAGAGAAACTAATATTTCTTTCCCACATAATTCAACTTAATATATGGTTAGATCCTCATTTGAATGAATTAAGTTAGATAAACTTCACTATGCATCTAATTGTAACAGCCCAATATCTGTTTATTGGAGTTCTTTACCAGTTCGGGGGTATAGGATTGCAACATTAATCCTCTTAATGGAAATTGATACTAGTAATATAAAATTTAAAAATCAGCTGCAAGATACTGGGAAATCATGCTGGTTCCCCCCCACACACACGCACACACACTTATGATCGGATGAAATCTATTGATGAGCTGATGTATACCAGTTATATTCAATATGTGATCAATTAACAGATGCAGTTTGCATTCCTCTGAGAGATTTATGGGTCTATCAGGAGCATTGAGTTGTTAAAAACTAAATAAAAACTCAATAAATATTCTGAAAATAGTTCTCTTTGCCTCCATACCTGCTTGTTGATAAGTAGATAGATTCTTCTTTCTCTGAATTACAACTTGCCATGCTCTGATTTAAACATAGAAGTACAGTAATAGGGAACAAAAAGGGTTTATGGCATAAATTTTATGATATTTTAGCTGCACCAAACAGATGCTACTTCTGTATGGAAAATAAACACTGACAAATATGACAGAAATCTGGGTAGATAGGATAGCTATGTTGCTTGTCTGGTAATTTATGGAGGATACATATCTAGGTTTCATTTTCCTTTTACAGCTTCAGAAACAATTACCCATACAGCTATTTGATACACATTTTCTTTCTTGTTCTATGATATGATCCATTATAAAGACTAGAGCCCCGGAAAGCAGAAAGAAAGAAACTTCACACTTATAGCTTTAGTTTATATTTTGTCATAATAATATTCCATAAGTTTTAGTCATGAATAAGCAACTATGATTTGTTTATTCTTATAAACAGCAAGGCCACCAAACAAAACGAGTTTATAATTCTTTTTATAGCAATAGCAATAGCAGTTAGACTTATATACCGCTTCATAGGGCTTTCAGCCCTCTCTAAGTGGTTTACAGAGTCAGCATATCGCCCCCATAGTCTGGGTCCTCATTTCACCCACCTCGGAAGGATGGAAGGCTGAGTCAACCTTGAGCCGGTGAGATTTGAACCGCCGAACTGCAGATAGCAGTCAGCTGAAGTGGCCTGCAGTACTGCACTCTAACCACTGCGCCACCTCGGCTAGTACAGTTTCTTCCAATATGTGTTCCTTTCCTTTTTTTCAGTCTGAATGTGGCCAATGTATTTTTACTATACTCATTTCGATAGTTATCACTTCAGCAAGCAAGGGGGCCAGGGACTTCCAGGGATGACATCATTTGGAGCCATTTGTAGTCTGAATGAACCTGTATCTGTTCTTCTTATATGATGGTCTAAACCTGTGATGGTGAACCTGTGGCACATATGACACAGGAGGCATGTATAGCCCTCTCGTGGGCATGCCAGCCTTTGCCCCAGCCTACCTCCATCAGGCATGCACCTGTGCCTCCCACTGGCCAGCTGGTCATCAGGTCTCTGCCATGCATGCACGGGGGATGGGGTGCATAAACAGGGGAGTGCTTGCATTGCATTTTGGAGCCTCACGCAGCACTCCTGTGTTCCATTTTGGGCCTGTAAGGCCTCCTGCACCAACCTGGAAGCCAAAAATGGGTGTTGGGGGGGAAGGGCAATGCATGGGGCGAGCATCAGAGGGGTTGGCACATGACGACCAAAGGTTAGCCATCACTGATCTAAACACTTTATAATGTTCTAATATGGCTTTTGTCTCCAGAGAGAAAGAAGCCAAGAAAAGTTTAATGGTGGAAAACCTCACGGCTGTGAATGAGCTTGAGCTAAAAATGTATAGGTATAGCTAAAGATGTATGCTTCTATGCAGAATTTCCAGTGAAGTCAGTGGGCTTAATTTAGCCTGGTGTGTTTCCTCTCACCTTTATGTACAGATAACATTTGGCCAGTTCTGTTAATGCAAATGTCAGCGTTCCAAGTATCATGTAGAATTAAATCAGAGTCCAAGGCAAAACGATCCTTAAAGTTCCAATTTAATAGATCAGACATGTTGGCATTATGCTATGAAATCTCAATACTGGAAATTACATCAGAATCCCACCCAGTTAAAAGTTCATGATCTTGTCCCCACACCCATAATCCATCACATGGTCCAATCTTCTTCTTCCACGCTAGGACCCACGCCCAGCTGCTTCCGGTCAGGTGCAAAGGTGCGGAGACAAAAGATGACCTTGAGCTTCTAGAAAGGATTTTTTTTATTTTGAAAACAATACATTCTGCCCCTTGCTATTCCCCCCCCCCCTTAATGAGAGTGTGGCAGGCCAAAGATTCTTAAAGGAACCGCTGCAGGCCTGACAGCAGATATATTTGCATTTAATATATTTCTTAAACCAATGAAACCAATGGAGAATGGAGCTTTAGGTTCTGCTTGAATCATTTGAAGAGGTTGATATTAGCCAGATATAGTCTATTGTTCTCAATTTTCTTCCCCTTGAATTTATAAGCACTAAATCAGATAAGCTTGATTTATAAAGGTAAACCAACAACTATGGCTTCATCAAACCTTTATGTAGTGTCTACTTTCCTGTAGGAAACTTTCTTATGCTATTAATAACCTCACCATACCATGCCATAACATCAACAAACATTTGAGGGAATAGTCCCAAAGAATCAAATTGCATTGCAATTTATCTTTCTGAATACCAGAAGGAACTTCTAACAATATCGCCGAAGTACTCTTTTAGGAGTCATTGCAGCTAACAATCAGCCCTTATTTTTATCTAGAGAAGGATGGGACTGTAAACTACATATATTCTTTTTCAGAGGGTAGATTTTTAAAATGAAATGTCTGTTCACAAGACAGCCAGTGTATAAACTACTTTTTTAAAAAAACCAAAACAAAATCCTGCAGTTACTGTAATTATATGGAGCATTTTACAAGCAACCAGGGACTTCTTTAGATAGATGAATGAAAAGTACTCGGTATCTAACACAGACTGCTTTTCGATCAAGCCTCTTGTTTTCAAAATAGTATGCTAGGACAAAGCCTAATTGGGTTTTTTTTATCACTTTTGATCTCACTTGGAGCATTATGAAGGAGAAAGAATTTCAAAGGTTTCACACCCAATAGGGAACTGAAGATTGTTATGTCCTTTTCTGCTTAGGCATTGTTTAATTTTTTTACCCAAAATGTATTTGAGCTATTCATGCTCTATTATTCTACATTTATTAGTAACTTTATTGTAAAGTGTTCAGTTATTTTTCATATAATGACACACACACACACACAGCACATCAACTGGGTAAAAGAAGCCACCCACATTTATTCAGGTCTTTCAAGTCAGAAGATAGATTTGTGTAGAATTGTGTGGAAGGTCCAAAGTATAATTGAATATTTTATCATTAAAATGGTTATCTTTTAAAATTATTACACATTGTTAACTAGGACTTCTGTCTAAGAGACAAAGGTTATTTGCCTTTTCTAATTTAGAAAAATACTTCTTTCAACAAATATGTTAATAGCATGTAAAGGTTCCCCTCACATATATGTGCTAGACTAGTCATTTCCAACTCTAGGGGGCAGTGCTCATCTCTGTTTCAAAGCTGAAGAGCCAGCGCTGTCCGAAGACGTCTCCTTAGTCATATGGCCGGCATGACTTAACGCCAAAGGTGCAGAGAACGCTGTAACCTTCCCGCCAAAGGTGGTTCCTATTTTTACATGCTTTTGAACTGCTAGGTTGGTAGAAGCTGGAACAAGTAGCTTAAGAATTTGAACCACTGAACTGCTGAACTTTCTTATCGAACAAGGTCAGCGTCATAGACATTGAGCAAACCTATTCTTGTCTACTCAGAAAGAAATCCAATTGAGTCCAGTGGGACTCACCTTCAAATGCATCTATTTGGAAGCAAATCCTACTGAATGCAGTAGAATTAAATGTTCACAAACATACCTGGAATCACACCATTAAACACTTAACTTCAAAGGATGTTTCATCTTTTTATTTAAAAAAGTACAACTTTCTTGAAATATTGTTATCACTAGTAGGTTAATATACATTATCATTAATGTTGAATTGTTAAAAACACAGGACTCTGATATAAAGATTTTTTTCTTCAAAAAATGTCTTGACAAGCTTAAACCTGCTGATATTATTTCTGCTTGTGTGTGTATGTGCATTTTCTTATATCTTGGGTGCTCTGATCTGAATAATTTAGTTTGGGCTTGGCAATAGTACACAAAGGGAAGCAACATGAAACAAAAATAATTAAGACAATCCCAAGAATAAGTTATGAGTATATAATTTAGAATACTAGATCAAAAGAGCAAATAAAACAATTTAATTCAGGCTATGAGTTTGAAACAATATGTTTTTGCACATGTGCTAAAGAAGTTGTTCAAGCAATTGAAATAGCTAGTAAATTGATAAAGTACAATAATTCAGGCCAATGCTCCATTTTAATTCAATGCTTTAATTTTAAAAGTTCTTGTAGTTGTGACTATAAGAATTTAACCCAATTTTTCTGCTAGAATACACTATAATTGAATGAGAATGTTTAAAATGCAGAATTTTTAGAACACCCTTTTTTCTGACCTATGAAAAAAGGTGGCATTATGGTCACTTTTTCTTCCTGGGGTGGTGGTGGTGCAGGAGGGAACAAAATTGTTGACATATTTTTTTTTATATACCCTGTAGTAGTCTTCGTAAATCTTTCATGTTCCCAACCTCATATGACCACATATAGTTTTAACAAGCACATTCATGAACTCAAAATGCCAGTCTTGGAAGAAAAAATGAAATTTATTTGCTTCTCTCTCAGATAATGAATCCCTAAAACGTTAACCAAGTTTTTTAAATGAGCAAGCGTATTAAAATTTTGTTGATATTTAGACATCATAAAAGGAGTAGAATAGCAGAAGAACTTAAAAAAATTAAGACATCAAGTATGTAATTGTATTTACCTCTTTCAGTACAGAACCTTTCCAGTTAAAAATAGTAATGATAGTTTATAAGATCATATGTCAAATATAAAGCAAAGTTTTAGAGAACATGATAAAGGGTAACAAAACACAGTAAGTACTGCTTTCCACCGGAGTTTAAAATGTATTATATACATATTTCCCAAAAATTTTAGTAGCCAAGTTAGATATATAAATCCTAAATCCAGGGCACAACTTCAATGTTTCATTAGCAACAGCTATAACCGGCAAAGGAAAGGAAAGAAAAAAGTGATTCGTAGAAGCTTCACACTATCCCATATAAGCTATGATACAAGGAAGAACAATACACAAACAAATATCATGCTTATGAATTTGCAGCTTTCAAATTGCTTGGATACTCATGTATCAAATGGCAGAAGTATGGAGCTTCTGCTTTGGTCCTGCGTAAGAAAACAGCTGTTGCATTTGGGGTGAGAGTAATATGAGAATGCTGTTCAGGAATAAGCCTTGATTTTTGCAACATTTACCTCTGTCATATCTTCTTTTGTCTAAGCCTCTCAGAAATATTTAAGTAGCGCTGCTACGCCATTATGTTTGGTGTTCCCTTCTGTTTCCTCCCACCCCTATAACTTGACTGATAGCCATCAGACATGAGGTTAATGAATCTAATGTTCGTAAAAGAAACCAGGTGAGCTTATGAGAAAAGACCAAAGCACCATGCAAAGGTCAAATCTACTCCAAGTAGGAAGAAAGAAACTGTGTGTACAATTAAAGTGTGAACCCTGATCTTTAAGGTTTCGCCTTGCCCCAAGCTCTATGTCTGACTTTGTTTGGTCCTTAATGATGATGCTGATTAAAATTATCATTAGCTGGACAAGGAAGAGTATTAAAAATCAGTACTTTGGGCCAGAGCATGTTTATTTTATTTTTTAACCACCTGAACTGAAATATTTCATTGGAACTGTTCTTGTCAATATCTGTAATGAATATATGAACCAATGATATAGATTTACAGGGAAAAATTGAATTGGAATAATGCCTGAAATTGTTACTGGAAAAAATAATGGTAGTTCTATTGGATAAAACTGGTTGGCGGACATTTTGATCTCTCAACTGAGCAGGGTCAGATTTACTCTGTTTGACCTACAGTTTTAATACTTTTGCAAAATTCATCTTAATTTCCATATATACACATACATGCATTTCTTAGAAGTCCAAACTATTTAACTGAAACATTTGAGCGGGAAAAAACAGTAGAGTATAATTAGAGAGCTTTTAAATGTTACATTTAAACTAAAACTTTGACTTACAAACTTTTTATTGGAGTGTTTGTAAATATTGAAAGATATAAGAGTTTCATAGCAGACATATCTTATACAATTAATATTTCTCAATGAATGAATAAAAAAAATTAACAGTCTAATTTTTAGCAAAACCAAATTAATTTATTTGTGGATCTTTTCCAAGTAGAGCTCTCCTCCCAAATTAAATTTTAACTCTTAAATTTAATTAGCACGATGGTTACATGTTTGTTTTCTTTATCATTGTTACTGTTATTGAACAAATCTTTGCTCTTTTGGAAAGGGAACATTTTTACTTACAGAACAGAGCAATGGAATCCCCCCCACAGATGTTTTTCCTCACATCTGTCTACTAAGTCTTTCTTTGTTGACAAAATTACAAAAGCAGGGGGCTCTACTGGGAGAAATCGTAAGCTTGATGGATGGGTATGCATTCCCATGATTTCTGCTTTTCCTGCTAATGCTGTATCCAAATTATTCCTGTCCCGCAAGTCTGCATTTCTTCCAGTCTGGGGGGACGTGTGAGAAGAAAAGAGAGATCATCTTAGAGAACATCCCAAATAAAAATCATATTGTATTTTGCAGGCAGGAAACAGTTTTCTTTATCTTAATGTTGGAACATCTCTTAAATATAATGAATCAGAAACACACAATGAAGACATTTAGTATTGCTGTAATCTTGCTTTTTCACATTTAACTCCTACTGAAGGACGCTTCAGAAATCTTGCTTCATAAACATGCTCAAAGCATGGTAAAAAGTGAAGAATGAGACTCTTGTGGAGGATGGAGCTTTGTTAATAACCTTCAAGTTGAAAGTCAATTAAAACAAGAAAAAATGCAACAAATGGAATGGGGCTAAACTAAAAGTTAGTAAAATACTATTTCTCCTGTTTTAAATCATGAATAAAAAATGTTCTATGTATCTATTTGAAAAAGAATTAATTTGGATTACATTCAGAATTAATGCTGTGCAACATTTTTCATATGGTTGAATTAAAACTGAATAAATTTGAACACTTTGATTAAATTCACTGATCAAAATTAAAATTCTTAAAATATTCAAATACAGTGTCCTGATTAGCAAAGAAAATTAGGAAGCTAGTTAAGATGAAAAACTATGATGAAAATATAAATTGATGATGGATTCCATTTACTCTTGCTTTAATTCTTCTTTATTTTGCTTATTCACAAAATTCCTGATGTGATATCAGCAATAACATAGACATTTGAAGGCATCTGCAACAAACATTGTATGCACATAATGGTCTAAAATGATTATAAACTGCTTACTAATATATATTCTTAAATATTTTTTAACTGTTATTATGCTATGTTAAATGTTGTATCATAAAACAGATTTGAAACTTGTTAAAAGTTTTGGACCTAAATAAAATTGTAAAGCCTGTACACTGAAACAGTTTCAAACTGTATTTTGAATTCGTGTTGAAATCATGTTTGATGCAGTTTGAAACCGTATCAGTGATATGGCTTTAAAATATTGTGATAATATATTTCTTCCTGAATTTTTTTTTAAAAATGTAAGCAATGCAACATTTTAAAAAGAAGACGGGAAAAAGAATTTTAAAAAGAAACAATTTATTTAATATAGAATAATACTGATAGTTTTGCATACTCTACTTAATACCCAGATTTTTAACAGGTTAAAATTCTTTGTTTTCAAAAAATTAATGGTCAGTACCATTATGTTATTTTAATAAAAGCTGAGATTGTTAAATGTTTTCTATAATTTGTCACAAAGGACTATTTTTCCCTTAGAGTATATTTGTCCATAAATCTTTCTATCTAAATGTCTTTAGAAAGCACCTTACAGATATATTTTATATTACTGCCTACATACATACACCGTTGTAGAGACCAAAAAGTAATAATGAATCATGATTCTTTTTGTTCCCACCAGCAGAAAATTGAGATAAATTGAATTTAATGAAACTTGAGAATTGCATGTAGAAAAAAAAAAAGAAATTTAACGGCAAAATTTTATTTCATTGGTCTTCTTATCTCTCAATCCCAGCAACTAAGAAAATTCCTTATCTAATTATTACATAGTTTTCCTTAAAGTTTTCTCATTTCAAAGAATGCACTTTTCAGTCCAACCATATTTAGGCTTAATCCTTCTTCTTTTACTAAACATTTCTAACACACAACATACTTGGCTCAACCTACAAAATCCAACAAGTAGCATCTTGGAGAACATGTGACTTTTTTCAGAACTTGACAAAGTAACTGACCCATAATATCAAATTTAATTTGTTAATTCATGGCTTCTACTTATCCTGTAATTTATTAAATCATACAATAAAGTTGTACAGCTAATCAGGTGGGATTTCCCCCCCCCCATTCATCCATGACCTTTCATCTATTTTTTTCCTCTTGATTATGAATGACAGTGACCTTTATCTAATTGAGTTAAGAACTGCTGATGCAAAAATATGCAAACTAAACATGTAAACTCCAAATTAACATGGAGAAATACTCATTCTTTGTAGGGTGGGGATGGAATTACTGAGGGAAACATTTATTTCATTTAAAGTACCTGAGGACAGAGAAGGGAAGAATTTATAAAAACAACAGTGAGCTTGGAAAAAGAGCTGCTTCACAACCTTAGATCTGTTTGAGGATTTTTTATTGCACTTGGAAATGTCAATATAAATACCAATTTTTATGGAGCCACTTAGCATTTTATTGTGTTCACAAAAAACAATCATGCACACAATCAACAGAATTTTAGTTTCACAAGGATTTGGGAAATAATGGTTGACTGATATGACTCTAGTAACATTTTTCTCCTCAGATTATATTCTTTCTTTTGCTAAAACAATCAATCCATCCAGTGATCTATTATGCTCACAATGCTACCTTTGCTCCAGGTTTCCGACAGAAATTTAAGGAACCATCCACTGTGAGTGGCAAGCAGATTATTCAGCTATATGCTTTCAACTTAAAAGGATTTCAAGCTTCCATCTGATCATATTTAAAGATGAAACATATTTTATACTGATTATTTTCCAGACGCTGTTTGCAAGCTGCAGCCAAAAGTACCTCTAATACAAAGGCCACTTTATAAGAAAGTACACATTTATTATATTCCCCCCGCCTCTTTTTTTTTTTTTTTTGCCTCTTCATAAATATATTCTTTCCCTGGTTAAAAATAAATGAGCATGCGTTGACAATGCCGGTGACAAACTCAGACACATGTGAAAACTGAACTGCAACCTCATCTTCTAATCCAGATTTTCCGCTCTCTCACCATTCTTTACTATGAATAGTGTGAATTCAAGAAATGACCCTGCCTGTCAAGGTTTTATTGTTTTAAAAGATGCTGGGACTGGTGGAAGTGGTTGACAAGAGCTTTATGAATACATCTATGAACACATTGCATTGACAGAAATATATATATATATCCATCGTACCCCACAATACTTGATATTAGCATGTATTTTCAGGATGAACTACAGGGGGTTGTCAGGCTGCTATTACTGGGGAAAAAAGGAGATTAATCTTGACAGATAATCAGTATTTTCACTGTCTAATACATGTTTATCATACAGTGGTGACATCATTACACTAAAAGCTCACTTACTATAATCTTTCTTAGGAAATTAAACAGGACGATGAATCGTGTACCTGTACATGTGCTTATAGTTACCTATACATATTGTTTATATATTCAGACAGTATATATGTAGCAATGACCAGTTTTTGTATAATATCAAAAGAAAGTAAAATGAAATCTGTAAAAAAAATCAAATATATCTCAATCATTGTAGCATTGCCCCCCTTCCTTGATATTCCAAGTCTAATTTAATCAAGATCAAAAAAATTTAGAACTACTAAAATAGCAACTGTAAGATTTTATTTTTTAAAAAAAAAATCATTCCCAAACGTCCTTTTAAATTTGTGAAATTGCCACCTGACCTTGGAAAAGAAATAAATGCAATTAATAACTAACTTAATCACAAATGATTTATGCTACTTCAATTATTTTACGCTACCTTTTCAACTACTTCTAGGCAGAGTACTTTAATCCAGTGTCATGAAATCATCATGATATTCATTCATGCTTAGCTACCAATCATTGTAGATTTTATTCGTCTATAATAGTAGAGTCCTCTGAATGTTCACTAAAGTGAGGGAGCTTACTAGCGTATGTGGTTGAATCCTAATTATTTTTAGTGACTAATTTTATCTCATTGTACATGATCAAACTGAATTTACAATATAGTAAGACAATGCATGCATACCATTTGTGCATTGGATTATGGATAACATTAAATATTAGAGTTGGTGTCTATCAGCTATACAAAATTTAAATGGCCGTTATATTCATTTTAATTTGGAATAAGTCTCCCACTGTTCAGTGTGTTTAATTCAGAGGTTGGCGTAAGATCCATAAGACTGCAGGCTTTATGTTAAGGCTGCTGATATGCTTAGATTTTTGCATGCTTAATACTATTCAATTATTTAGTTTTTAATTAATATATAAAGCTACATTAAAAAAACTACAGTAAACTGCATTTTAAAAGTTGCTTCCAGTGATACCAAGCATTTAAAAAATTGATAGAAAAATTAATTTTAAGAGGAATCATGGAAGAAAACAACATTGTTATTTATAAACATTTGTAAATTTCTATTTCAATCATTAAACACAATGTATGTTTATGTTTGTCATAAATTGGCCTGTTAGGATGCAAATAATTGTGGATTACATTGTTCAAAAATGATCAGTGATGTAGAGGGACTAGTTTACACACCTAATGATATATTGGAAAAATAATCTTAAAGACAAGAGAGAGAAAAATCCCAGACCTTCAAATTTCCATATTGCCTAAAAAGAAATGATACCAAACAAGCTTCAAATCTATGTCTGTTATAAAACACAATGATCTTTTAATCTTTTCCTGTTAAATTATGAATACTTCTGCCTTACTTTTTAATCCCAGAATGTCAAACTGAAAACCTGTATTTCGCAAATATTGCACTCCCTCACCTACAGACATAAAAAGGGCATTCATGATGGAATGAATATAAAAAAATAATAATAATGTTCTTCCCTAGCAGCTGTTGGCAGCATAAATGCAATGTGGGTCTTTTACATGCCCTACTGTGCTCTCAACTATGTCATAACTCCATATTCTTATTCTATCCATCAAAGTCAATGTGAAAGCTCTGACTGTATACATGGATCTAGTCCTCAGGATACCAATTATGTGACTCCCCCCCCCCCAAGTCTTTATGCCCAGATAAACTGGTTGCATTATTTGGCAGAGGACAAGCTTGATTCCCTGAAGGACCAATTTTAGATTCTTGTAATTTATGGCCTGCCACTAAAATGTCTCATTTCTGAGCTCCTCTCTGCAACTCTTTGCTTATCTGGAATCTTCCCTCAGGAAAGCCAAGAGAAATTCTTGTAGTGGGACTCACAATTCTGACAGCATTTGAGAAGTACAGAAGAGGAGGAATTGGCAGATAAAAGTCAGTTGTTCAGCAACTGCTTCAGAAACATCAGAATAGCTCAGTCCTTTTATCAACTGAGGCTCTTTCAGCCTTGCAGATGCTGAAACCTTGCCCTCAGAGCAACGGTGACCTTAAAAGGGGAAAAAAATCCTCCTACATATGCTTAACGTTGCAGATCATCAATATTACCTCCCTTTTTCTTAGAAATAGCAGTGTGAAAGTAGAATAAGTAGAAATTTGTTGAAAATAACGAGGATTGCACTTGTCAAGTATACTTGAATGCAGACTTCAATTTGTTCCTCTTCAGGTATGAAGGGGATAATTTCCAAGAATAACCAGGAACAACTTTAGCTTTTATTTTAGTTGAACCTAGCTTTACATCATAATTAGGGTTAAGTTCAACAATCCATTTTCAGACATAATTGCATTTGGATTGTTCTAAATTAACCCGGTGTAGAATTCCTCCTAATTTGTCACAACAGAATACTGACAATTTTTAAAATAAATTTTATTAATTGAATATTAATAATTAACTCTTTACTTTTGCAATAGTAAACATAAATATAAACTAAACTCAGAGAGAGATAAACGGAACAGAAGATAAGTGCAAGGAATGAAAAAGTAAAGAGACAAAGTAAGATTACATAAAATATAAAGAAACAGCTTCTGAGTTTCTTTACAGCAGTTATAAATGAATTTGATAATTATGCTCTTATAGGTTCATCATACCTCCGTTCTTTCTAATTGTCAAAATGTAAATTTCAAGTACATGTTTTCACTATTTAGCAAAAAAAAAGTCCATAAAATTGTCAGAAAATCAGCAAATAACCACTTCATCGTAAACAAATATTTATTTCCATCTGTAAAAAACATAATGTACCAATTAAGCAAATCCAAGATTGGTTACACTATTTTTTTAAATCATAAATATAACATGAAATCATGGTTTGTGTGATGTGCAAATGCATTCTGGTTCACACATAATGCTACCATATAATGCAATTTGTTTAATTTATATTCAGCACATTAAACAGATAACAACATTATAGCTGCGTGTTATCTATGAATCAAGCTACCAAGTTTTAATTCCAGGAATCCCACAAAATGTCTTGTGAACAATTAAAGACTTTTGAGAATGTAACATCCACTAAATGAAATCACAGTTGTTGTTGTTATTCCTACTATTATTGAGCTCGCTAACACTTATGGGTCAAAGCAGAATTCAGACCCATCACACTCCTTGTTCATTAATGCCCTACAGATTCAGCACTTGAAAGCTGTAGTTTAACTCAGGGCTTGTTGTTTTGGCAATCAACCCTCATCGCAACTATTCAAACAGTCGCAATCGGGTACCAAAAGGTGCTCTGTGTCAAGCCTAACATCTGTCAATATGACAGCTTCATGCTATGCCAACAAGGACAGAGTGAAAGCAACGGCTACTGAAAAACCCTTGATAGCTGCGAGCTGAAATTATTGCAGTGAGTTGAAATAACCTTTGTTTTTGCAACTAGATTCTTATCTTTACTCTCTGCTTTAAAGAAATGTGGATCTTTGCCCTGCTCAAGAAAGAGAGCAAGAGAGTAACTGTATATGCTGCAACCATGTTGTAATGCTAACTTCTTTGCTATCTCTAAAATTCAAGATAATAATTTTTAAAAAATGAAATTCAAGAGCAGAAATATCCCTAATTAAAAAGCTAGTGTAAAAAGAGATGCTTTAAGCATCTCGTCGCCCAAATTTCAACAAAGATGGGTCCAAACAGAAGTCCAAGTTATTTTACAGTTGATGTCACTTCTTAGTGGCAGGACATGCAAAAAGATGCACGTAAGAATATCTATATGTGCTGTGGCTAGTACAGGAAATGAACCTGGTGCTCAGCCATTAAAGGTTTCAATAAAAAGAATAATCAACTTAACTTGGACTGGTAAAGTCACATGTTTGTTGTGAAAATAGAACATGCTTCCATCTGGGGAAATAATGCATTTTAAAGAAGAGTTTTTAAGGGATTTGTCATAATTTAGATGTAAAGAAAAGCATGTAAAACGTGTATGGATATTCTCAGTCATGATTGTCTCAAACTAAACTGTCAGAACTGAAGAAGTTTCTTGGATGAGAAGTGAAATGTCTTCCAAAAACAACAACAACAACAACAACAACCACCCAGGGGTTGAAATCAGCAAGTTCTGACAGGTTCTGGAGAACCAGTAGCGGAAATTTTGAGTAGTTTGGGGAACTGGCAGATACGATCTCTGTCTGGCCCCAGAGTGGGGTAGGAATAGAGATTTTGCAATATCCTTCCTCCTTGAGTGGGATAGGAATGGAGATTTTGCAGTATCCTTCCTCTGCCACACCCATCAAGCCATGCCCACAGAACCGGTAGTAAAAAAAAATTAAATTTCCCACTGAAAAAAAACCCATACCAGAAAGTCCAATTGCCTCTTGAAAAAGCAACTTTGGGAAAAGCATGTACTATTCTTGATGTTTACACAGATGGCAAACCTCACACTAACTTGCTGATATTACCTAGTCAAATAATTGAAAGTCTACAAGGAAATAAACTCAAAGAGCACCATGGACTCAACTGTTCAACCCTAAGCTACAGGTATTCTCTTCTATTGGGAAAAATAGAATGCCAGCGAGACATTTTCTGGGAGGAAGAAAAGATGTTGTCTTTCTAAAATTGTTTTTTTTTTAAATTCAAATACTACCCACTTCTGTCTCCAAACAAACCTTAACTAGGCAAGCACATGCTTATATTAACATTCTTCATCATATATGTTAGTATAAGCAAATAATCCCTGAAATATTAAGCCATCTTCTTTGGGAGACCTTGGAGTAGGTTTTCTCCAGGAATTTATACATGAGGGCACAGAAAAGAATTCCCAAAGAGGGTGAATAAAGTGACTGTACTACATACATGGACAGAGGAAAAGAAGCAACACCATAGCTATTTTAATACAATTTAAGAATTTGTGCTTTGCTTAAGCCAATATGCCCTACGAAGGACTCTTCCTGGATACTTTGCACAGCTCTGCCAAATGTACTTGTAATATGCACAATCACTGTAAAATAGAAGGGTGTGATGAAAAATACTTCTATTACTAAAGCTAAAGTTGAGAGATAATAATTCACTAGATAAAGAATTAACAGAAGTCAAACACAGCAGAGAGGTTCATTTTAGGTTTATTTTGGTAAAGTCCCAATAATTCTCCTTTGATTCTAGAGTTAATGGCTTGAATGTTGCCATTTGTTCCCACAGGACAATGTACTATTGCGCAAAATGATGTTAAATTTGAACACTAACTTCATTGTTGCATTCAGCAATTAAGCCCATTTGATGTGCTTACAAGTTTGAACATATAGAGTTGCTATCTTTATGAAATAGATCTTGGTTACTCATGGTTAAGTTATGGTTAAATTCAATTTTATGCCCCCCCCCCCCCTTCAGCAATGGAAATAGTGATTTTTAATGTTATTCTCCACAGGCGAAGATGCTAAATCCAACTTTTAATACTTCATTCACTATTCAATTTAGTTATTGCATTGCCCTTTAACTTTCTGAATATTTTGTTTTCTCACAGATTCAGCCTGCTTTTTGCTAGCAGTGTTATTATCTTGGCACATGGAGAAGTTGAAATAGCGGTTACAGGATATAGTTTTGGATATTTCATTCACACCAGCATATGTTTATATAAGTCTCTGGGATTTCCTTGAAAATGTCACAACAGTAACAGAGTTATGGGAGTGAAATACTTTTGTGACAAACGCAATCCGCTCACAGAATATTTTTTGTTTTAAATAAAACTCTTGACAATGCAATAAAGGTTGAAATCGATCAGTAATTCTTAGGAGTCCACGGTGTAAGTTATTTTTTTTATTAATATTCTGGGTTTCATTGCCTCAACTGGTATGTTCTTTTAAAACATAATCTTTGCAAATCAGTCATAATATCAATCAAACCTCTATTCAAAATCTTTGGAGACCTTGTTCAGCAGTAAAAACAATGAATATTCTCAATCTGTAGAATAACAAAGCAACTTTACGGGGTTCTGCAACATAAGGCCTTTTTAGAGATTGCTGGATTATAACGCATATTATATCCATCACAGATCTTGCTGGCAAAGACTCGTAGAATGTGAAGGTAACAATATCAGGGAAACTACATATTCCTCATTTCTGCACCAGAATTTAAACACTGGCATATTTAATTATAAAGTCATAGAGAACAATCTGCTCTTTTTACAAGATATTTATGACTACTCAGTGCAGTTTATGTGTACAGTACTGGATTATTGGACCATGAGCTTAATTTTTTCAGAAATTAATCCTTGCGAATTTCATGAATCAAGGTACTACTAAGTGGACTTATAAATAGTCTGGCAGGTTTATTTTGAGTATCTCAGCTCTTTGCATCTTACTAGCACATTTGCTTTCAATTTCTTAGATACGGAGATAAAGAGCATGGAAGAATCAGCCATTTATTATGATTATGCAAAGGGAAAGTACATTTGTGACATTCTAAAATGCCAATAAATTTGCCTGAATACTGTATCTCTTGCATTTTTATAAAGTATCTAGGACTGCATTTTTATATGCTAATGTGAAATATTTATACTTCCCAATGATTAAAAAAAAAACAGCTTTGGAGTCAAATTCTGTAAAGAAATTAATCTTTCCAACAGAACAATTGGGTGAATCATTCAAGAGTAGCACAAGAAAACAGTCAAAAAGAAAATAATTATTATTTTCTAGTTGCCTGTACTTGCCATGGCAGAATTGCCACTAACATGCCAAACCAAAACCATAGGTTGAGAGATTTAAAAAATGAAGGGAGGGAGTAAGGGCCATTTTCAGAATAACTCTAACAATCACAAAATATGAGATGACACAGCAGAAGCATGCATGTTTGAGAAGAAAGCAGCTGTGCATAAAATGTTAACTATGACCAGCATCGCAATAAAATTGCAAGAGGAAACAGATTAAGCCTCAAGATAATTTCTGTCATTACCTAGCATTTTACATTCATTGAAGAATTCCAAACATATAAAGGGATGTCAGTCTTTTTATTTTTCCACGAAACAAAGTATTTAAAAAAAAATGGTGAAGCTTCAAAGGCTGTCAATTACGGATCCGATTCACTTCTTAACCCCTTGAGATATCAAGTAAGCTTTTTCTGCCCAGCAAACATTTTCAGTAGTCACTAGGATGAAAGACCTGAAGTTTGCACACTGATATTATAGTCATATCTATTTGGAGCACAAGATAATGACCCGAGTTGTAAAATTAGAAGACAATATCATTAATTATAGAAATGGATGAGAAACCTAACAGATTTTCATTTTAAGATGGCATGGACTATATGGCAAATGATAGTTCCTGCTTGATAAACTGTTGCCAGTTATGTTCTTTGTTTGATGGACTGTTTTAAAATTTCAACATTTAAAATAAGGCCTTGGATGTTTATATATGTTCTGCTTTGCGAAATACAAGAAAAAGTCTAGATCATACCAGGTGGGACATTTAGAACACATTTTCACTCTGTTATAGAATAAATTAAAGAAAGCCATTTGTGTAGCTATCTCCATAAAACAAAACAAAACAAAATATCCTGATTTTTTTTCAAAAAAAAGTGAACTGAATTGTATACCGACAGATTCACTGCATTAACAAGATGAGGCTAAAGTATAGCAAAAAGAACAAACTGTACTTGGTTGAAAATCAACTTGATTTATAAGTTTACACTTTATTCAACAGAAGTCAACGACAAATGTTACTAGGAGGCTGGGAAATGTGAAAATTGTCTCCAAGCAAAGCAAGTGACCAAAACCTAGGTTATAAAGGCAAGAATCTTGCGAAGATTTCTAGGTCAGAGATTGGGAGCAGATAGATCCGATGAACATTGTGCCAACAAGGGTTTCTCTCAATTACACGACACAAAATATTTTTTCCTACCTAAATTAGAACAATATAAATATCAGGAAAAAATGAGGGGAAATTTCCACCTTGGTTACACAAATGTGTATCATGATTGTAAGTTCTAGGTTAAGTCATGTGTGTGAATATTTTTTTTAAAAAAATCAGGTCATGTTCAGAAGGTATTTTTGCACTTGACTTGCACCTGATTAGGCCTTAGCCTTATCTAAAGGAACAACGTGGATCCTGACACATGGAATCTGCCTATATCTAGAAGATATTCATTTTGGATTAATTACAAATCATGGATGTCTAAAGATATATAACTGAATCGGTAGGCAGCAAATCTGAATACATATTTCAGACGATGCATTTAAACCAATTGTTCTGAAATTATTCTTAATAATCTGAATGAACATACTTTATCATGCATCTTATTACCTATAATGTCATGTAGGGTTCTTAGGAGAACGACGGAAACTAATACACTTATTACTTTTTTTAAAAGGTCTTTCAAAATCCTTTCATATTTTTTTTCATTTCTCCCCTATCTATAACTGGATTGTGCAATCTGAATTTATTGTTGAACTATCTTTGTAATGTAATCAACATTAATCTTCAATGTTACAGGGTCATGAAAGATACCAACTGGACCTTTTTTTTAAGGTCACTGGCATTCTTTTTTTTTTTTTTTTATACAACTAATAAAATGCATTAGTATTGTTGTATGCATTGTTGGCCTGTATGTTATATATTTTTACGGCAGCCTTTTTAAAAGTTTCTGTACTAAACAATTCAAGATTGTCTAGAAGATCATAGAAAATGCTTCTTCGTTTCTTTTTTTTTTTCTCACTAAAAATAAGCAGGAGGAAAATAGGTAAACCTCAATGATTTTAGTGGAATTTAATGCAAATTTTATGTTTGGGTTTGCAGCTGAAAGTTATACATCCCGGCTTCTACCATTCATCCAATTCCATGTTGAAATGTCACTCATTTATAAATCACAGATTGGGTACAGAAGTATCAATTAACAAATATAAATAATACATAAATAAAAGGCATCAATAAGTAAAAATAATAATTTGGCAGCTTTTTTGATTAATGGCTTTACTTCAAAATTCAAAAGCTGGAAACAGTTATTTCTAATAGTGAATAGCTCTGACATCATCTGAAGAGTTCCCATTGAACATTTTTGCAAAGCTTATTCTTTTTTTTCCCTTCGCTCTAAGCAAACTGGTTTGCATACCAATAGGGTTAACATGCTGCAGAAAAAATGAACTCCATCTCTTCAAAGCAGTAATAAGTGTGTACTGATTTATTTATGGATGAAAAGCAAGGGCCTTCTGTACCCATCCACCCTATTCAACTCAGATGCCTTAGCAGACTATGGTCCACATACAGCACCTGCCTTTTCGGATATTGGCTATTTCTATGGATTAATCTACAAGGAGCAAATAAATAACTGTTCATGTGACATGAATAAAATATCCTTATTTAACTTCTAAAAATCAAAGCTGCAGAATTTTATCTACAAGTAACCCCAAAATAAACACAGTGTGTCTTTGAGTAAAAAGAAACAGGACCACATTGCAGACTGAATATTTATTTCAAAAAGCTCTATTTCTGGTACTATATTGCCTGTGAGCAAAAAGGAGCATAAAATAGAACTCTTCCATTTTCTAAATACATTTATTGTTTATTGGCAAAAATACTAAAGAATTACTGGGTGGCATTTATATGTGCAATGTCTTATTGCAACCGTTTACTCTTTAGACAGATTTTTACCCCAGCAGACAGGACTGGATCAGTTGTGTTTCCTTACTATGCTGCCTGAGTTATACTCATCCAAAATGGTATTCCAGTTGCATTTAAGAGATAAGTCCTAAATTTCACCCCAAAGTCCAAGAAACAATTCTATGTTATCTTGCTCAAATTACTTAGAAGTCTGGATCTGCTATTATAGAAAGAAGCATTTTCTATGGCAGCCTAGTTTCAGATACTGCTAAGAAAAATCATGCCTGGGTTTTCCTTTTGAATGATTACTATGTACTTGCTATATTTGTGTATGTTGCCTATTTCACCTCCCGTTTTGTTGCTGTAAAACTACATCTAGCAATTCCACTGCTAGAACATTGGAATGTTAGATTCCACCATAACTCTATGGAGGCCTGCAAGTTTACAAAATTGGGGGAAAACAAACAGAAAAGACATCCCTATGAATGTTGGTGCGCCTTAAAATTTTCAACAGAGTCCAGTTCCAGGAGGGAAAAATCACTTTAATAAGATCCAAGGCCTGAAACAAAGCTGCTGAGAGTTTTGATTGGAATTGAGCCCTAGCACTTATTTAGAAAATGCCTTGAAAGAGGATTCTTTTTTTCTTTTTTGAAAGAAAAAATATTTAGTTTCATTATGAAAGGACCAAAATATGTGCTTGGAAGTCTGAGGATTGCAATTGCGGCAGAGTCTCTCCGATAAGATCTTCCTGGCTATTGTGCCTCTGGATAATAGCTGGCCAAATCATCATTTAGGATAAGAGCCATTTAAACACTTTCAACTGTGCACATAGGTAACAACAACATTGGCACCCCACTTTTAAGAGGCAAGGCAGAGAGCCAGGAGCATCCTCCTCCTCGTGCACTGCCCACTTGGAGAACGAGCAAGGAGAAGAGGCATTTCCACGACTTTACAACAATCAGACTTCCTACCTTTCTTTCCTTGCAAAGAGAGATGGAAGAAATGTCCTGCTTTAAAGAAAGTTGTAGGGAAAAAACCAGGCGGCAGTTGCAGTAAATTGAGTCCTTTCAGTCAGTGGATACCAGCGAGCGGAGTTCTGGGGGTGGGTGGGTGGAAAAATAGAATGGGAGGAGCAGCTGTGAACGAGTGACCTCCTGAAGCACAGCTTGCTTTGTGAAGCGAGCACTTGGGAGCCAGTGGCTCGCATTTGCATGGATTAGCTCCACTCCAAGAGAGAGAGATTTAAATATATCTGGCACAGTACCAAGAGATGGAAGGGAAAGACAGAAAGGAGGAAGGAATGGGGGGGGAGAAAGAAGGAAAGAGAAAAATAAAAAAGGAAGGAAGGAAGGAAGGAAGGAAGGAAGGAAGTAGGAAGGATATAGAAGGGTAGAAATTGGAGATCGGTGAGAGAAGCACTTACAAACTGAACAAGTGGAAGAACCATCGCTCCCTCTTCATGTCATCTTATAAGATAAGAAATGCTGTCATTAAGACTTATTGAATACAAGGAGCAGGGAGGAAAGTGAGTTACCCTTCTCCAAACCTTTAGCTTCATCAGAAAAAAAAAAAAGAACATGCAACAATTGGGAAACAATTTCTCAAACCTTTTGTCACTCAGGGGGTGACTGGGGCTAATGGGAGTTGAGTGTCAAACCTCTGGAGAGCACCAGGTTGCTTAACCCTGTGGAGGAATTCTTATCTAAAACTGTGTATTTAACCTGATAATCCCTGAAACAGCCAGGTAAAGGTGACTGCTCCAGTTTCTGTATTAAAGGTGGGTATTTCGAGGCAGCTTGCCAGATTGTTACTGAATGCCTATTTCCACACTTACTGAGAGCAAGCCTGTCTGTGCTCAGCAGAGAAAATGTCTCACCAATGACATTGTGCTACTTGTAAGTTGCTTCACTGTGGTTTTTCAATTAAGCCACATTTGGCTTGTTTCACAGAATATGCTAACCAGTGATCCACATGTCGGCTATGTAGCATGTGGGAGCCCAGCCATTGTACAGAAGAATTTGCTTCTGTTTTCTTCTGAAAATTAATCCAGTTGTTGTTAAATAAGTGGGAGGTGTGCAGGACAATTCTATATTTTTCTTCAGCAGTAAAATATAAAAGATCTGCCTCAGCGGATGGCTTAAATCATGGATGTTTTACTTCATAGGCTCAGTAAGCTTTCTGAGTAAATATGCACAGCATGGTACTAGTCATCTGTAACGGGAAAGATTAAGTCAGAAACAAAATCCTATATCAAGTTAGGTTAGAAGATAAGGCTGAAAAAACTCTGGAGAAAGTTAGATGAGACCACAGAATTGAAGATAGTGTCGCTTTACCTCCATCTGGTGGTCATCTGGAGTTTTGCAGCCCAGATCTGGCAGCTGCACATCTAGAATTTGTGCGAGCTTTTGAGAGTGCTTTAATCTGATGAAGGTTCAAATGAATCCATGAAATAAAGCAGATTCACAGTTGAATTGAGTGGGTATGAAGCACTTCTTACATTCGGTGTCTTTTCTGCTGCTGTTACTGACAATTTGCAGCATTGTAACTTCACTTACATATATGGTGACACATCAGGGGGGACATTAAGTAATACTTTTCAACATGGTTATTCATGTCAATGCAATTTTTGTGATCTTATTAAGTTATCTATCAGAGTTCTGTGGAGATAGCAGAGAGTAGTTTCATTCACTTTCTTAGCTGTGGTGTCTGTTGTGTTAGTAGGAAATAACAATTTTTGTTGGGTTCAGCTCAGCTTGCAGATGTCTAAACACAAGCTCAAAGGTGGTCAGATCTTTTGTCTTACACCAAGTCTTACTTTTAAACTTTGCACAATGTGCGGAAGAGTTTTATTTTTAAATAATGAATAAGAAGATGCTATGCATTCTGCCCAACTGGATGCCCACTGTTGCCAGTGTTAAAAGGGTTATTTCTAGGAAGTGCCAAGTTTTTAACAGATTAACAGAGTTGGAAAGGACCTTGTAGGTCATCTAGTCCAACCCCCCCACGCATGAGATCCTACACCATTTCTGACAAATGGCCATCCAATCTCTTCTTGAAAGCCTCCAGTGATGAAGTTCCAAATGCAAGTTGCTCCATTGGTTGACTGTTCTCACTGTCAGAAAACTTACCCTTATTTCTAGGTTGAATCTCCACTTGAATCAGTTTCCATACCTTGTCTGCCTTTAGGTCCCTTGGAAAAGGTGGCAGCCCCTCAAATATTGGAACACTGCTATCGTGTCTCTGCTGCTCTTTCTCTTCATTAAACTAGCCATTCCCAGTTCCTGTAACTGTTCTTCATATGTTTTAGCCTCCAGGACCCTAATAAATCTGGTTTCTCTTCAATTTTCCTAGCATCTCAACATGTTGGATCGGGTAAAGGAGGCACAAAAGCTTCAGTAAACAACAGCTCTTTATTGTAAGTCAAGTAAACATCTGGATGGAGAATGGTCGGGCAGCATACCCTTTTAAAGGGATCTGTCAGACCTCTTAACTAATGAGATTCAACCTCTGTTCCCGCTGGAACAGAGGACCTTGGTGGAAACCACTTGCAGTCTGTCAGCGGGGGGAATATCTAACACCCCTCCTCTCTAGGCTGGAACAATCTAACTAGTGACGTAGTCACGCAGGTAGGCGGGGTTTTGCGTAGTTCTGCCTGACCTGTGCATTTCAGTCCTGGTGTTTCCTTCGCGCAAGTCAGACGGACCTGTTGTTCCTGCAGATCCTCCTGGTAGAACCTCCTGGAACTTTTCACACGCTGTGGCTGGAACTTCTGGTGTTGAATCGCTTCGAGCTTACTTTGGGCCTGCACCGAAGTCAGCTAAGTCATCCAATATTCTCGGGTTTTCCTCGGGACTGTTATTTTGTGGGTAGCTTTTTCGGTTAGTGCAGGAGTTATGTTTGGCTGTCTGAGCGTTGAGTTAGACAGGTGGCTATGGAGTTGGTCAATATGCCTTCTCCAGTTTCTACCGTCCTCGAGTTTTACTGCGTACGATCGAGGACCCGCAATGCCAATTATAGTTGCAGAAATCCATAACGTTCTCCTGGTGTAATTGTGTGCATATACTGAATCTCCTATGTTGAAAGACCTGACTTTGCTAGTGGAGCCAGGGGGTGTTGAGGTGGAATAATTTGGGTGTAGCCAGTCTAGGTGAGACCTAAGGAGCCAGCCCATGAGGAGTTCAGCTGAGCTTCTTCCAGTGGTAGCACTGGGTGTGATGTGTTGTATGAGTAAATAGTGATCAATTCATGTTTGCCAATCGCCTGGGCCCATTCTATTGAGGGCTTCCTTTGTGGATCTTACCATCCATTCTACCTGGCCATTGGAGGCCGGATGGAATGGCATGACCAGAGCATGTCTGATTCCCTGAGCTGCTAAGAATGTTTCGAATGTCATGGCCGTGAATTGGGGCCCATTGTCGGAAACTAATACATCGGGGAAACCATGCGTGGCGAATAGTTTCCATAGTACCTTGATGACCGATTCTGCTGTAGTGGAACTCACCAGGACTACTCCTAACCATTTAGAAAATGCATCCATGACTATGAAGAAGGTTTGGCCATGGACTGGTCCAGCGAAATCAATGTGTATTCTGGACCATGGTGCTTGTGGGCGCTTCCGCGGGAACCGGTCTGGACTCCTGACAGGGTGTGCATGTGGCTATCCATTCTTGTATGTCCCTGTCCATGTTAGGCCACCAAACATAACTCCTTGCTAGAGACTTCATTTTAACAATCCTCGGGTGCCGTATGTGCAGTGCTTCTAGGACTGCTATGTGCAATTGTTTAGGAATGACTACCCTGTCCCCCCACAACAAACAACTGTTAATAACCAACAATTCATCTTGCTTGGAAAAATACATTTTGAATTCAGCCCCAACAGGCCCCTTGGGCCACCCCCTCCACACCCTGTTCAAAATTTGCTTTATTCTGGGATCCTTTGCGGAGTGGCATGCAACGTCACTGGAAGACACAGATACAGTTTCCAGGCAGTCAATGAGGAGGACCAATGTCTCGGGAGTGGGATCAGCAAGAACTTCGGGCAATGGACAATGGCTCAATGCATCCATGTGCCCTAACGTGGTGCCCAGTCGGTGGATGAGGCGGTAGGAATAGGCTGCCATAAATATTGTCCATCTGGTCATTCGGGGAGACAGTGAAACCAGGGTGGGGTGGTCCCCAGCCAGCAACCCTAGCAATGGCTTGTGGTCTGTAATCAGTTTGAAATCTCGGCCATATAGATACGCATATAATCTTTTTACTCTGGCTACTGCAGCCAAAGCCTCGCGGTCCAGTTGGCTGTAGTTCTGCTCAGCAGCGGACAATGTCCTGGAGTAAAATGCAATGGGAGCTTTGGCACCATTTGGCATGCAGTGGCTGAGGACTGCGCTGACATTGAAATGGGAAGCATCACAGGTTAACACCAATACAGCCAGGCAGGGTTTGGCTGTATTGAACTAGGAATGAGTCTGCTGATAAAAGTCTTTTTACGGCGGCAAATGCAGTGGCCTCAGTTTTGCCCCAGGACCACTTTGCGTTCTTGGCTAGCAGCCAATGTAGTGGTTCAGCAACTGTTGCTTTCTGTTTGAGAAAGATACTGTAGAAGTTAAGGAGCCCAAGGAACTCCTGTAGTCGGTCTGATTGAGAGGTGTGGGGGCTTCCTTAATGGCTTTAATTTTTTGTGAGGTCAGGTGAATCCCAGACCCATCGATCAGTCTCGTAAGTGGACGTCGAGGTTTCTGAGGTGTCTCTTTTGAATATTTGGGATTGCTTGCTTCAGGACTGACCATGAAATTATGGTCAGTGACGATCCGATGTTGATCTCCATTTCGCATGGAGAGTCCTCAATGAGGACAGTGACTTTCAGCTTTTTTCTGAGCCCAGGGCGGCTTCGTACTGCAGAAGTGAGGTTGACGATTCTATCGTCTCCCTCTGAACCCCGTGGGTACCTTTGCCAAGCCCCTGATTTGGGTCGCTGTTTGCAGTTTTGGCCCCCTTTAAGTTGTCCTGCAGTCACAGGATAATTGCTGTGGCACACCTTGGCGATGTGCCCTTTCCGCTCACATCACTGGCAAATGGTGTTGTGGAAATGTCAGGATGATCGGACATGGTCTCCTCCACAGCTGGCACAGGGCGAATTTTGGGAATTGAATTTCTGCGCTGGCTTTGTTTGACTACTGTGCATGCAGGAGCTGTCTTCCTTCTCGCTCTCAGAACTCTCTGGCTCTGTGGTCTTGCGGTGGACGTGGGTACTTTTCCGTGCATCTGGAGGTGCGCTGTGGCGTTGGAGGGTTTCCACTGATTGGGTTGCGGACTCAGATGCTCTTGCTTCATCTAGTGCGATCTGCAGAGAGAGGTTGGATCTTGCCAGGAGCCTTCTCTGCAGATTGAGATCTTGCACCCCCAAAATTATGCATTCTAGAATCAAGTCGTCCAGTTCATGGAACTCACAGTGGGCTGTGGCTTTTCGGAGAGCCACCACATATTCATTGATCGATTCGCCCTCCTTCTGGTTCCGTATATTGAACTGGCACTGGCGAACATATTTAGATGGCTTTGGTGCATAGTGAGTCTTCAGTGTTTGTTGTAGTGCAGACCATGATACTGCTTGTAGAAGGGTCGGCTCTGAAAGGCTTTTTGCCATCTCGAATACCTCCCAGCCGCAGTATCATAAGAACAAGTTCTTTTTCCAGGCTTCTGGAACGCCCGTGAGATTGTTCGCTTCCAGGAAACACTCAAATCGTAGCATGTACCATTCCCAATGTTCTGTAGCGGGACTGTACGGAGTTGGTGGGGTGTGCATGGCCATTCTGATTTTCTCTGGGTGTTAGGCAATGGCTAGCTTGATGCCTCATGGAATGCTCTGGGCTGGATGTACTTGCAAGGCTTTGCTTTCTTAGTTTGCCTAGTTGCCTTCCGATCCCACATTCATCACCAGTGTTGGATCGGGTAAAGGAGGCACAAAGGCATCAGTAAACAACAGCTCTTTATTGCAAGTCAAGTAAACATCCGGCTGGAGAATGGTCAGGCAGCATCCTCATTTAAAGGGATCTGTCAGACCTCTTAACCAATGAGATTCAACCTCTGCTCCCACCAGAACGGAGGACCTTGGTGGAAACCTCTTGCAGTCTGTCAGCAGGGGGGATATCTAACACCACATCTTTTTTAGAGTGTGGTGACCAAAACTGGATTCAGGATTCTAGGTGTGGTCTTACTAAGACTTCATAGAGTAATATTAGTACCTTAATCTTGATTGTATCCCTCTGTTAAAGCAATTTAGAATTGCATTGGCTTTTTTGGCTGCCATAGCACACCACTGGCTCATATTTAATCTATGTCACAGTTATTACTATTAAGCCTAGTTTCATTCAGTCTATATGTGTACTTTTTCTTGCCTAAGTGTAAGACTTTACTTTTCTCTACATGGAATTTCATTTTGTTAGATAGGGCCCAGTGTTCAAGTCTGTCAAGATCCATTTGGATCTTCAGCCGGTCATCTAGGGCAGGGGTGTCAAACTCACATGGGCCAGATGTGTCATGCACTGACCATGCCCAACTCATTTTAGTGAAGGGAGAAAAAGTTGTGATACGTCATGTGACAGCAACATGTCGTTTCAAGTTTGACACCCATTATAAGAGAAGGCAGAGTAAAATCATAGCAGTAACAGCTTTGGGAAGTCAGCATCCAAATCCAAAGGCCATATGAATATCTAATTCTCCAATTTTCCTGCTTTCACCATTTTCTCTTTAGAAAGGCATTGGGGTATAGCATAGTTGCAGTTTGTACATAACCCATTTGGCAGATATCTTTTCTTCAGATTGTTTCCATTTGAACCAGTTCTCACACAGTTTCTGCAGCCTACACTGCATCTCCTTCTCTGCTCTGGGAGCTACCCATCACTGCATTAATACCAATACCAATTCTGGCAATGAAGCTTCAAGCTTTCTTCTTCCTTATTTTTTTACTTTGTTGCCAGGTGAGCACTGAATAAAGTAGAGCAAGGCTAGTTGCTGCATCATCAAGAGTCTCGGTGGCGCAGTGGTTAAAGTGCTGTACGTCAGGCTACTTCTGCTGCCTGCCAGCTGCCTGCCTGCAATTTGGCAGTTCAAATTTCACCAGGCTCAAGGTTGACTCAGCCATCCATCCTTCCGAGGTGGGTAAAATGGGGACCCAGATTGTTGGGGGCAATATGCTGATTCTGTAAAACCTCTTATAGAGGGCTGTAAAGCACTATAAAGTGGTATATAAGTCTAAGTGCTATTGCTATCCAATGGAACAGAAAAGAGGAATCTTTAGATTTCATGTCATACCTTCACTAGACTGCACTAAAGAGAATATTTTTTTCTCACATTCCTTTTCTCCCTATAAAGGGAAAAAAGAGAGGGGGGCCTTCATGCTCAGGCAGACTTTCATTCATTTTATTGCTGGAGTGCTAAAATAAGCACCCACACTTCCAAAGGTTCCAAATTTGGAATCTATAATTCTATAATTTAAACCCACCATCCTGGACCCAACGTTTAAGAAGCCAGGCTCTGCCTGTCACAAGCCAGGACATAGGGTGAGTAATGAAGGAGTAACACCTCCTTAGAAAACATTGGTCCAGCTGGCCTGGCTAGTAGCACCTCGTAAGGGTCCCTTTCCAGGATTACAGGAGAAGACAGTCAACGGTTTTGAAGGCGGAAGAGGACTCTATGCCCCAATGGAAGATAAAGCATCAGAAACATCTTCTGGAAGAAGGGAAACTCTGATTACAAAACTCCACTGCCTTGTGGCTATATTCACTACTGGAAAAGGCTTCAGGAGTCAACCTTGAGGCACAATCTAGAGCCGGAGTCCCGGAAACAGTTTGTCACTGTGTACAACCACGTTCTGGTAACTCCTGCGACGCAGCTGGAACCAATCATATCAGCTCTGCCATTCCCTTGGACTATTTCAGCAACATGGAGAGGAGGGATCTACTGCTTGGGTAACAGTCTATCCTCCATATTAATCTACCCAGGCTTCATGCTCTGGAGAGGACACTTTTCCCCTTTCCAGAGCACGATACCATAGTCTTTTGAGACTGAAGGATGCCAATGCAAATTCTATGTACATTCACATTCTCTCTTTTCCAAACACCATGTTACAACCTTAGAAATATTAAAACGAAATGGTATTAACCTAGAGCATCTATCCTATTCCCTCCACTGCCATTTTTCTTCTGCTCACCTTGGCCAGAGACATCTAATAAATGATGACCAAGAAAAAGAGTGACAAAATGAAAATTGTAGAATGTGATGCATGATCTATCCTTAGGTACTTGTGTCCAACATGATGCAAATGTAAAAAGGCGGAACAGGTGATATTGCATAGTATGCTTCGTTTGTTTTAGCATCTTTAGGGCTAGCTGTGGTCACTTATGGTCTTGCCTATATTCATTTCAAAATTTTCTTTATATATACATGCATACACACATGCACATACATTTATATCTCCCATAAGTCTGTCCCCTGTCTCAGAAGTGTGGTCATAGTTTCTCACCTACAGTGTGAAAATTCAGGGCATTGTAAAATTTGAAATGGAGCCTGCAAACCCAGTTTTTAAAGCTGCTATTTACAATGGAAGGAAAACGGGAAATACAAAGAATCTTAATTTAAATCATATGCTTCTACTTAGAGTAGAGAATGATTAGAGTATCCAATATTTGCAGGATAAGTATAATACAACCTCATGTTTTTAGTGATACATCATCCATACTAGAAAAAGTTAATAGGTGCGGTTATATAATTCCATCAGGAAGGAATATAAGTTCCTTAGAAATAATCACAGTGCTAAAAAGAAAAAGTCACATTAGATAAATGACCAAATACACAGGGAGAAAGTGAGGAATATTTTAAATGTCATTATAATTATTCTGTGATTCAATAAGTAGAAACTCTATGTACCCTATAAACAATCTATGACTAATAAATATGCATTCAATTTCTCAAGAAAGAGGAGAATGTAGGAGTGGAAACATATGATATCAAAGGCTGTAGGAATTGCCTCAAAACCTAATATACAATGTCTCTTAAATGCAAAAAACGGGGAGTTGTTTTGATCACCACATCAGGCAAGATTACTGTGATCACACAGAATCATTCCATATGTTATACATTCCTTATTTTTTTTCTTTTGAATTTTATATGTACTATTTTGAATTTTATATTTTACTATTTGATTGCTGCCTTGAGAATTCTTTTGGCAGACTGACAGTGTTACATTCATGGATAGTATAAGAAATATAAAAGGATAGATGTTAATTGCTTTAATTCACTTACATTGCAATACTAATATTTATTAAGAGTTCCGTGGTCCTAAACTTTGTAACTCTACAGTGGTCTTGCCACAGAGGTGGGTTGCCGTTGCTTCCAGTTCAGTCCAGATCGGCCAAACCAGTAGTGGCAGCGGCGGGAGGCTTTGCCCATCCACCTGGACGCTTCTGTGCATGTGCAGAAGTATCATGCGTGCACACAAGCACGAGCACGAGCAAACCATAGGACCGGGATTTGAAACCCACCTCTGTCTTGCCAATGGCAGGTAGAACATCACTTTTAATATTTAATCTTATTTTACAGAATAGAGAATCATAGATTTGGAAGGGACCTCGGAAGTCTTCTAGTCTAACCCCCTGTTCAAGGAGGAGACCCCATATCATTCCAGACAAATGGCTGTCTAATCTCTTCTTAAAAACTTCCAATGAGGGAGCGCCCACGTTTTCTGGAGGCAAGCCATTCCACTGATTGTTGTAACTGGCAGAAAATTTCTCCCTAATTCTAATTGGATCTCTTTTTGTTATGTTTCCATCCGTTACTTCTTGTCTTGTCTTCAGGTCCCTTGGAGAATAATACTTCTCTGTGACAGCCCCTCAAATATTGGAATTGCAATCATGACATACCTAAACCTTTTGTTAGATTAGACATTCTCTGGTCCCACAATAATTCATTGTATAGTTTAGCCTCCAGTCTCCTAATCATCTTTGTTATTCTTCTTTGTACTATTTCTGGAGCAGAGTGTCAAATTTGCATCATCACAGTGGTGGGAGGCGGCATATGATGTTTTGGGCCTCTTTCCCCCTTTGCTAAAGTGGGCGTGGGTGTGGCCAGTGTGTGACACATCCTGCTTGCAGGCTGCGTGTCTAACAACCTTTTTCTAGAGTTTCAACATCTTTTTCATATCTTGGTGAACAAAACTGATAACAGTATTTCCAGTGTGGCTTTACCAGTACAGTATAAGGCAATATTAACACTTCACATGATCTTGATACTAAGATCTGTTAATGCAGCCAAGATCACATATTGTAACCCTCACAGAGTTACCATGTGGCAAGATGAGCGGCTAATAAATTTTACAAAGAAACAAACAAATAAATAAAATCTGTCCATGGTGAGGTTCAACAGCTGATCCATCCTTCTTTTTTTTTTGGTGCTGTGGGACCATCAATATCAGGAAGATGATTATGGATTTTATTTTTTTAGAAAGACAGAGGAAAGAAATCAACTTTCGGTTTTCCACTTTCATTTTGGGGCCCTTGCTTTTGGGGAACCAAATTTAATTTGCCCTATCATTCCTGGGACAACTTGAACTATAATATGAAATCATACTAAATGGATTGCTAAAACAGCACGTTATGTCAGCTGAACTGTCTAAATTACTGCAACTAAGACATGGGATGAAATGATTATACTGGGTTAACTGGTACTGCATGTTTAAAAATATTGCAGAAAAATAAATAATCAGCCATAACTATTTCTGATATATAAGAAGTAGCTGAATTATCTCCTTGCTTTAATACAATCTTTTTCTGTCTGGATTTAGTGAAATGAAAGGTAGCGTTGGATACTTTTCAGTCATCTTTCATTGTTCAGAATGATTGGATTGGATCTAGATCTTGCTGCATGAATAGAAGGGTTATTTCATTACAGAGAAACGGCAGTGCAATGCAGACTTAGTGAAAAGGGAAAAAAAGGATTGTACTCAACTCCCCCCCCCCCCGCAGCCATTCACAGACATTCTCACTTGTCACTGTAAACAAAAGCCATTTACCAATTCTTTTGAACAGTAAATGTTGCAAGGGGTGCCTGAGCTACAGGAGGAGATGGGAATCATAAAATATAATAATTCCATGATTTTCTTCAGTAGAGATCATCACTGTATAAATTCTAAGTCAAGGTCAACTTCTGGTAGCTTCATATATATGTATGCAGTTTTGTATTCAATAACATGGAAGTAGTTCCCTTCCTGGTGCTAACCAAGTTGAATCCTCCTTAGTTTTCTCAAGGTCAGCCAAGGTTTGCTAAATGCTGTTCCAACTTTCAGAGTGGTTATATGAACTATCAATTTTCCTTCATCTACATTTATAACATTTACATCTCGAGTCCTGATAATGAAGACTCTAATTCATTTTAGTAAGTTCTGCACTGGCCTAATTCAACAGACACAGTGTCTTAAAGTGTGAAAAGGACTTGTACAGTATAGTATCTGCCTTTCTCATTGATACTAAAGATGAAATTCTCAGAAAACCCAAGGGAAACTCTGTTTTAACACCACAAAATCAGCACATAGAAGCTTCAATTTTAAACAGCTTTTAAAGCTTTTGGGCTGGTTGGACAAAGGTTTTATTATTTACTTTCTCCCTCATTCATTTATTTTATGCTCATGTTATTTCTGTGCTGCAGATGTTGATCTTGTCTCATTGAATGGTAAAGTGTCTCTAGCAAGGCAAACCTCAGAGATCCATTAGAGTAGGAAATACACAGCCATAATCATACCAGGGTAACTTCACTTTCTAGCAAAGAAACTGAAGAGGGACATTTGGTGAAATCCATATATGTAACTACAGCCATTTGCCACCTTAAGGTTACCTAGCCAGCAGCTTGCCAGAGGCTTTTGTGTTTTGATATTTCTGGGAAAAGAACAATGTAATTCTGGGGATGAGAAGATGGAGTGAGACATTGAAATATTCAAGAAGGACTGACTCAATCACATAGGGGTGAAATTCAGCAGGTTCTGACAGGTTCTGGAAAACTGGTAGCAGAAATTTTGAGTAGTTCAGAGAACCGGCAAATACCACCTCTGGCTGGCCCCAGAGTGGGGTGGTAATGGAGATTTTGCAATATCCTTCCCTCAAGAATGGGAAGGAGGGAATGGGAATTTTGCAAAATCCTTCCCCTGCCACGCCCACCAAGCCACACCCACAGAACCGGTAATAATCCCCCCCCCATTTTTTCAGATTTTTCAGTACCGGTAAATCAGATTGAGTTTGCTAGTTTATTTCCCTCTGTCCTTCAATGGACTCAATGCCTTGCTGAAGTCCTCAAAGAAGTATTTCCACTTTGGATGAGTCTGTCCATTGTTGTCCCTTTGTTTTCATTTACTCTTTGAAACTTATATTCTATCTTACTATTTTCAGTTGTGTCTTAATGAACTAGATGCTATTTTAAACATATATATTTTTGTACCAGTTTGTGTCTGCATTCATCCCAGCAGGTTGCCCTGGCTGAGTGGGGTTAACCTATCAAGCTGAATTGGGACCCAAAACAAATAATATCCACTCAGAAAAAAAATAATCAGGTCCAGTCATCTACCGTATATTTATTGTGCCTGAACAAAGAATGGGAAGAGAATGAGGCACCAACTCAAACTTATTTGTGCCTTTCTTCAGCTTCTTCCTCTTAGTCAATGGCTTGTAATTTCTTTACTCTCTGCTGACTTGACAATGGTTTTTCATGGGATCTGGATAAAGCAGGGTTATAGATCACACTGCTCCTTATGTTTAAATAAACTGACGCAGAATTCCTCTTCAAACCTTCCATCTCAGCATGTGTAAATCAGAAGAGAAAAAAATGGGAGCAAACTGCATCCTCATTTTTTGTCCACTCTAAAAGACTCAATATACATATACATATACATATACATATACATATACATATACATATACATATACATATACATATACATATACATATACATATACATATACATACATACATACATACATACACACACACACACACACACATACATACATACATACATACATACATATATTTAGTGTCACAACCCCTGGTATGCCCCAATTATGGGAGGAAGCAAACTGCTTCCATTATCTGTCGATTGGCTCATCACAAGAGTCCATCACGACAGAAACCCAATATTTTTACTGTTGCCTTTGTTACATTTGTGTTAGATTTGTGCTGATAAATAAATAAAGGGAGACTAGTATAGATCTATTTCAAGCTATTTAGCTCTCATCAGCTAGCCGAATCCCAGTAAGGGTATGGCTAGCTGATGAGGGCTAAATAGCTTGAAATAGATCTATACTAGTCTCCCTTTATTTATTTATCAGCACAAATACAACAAAATGTAACAAAAAAGGCAACAGTAAAAATATTGGGTTTCTGCCTGGATGGTCTCTTGTGACGAGCCGAAGGACAGAGAATGGAAGTAGTGATCTTCCTCCCATATTTGGGCATACCGGGGTTGTAAAAATCTGTTAATTGCAGCATGGCAACACTTTGGAAAGATATCTCTAAGGCTTGGGGGGTGGGGGCTCATTAGGATTTTCTGGCTCACAATTGGTAGTATCAGTCAGCAATGTATTGAAACATGTGCTTCCTAGAAGCTGTTTATCTCAAAAGCTGTGGACACAGATATGCTAATATTTCCCTACTTTCTGGCCATCTACACATTATCAATCATGTGTATGCATTTAAAAAGGAAAAAAAATGAACTATTGCAACTGATTTGGTCTCTCCGTATTTCTTTGAATGTAAAACAAATTATGAGACAATAAGCAGATAATATTATGAATGGAAAAAATATGGGTCATGTGAAATGAGGAAATAAAGGGTATAAAAACGAATTCAAGAGAAGAGAGAGAAAGAAAGAGAGAGGGAGGGAGGGAGAGACAGTGTGTGTGAGAGACTTAAAAAACTGGCAGTAAATCAAAAGTTGTGAGGCTTGTTCACACTTAGGGGATGAGACAATTTGATGAACAGCTGTGATGGAAGTTGGATCACATGCATATGAAATGATTTATTTTTAAAAAAGCCAACAAAATTGTAGCAGAAATGGAATGCTAATTTATGGCACCTATTGAAGAAAACAGGGCAATATATCTGCATATAAATGGCCTCCAACTAATGCTCTATGCTAACCCATTATCTAGCCAAAAGGAAACAAAACACATTTTTACTGTATTGAGTAATCATCAGAAGCTTTCTTCAGTCTCATTAGTTACAAAATAGACTTTAAAGAAAGCTTGAGTAGCATTTGAAATAAAAGAGCACTTCATCCTTACATAAAGGAAGAGTTGATAAAAGAAGCATATTATAAACAGCATGATTAACCCCAAAGGTAAATGAGCTGAATCTCTGACTGGATTGGTAACTGAAATTCTACTTTACCCAACAACGTTAATCAACTCTAGAAAATTCAGTAATGATCGTTTGGTCTAACCCCGGGTTGATTTTTGAATTTTGTTTAGATGTCTGTATAAAAGGGCAATGGCTAATTTTAAACAGAGATTATAATACATTTCTGAGTTACTGAATTACCCTCATTCAATGTAAAGATGTGTTTTACTACAATGAACAATCCACCAAATATTTTTTTCAATGTTGTCATCTATTGTAAGCAACTTAGCCATTTCATGCACCTTCCAAATATCCATGCAAATTATAAATTGCTGATTGGTCAATTATTAAAAGAATAGTAAGCTGCTTGGAATACAAAGAAGGGGAAAGTCAGAGATTCAATATTAATCTATATTATTTTTAGGGTTTTCTTTTCTTTCTTTTTAGATTTAAAAAGTAAATCTTTAAAAAGTAATATACTAGAGATTTTGGCATTAGACTCAAAAATGTATATTTCTTTTTGGTATAATAAAAATAATTTACTGTGCTTGGAACTCTTGTAATGTCATACTAGATAATAATTGCACAGATAGATAAGAGAGATGATAGGGATCTGTGTGTGTGTGTGAGAGAGAGAGAGAGAGAGAGGGAGGGAGGGAGAGGGAGAGGGAGAGAGACTGACTTATAATCAACATAGAAAAAAATATGGCATAACAGACCTGATCATTGTTCCATTTAGTTCAATATTTAACCCTCTGGACATCTTAGTTTTCAGATCCTAAAGTGTTTTTCCACTAACACCCCTAGGGGGGAAATCATTTTAAGGAAGGTTCTTCTAAAGCTTCAGTCAAAAATCTTTTTCAGTTCCATTTGGAAGATTATAACTTTTTTTCTAGTACAAAATATGCAAGAGAATATAGAGCAAAAAGCTGAATGAATAAATAAATACGCAATAAACATCTTCCATACTTTGGGAACTTAACATTCAGATTTCAGATTTTTTAAAAGTCTATCATAAAAGAGATATTGTATTTTAATTTGATATATGCAACATGTTTCATCTTAAATAATATTAAAATGCTTTAATGCATTAAATGCAATAAAATGGTGATGAGGTTTATAAATAAATAATAGTAAGGATTGTTTTTGTAGAAAAACATTTGATAAAAATGAGACTTCCTCACTGAGAAAAAAAAGAACCGATAATCTTCTTTTTCTATATCTTACACAATGGTCTGAGAAATAAAAATAAAACAAAACAATGCATTTTGGAACCACATTGTTTACTACACTTCAGGCAAAAGAAATCAATGAAAGCTCTTGTGAGTCATATAACTTTCTAGTTATAATCAGGGATTAAATTATTAAAACATCTTTTCAATACATCCTTGAAACTGTTTTGGACTAGGTCTAGTTTACACTATCTTACAAAATGTATTTAAAAGAATTTGAAAAAAAAAAAACCTCACAACCATCCAGGAATACCTGTGCATGGAATAGACAATGGACTCTGGTTTGAACTGAAACAAAATAAAAGCTTCACTTGAGACTTTTAAACCATATGTTGATCAATAAAACAAAATTTAAAATAGATTAGTTGTTTTGTGTCCCACTGTCACAATTGAAACAACAACCTGATGATCTTCATTTTCCAATGTGTGGGGGAAAAGGAGAAGAAAGAAAAAAGTCTATGCATATTATTTTAGTGAAAGGTACATCTATACTACCCAGACTGATAAACTATGCTGACTGCTACATACATCATAAATTGTAAAAAAATATATGGTAAAATCTATGTCTCTTAAAGTATTTTTTTTTAAAGAAAAATACACCCTGGAAACAATAGAAACCCAGCTCTGCTTTCAGCCACTTAACCATCTGTAAAAATTGTTATTAGAAAAACCAAGCTGTTCACGAAAGTATCAGAATTCCTTTCAGTTTCTTTAAATAGTCCGAGTTGTTCTGTCAACAAATTATTGGACTTAGAAACTTGTCTCCTTAAGATTCCTTTCAGTCAGGATATCTATAAAGTTTCTGATTTGGTACTTTAAAAATAATAATCTCCTTGGTCACTATGTCAAGAAAGTATTTCTAAGGCACCATGATTCAGTGTTGATTAAGGGGGGGGGGGTCTTTATTGATTTACAATATTTGCAAGCTGTCCCAATTAGTTGAAACTCAATATGGAGGAGGTAAAACATCAGGCTTTTCATGAGTAAGCTACAAAGTAGAGCATGACTGAAGACTCAGTGACTGATGAACATAAAGGCTGCTCCGATGAAGTGGGAAGGGGAAATATTGGAGGAGGAAATATTTTAGTAAGATGACAGATGAACAATGAGAAGGCGCCTGCTGGTGTACCTTATTATCTCCCACACCTGTTTATGCAACATAATGTCAAGGCAGAGAAGAGAGCCGATTCCTCAGGGTGGAAACCTTCTCAAAGGGAAAGAAAGGGGCCAGAGACCATGCAAGTAAAGAGTTGCTAATATGCCCACATTTGAGGCTGAAATACTTATTGAAACTGTTGATACAAGAGCAGGAGATCTCATCTCCAGCTGTCCAAACAGTTTGTCTTCTTGGTTACACATTTTATTTACAACATTATGTTGAGTTGTTGAAGATTATCAATCATCCAGGTAGAGTTGTCTGGAAATTGAGTCATGGTAACTGGACTTTCTCTTTTTCCTTTTCCTTCTCCCCCTCCCCCCTCCTCCTCCTCACCGTATTGAATTTATGGGGGAGTTCCAACTACAGATGGCTGCTGGATTGATGACAGGCTTAATCTCTCCACCCTTGCTCTTTGATTTCTACCCCTCCATCTTTTTGGTTATCATATTTATGTATTCTTACTGTGTTCCTTTTTCATTATTTTATTCTATTTTACTTCTGTTTATTTTCTTCTTTTTTATTATTGTAGGCCATCGAGAGTAGTCCCACGGTGAGATAAATAGCAAAAAAAAATTAACAAATAAATACAATAAATAAAAATTTGGTATATGCCTAGAAATCAACCAAAACCTTGATTTTTATCCTGGTTTAGATAGAGCTTGGGTTTTGTTTTGTTTTTTAAAAAAGCTAATCACGTTCATGGTTCTAAATATAATTGTATTGGAACATCGTAAGCAGGGGTGGGTTTCAACCGGTTCGCGGCGGTCCCCGCGAACCGGTTGGTCGGCGAACCCGGAAGTAAGTAACTTCTGGAACGGCGAAGGGCCCACCCGCCCGCCCACCATCCTTACTGGTCTTTGAAGGCTTCTGCGCTTCCACGCAGGCGCATGGCACATACAGCGCCTGTGTAATTCTCCACGAGCAGCTGGATGGCACATACAGCGCCTGCGCGAGTCTCCGAGAGCAGCTGGAGCATTGCGCAGGCGCTAAGACACATGCGTGAACTGCGCCCATGCACGAGGACGCCGCCGGCCCCGTTCCAACCGAACCGGTTGGAACGGGATTAGCAACCACCCCTGATCGTAAGCCAGCTAATAATAATGTGATTTTATCTTGGTTTTACTCAAAACAAACCAAAACAAACAAGAATGCAAACCAAAACAAATAAAACAAAAAAGACACTCAGAAGCATTCTGTAAGATCAGGAAAAGCTGAATATCATTTAACAAGCTTCTACACTAACGCAAAAGTAGCTGGATTTTCACAAGATGAGCATTTGTCTCATTAAATAAGCCCAAAATAGGCCACCTTAGAGAACAAAGGAAAAACCATATTGGATCAGATCTGTTTACATATAAGAGAGAAGGCAGACACAGTTTGGTGGATCCATAAGAAATGTGAGTCTTTGGCAATGAGCTAACTTCAATATTTGTAGAATTCAAGGTATTTCCTGAAGCTTACATTAAGTTATACACAAGAATACAGGAGAGAGTTTCAGTACTTATGAAGTGATGAATGCTCATCTCTCTACAGATTCAAGGGAATTTAATGTGCTCAGTACATCCACATAGATATTCAGCAACCCCTGAAGATATTTCTTCGGCTAAGGATCTATTTTTAATAGGTTTGTAACAAACCGCTCAATAAACATTTAAGAACCTAGGAAAGATAGGAATGCTATAGTTTAAAATTACTTTTGCTATCCAAAAGCAAATAACTTGATCAATATCAATAGAATTCCACAAAACAATATTACAGTAATGTTATATTTGTCCCCTTTCCTACCAATCCTAAAGCAATTCATATTATGGTATAAATGTGAGACGTAATTGTGGCACAAACACACAATACAGTATGGGTCTGTAGTCTATTAGTGCACCAAACTAATAGTAAACTAAAGAATCTGGCATTACAGTGCTGATGTATTCATTCTACTACATAAATGTTTCTACGGCTACCACTTAGGGGTGTTTGGCTCTCTATATCCTGATTGGAATTTTAAGTTTGATTTGAATCGCTAAATTGAAAGAGTTAAATTCACATTTTGAATTGGAATTGTCAAATTAATTCAGCCTGAAGATTCATTTCAATAAAAATCTCTGTGTGAGATCTTGTAAATTAAAATCTAGTTTTGAAGATATAGAATCTTTGAAAAAATTGTTTTGCTGTGTCATATAGTATATGTAGGTACATGCATAATTTTATATTTTTGTATTGGTCATGTTTATATAGGGTATATGAATAACCAATTTCATTGTATTTATTTTGTACAATGACAATAAAGGATATGTATGTATGTATGTATGTGTGTCTGTGTGTGCGTGCGTGCATGCATGCATATATATATATATATATGTATGTATGTATGTATGTATGTATATGTATATGTATGTGTGTGTGTGTGTGTGTATATATATATATATATATATATATATATATATATATATACACACACACACACACACACACACACACACACACAGACAGACACTTTGAGAGCTGTATGCAATGACATTTCATTTTAATGTATACGAATTAGAGTACATATAAAGTTATCCTAAGTCTAAGTCTACTTGAAGGTACAGATTTCAGCTTCAAGCACTACCTTAACTTGGCAATTTGATTTAGAGGGCAAAAAAATAGACAAATTGCCTTCAAACTGAAGAACTGAATCTGGAATGAAAGCTTTATGTAGTGCTATTGTTATTGCAATGTGGTCATCCTAAAGTGGCAAAAATGTTCAGACAATCAGAGATGAGTTTCATCTGTTCACTAAGGTTTACATCATTGATATTAATGGAATGTACTATATGTGCTATGCAGATAATTGAATTATGTCGATACTGTTCAATAAAAGTGACACTATATTCTAATTAGCTGAAGATATTAGTCTTTCCTAACCTCATGATCACCAGATGTGTGTCTAATACCATCCCTAAAATTCAAAACACCTGAAAGGAACTATAATTTGCTCAGCATTAAGTGGCCTTACACATTCCTCCACAACTCTCCGTGCAAATAATCAGTCTAGCCCTATTGCTATTAACATGTCGACCGCAACATAAAGTACGCTCACTGTTATGGGGAAGCAGACTTGAGTCTATCACATGTGTGAGATCCGATCTTCCAAACCAAGTGAACTACTCTGTTCATCCCTTATGACAAGGCAGCTTTGCTGTAATTAGTGATTCAATGACACGCTGGTGTTTGCTACCATTTGATCACGGCACACACGTTAAAAAGATTTTACATGGGAAAAGAATGGAGAACAATCAGATTTGCAACTGGGATGGGTTACCACCATAAATCCTTTTCCAGCTGGGAGCCCTAAGCCTTTCAGGGAGGCTAAAGAGGAAAAATGACTAAGAGCACTGCAGGACTCCACCAAGCCACCCAACCGCAGAACAGAAATGAATTTCCAATGAATCTGATGCCACGTATAATGCTGGACATAGTTAAGAAAATCCTGCTGAACCCCCGCTGGTGATCACTTTATACGGTGAAGCATAAGACGTGATTATGCAATGTTCTGCAGCTCAGAGAATGGCTGATGAGTGAAAAATCTACTTTGCAGAGGACCTTAATGGAAGAAAGCAAGCAGAATTCTGTCACAGGATGTGTGACAGAAGTGGCAACATAAGTATATTGCTTTAGCTCACAAACTCGCTCCCTTTGTATTCCCCTAGCTTCGGTGTAGCTTTATGAGTGTTCTAACTTTTTTTTAAACACTTCCAAAGCAACTCACCAAGCCTCCTTCCTTGAGATTCCTCTATAAGGAACTTTTCCAACAGGGATTCATTTGCATTTCAGAGCAAGAAGCAATAGCACAGATCATATTTTTTTTGTAATAGACTGGGACTTTTCCCCATTTTTTACTCAGGTTTTTTAAAATTACTATGTTCATCATGGCTAAGCTTACATAGGTATTTTTAAAAGTATTTGTTTCTTTTGTTGATTAGTTTAAAGTAGTGTTTCTCCATTGGCTCGTGAATTCTGGAAGTCAAAGTCTGTACATCTTAAAGTTGCTAAGGTGGAAAAGCACTGGTTTAGAGGAAGAAAATACAGCTTGACTTACAACGGTTCACTTAGTGACCATTCAAAATTACAACGGCACTGAAAAAAGTGACTTATGACCATTTTTCACACTTATGACCATTGCAGCATCCCTATGGTCACTTGATTTACATTCAGATCAGTGGTTTAATTCAGCTGGTTCTATCCAGTTCGGTTGAACCGTTATCAGCGGCAGTGGGAAGCTCCGCCCACCCGCCCTGATGTCATCATATCCTGTTTTTGATGCTCTGCGCATGCACAGAAGGTCCTGTGCATGCACGGAGGTGGCACATGTGAGCGAAGCGAACCGGTAGCGAAGGTAAGTTGATTTCACCTCTGATTCAGATGCTTGACAACTGGATCATATTTATGTCAGTTGCAGTGTCCCAGGGTCATGTAATCACATTTTGTGACCATCTGACAAGCAGAATCAATGAAGTCAGATTCACCGTGTCACTAATTTAACAACTGCAGTGATTCGCTTAACAAATGTGGCAAGAAGAGCCATAAAATGGGCCAAAATTTGCTTGACAACATAAATTCTGGCCTCAATTTTGGCTGTAAGATGGGAACTGCCTGTCATATTTTACTTTTATCTTTGTAAAGGTAATGAACCATCTTGTTTGCAAAACATTCCCAAAATAAAATAAAATGAAAATTAAGGACACCAGGAGTTCTATGGATTATATTTTCATTGTCATTTACTCCTCATATAAATAACTTTTGGATCTCTGTACAAAACCCTATTGGCAATTTTTGTTGTTGTTTTCAGTTACTCAATTGTATAGAAAATTATAGAAAAATATTAAAGAAAAAAAATAGAAAAAAAACTAAAAGTGAGAAAACAGAATTGTGATTCCTGCCCTTCTTTCCATCAAATAATTTCTTCTCTTTCCCTTTAACACTTTTTAATCCCCAAGTTATCAGTTCAGTCTTTTGCTCTTTCAACAAAAAAGTCTATATAAGGTTTCTAAACTTTTTTATATATATATATATATATAAAGGGAATATATATATATATTTCCTCTCCCCCCTCTCCGGACCAGATATCTAAATCTCAGAAGTAAAGTATGTAATGTTATATATGTAATGTTATAGTATGAATTCAAACAGAGTCTGTAATTTTATAATTAGTCCCATTTCCATTTGAAGACACTGAAGCATTGAACTAAATGGAATGAAGGTTAAGTTCTGCTATTATGGAAAACATATAAAGTACAAACCATTGTTTCGAGATCCAATCATTTGAGAAATACAAGCAGATCACATTGGGAATCTAGGTGGTTTTTTCCCCTCTTTCAATTAGAATGTATGAGAGGTTTTAACTCTGATAAAAGCTATGGCAACAGTGCCACATAATACATCTGTAAAGGTGAGCAATATTTTAACCTTAATCTGTAACCAGAATTATAATGCCACCTATTCCATCTCAAGTAGGTTTTGAGAACAGTTTTATTTCTTTCTATTTCCCCATGCCCCCCTGCAAAGAATCTTAATGCATTTGCCTGTTAAGAGAAGCACTTACATACTGTTGCTGAGCACATTAGTATGTCCTTGAAATTTATGGACTGATGCCATAAATACAGCTGCATTATTACACATTTGTCCGTCTCTGCTCCCTGTCACTGGGCTATGTCACTGCAATCCAGAGAAAGTAAGCTACCTTTACGGCCTTACGAGCTCACAGCCTTGTAAAATAAATAAATAAACAAATAAGGGTAGTCCTCATGGATATTGGAAATGTTGCCTTGTAATGCTGCATGTAATGAATCAAACAAGTATCAAAAGGTCGGGTGTTCTGTGTTTGTAGTCCTCCTTTTAACTCCTTTTCATATTGATTCTTGGGGTTTTTTTTAGAAATAAAAAATTATTCTTAAATCTTTTATTTCTAAAAATAAAAATAAAAATAAGTTTCGTCGACTAGTTTGCAGCAGTGGTGGGTTTCGGGCAGTACGTAGCATCTAAAATGAAAAGATTTAAGTTTTGCTGAGTAGTTTGCAGCATCTAGCCTTGGTTGTTCTAGCAAGCAATAGCAATAGCAGTTAGACTTATATACCGCTTCATAGGGCTTTCAGCCCTCTCTAAGCGGTTTACAGAGTCAGCATATTGCCCCCAACAACAATCCGAGTCCTCATTTTACCCACCTCGGAAGGATGGAAGGCTGAGTCAACCCTGAGCCAGTGAGATTTGAACAGCCGAACTGCAGAACTGCCTGCAGTGCTGCATTTAACCAAAATGCAGGCTTGAAGGCAAGCGAAGCAAGATCACACCTACTTTAATTAGAACTTGAATGAGAGGCCACCCGGAGATCCCATGGTTATAAGTTTAAATTCTGGAAATGGAAAAACTGTGGCAGAAGAAAATAATGCCAAAATCACTTCCTTATTATTGCAAAGATAGAGCAGTTATATAATGAAGAGGAAGCTATTGATCATATAACTGAGCTGAACTCATATACATTTTATTATTACCAAAGTAAAGGTAACTACATAACTAAATCCATTAATATATTCCATGTTTTTGAAGTAATGTTTTAGTCATCTTAGACTGAACTCTGGACTTCAAAAGACATTCAAGTACAAAACTTAACATAAAGCAGAATTAACACTAAAAAAAAATGCCCTCAAATCCTGTCCATTTGACATACCAACCAATTTGGCCTGTTTTTCAATAGCAAATTGAAATGTTTATTCCGTCTACTATCAAAAAGTTTGTTAGCAGGGCTAGCACACTATTTTTAGTCTTGTGTTTCATCATAGTTGGATGGCATCATGATCACAACTTCTAATAAATGATAAAAGCTGACTGGTTTTTCTTTTTCAGTTCTGTTGTTCTCTTGATGGAACACCTTGAGGCCCGTCTCTCTCATCCTTCTGGTTGCGAAGATCACCTTCTCCTTCACATCTTCCAGAATACAAGTAAGATCAAATACATCAACAACTTGCCAGCCTTTAAACATCTCCATCATTGCCAAGCACCCCTCCAAGGCAGGGTATGTGTGCATGTGCGTTTGTGTGTCTGTGTATCTGTATCTGTGTCTGATCCAGATCAAGGAAATGAAAAGAACAGGAAAGTTTACTTCCATGTCCAAATGACTATTCCTGGATTGGACAAAGGCCAGTACTGATTTATTAAACCATACATAATCTGCCCTATTTTAAGAAAATCAATGAAAAAATACAATGGACATAATGCAAATCTCCAACTCAGCATTGAAGCTGAAGAAGAAAATAAAAGCAATGTGGCCATCTGCACTACAGAATATATATTCTTCTCTTGACAAATTTGGAAGGATGTGAGCTGCATGGGGGGGGCTCCTTGGCAACTTTAAGACTTGTGGATTCAAGGTTGGACAACCCTGGGCTATATTCAAGGCATTTTATTCTCTACTTTTCCAGCCCCCCACCCCAAGAAATTCTCCCCACCCCCACCCTGAAAGAAAGTCTGCAGCAGCTCCTTTGACCTTAAGATAGTGAATCTTCCATCTTTCAGATGGAAAGCAAAAACCATTATTCTCATTCCCAGATCACTATGGAATTCATAATTTGATTTAGTTTTACTCAGCAGAACAGACCCGGTGAAGTTAAACAATGCTTTCCAAAAACACAAGCGAGAAAGGAAATCACGGGCTTTTAAAAATTGCTATAACCATAACTAAGTAGACTACTTTAGCTTATTTTGGCACTGGGTCCTTTTAGCCGATGCTGCAAGACTGGTTGTTGATTTAATTAGTCCCCCCATTTCAACTTTTACCCTTTCCCCTTAAAAGCTAGGCTCCCGAAAGCATCTGCAGCAGTCTTGTTTTGATTCCTTCTTTATCTTTACAGGGAAGATTAGGATCAGGACCTGTCCTGCTCCCACCCCTGCTGACCATAATCCATTTTAGAAAAGAGTTAGCAACGGCTGCAGCAGCCCAAGCGAAATCCCACATTGCGTTTGCAATTATCCATAGGATTTGCCGAGCACAAAGCAAAAATGCTGGCTTTCAGAGGACATCTGCTCTAAATAAAATGATGCCATAAATTTTAAAGACAACCATCGCCGGCTCCGTTGTTGTAAAGGCAAAACATTTTGGCTCGTCAGAGCAGGTTCTCATGTTCATCCTCTTGCCAATGAGGTCAGTCATGTTTATTTTTGGGCTCTCTTTCTACACACCCTTCTCCCCCAGCTTTAATGAAATTAGCATGTAATGCTTTCGACGCCTGCATATATCAACTTTCCTTCTTTGGGAAACATGTGAAGATCATTAAAACACATTTTCCACCGCTTTTCCAAAAGAACCTCCTAAGATAATCAGTGAAACTCAAACTGGGCAGGGGTGTGTCTCCTCCAATTCTGATGCTATCTCGAGTTGCATCGATTTTCCCTTTGCCTAGGGTCTGTATACTTTGTTTTTATACTATTTATCTTTTATGCGGATTCTTATAATTTTGTATTGATAGTTTATACGTGTGCTCTTTTTATTGAACTGTTTTGCGCCACGGCAGAATAGCTTTTTGTGAGATGGGCAAGCCGTTCAAATTTAATTAATTAACACTATTTAATGCTCCTTAAATATTAATGTTAGTCACAATTTTTGGTTTGAATTCCTGTTTCACGAGAAAGTAGATATTAATAATAAACTAACATTTAGGATAAAGAGTCTACCTCTGATATAAATTATAACTGGGTTGCATTATATTTTTAAGTAATCATCAAACTTTTTCTGCTATTCTTTTGAAGTCAGAAGGTAAAAACAAATGCTCATTACAAAGACAGACCAATCATAACAATTTTTTTGCAGGCAACTTTTTTTTAAAAAAAACTAAACTTATTTTATTTGCACGTGTGTGATGTTTCTGAAATTGAGAAGGTAGTTGGGGATACAGTAACTTATCTACAACATTTTATTGTGTCTTCGAATGAAAAAGATATCAGGAAGGTAAGTGACTTTCACAATTCTTCTATCTTACTACATATTTTTTTTCATCTTAAACATCTGTATTGCTAATTTAAGGGTTAGCTCCATGGGAATTGGAACCCATCACTCAGGATGCTTTAACATTCACCTTTGATGCATCTTTCTCTGGTTCTTCCTCTTTTCAATAAATAAATGGTCCAAAGCTCAAATTTTGCCATCCCACCCTCCCTCCCTTCAATTTAACTGATTATTTGTTCTCTAGAACAATTAATCTTACAAGTATTCTGGTCTACAGGTTACTTCCAGTGACCAAACGTGATACTTTAGTTTTTATTTTTATTATTCTTATTTGATTATTATTAAATTTATATGCTGCTACCTCATTGATAAAATGGCTCTGATGGTTGCATGAGAGGGGATGAAATAGGAATGTTCATATGCACATGTGTGACTCACAGCTTGGCAACATGGATGTTCATGTTCAGAATTGTGCCATAAACAATTGCTACCACCGATGCAATAGTCCTTGCACCATTTGCACACACTCTAGTCCATTAATGGTTCTGAATAAATTTCAAGAACGAGAAGCAGCAGTGAAATGCATCTGCCCATTAGATTTTACGAGATTCAAAACCTTAGACAAGGTATAATTTAAATACTGAACATTAAATTGTCTTAGCTATTAATTTCTTGTTTTAGAAAGGCTTCAATCTGATTTACGAGCACTTTGTTGCAGAGATTGAGAACAGAAAAAAATGCATTAATTTTAACACCTGAGATATAAATATATCTCATGAACTAAGGGCAACAAACATTAGCTAAAAGTGTGAGTGGCGATATAATAATAGCACTACTTCAATGTAAGTAATTGTTTAGGAGACAGCCAGTTTGGTATAATGGTTCATTAGGCTAGAAACTGTAAGACCATGAATTCTAGTCCTGCCTTAAATATGAAGCCAGCTTGGTATCTTTGGCCAATACTAACCTGAAGTCACTAAGATAGATGGATGATAGATAAAATTAGATAGGTGGGTAGGCAGGGAGGTAGGGAGGCAGGCAGGCAGGCAGGCAGGCAGGCAGGCAGGCAGGCAGGCAGGCAGGCAGATATGTGTCTATATGTGGTGTTGAATGAGTAGGGAAATTCTGGTGTACTATCTGATGCTCAAGATCTAAGCTATTGGGGAGAAGTTAATGTCATGTATATAGCATAGCCACAAACTGCTTTGATTGGCAATAATAACAAGACACAAAACATTTATATATATATATATATATATATATATATATATATATATATATATATATATATATATATATATATATATATATATATATATATATATATATATATATATATATAAAGTCACAACCCCTGGTATGCCCAAGTATGGGAGGAAGGTCACACTTCCACTCTCTGTCATTAGGCTCGTCACAAGAGTCCATCCAGACAGAAACCCAATATTTTTTACTGTTGCCTTTTTTGTTACATTTGTTATATTTATGCTGATAAATAAATAAAGGGAGACTAGTATAGATCTATTTCAAGCTATTTAGCTCTCATCAGCTTGCCAATTCCCAAAATTCCCAAAAACTTGGGTATGGCTAGCTGATGAGAGCTAAATAGCTTGAAATAGATCTATACTAGTCTCCCTTTATTTATTTATCAGCATAAATATAACAAATATATATATATATATATATATATATATATATATATATATATATATATATATATATATATATATATATATATATATATATATATATATATATATATATATAAATTGGTTGTTTATATCCCACAATAAACTCACTGTACCTGGAACATTATATATCAGAACTCTACTGTGTTGCCTATTGGCCCCACCCTCGTCAAGGAGAAAAATGAGTATCACTGATCTCAATGAGAAGTGCAATATTTTTTGTCGGGATTCAACTCGAGATAAACCTTTATATCTTTTTATGGATATTTTCAGTCATTCAGGTCATGGTTGTCCCAAAACTGCTTTTTTTCAAAAGGCAACTGGACTTTCTGGTTTCTCTTTGAAGACATTTCACAACTTTTGCTTCTCATCCAAGAAGCTTCTTCAGCTCTGACTATAAATAAATCCATTTCCCACCATCCAGTCAGAGTTGAAGAAGCTTCTTGGATGAGAAGTGAAACATCTTCAAAGAAAGCCCAGAAAGCCCAGTTACCTTTTGGAAATAGCACCTTTGGGACTTTATACCTGTTCTTTAACTGAGACCCTGTTTAGACAGTGTTACCACATGTAAAATGAATATATGAGAAAAGCAAACAAGCCATAGGAATCCGCTTTCAGACATATTATTTTGCCTCCTTTGCCTTTATTAATTCCAGTCTTCCTTCTAGTCAGATTTGCTAGGTTAGATAGGCTCATCCTGGCAAAATATCTCTATAGATCTGTGATGGCGAACCTATGGCATGCTGCCATAGGTGGCGCACAGAGGCATATTTGGTGGCACGTCAGTTGTCAGCTCCGGGGTGCATGCACATGCCGGCCAGCTGATTTTTCACCCTTCTGGAGGGCCAGGGGAAGCCGTTTATCCCCTCCCCAGGCTTCAGGAAAGCCTCCAGAGGCTGCGGAGGGTGAAAAATGGCCACAATGGGTCAACTGGTAGTTCAGAAATGATCTGTTTCCAGCTTATGGAGGACCTTCAGGGGGCCAGGGAAGCTGTTTTTGCCCTTCCCTGGCTTCAGGAAAGCATCCGGAGCCTGGGGAGGGATCATGTGCGCATACGCAGGTGGGTGGAAAGATTGGGTGTGTACGTGAGCATGCATAATAGCACGCATGTGCGCAATTTTGGCACGCCGTAAGAAAAAGGTTCACCATCACTGCTATAGATAGTCCTTGCATAACAAGCACTTGCTCAGTGACTGCTTGAGCTTACAATAGCACTTAGAATGAATGGTATATACAACAGTTCTTGAAGGTTGACCTCTTGCAGCATCCCTGTGCTGTGATACCTTAGGAAGATTTCCAACTTTCTTTGCCAGAAAGGAAAGTCAATGGAGAAACAGGCAGGAAGTCATATAGAATGACTATATGATGTAACTTTTAACAACAATGTGATATTTGCTTAATACCAGCAACCATAGGGACATGGTAGCTCAGTGGCTAAGATGCTGAGTTTGTCAATCAGGAATATCAGCAGTTCAACAGTTTGAATCCCTAGTGCCGTGTAATGGAGTGAGCTCCCGTTACTTGTCCCAGCTTCTGCCAGCCTAGCAGTTCTAAAACATGTAAAAGTGCAAGTAGAAAAATAGGAACCACCTTTGGTGGGAAGGTAACAGTGTTCCATGCACCTTCGGCGTTTAGTCATGCCGGCCACATGACCGCAGAGACGTCTTCGAACAGCGCTGACTCTTTGGTTTTGAAACAGAGATGAGCATCACCCCCTAGAGTTGGGAATGACTAGCACATATGTGCAAGGGGAACTTTTACTTTTATCTTTAGCAACCAGAAGGGCCAGAATTTCCATTGCTAAGCAGTGTGGCCACATGAGATCATGGTTTATGACCATGTCATTTGGTAATAAAAAGTTTGGTCACATTTTGTATTATTAATTGTAGACTACCTGTATCTTCTTCTAAATTTAACTATTTAACAAGAACTATTTAACTCTCTCCCTTCAGCGTTTTAGGGGCAAAACTAGGAAAAATGTAGTACAGCCCCCCACACACACCTGGGATGGGTTTCAACCGGTTCGTGGCGGTCCCCATGCACCGGTTGGTCAGCGAACCCGGAAGTAAGTAACTTCCGGGAACGGCGAAGGGCCCACCCACCCGCCCGCGCTCCTTACTGGTCTTTGAAGGCTTCTGTGCTTCCATGCAGGCGCATGGCACATACAGCACCTGCGCGATTCTCTGAGAGCAGCTGGATGGCACATACAGCACCTGCGTGAGTCTTTGCGAGCAGCTGGAGCATCGCGCAGGCGCTAAGACGCATGCGTGAACTGCACGCATGCATGAGGATGCCGCTGGCCCCGTTTCAACCGAACCGGTTGGAACGGGATTAGCAACCCACCCCTGCCCCCCCAAACACATTTTGGGCACCAGGGACCAGTTCCGTGGAGATAAGTTTTTCTGCAGACAAGAGGTTTGGTGGTTTTGCATGCTGCCTGCATCCTGCGGATGGGGCTTTGCTTGTTTGCGTAGCCTGGCTTCTGGCATGCTGTGGACTAGTGCAGCTCCATGGACTGGAAGTTGGGGACGCCTGGTGTAGTACATTTTCTTCCAATCTTGGAGAAAAAGGATCTTTTTCCAATACCTTTGAAAAAATATGCCCAGTCAAAGAAATGGATTTCACATAGTGTGCTTTAACTGAGAAAATATTTCCCCAATTATATGTATATTTATGCCAACATCTATATTGAAGATATATTATTAAAATCATTGGAAAAGGTTGTTAATTAGGTTTACTGATAGATTAAGGGGATAACATGTGTAATTTTGTATCATCATTTAGGACTACAATAAATATTTTGCAATTTTCTATTATCAATTTATGACCATAGTAAATATTCGTCGATGTGGTTATACTGAAGCTGCAGGAGTTGTAGTTGAGTATTTTCTCAACTCTTGTTCAGTTGAGACAAATTCCTAATCTTATTTCTCCAGATTTGTCACTTTCCATTATGCCATGCAGTTTTTCTCTAAATGTGTTGTGATTTGGATAACAGATTTATATATTTATCTTTATATATTTATCTTTATGTTTTGGAGTTGTTCTTTTCACTTTATAAACTGTATTCTCTCCCAGTCATTCTATTTCCCCTACAATTCTTGCATTAAATTCATGTTTCACTTTGATTACTACCCTGTCTTAAATTTCTTTTTGTAGTACATTTAATGTTCCTAATTAATATCACTCCTTCCTTAAATATTGAAACCATATTTGTTGGCTTCAAGCCTGCTTTCCTGCATTCATCAGATGGTATAAACATTTATTGGCTTATTTTGTGCCTGCATCATCTTCACTTTATTAAGTTCCCTGTTCGTTATTTCACTTGTCTTTGCTGTTCCTGGAAAAGGAACTCTCACTCTTCAACTCTTTTGGATTAACATTTTCAGCGCAAATGCATCTCATTTAAAGGCTGCTCTTCCCCCCTTGCCTTTTCAATATCTTTATCTCCTCTAAAATACAATGAAGTTTCAATGCATAGATTGTCTTTCCTAAGAAACACTTCTTAGTTATATTTAAAACATAAAAGTGAAGGACACAGAAACCTGCTAATGTTTGCAAAAAGAAAAATGTTTGATTTAACCTCAGATAGATTAAAGGAAACATTTTTCTGTTTCCAAACATTAGCAGGTTTCTGCATCCCTTATAAATGTATATGTGTGTATTTGTGCGCGCGAACACACACGGACAGTTTTAACAACAATAGTAAGAAGAACAGTAAGAACAAATACAAAACAAAATACAAAGGAAGTAAGAGAAAGGGAAGAATAAAAGAAAAGGCTAAAAGTGCAAAAAAGAAAAAGTAGAAGGAAAGTAGAAAAGGGAAATTGTAAACAATAAAAAAGGGCTTCTAATCTTCACAGCTTTTATAAATACAGTTATATTGTAACTTCTCTCTGTTTCTCTTAAGTTAAATCATGCCTTTCTTCTTTCTATCTTTCCATCTAATCACAAAAATCATAAATCACAAATTCATTTTTAATGCAAAAAAAAATTGGATGGAAATAAACATAGATATTGTCTTTAATCAAAGAAGTCAAACTTCAGCTACTTCAGCAAATTATGTCATTCCTTCATTGTAGGTATTTTCAATTTGGGGCAAATAATAATCCCATTGCCATAATTATATATAAATGCAGGGTTCTGTGGATCTTTTCTGTGGACTATTTATTCATCAATTCCAGGAGGGGGAAAGGAGTCTAAAATAAACATGTTTCCTCCTTTTTATTCTGCTGCTGTGTTCTTTAACTCAATGAAAAAAAAATACACTTGTTAATAGTTTGCTTTCCTTCTGTTTAATTTTAATTCTGAAATACAAAATAAATATTTTGATTATTTTTATTTTTAAAGTGATGGAGAATTTTTTTGGATAGAGAAATATGAAGCCTTAGAATACCTTCTCTTATTAAAAGGGTGCAGAAATCTCTTAAAGAAGAATTCTGTTGATAGACAGTAGATCTTCATGGTGGAAATCTTCATAATCTCTACTTTCCTGTGCAAATCCCTTATTCTGTAATGGAAAATCATACAACCCTTTAAGAACGCTTGATAGAGCTTGCTAGACTGTTTTGCCAACTACAGTACTATAAAACCAGAATTAATGCAACTGTCTTCTAGAAACAAAGTATAGTCATTCCATTATGCATACCAATCTGTACCACTGTACATAGAATTTACATGGCCGTACACAATGTATAAAGTGTGTTCATACAAGATCTGCCATAAATTGTGTAGCCAACATGATATTTTTACAATACATGGGAAAAGCAGAGATTTTTCATATCAAAACTCAAATTTTCCATGCCAATTTGGGGGAGGACAATTTTTCTGAAGAACTTTGTAATCAGCAGGTATTCTTCTGTATTACAAAATAGGAAGTAGATGCATCTGGGGTTTTATCTTGTTTGAACGAACAAGCAAGACATCTAAAATCAGAGAGAGAGAGAGAGAGAGAGAGAGAGGGAGAGGGAGAGAGAGAGAGAGAGAGAGAGAGAGAGAGAGAAAGGGAGTGTTTTTAAATACTGAAAAAATAATGTTGTATTATAGGTAGCAACATTCTCATGATCACATGACCAAAATTTGACCACTTGGTAATTGGCACGTATTTATGACTGTTGCATTGTTCTGGGTCATGTGATCCCCATTACTATCCTTCCCAGCAAACATCTGACAAGCAAAGTCAATGGGGGAAGCCAGATTTGCTTAACAATCACATGAATCACTTAACAGCTGCATAGATTCAATTATGAATCAATATACAACTATGCCAAAAAAAATTGTAAAATGGGACATTTAACTCACTTAAAAAATGCCTTGCTTGTCAACAGAAATGTGGGGCTTGATTGAGAACTATCTTTCTCATGAATATATAGAATATATAGAAAATATAGAAATATATATAGTTCAAATCCCAGTAAGGGTATGGCTAGCTGATGAGAGCTAAATAGCTTGAAATAGATCTAAACTAGTCTCCCTTTATTTATTTATCAGCTCAAATACAACACAAATGTAACAAAGGCAACAATAAAAATATTGGCTTTCTGTCTGGATGGTCTCTTGTGATGAGCCGATAGACAGAGAAAGGAAGCAGTATGCCTCCTCTCATATTTGGGCATACCAGGGGTTGTGACACTAAATACAAAATATAGAAAATATATACAAAAACACCCAAATACAAAGAATCAATATTTATGTATTTTAAAGATTTCAGTAGTGTTATAAATCATCTGTCAAACCTAGTATTACAAAATCAAGTATATATATATATTGAAGTATTAGCAAATTATGCATAATCAAATATTTAGAGAATATTTCTTTAATTTTTAAAAGTAATCTCTTGAACATATGTTAATAAAAACACCAGAAGACACTAAAAACCAACTACACATTATATGACAATATGTGCAATAGACCGATGTCCTTAAAAAAGAGAAGTAGATGTTTTGAGGTACCAGTAACAATTGCAGAAATAATTGGGCAATTGCTCAAACTTCTCATTTAAAGGTAATCTCAATTTTGGAAAAAAAATCAGTAAATTAAGGAGAAACCTAAGAATCTAAATGAATTCATATGAACCACTATTTGATAAATAGAAATAAGATGTCTCATGATGATGAAATGTCTATTTGATGGCATCAATATCAAACAAAATGCCCATGCTTGATATATTTTCACTTCATCTTTAAGTGTGACATTAAAAGGACACATCCAAACGTGTGTGCAGTACTTCACATTTTCCTCATTCTTCCAGTAACAATTGCATCTAGTAAGAGGTCATTTGAAAATTACACTCTTCTGTGTCATGAGAAGGTGTTATGAACAATGATTCAACTGAAAATAAAATTGTGCAAGGGTTATCTAGTGAGGCTTTCTTATCTAAAAAGGTCCACAGTAATGAAGGTATATACAGATAGAGTCAAGACTTCATTTTGTGTGTGTGTGTGTCTCTGTGTGTGTGTCTGTGTCTAGATGATAGATAGATAGATAGATAGATAGATAGATAGATAGATAGATAGATAGATAGATGATAGATAGATAGATGGATGGATGGATGATAATGAACAGAATTGAACTTTTTCTTATTTGCTTTTATTTCTGAATTATTATCATGGTATCTTCAAAATTTAATCATGGGTTGAGAAATTTTAAACTAAATATGTCTAAAATTGGTTAATTGCTCCATTGATCACCTGCATTAATCTTTTGGGGATGCCAAATTATTCTCTTCCCTAGGGTTCCCCTAACTCTACAGTTCTCCAAACTCTAAAACACTAAGGTTTTGTTTAAAATGATTTTGAACAATGTAGAACATGATTCTGTCCTGCTATATCTCTATATAAAGTTTAAAAATGAGTGTTTTATCTATTTTAATGGTCTTTTTGAAGTCAATTTATGGTTGGGATTTGTCACAGAGTCAAGAGGGCATAGGCTACACAATATTTCGCCATTTCTCCACAATTTCTTTTTTTTTAAGATCAGTATTATGACCTGGTGGTATTATTACTTAGTTAGCTTCTCAAATGTTGTAAAAATGCTAGTAAAATCATAATGTGATCTAGAGAGATGACCATTTTTTAAATTCCAAAGTAAATTTCTCTTCTGCTATTTTATAAATATATGCTATTTATAAAAATGCGAAATGGAAATCCCAGCCAAAGCAATATTACTACAATATTTTATCTACTTCATAAGCTTAACCTTTAATTCTTATCCATTCACAGTCCATTTTTTAGTCTTTAAGCCTGTCTTGATTGCTTGTGACCACCATGTTTCCCAGAAAATAAGATCTTTTCTTATTTTCTTTGGGCCCTAAAATAAGTACCCGTTCTTATTTGGGGGGGGGGATGTCTCACCCTAGGACCACCGCAGCCAGGCCTCCCATGCCCTGACATCTGGTGCACCACTGCCCACCTCGTCACACCGGTGCCGCCACTTGCAGCAGGGGGCTGTGTGGTGTGTTCGGCCATTGCATTCATAAGCGGTGGCACCAGCCAATGTGCCACACAGCCTCCTGTCCTGAGTGGTGGCACTGGCACAACATGCCACATGGCTTCCTGCCATGAGCAGAGGCATGGTGCAATGCACCAAATGCCATATGGTTGTGAGCGGCTGCAAGTGACTACACAAGAAATTGGAGAGTAGCATGACAGATGTCAGGGTGTGGGAAGCTTGACTGCAGTTGTCCTAAAGTAAGTGGATGAGGGATGCAGGGCAGCTCCATCACCCCACCCCTGCCCTAACTTTCTACACCTCACCCCACCTCATACAACCAGACAGTGGGTTGTATGAGGGGCAACCCACTGGGGCTTAGCTAAGGCTTATTTTTGGGGTAGAGCTTATATTAGGTACATGCATGAAAAATGGACTAGGTCTTGTTTTGGGGGTAGGTTGCATTTTCAGGGAAACACAGTATATAGACAAATTTTTTAGGCAGCAATTTTTTAGTTTGCCTTCTCCCAAGGGCTGGGAGAAAATGACTGGTTCAAGGTTGCCAAGCTGTTTTTTGTACTTAAAGCAGAACTTGAAATCAAGCTTTCTGTACCTATTCTAGTGCCTTAACCACTACACCATGTTGGCTCTCTTTGCAAACTATAGATGTCATATATATATATATATATATATATATATGTTTTCTGAGGTTTTCGCGGGTATTAGTATGTAGGTCTTTGGTTATTCGGGTTATCTCCCGCGTAAAATTGGAGGTGTCTTGGCGATGTTTCGACGAAGTCTCATTCATCATCTTCAGGCTTCGTGCTTCCAGGAGCAATGTGAGATCTTGGCTGTTTCTTTCTTTTAACTGCCAGTCGGGGTTTGAGCTGATTGGGTGGGACCTTGGCTGTGTTCTGATTGGGTGGAGGTGTATTCTGATTGGTTGGGGGTTTGTGTTTCATGTAAGGATAGGAGGGGTTTAAAGTGGCTAATGGTGAAGTTGCAGTCTGGCTTCTGGTCCTTCTGAGTGTGGTCCTGGTGTCATTCATCATGTTAGGGACTTGTTTATCAATAAGGGCAGGCTTCCAAATGGCTGGCAGGCGGGAGGTATCGTCCCGCCTGTTCATGCTGTGTGGGCGTTTGTCTATCTAGATGGCTTCTCTGATTATTCAAAACGTCGCCAAGACACCTCCAATTTTATGCGGGAGAAAACCCGAATAACCAACATATATATATGTTGTTAGCTTCCTCCCATAATTGAGGCTTACCAGGGGTTGTGACACTATATATATATATATATATATATATATATATATATATATATATATATATATATATATATATGTGTGTGTGTGTGTGTGTGTGTGTGTGTGTGTGTGTGTGTGTGTGTGCGCGCGCGCGCGCGTGCGTGCACATACACATGCACACCCTTCCTTCTCTTGGGCACAAAACATTCCCCAGCATTTTGTCCCCTGCAGAAAATAAAATTAAATGTTTGTTGTCTGTTCGCCTCTGAATTGTTTATTCCGATGAAATTCCCATGGTAGCAGTTTCCATGGTTAGTTTTTTTGGAAGAACAAAATCACAGAACAGGGCTTTATTTATTTGCTTGTTTTTTTGTTTTAAATTAAATTACTCGTGGAAAGAATGATATTTTTTGCTGCCTGCAGATCGAGACAGGTTCAGCTGTGCTTATGAGCAGATAGCTTTTCAGTAAGACACAGCTTGGAGTGTCAATAAACACATGCCGGGCAGGCCGATTTCAAATGAAGCTGGTGTCTCATTTTCTGTTCTTGTTTCTAACCTAACACCCTTTTGTTGCCAAAGTCTCTTCTTCCCATCCAGTTCAGTCTTCTGTTCTATTGATTCCAAATTTTGTAAATTCTGTAGCCTGAGTCTAACTTGTGCCTCTCCTATTCCCCTGTTGAATTTGGTCTGACTCTTTCTTGTCAGGCTTGGCTTGTTTCTTTCCTCTTCAATAGGATCATCCATCTCCATTGGAAGTCTTTCCGACAAGGCTGGCTGGCTGGCTTTCTTCTCCTTTCCGCCAAGCAACGCTGACCTACTTCTTGTCTATTGTATAAAAGCATCCTGATCTGTCCTGCCAGGATTGGCATGCTATGCACTCTTCTCTTATTGCCTTCTCACACACCCCTTTTTCCAGCCCAGTCCAATCGTCCCTTCCACAAATCAACTTATACTACTACTCCTATATTCACAGTCACAGAGGTAATCAGGAACTTAACCTGGATTTTGGCAATGAATCTAAAAGGGATTCATAGAGACAATGAACTGTGGGTCCAGAAAGCAATTTGATCACGGGAATTGTGAACTCTAATCTCTTCCCCTCCTTCCTTCCTTTTTTTTGGGGGGGGGGCTTCCCTGCTTTTTAGTTACACAAATTGAATTCCTTTATTAGAAAGAAAACCAAGAACATTTGCAAAGGTGCTGTCTACAGTATTTATTCCATCTCTGATTCTTTAAATGACCCATTACCGTATTTTAAAATATGAAATGAGATGTTGGTTTTTCTTGTTGTTGTTGTTGAGGTTTCATTTGTCAAACCATTGCTTTAGTAGATGCATCATACATTTTAACCAAAAGTGTTTCCATGAGTTACAGTTAGGGGAAAAAAATCATAAATCTTTTATTTCTGAGTGACTGATAAAAAAGAAAAGGTCTGCGAAGCAATGAATACCTAAAAGATGAAAGTCCCATCAAAAAATAATTGATACTCTTGTGATCAGTGAGAGCAAATTAAAAGCCTGTCTCTTATATGAAATCACTCTCTTGTGTGAGCTATGCAAAGGTTCAAAGTTGTAAAATATTTGTTTTGCAGGAGGTGATTCTCAAATCATATAACTGGCTGGCATGTGCTCGCTCTTATTTTAGTTATTTATTTCTTCATGGACCTCCATTAAAATGGAAATTATCAGTTGCAACTTTTAGATCTTTTCCCACTATTAATTACTTATGCCAGATATTAAATCCTCATGTTCTCTCGGTATGTTGTATATGTGTGTGTGTGTGAGAGAGAGAGAGAGAGAGAGAGACAGACTTAAGAAAGACGGTGTGTGTGTGTGTGTGTGTGTGTGTGTGTGTGTGTGTGGCTGTTGATGCTTTTGTGAAAACCATAAAGACCATGTTGAGGGCCCACAGGAATAATAAAATATTAATTTGATGGCAAAAAATTAAGTGCTTAAAGAAAGAAGCTGTTGTCTATCCCATGAGTAGCTTTTAAGACACTGATGTCAAGCTTCGAATATGCCTATTTTTAGCTGAGCTAACCACATGTAATGGGATCTAAGTAACTGTCTGACTTCAATCAAAGATTTCACTGGTGAAAACCAATAATTTCTCCTTTCTGTCACAGCGTCGGTATTGAAACACTTTTAACAATAATATCTGGATGTGAACAAATGTACTGCATTTCTGCTAACAATGCTGAAAACTGTCTTGCTGCAAAAATGCACGATTTGTATCCGCCCTATGCATATGCATCAAGGTGATTTCTTATTAACAGCAGGAGACAGCTGTGTCATAACATCACAGTCTGTCCTGACTTGCTTAGAAAATGAACAACTCGGTATATTGACGATGGTCATTCCATTTTAGAAAATGAGGCTAGACCTTCAAAACATTTCCTCAGTGGTCCAGTAACCCACAACACAGCAGATCCCCTAGATACAAAGATCCCATAATCACTGCATCAGGAATATATGTGTGTGTGTGTGTGTGTGTGTGTGTGTGTGTGTGTGTAAAGTTTATTGCTCTTCAATCTATTAACAGAACTGGGGGAAAAATCCTCCAATGTCTCCTAGCTATGCATTGATGAAGCAATGTCCCAAATTACCTGCCCACACTTTTCAAGAATTAAACAAGGAACGGATGTGCAGGAAGATTTGCTATTAATGTTAATGTATGTGCATCTAGCATTACATGTTTTTCTTGGAACAGGTTGAAAGGGAATTAAAAAGCTGCACTGGGCACCATAAGGATCTCCTCCCATGCACAAAGTTTTCTGATCTGTTTGCCCAAGAGAGGTTTGTGTCCTTGAGCCTTTTGGAGGAAACATTTTTTTTTTTAAAGTGCAGATTTATTTACAGCAGCTGAGTATTTGGCTCCTAAGGAATGTCATTTCCTTAAACACATGCCCCACTAAAATTAACAGGTAGCACGTTGCTTAAAATTTGTAACAGAATAGGAATAGGTATTTATTTTCTAGAAGCTAGGTTAAAAGCAATTTTTAAAGTTGATTTGGAATCTTGGATTGCTTACTGATAACTAAGTGTTAAAGCTTCTCGCTCTATATGCACATGTAAACATCCACACATATACATACATATTAGAATAGAATAACAGAGTTGTAAGGGACCTTGGAGGTCTTCTTAATTTTTATACATATTAATTGTATGTGTGTATCTATGTATACATATTAGATATTATGTATGCATACACACACACACACACACACACAAACATATAGTTGACAGAATAACTTTATTTAAACTTTGAATGTATACTAATTGTCATACATTAAAATGAAATTACATTGCAAATAGCTCTCAAACGGTCTTCACCCATAATATAAACATAAACTTGACAAGATAAATTAATAAGTACGTAATTATGCATGCATCCACATATATTATATGGCACGGAGAAACAACACACTCTATATAAGTGTGTGCGTATAATATGTGTATGTATATGTATGTATGTGTGTGTGTATGTATATATATATATAACATAATAATATTATATCTCTAACATAATTTCTCTAGTTTTTATTTTATTTTAATTAATAAGTTTAAATTGAAATTGTCCTGCCATGGCTCACCGACATTTAAGTCTTCATGCTGTGTTTTAAATTGTAATTCAAATTAAGAGAGCTAGAGCAAATCCAATGAATACTGTCAAGACTTAGGTTTATTAGCAAGATAATTGGCAACTATTTATATTTTTGAGGGGAGGGCTTTCATTATACTTAGATTAAGGTAAGGACTTCATTCTAAACAAGCATATGTTAGTTTACAATATCAATGCACACATTTGAGAAAAGCTGGGTGATGCACAACTCTGACATTAAGGAGTATGAGATAAGAAAACAAAACATTAACATTCTTTCAGCAGTAGAAATGGTGATCCTTTATTTTGAGATAGTTTCCTTTCCTAACACGTTTGAGCTGAAGGATCATATTCAAAAACAGCTGGTCTCAGTTGTTGAATTAAGCAAAAATAAGGGGTAATGCAAATCCCTGAATCATACATTAATGAATGAATAAATACCAGTTATTGGTCATGGTACATCACAACAATAATCAGAATAAGAACAATATCACGTGTTACCCACAATTAACTTACAGATACAAATTGAAATTATCTGACGGATATCTCCACAGCATAACATGATCTTAGAGCTTGCCCTGGCCTCATTCCAGTTTGTTCTTACAATTTTCCCAGAGAAAACCAACAGATCTACTATTTCTTGGTAATGCTTCATTCAAGAGCTAACCAGCCTCATACCTGCTTAAATTTTTCAAGATCAGCTGAAGTCCACCACCTGCTGTGATACCCAAAGATGCAAAAGAAAACAGGAAGCAGTGCAGAATCACTACTAATCATGGACCAATGTGAGATTCAACCATGGTTGCTTATTTCATGCTTTCCGAGCTCATGAATCAACTTTTCTGCCATGAAGTTCCTCTACTTGCCTAAATTGAAGTAATTAAATGAAAACTGCCAAATTATACCAGATAGCTGAGAGTATTGACCACTTATGGAAGGGAAAAATAATCCTTTCATTTGTTTTTGTTTTTTACCTGCAGCTGGGAAGACTGGTTGAAACAACTTTTTTTCCAAGATAAACAAAGGTTTTTTTTCCAAGTTGAACTCTGTTCTGGATGAGATGATGGATATATCTGTATACAGTCCTCAACTTATAACCACAATTGAGCCCCACATTTCTGTTGCTAAGTGAGACAGTGGCTAGATGAGTTCCACCCCATTGTATGACCTTTCTTGACACAGTTAGGAACATGGCTGTTAAGTGAACCTTGTTTCCCCATTGACTTGGGTGATCAGAAGGTTGCAAAAGGTGATCCCATGGTCCTGGGACACTAATAATCATAAATATGAGTCAGTTGCAAAGTGTGTGAATTTTGATCACCTGACCCTGGGGAAGGGGGATGCTGCAACAGTTCTCTGATTGAAAAATGGTCTTGAGTCACTCTTTTGTTGTAACTTCAGATGGTCACTGTTGTAAATAAGGGAGTACCTGTACTTTCCATGATAAAATTATGGAACTGACTTGCTGTTGAGGGATCCTTGGTGCTCTCTGAGATTAGTTGTCTTCTTGCAGACCTTTCATTGCCTAAATGTTATGACCTCCTCCTTCTTTTACTCTTTCTTCCACAGTCTAGCCTAAAATCCTGGTATCTCTAGGAGGAGCTTCATCCAAATATTAGCCAGACCCAATATTGCTAAGTTCCCAAAATTAATCAGAGGCTATTTACCTGTTGAGACGCTATCAATATTCCCACTCATACAGCCAGTGATGGGTTTCAAAAAAATTTCGACACCTACTCTGTGGGTGTGGCCTCCTTTGTGGGAGTGGCTTGCCAGCCATGTGACCTGATGGGAGTGGCTTGCCGGCAATGTGTTTCTTTCTTTCTTTCTTTCTTTCTTTCTTTCTTTCTTTCTTTCTTTCTTTCTTTCTTTCTCTCATTCTCTCTCTCTCTCTCTCTCTTTCCTTCCTTTTGTCTCTCTGTCCCTTTTTCCTTTTTTTCTTTCATCTCTCACTTTTTCTTTCTTTTTTCTTTTTTCTTTATTTCTTTCTTCCTTTCTTTCTCTTTTTCTTTCTCTCTCTGTGTGAATCTGTGTGTGTGTGTGTGTGTGTGTGTCAGTGGTGGGTTTCAAAATTTTTTTGAACCTCTACTGTAGGTGTGGCCTGCTTTCTAACCTCTTGTGATCCTCTTCTAACCAGTTCAGTAGATTTGACGAACCGGTTCTACCGAACTGGTGCGAACTGGTAGGAACCCACCTCTGCATACAGCCTACAAATTTATAACTGAAAAGTGGCAATAATATTGCTTATCCTTACACTTAAAAAAAACCCAATACAATGACACACATTCTGCCTCTGCACTGCCCACATGGCTTTAAATTTATCTTTTTAAATTTGCGTTCTCCATTTACCCTCAACAGCTTGATACCAAGTCAAAAGGAGTGAAACAAGTAATTGCTGAGTAAGCCAACCATATTGTAGAATCTGTGTGGAAGTTTGCACTGTTCTAACACTTAGACTATTATCTATATTTATAGCAGTGTTTCATAATATTGACAGGTTGAGGATGTGTGGGCTTCAAGTCTCAGGATTGTCCAACCAGCATGGTACTGAAAATAAGAGCCACGAAGGTTAGAATACAGTACTGCAGGCTACTTCTGCTGATCACTGGCTGCCTGCAATTTGGCAGATCGAATGTTGCCAGGCTCAAAGCTGACTCAGACTTCCATCCTTCCAAGGTTGGTAAAATGAAGACCCAGATGGTAGGGGGCAATAGGCTGACTCCGTAAACTGCTTAGAGAGGGATGTAAAGCACTAAGTGCTATTGCTATTGCTACTTCCCAATTGACTGGGGAATTCTGGGAGTTGAAATCCACATGCCTTTCATTGAGAAGCACTGGTTTAAAGGGTAATCTATAGCTTTAGGGCTTTAAAGGTAACTCCTGAACTCCTTTGTTGTGAACCCTGAAAAGCTTTCCGCCTTACCATTTAATTTGGTGAAAATCAATATTAAAAAACAATGGGACACTTTTCTGCAATTTAAATAAAACATGCAGTCCTGCAAATAGTTTGAATAGTTTGAATACATTTTAACAGAATCCAAGCCAGAAAATAATCTCAAAACCCCATATTGAAGAAAGCCTCTAATCCTAACCATGTGATAGAAATCCTCTCATTCTTTGACCATTCACATGGTGTAACACCTCTGTCTTTCAATACAGAGCAGCCCTTGTTCTCACCAGCAAAATTAAAGGCTATCAAAGGCTGTTAAAATATCTGTCTCTATAAAAAAAAATACATTTCAGTCATAAACATCCTGTTCACCATCCCTAGACAGAATATTTAGTAGTACATTTTTATTTGTATTAAACTATTCCCATCATGCTATAGTTAGTACTTGACTTACAACCACAATTGAATCCAGAATTTATGTTGCTAAGTGAGGAATTTGTTAAGCGAGTTTTGGTCCATTTTACAAATTTTCTTGCCACATTTATTATTAGGTGAATCAATGCAGTTGTTACATTAGTAACCTGGTTATTAAGTGAATCTGGCTTCCCCATTGACTTTGCTTGTCAGAAGGTCACAAAAGATGATCACATGACCAGAGGACACTACAACCATCATAACTACCGTGTTTTTCGGGGAAAAAAGATATATCCCCAAAATAAGCCCTAATTAAGATCCTGTCCTCTCTGGGATGCACGGGGTGGGGCAAGGTGCATACAGAAATGGGTTGGTACCAGTTTGGCCCAGTTTGGCAGAACTGGTAGTGGAATTCAGGCCTGAGTCACAGAACCAGCAGTGATCCAGGCCTGGCACACCCCTGAGCCAGTTCCCTCGCTGCCGCTTGGGCACCACCATTTTGAATGTTAGTGACTGTGCATGCACAGTTCACTGTAAATTGTTCTGCACATGCACAACCCAGGGATGGATTGCTGCTGACAGCAGTAATGGTGCCAGCAACCCACCCCTGGGCTCATGGGTAAAAATTACACTAGGGTGGGGATGGGGGGACATCTGTCTTGCTAGCCCACTTCTGTAGCCAGCAAGACCGGTAAGTCTTTCCTGAAGACCTCTGACAGCAAAAAGAAGGTCAGGGACAATGCGCAGAAGTGAGGTGAGTCAGTGGTAGACCTTCCCCTCCCCAAAATAAGACCTGGTGCCATTTTTGGTGGGAAAAAATAAGACCGGGTCTTATTTTCAGGGAAACATGGGTATGAACCATTAAATGTAAAATCATGTGACAGTGGGATGCTGGAATGGTTGTAAGTGTGAAAAATTGTCATAAGTCACTTTTTCAGTGTTGTAGCTTTGAGTGGTCACCAAACAAACTTTTGGCAGTTAAGGTTTTAGGCTGAAACTGGAAAGTAAATCGTCATCATTTTCATTAACCAGTAAGGAAAGGATAACAAAGAGAAGGAGCTTTAGTTTTAAATTGGCTGCATGTGAGATTAAAATTATGTCTAAATAACTTTGTGCTTCCATGATCTGGTGGTAGAAGTTTTATTTTTCTTTTTTGTAGATTTTAATTCAGATAGACAACCAGTACCATCTCAACTTTAAAAAAAAAAAATCACTGTTTTCAGGGCTCAACAAAACTCTGCTTCCAACCATAAAAAGCAACTCCTAGGTAGTACAGCCGATGCTATTTGCATGAACCCAGCGGTTTGATTCCCCACAAGGCAATCCTTTGTGATGTAAACAATCTCTGAAGGGCAATGGAACTTTCCAACTATATACTGGTTTACAGTCTTCATGCTGAGAATTTAATCCGGTTGATAAAACACAGGCCACAGGGAACAGGCATAAACTCCCATAGTGATATATGACAATTGGCTTTGCGCAATGTCTAAGGTAATTTCGCTGTCAATTCCTCCTGTACAACCAATTAGTGGTCTTATTTGTTCTGATTGCTGTCCTGTTAAAAAGCAGGTTAGTTCAGATTTCATACTTTGCAACCCTGGGCATTATGTATGAAGGATTGCCTATTTAGATACTAGGAGGTATATTTTCTGTGAATTCCTATCTTTATCATTATCATAATTTCTAGTTTCCACAAACAGCATTAGGATTCTTCTAATGGTTAACCTTAAGTAACTTTAAGGTCTGTGGACTTCAACTCCCAGAATTCCCCTAGCCAGCATGCTGGGATTGAGAACACTAATGATCTCCTGCTTAAGCAGGGGGCTGGACTAGAAGACCTCTAAGGTCCCTTCCAGCTCTATTCCGATTCTGATTCTAAGTCAGAAAAATAGTAGTGATCTAGGATGTATAGCACGTACAAACTTACACTCAAGCCACAATCACACAGCAATGTGGACCAAAAACTGGAAACCCATCACTAAAAATGTAGAAGTCTTTCTTGCATACGCAATTCAGCTTGCCACGGAAGTAAAATGGGCTGTCTCTTTGTGTTTTTTAATTGTTTTAAATGAAGAGAAAAAATGCATAATTCCCTCCTTTATTTCCTTCAGAAGAGATGACAAGTTTTATTTTAATCTTTCCAAAGCATTTTAAGGTCCCATTAGCATTCCCACGAGATGTCAGGATGAGGTAGAGGCAGGCTAGGCTCACGTATTGAGTTACCACATCTGGAATTTCATCCACCCACAGGTAGCAGCGGCTGCCAACAGCAGAACTGGGAGAACTGCCTGGAATCCGATCTCAATTAAAGCTACACAGCATCCACAATTGGCGACTCCTGGGGGGCCTCTCTCTTCTGTATCTATTCTGCAAAACCACCAAATGCCTCCAGCTGACAGCTTTTCAAAATAGTTACTTTTGGCATCACTTCTATGGGTACAATATGTCCTGGATAATTTATTTCATCTTAAGTGTGAGGCTCTTTTCTAATTAAATCTTTTGCTTCATGAAAGGGTAGCTTTCCCTGCTGATGTGCCGGTGATAGACCAGCTACGGTGAGCTGTGAGGAAGGGGGCTCCATTTTGAAGATTTGATTCAGAATGGAGTTGAGGGAATGACCTCTTTGAACCCAGTTTTCAAATCAAAGCTGTCAATATTGGATTCCTTTAAATTGATTTGGAAATGGGGGGTGGAATAATGTTTTGTATGTGCACATAGGGATTGGGTTTTTTTTCAGTGGAAACCAAGACTGGCTGAATCTCCTCACACCTTTGATAATTCAAACCAGATATTGGGTGATTTGCACATCTGAATGTTGGAACAACACAAAGGATGCCTATGCAACTTGACTGAAATTTGCATAGTAGACCAGTACCACAACCACAACCAGTTTCAGGTTCTGTTTATTTATTTATAAATTTATACTAGTTATTTATCAATAACTGTAGCTTTTTACATTTAAAGAACTTTGGCAATGTATTTGCTGATGTGATTCGCTTTCCATCTATAGGTCCTGAAAAGCTTATGTAGCAGGGAGAACAATGCTCACATTAGAATCATGTATCCAATGTTCCAGTTGAAGCTGATTTGTGAGTGCATCCTTGAAGATTAAAGAATGCCAGCTCTTTATACATATAAATATGGTATTCATGTATGTGTACCAGAGGTGGTATACAGCAGGTTCTGAACAGTTCTGAACAGTGGTGAATTCCAGATCCCATCACAACCGGTATGTTGTGATGGGACCAGGTGTCCACCACGTGCACACACGCTGCATGCGTTTGCGCACCCACCACCTGTGATGCTCCAATTGCTTGGCAGACGATCGCTCAGGCGCCATATGCTCCATGCACATGCGCAAATGGCCTGGCCTGGAGAACCGGTAGTGGAAATTTTGAGAGTTCAGAGAAACAGTAAATACCACCTCTGACTGGCCCCACCTCCATCTATTCTCTGCCTCCCAAGTCCCAGCTGATCGGGAGGTAATGGGGACTTTGCAGTAACCTTTCCCTGGAGTGGGGAGGAAATGGAGACTTTACAGTATCCTTCTCCTGCCACGCCCACCAAGCCATGACCACCAACCCATGCCATGCACACCAAGCCATGCCCACAGAACTGGTAGTAAAAAATTTTGAATCCCACCACTGATGTGTACATATATAATACTATATATACACTATGGTTTCTTTTCAAAAATATATATTCTATTATGTTCTAATAAATGTTCCAAAACATTCAGGCATTACAATTTCAAGCTGAGGGAGGGAGGGAGGAATCCTGTAGCATAATAAAGTGTGGAGGAAGGAAAGGAAAATATGGATCTAGAGTCTGTTCTGGCAAGGCAAAAATATAATAAAGTTTCAGAAAATAAAAGAGGGAGGTGGAGGAAATGGGGAATCACCTAGAAATATATTATTGTGTGCTTTGATAGCAACGTTGGAGGTAAATGAATATTGACCTTGACCCAATATATTGTGGGAACTACCCTCAAATAGAAGAGTTTTGACCACCTTGCCAAGAAGAAATTTTTTGCCAAGAAGCTGGGATTTTGGCAGCTGCTCAAGGAAATCGGAGACATCCAGATGACTTGAGAATAACTTAAATTATTGTCCATAATGACTCTGTCTGTTCTGTGAGATCCTCAATTGAGGGCCTGCTTAAGATCCCATGAACATTTGAGGTAAGGGAGTCATAGGTCAGAAGACGGGCTCAGCTAAGGCTCCTATCTTCTAGAATGCTCTCCTCCTGGAGATTTGTTTGGTGTTGCACTTCTGGCCTTCCAAAAACATACATTACTAACCGGACTTTTGACAATTTTAATACCTAGTGGAGATGTGGATCACCATCTGTTTTTTTTTGGGGGGGGTGTTGTATTATTAGATGGGGTTTCATGTCGTGAGATGTGAGTCTTGAACACCCTTCTGAGTCTTTGATTGTGTTACAATTGACATAAATTGATAATGGCAGACATGTTGTCATGTGCTCTGGGGCCAGCTGAAAATCAGCTGTGCACGGGCAGGGCAGTGAAACAGCGGCATACCTTGTTTTCCAATTTCTACCCATGGTTTACAGCATCTCTGTTATTTTGCGTTATTTTGGGATGGGCCTGTGACACAATAGGATGACAGGTCAAAAATCCAGGGTCCGGCTACATCAGAAAAGAATTGCTTCACTGTGATAATTTTTATACCTGTCTGCCCTGGTCAGGGAGGCTAGTTTGAGTGCCTGTTTTATGAACAAGTCAACACAAATGAAGATTTGGGGAAGAAATGTTCACTATGCTTCTTGTCATCACAAAGTGCTTCACAGGAGAGTTGCTGAGGTTCATTGGAATACAAATAACGGATTTTGAAGCAATCAGCCCATGAAAATGCAATGATGTACTTGTGTGGGTAAATCTATTTCCAAATTGTATGAATGTGTGTCTATTATAGCTATAGGAATTCCACAGTTTTATTAATTGGGAGAAGAACAAGAGACTTCAAAAAATTAAAATGTTTTCTCTTTTGGTTGAAACTGCATAAGGGCCTTCTCTTTCTCCTCCTCCTTAGTTTTTAACCATAATTTTCTAAACTCAGTTTAAACCATCTCAAGAAGAGGTCCTGATAAAAATATTTTAGGTATTCCTGAGACAGCCATTCATATATATCGCATGACACATTTCAGGATTTTTGCACCTTAATAAAAAAATACTCACTGATCTGAGTAAGATCCTGTTTATTACAACAAGCTTTGTACGAGGCTCTAAAAACTTCATTTGAGAATTTCAGGGGACTTTACCAGAAGTATAAAGACTTAAGGAAATTGATTAGCTCTGAAGGAGAGGAAATTGAAGACATGATTGACATTGATTTGCTAGGCTTTGCTTCCTGCCTTAATGGTCAATGTTTGCCGGAATCATCAAGAGTTAAAAAGCCAAGAAAGGTTTTGTAAAGCTTATTATAAATTGCATTTTTAGGTACACTTGTGAAAAGAGTTAAATAACAGCTGCTGTATGTTTGCTACATAATCTATTAAATTGTGTATAGTAGCCAAAAAAAAATAGTATATGGGTCCAAAGGCACCCCTATTCCTCAGTTTTCTTTCTTTCCTTCATAATGTTTAGCAAAATAAAATGGAAATAATAAGATTCTTAGGGAAGTCTAACTGAATGTTTGATGTCTATAGAATTCCATGTCTATTGGATAATCTCAACCATCCAGGCCATGCTTGTCCCAAAGGTGCTTTTTCGAAAAGGCAAATGGACTTGGGGTTTTTTCCCTTTGAAAACAGTTCACTTCTTAACCAAGAATCTTTTTCCATTCTGATGAAAATGTTTTGAAAACATTTCACTTCCCATCCAAGAAGCTTCTTCAGTTCAAGTGAAATATTTTTAAGAAAATGCCAAGAAAGTCCAGTTGCCTTTTGGAAAAAACACGTTTGGATATAGGGGTCCATGATATTGGAATGATACTTATTTCCACTGGTCTGCGCTAAGCAATCAGTCTGTGATGATGCCAATGGCTAATTAAATTTCCATGTTATGCACATTGAAAACAATATTTAAGTCTATTAAAAGATAAACTCATAAGAGTATATTGCTTTAAAATAATCTATGAAGGCCAAAGAGGCAAACTTTGTTTTGAGTCAAGCACAATTTCTCTCGCCACACTTTTACTTTGACAAGAATAATAATAAAGTGTTTTGATGTTTCTTTTTTCCAATATCTTTTTAGGAACTGAAGTCTAGAAGAAAACCCTGTGATTCCCTATCCTATCTAACTGCTATCCAGATTTAATCTACTTAGCTTTTTTGATCAACAAAGTCCAATTAAGTACAGCCACTTGCTCTCTGCTTTGGAAAGGCTACCATGCTAAAACAGCCACAACTTATTTCTGAAATGTAGTTTCATCCTCGGCTAAGAGGACCACAGCATTTCTGTATGTAATACTCAGAAGCACTCTGATCAAAAATTTAATGTGAAACATTAAAACGGTCTTTTTCAATTTATTTATTTGTTAGATCTGTATCACACTTTTTCTTTAATGGACAGTCTTGGCATAGATTTATGTTGATTTTTGTCAGACTAACTCTCTGTGAAATAGACTTGTCAAATCTGGGTGTTTTCATATTATTTGTTTCTCCAGACAGATAACTTTTTACTAACTTTTAATAGAACAACTGCATTAAGGTACTGTTTTTATTTGCCGCATAATTTTGGGGGACTGATCAAATACTTCCTTTTTATAATAGAATAGTAGGATGCAACCTATACATGCCGGATCATGCTAATGCAACTTCCTTTGTCTTCTTTTGAGGAGCACAATACAGATCCATATAGCAGTTTTGTGTGGTTGAGCCATGCTGACTTGATTAGGATTTTTCACTTTAAACACTTAAAAAAAAATCAGTCCTTTAATTTATGGCACAAAACATTTGCAATGTTTTTAAAAATATATTATAATATTTACCCAGTAGCTTTTTAGCAAGGCGTTTCAAGCTAAATTAAAAAAAAGAGAGATTTATTTTAAAGAAAACCCACAATAGGCAACATGAAGATCTATGGAGATTTCCCATCTTAGTTTGGCTAATTCTCTAAGGGTGGATGGATCATGCATGCACATTACAGAGCATGTTAGAGCCAGAAGTATGGCAGGTCGACAGAGATTGCACATAGAGCTAACAGTAGTAAAGAAAATAATGGATTGGTTTTCCAGCCCCCAAATTTGAATAAACCACAGGACTGGAAGCATGCACGTTCTTTCCCAAATTTGCTACATGCGATTCACTTAAAGGAAGCTGAACTTTGGAACTTTTGAAGTACAAAAGCTGGGAACTAAGGGTCAAAGCCATTGTTTTGTAAACAAAGCATGTTCCGCTTCATATTCCATCTTGCTTTAATTAATTTCAGGCAGGCTAGGAGAGGTGTTCGAGGAACAAAATCCTGCTAAGGCAGCTTTACATCTAGCAAAGGAAGCTCATGTTCTGATTTTCTACCCATCTAGCTCAGTGTAGGTATAAAACACAGCAGATACATACATGGACACAACAGTTTGAATATGTTTTTGAGCATTCTAGCATGTTTTTGAGTGTGCAAGTGTGGGTGTCACTTCTACATAACTTCTGTGCATAATACATCCGATTAAAATTGGGTTGTTTTTTTTTTTTTGTTTGTTTGTTTTTTTACAGGAAATCTCCTTTGGAAATAGGACACTTTTATTCCCAATATTTTCCAGAAGGAGACACCTAATGAATTGAGGATCAAGAGAAATGCTGCAGGTAAAGCTTTATTAAAAATTAAAAATGAATATGGAAGATGAATACGTTACAGATGATATGACTGAAAGGGCAAAAATCATTGTGTTTGACATAATGCTGTAGGACAGCTTGAAATTTACACTGATTTACAATCGAAAGAATTTTTAAAAGATAATGGAAGTTGGTATTTAGCAGCTGATATATTGATAAAGATGAATAAGGTGTGTCAAATATATGTTAGCAATGTAAGCAATGTGAAGGTACTTTGCATTATCTTTGGACATGTAAAGAAGCTAAGACATATTGGTTCCACATTTGTATTTTAATTTATAGAATTTTTTAAATAAATGTAAAATTAAAACCAGAGGTTTCTAGGTTCAATGGACAGTCTAAAAAAAGCATGGGACTTTATTTTTACATATGATAACAGCAGCAAGATTTTTATGTACATAGAGATGGAAGGACTCACAAATTCTTCCCACAACAGAAGAATGGATGGTGAAGTTAACAGAGTTGGCTGATTCAGCAAAATTCACTTGCTTTGATTAAAGGAAAGACTTTGTCTACTTTTGAACTTTTGCTGGAAACTGAAAGAAATGAAATTTTAACGATGGGTTTTGACAATTAGAATTGTTTATGATGATATAATTACTGTATGTTATGGTTAATTTTAGAGCAAAAGGTTATTGTATTTTATATTTGCATTTGTACTGAATAAAGTCAGAACTTATTCAATTCTATATTTTTCTTCTTTTTCCTGCAGTCCCATTTTTTTTCCACTACCACCAACCTTTTTCTGTTTCTCTGTATTTTATCTTCTTTTGAAACTTAATAAAGTTTTGTAAAAAAGAAAAGAGAAGGAGGGAGGGGGGAAGGGAGGGAGGGACGATGGAAGGGAGATAGATAGATATGCTGCAGAAAGGAATGAGGCAAGAAGTGATTTTCCTCCAATCTCCTTTGGGAAATTACGTGCATTATCTAAAAAGAGTCCCTGGAAGAGACAACACCAAGGATTAGAAGTAAAGGGGAAAGACATATTTTTTAAAAAATTAGGAACAATTTCTAGGAAGGCTTCCCATCCCCAAAATGGATTAATTATTTAAAATCAATCACGAATATATTTAGGAATGTGAGAAGCTATAA